>NC_135258.1:4867582-5492582 GCF_964204865.1 Styela clava | reverse complement strand
CGGGTGCTAAAACTCATGGGTTAGGGTTAGTATGGGTTCAACTATGCGAAAAACAAAAAAAATTCCATAGGTGCAATAGCATACAGGTGCAATTGTCATGGGTTCAAATGTACGTGGGTTCAAATGTAATGGAACCAATTTCAACATTTCCAATTTGATATGACTTCAAAATTTATGATACATTGATGGACACAGGGCTTGACCAAGACGCTTTCAATTTAATACGGTTACATTTACCATTCAAGGCCTGAATAAATTTCTTAATTACTCTTACAAAATTGAAAAAAACTTATCTCAAAATAGAACTTTTGTCTATGTATAACTGTTCCCAAAATTTCAGTAATCTAGAATGCTTTGCACAAAAGTTTTGTTCTCATTAGATTCTATGTTCCAATGACTTGGGATCTGTTTTTTTTTTGATATATCCAGTGGTGGGATTCAGCCGGTTCGCACCGGTTCTATAGAAGCGTCTCACAGAATTTTATGAGATAAGTGAACCGGTTAGCATTACATGACTTTTTGTAACAGAACCACCTGAAAATGTGATATTTGTATGATGGAACCGGCTGACAAAAAATTTGAATCCCACCACTGGGTATATCGTTCTGTAAACATATAACGTTTTGCAAAAATTTATGTTTTCTCTATTATTATATGTTCCAAATGACCTGGGTTTTGAGAAATTGACCACATCAGTTATAACTCAGTCATTTACTAAGAATATCAATGATAACAATAATTCTCACAAAAAAACAATTCTCAATCCACCATATCAAAGAAGAAAATATGTAACAAAATAATAAAAACAGCCTCAAGCACTTTATTGGGTAATTTTTGCTTTGTCGTATATTTTACTATGAAGTATTATTGCTTTGCTTTCTATTCTCAGTAAAGAGCAATGTGAGCTTCATTGTATTATTGTAAGAAATAGTAATGAGGTAATCACCAAATTATATATGTATACATCAAGGGAGGATACCAAATAATTATTTATCAAAAGGCAATATAAGAAATTAAAAATATGTGGCCAAAATAGATACATAGTACAATTCTTCTATCATATGGCTAAAATGAGCCATCCCCAAGTCTAGATTCTCAGACAAAGCAAGATATAACATAATCGAACAGTGAATAATAATAAATGTTAAATTGCTTAAAACCTTATGCCTAAGTCCCATTTTCAAAAATGGGACTTCTTTCATCTTCTGTCATTATGGACCTTGAGCCATTTTTTGGCTTGAATGTTAGTGAAACCTGATTTCCCCGAAATCCTAAAATATGACATAAACTAATTGTGTTCTGCTGCAGCAACATATTCTGCAGACTACGGTACTTATCGAAAACTACCAAAACCTTATCGTACCAATATGTAATTAATCATCATTAGAGTCAATATAAAGTAACGAAAAATGCAAACAATTTGAAATCTTGCACTGATAAATTGTAAGATACAAAACAATTATGATAAATGTGAATATGTTAACTGATTACTGCAATGTGAATTCTGATAAATTAGATTCTGATTATTCTTAGTATTTGTCACATTGTGTCTCCCGTCACACAATTATGTTGAATATATATGGAATTGATTCGAATATTTCATTTGGTTCTGGACTGATTGGAAAACTCTAATACAAACCAAAATCAAATAAAAGCTCTTTACCACAAAAAATAGCTAACAACAGTATTTGAAGATAACTGTGGATATCAAAGTTCACAGAAAACAAAAAAAAATTGATAAGTACCGAGATTCATTGCGATACTTGAGAACCTCCCATTGTTAAAACACAATGGTCATTATGACAACAGGAATGTAGACCGACAATAACCAACAGTTGAAAGGAATTTTTTAAATCAATTAGAATAAGAAATCCTGCTTTATGTCAACGAATCAAATAGTAAAAATAATCAAATTAGTTATACCCATTTACTCATCCCATTTTCAATTTAGGCATCGAGACAATTTTTTTGAACAAACTTGCATAAAAATCAATCAAATTTGAAAATTTAACATTTTGCACAGAGCAGATTCACAATCCTATTAAAATTATATAATTTTGCCTCTTTAATTCTTCAAAACAAAATTACTATGAATGTTTCTCAATCACTAGCAGCCATTGATCCACTCAAAGTACTTTGAAGTGTTCTAAATTTATGAGCATAATATAAAGAAATGTATGCGGAAGTCAAGTGCCCAATAAAACGCTAGACAAAAGGAACTCCACTTTGACATACTTTGTAATAATATTCTTATTTTGACCAGACATTCTGGCACTGCTGGCAAAACCATAGATTTATGAAACACAGAGTGAGAGTAGAGCATTCAACAAGAGCATTCTGTGATAGCATTGAATGAATTTGTCGGTACTTCAGAAGTATGTAAACCAAGATGGCGAACACCGGAACGTAGTATGTGTACTAGGTTGGGGTCAGGCCATAATTTCAGATACAAATGCTACGGGAGTCACTTGGCTAGTCCCCGAACTAGTAATGGAACTGAAATGGAGAAAATTGGAATAAAATTATAGCCTAACCCTAACCTGGTACACATACTAAGTTCTGGTGTCCGCCATCTTGGTCCACATACTACGAGAGCCCCAAATTTTTTTTATAAGACAAATTTATATGCATTTCATTCAGAACAGGCTCTGTACAAATAGCCAATGCTAGTTATCATAACAGGAAAGGATCGCCATTCCCTACCCGATATATAACACCCTAGTGTTGGGAACTCGAACCAAAGATTAGAACCTGCAATGCCATCAAAAGTCATCATAACTTAAAATCAAACGCTTAAGCTACTTGGCCACCATGCCCATGTATTACAAAATATATTATTAATGACCTAACTAAGAGGCTTACCGTGGTTATTCCATATAAGTACACAATAAAGTACTTCTAGGAATATAAAAAAAAAAAATTATGATTATGAAAAGGACTCACGAATTTTCCCAATCCTTTGTAAATCAGACAAATGTTGCAAAGCGTCCAGATATCTTTTGTCTTTATAATCCCACCAATGAAACTGTAGGCCGTCTAATTGCTTGACTTGCATACGTAACATTGACTTCGTTATCGCTGACTCGACCACATTCCGAGTCATTGGACCTGCACTCGGAACCATTTTCGTAAACGCTTGCACAGAATTCTTTGGATGAAACGAATGACGCTGAAAATAGAGTCGGAAAAGTTTTAGTCAAAATGTCTTTTGATAAAAAAATGATTTTCTAGAATTATAAGTCCTATAATTAAATAGACAACAATTCGGTTTTTGAAATTTGATCCAGAACTAAAAAAGGGGGTTGTGAAGCTGATAAGACGACCTGAATCATATGGGATGGGAACCACGATCTCTCGTCCAGTGACCTGTCCATGTCGGGTTTGATATTAGTTAGCCAGTTATTTGTTTTCAGAAGCATGTACTTAATGGTGTAGGAAGCCATAGCTGACCAGCAGTTACATGAACCACCCTACGGCAGCGAGGAACCTGCGAGCCCTAGTAGTGTAATCAAAGGTGTAGCACGATATGCCACACCGCCGGGCCGATTTATATATTGAAATAATAGATTTACAATGCATTCATTTTGGTATTGGTTTTGGTAATGACCGGCATATGACGGTACGACCAAGGGTCGTGGAAGTCAGCAAGATTCCCAGATTCACACAATAATCAACGAGAATAAGTACAGCATAGTCAAAAGCAATTGTTTTTTTACAAAGCAGATATGCACAAAAGTTTTGCTTTCCATATTATAGGCCCTACTGAGTATATAAAAACGTATATAATCAATAGTCGTATATACAACTTCATCCTATTCCTTTTTCCTGTTTCTGCCAAACCTGTTTCAAATTTCCATGTTATTTATCAAAATCATATTGCATAAGATGTAGGGTAATTATGATGATGATACAGTAATTGAAATAATACGGTTTCTACAGCCGTATAGACAACTTCAACTAATTCCTTAGTAATTATAGGGTTCTCGAAAACTAGTCAGTATCGATAATGAAACTTAAAAATGCTGGTAGTGTAGTTATCAGCAGATTAACAGTTATACTTAAATAAAGTACTTTGAAACTCTGCAGGCATTTAATGGGAGCTTTAATTGAGAAAAACCATAAAAAAATGCATCTTATCTGGATATTGCATTATATCTTATCGTCTGATTTCACCATTTCGTTATCCTTTTGTTGTATTTTACCTATTACTTAACTAGGTACTGCAATTAATAATTCATCTCAATTGATTTAGAATATTATCAGATTTTTATTCGAAGTGATTCAACGGTCTATTGTTATTACATATAAAGCTGCACTAAAAAAATGGTTTCAAATCTTTGTTGATAAAAACTATTTTTCTGAACTTAAATTTCCAACAACCGAAGACTAATTCCCCGGATACAGTCAGACTGTGACATTTTTCAGACGAAAATATATTTTAACGTTGCCACATAAACCAGTAATGTGATTAGTTAAACATACAGACAAAGGTATTTTTATCTAGTTGAAATTCAACTTTTAAAAATAAGTCCTATTCTAATTTGAATGGCAAATAAGGGAAGTATAGTACTTTCCACTCCCATCTGTCTTATCAAGGGAGGCTTATATAAGTATAAATATATAAGTACCGTACATGTACAGAGTATATATTAACCTTTTTTAATAATGTGCCATACTGTGTGGGACATTGCCACATACACCAGTAATATAGACAGAAGTGTTTTATCTAGCTAGTCTTTCTCATGTTTCAAAAATAAGCCCAATTTGTATGGCTATTGAAGAAAAGTGAAAAATGCTTTATTAAACTAACATAAAAACCCTAAAGAGTATAAGCACATGACTCCCTATTGTAAAATATATATTTGCCATTTCTTAATATTAGCTTCTTCTATACCAGTATACCGTATAAATCGTCTAAAGCCTTGTACCGAGTGAGTGAAGGCGTGAAATGGGCTCTTAATTAATAGAGGGTTCTTTTGTGTAATGCAGTCGGATTTAATAATAAAAAATGCTGACAAATGTGCATACTTCAGCTTCCTATTTGAAAAATTTTCCGGTGAATAATATTATGTCTACTATCCACAAATAAGACAAGCAATAAAGGTAACAAATAATGTAAAAGACCATTCTATAGAAACAGAAAAAATTTATAGGCCTTTATCAAAAGTCAGTCAATTTCTATACACTCACATTTTTAATAAAATTGCCAAAAATAATTTCTGCAGGTCCGTAGATATCAGCCATGTCAAAAGTGGTATATCCCGCTTCACAGTATTTATGCATTGCGTTCACTGAAAAAAAAATGAGAGTACCAGACAATGAATCTTGGTATACAAAATCTCTGAGCTAAATATATAATTTATGACTTCTTAATCATATTTAAATGCGTGATAAGGTGACAAAAAAAACTAAAACTTTTAAGCTGTGTTTCCCCTTTGTGGAATTCTTCTCGTGCCTCAAGTCAGAAACAACTAGCTAACAACAAAATACGAATAACAGACAGTAAGGCGCAAGTATGTTTAATTTAAATACACATTGAAAATATGAAAAAATATATTATTCCGATAACTATAGCTCCAAAATTCAATCACACTTTCACAAATGTTATTCTGTGATTTTGGTCTGACGAAATAGACTTACTATTGAATGCATAAAACTCTCAAAAAGCAGAAGAAAAAATAATCTAAAATAACAGAAAAAACTTACCAGCCTTATTTGGATCAATGTCTCCATGTGCACCGGAAACTTGCCACATTCCATTAATGAGTCTTGAAATAACTAATCCATTCTTAAGCCTGACTTGTGGCATAGGAGGTAATTTACGAATAATAGGTGGACTGGCATCCATTGTTAATAGAGAATAATTCTATTTTAACTGGGATAATTTGTTCTAAAAAAATACACAAATGTGGTCAACTAAAATATACACGAATCAGAACAGTGTTGAAAATATAAATCATAAATGCTAGAACATAAAATTATAAGTGAGTGGGACACCGCCAATTTATAGAACTCTTCGATAAGATTATTGACTTAAAATTGGATAATTTATTATAAAAATTTTCAACCCAAAACGACAAAAAATGGCAAACGGTGTACACTGTTTCAAATTATGAATAGATATCATCTTAAATATAGCACATATTTTTTTAAATATTTCCAATAGTTTCCAAAGTTCAACATTCGCCGTACTAAAAGCCTTCCAAGCTAAAATGGGTCATTTGTACACTTTCAAATATTCCAAAGAAAATATGCTTATACATCAAATAGATGAATTTAAAACAAATTTGACATAATAGAACAGTTTCAGAAGTTTGTCATTGGAAATTATAGAAAACTGTGAAGCGAAAAAATAAAACAGTGGAGAGGACGAATTTTTAAAAGCAGATGTGCTAAAGTAATGAAATGACTTCAATAAAAATTACGGAATTTGAGATATTATGGACACATAGACATTGCGGGTCCTATCTACAATTTGTTATCAATGCAGAAAAATAAAAACAGTGTGTTATTTGAATGTACAAGAATATGAAACAGTCAATTGTATGGAACTTTTTGAAATTATAAGAATGTAGTTCTATCCGTTTTGCAGCATACAGTACAAAATAAACCCCTTCAACATAAAAAAATTAAAATTGTACAATTATTTATTATAATACAACATCAATAATGTATAAATAATTATCCAAGACTTGGGCATTCTGGGCTCAAGAAATTTCTTGGCATCACCATTCCTGCTTGCTTTTCGACGTCATCTTTGAGATGAGCAAGAACAGAATCTATTTGAGCTTGCGAAATTTCGCGGCTGAGACTTGCAAGGTACTTAAAGAGAGTGGTGAAACTATCGAATGAAATTCTGCAGGCGCCACCATCAGGATCATCTGTCAAGATTTGGCATACGATTCTCATAGCTTGGGTTACGCTTTTTCCTCCAAGATGGCTGCATGCAACTGCGAAGAATTTCAAGAATTCCATCTCTTCAACGAAATTTCCAGCACTCATTATCTCTTGTAGTTGTTCTTTAGGAAGGCCAAGTTCTTTCCACTTTTGTTCCAGGAGTTCAGACCCGATCATGTCCTTTTCGTGGAGTTGTTGATATAATATGTCGAGTAGGCCAATTGTTAATCCAGTCGCGCCTGGCTCCAAACGTCGTTTCACAGGGAGTGCTTCTCCTCTAGAAAGAGCAGAAAAGTATGCTGCCGACCATGAAAGTACGTCGGGAGGTTGGGTTCTGATTGCGGCTTTAGTAAATTGCTTTAAAATATCCGGTAGCTCAGGTGGAACATTAATTTGCTCAGCACAATACATATTTTCTGGAGGAGGCATCTTAATTCTAATTCACAATACAATATATTTTACTTATATACAAGTTTTCAGCTGTGAAGTTTAGAAACCAAATTCTTAATTCTGTAATTTGCGAAACACCAGACTCTAAATTTCAATTTTTACTACCTTGAGCAATTTAAAACTGGCACCTACGGGTCTAAATTAAGACTATATTGGCATTATCTCACTGCATTCACAATCCTAATCTGTAAATACCTAGCCAACTTCTAGTAAACGGAAGACAGGGCAACCATGTTTAAACATTACTCATGCTGTACTGAATTCTAAATGCCAGAGAACTACTACATTATCTGACAAGCGTTATATACTAAAGTTCCGGTTGAAACATTAACCCCAGACTACCACAATGTAAATATTTTATGAGGGTTGTGAGGCTGATCGTTATGTCAGCGTTTTAAAACAGGGTGACGGTTACGAGAAATCGGCCTTGGTTACGAGGCCGAGTAACCATAAAAGAATAATTCAATAATTCCTTACTGCGCTAATATTTCTGAATTTAGACAAGGTCATATTATAATAATATGTAAAGCTAAACAAGCTAAACGAAAAAGTCCGACCCTACCGTCGAGAAACGACGAGCTTCGCGCACAGGCAAGTCCCGCGAGTTATCAGGGTGACCATGACAACCGTTGAATTGGTGTCTGCGGGTCGAATAAAAACGATATAATTTGGGAACACTCGTATCGAATCTATTGCACAGTTTCTGGACGTTCATTTTATTTGAACGGATATCTTCTGAATGACATTATATGTAAAATACAATCGCTTCCGGCATTGACGACTTAACGCGGATGCGCACACCAAACCTGTCTTTCGAGAGACTAATGAAATTCTTTCTACACGCTACAGCTATGCTTATCGAGACACGTTTGCCGTGTACGGCGGTTTTAAACGGACTTTGACCTCATTTACACACAAGTGCACTTGTTTCTATTTTCGTCGCTCGTCTGGAATGACTAAATAAACGCCGTCGATGGCTCATGGCTCAGTACTGAGCAGGTACTGAGTAACTATGTGTTTAAAATACAACGTCGTTGGCTGACAGATCGATAGGTAATTTTTTTCTTTTTGAACGCAGCGGTACAAAACAACAACGACATACAATGTATGTTTATTTGCCTCAAATTTGTAAGAGTATCTGCACAATAATTACACAGTATAACAAAACAGACACACGTAGCGAAATTGGGAATGTTGTTAAAACTTCAAATGAGGTTTGCGCTTGAGATATTCTCACAGAACGCTACTGACCGACATACCATTTTAAAATCAGAATTAAACATATTTTTTAATGAAGTACTTGAATTTAAAATCCTATCTATTAGGCTCACAACCAACTTAAAAGTAGTCTGAAATGCCTGTTATTAATACTACATACCTGTTGCATTTAAGCGCTCTGGAGAACGTTCGAAATATTATATTAGCTCTTCTTTAGCAATCAATATACATAGGCAAGCATCGGGGTTGAAATAGCTTTGTACTTAACGAGAAATCGCGCAAATTCGTGATATTCAGTCGCACACAGGCTCGTGTTCCACCATTTTAATATCCGCACGAGAAATAATCCAAGAAAAAGCTTGCGTCTGGTAACAATTTCTGCGGCGATGTCCTTGATTCGCTATCAGTAGCGTTCGTTAATACCACCGGCAAACGGAATTGCTCCTAAAGATCCCCGCGAACTGCAAAAGCACCGAGTTAATCAGTATGCATAGTTTTTTTAAATCGAAATGGAATGACCCATTCCATGGCAACAATCCCCGTTAACTAGGGTGACCATATTTCCAAATCCTAAAAGGAGGACACATCGTTTGGTAGAACCATCGATATCTTAACATTAGTAGAACCTTATTTCACATGTGCCTGAGATTATACATCTACTAAATTCTCTAGGACTAAATATAGAGGTGACGAAAATGAAATAATGCATTTTTGCCTTTATTGAAAAAACATCTATAGAAGAATCAATTTATTTGTCCTTGGATCATGAGTATTTGGCTTTTCCTTTAATCTTTGTCAACACTGCCGCGTAATTTTTTGCAATATCGTAAAAATGGCTTGAAGTCTACGCAATTCAGATTTGGGATTGTATGAATATTTGTTTCTTTCTTCAATCGTAAATTTAACAGCATTAAGACAAGCTTTGATTTTAATAATGAAAGCCCCTGAATAATCACTATCCCTTATTTGTTCATTAAACACAGCAAGAAACGACTGCAAATGATCAACGTGCAACTGTAAGCTGAGCTTGTCTTCATTCGCCAGTAGCAAGTACCGTAGCGTAGCCGCAAGTAATGCACCCCATTTCGCTATCAGTTCGACCTTTTCTAAATCATGGATACTCTTGCTTTGGTTCCTGGGTAAAAAAAGGCTTTTCTGTTTTGCAAAATTTACTGAAGTTACTGATGTAATTTATTGGCGAAATCGAAATTTTACCATTGCCAAATATAAGGTGAAATGACGTAAAACATAATTGCAGAACAATCCACTTTTTACGTCATAAACGAGTATGTATAACAATTAGCGTATGCATTTAATCTAGACTCCTAGTAGAGTAACCCCGTATGATATGCTATCACAACGCAATTTATTGCTTGTCATATGTCTAATGATAATTACAAGTCTCTACTTGGTTTAAAATTTTCTTAACACATCGAAAACGGTAGATTATATCATAACAGAATTTTAGATATTTAATCCCTTGAAAAAGGAGGACATTTTGACGTTTCAGAGCGTCCTCGGAGGACATAAATTTTTTAACGAAAAAGTAGGACAAATCCTCTAAAAGGAGGATGTATGGTCACCCTACCGTTAACTGCAAAGACACCGAGTTAATCAGTATGCATAGTTTTTTTTTTAAAATCGAAATGAAATGGCAACGATCCCCGAGCATAGTTTTTTTTAAATCACAATGGAATGGCAATGGAATTTCAGGGTAAATGAAACAGCGAAAAAACAAATCATCTCGAAATGACACCTCTGAAAGGATGAATCCTAACTATAATAATGCCTCGTCGTATATGACGTAAACAAAGATATATTTAAAAGGTAGACAACACCAATAATGACTAAAAAGTAATCTGCATAGTGCATAAGCAATTGTAAAAGACATATAAAAAAAGGAAAAATAGGAAGAACTTTAATGTCTATACAAAAAATGTTTGATCAGTTACAACAATGTTTTCGTAGTTCAGATTTTCTAATTCTTGAACCACATTCCTCACGACTGGTATGAAAATCCCAATAGTCCATCCAGAGTCAAACGAGTTTACTCCGCCTCAACACCCCCGTACAGTTCCTATAACAGTAGAAATTAATATCGCCAGCGTTTCCGCGGCACCATATGGTTCCGTCAGCGCAGTGCAGAGGTCCCTCAAATTACATCCAAATCCTAGCGTCTGTATTATCATTTTATATTGTTCAAATATATCCTAATCAAATACCGGACCTCCTAAAGAATGTGCACCAAGATGGTGCAGGTTGGGGTTCAGGTTATGCGACATCTTGGTGCGCATACTTCAGGAGTACCCACATACCTGTTTGGCTTGCCAAAGCTTTCAGATTAAAGATAATTTTGTTTTGTCAGCCTAGATTTGTTTAAATAAATATTTATGTTTAATTCGGGAAGTAAAAATAAATTTGAATATTGCAACGGTTCTTCGAGTCTAACGGGTGTTTCTTTGGGATTCCGATAAAAAGGTTGAAAACCACTGGCACTGTTTGTTGCACTTGAATTACATAAGATCCCAGTATATTTCATACAGCTTCTTCGGCTATGTCGCCATCAGGAGTAGCCTGTTCGGCTTCTTGGTTATTGTTTTTACAAAGCGGCAGGCACGGAAGAAATCTTTCTCTCCAGTCGGCAAAACAAAATAGAATGCATGATATGTTTACCAATGCACCAAAAGAATGAAATGATAGATTCGCTCCGATTACAATGACAACTACAAGTATATCTGATAGCAAGGATACAATCGTCGCTGCGATTGCTCTTTTCATAAGGTGTCTGAGATCATCGGAGAATCTTTCATTTTGTCGAAGATATCTTAATCTACGTTTATGTCTAATTAACGGGATTAAAAATAAAACAAGCAATGCTATTTGTATTTCAAGTTGAGCTCCCAGTATCACTGAAAAAGCCGACAGCATGACTTCAGCAGAGAATAGAAGTCGGAGGGATATTGCTAATACGGTTGTACCAATGCGGAATACAACTATAAAACATCCTTGAAAATATCTGAACCTTCTTAAATGCTTGGATGAGAGGCGTTTCACCGTGGGTTCCTTGTAAAACAATGTTTGTCGAAGCCATAATACCATGTCGAGCATCGTTGCAACTATCGTGAATGTTTTGCAGTTAGACTCCACAATAGGATCAGTAATAAAACTACATCCGACCACGCTAATTTCCATGTTATCGGGCGCAACGGCCAGCTTGTAGGCAATCAAGGCACAAGAACAGACAGCCGCGGCAACTCCAAATACCCCAGCGATGATAAGAGTTGCATTCATACTAAAGCGCAGATTTGCTGGTTTGAAAACCTCTTTCAAGCTTCCACTCCATGTTTTATAAATGCCTTTCCTCACGAAGACCACGATTTGACAGACCGTGATATAAAACACCAGTACGACAATCACAGAACTCATGTAGATATTGGAAATTAGCAAATTTAAATTATTAATATATTCTGACATCACGGTTGCCTTGTTATTACTAAAAATCTCAACAAATACCTTGAGCTATTTTTTAGCTGAAACATCAAAATTTATATTGTTATATTTGTATCTGGCCCTCCTGAATTGAAGGTTGCATACCCCTGGTCTACCCAACTTATTACACCCTAGACGAGGTGTCGGACGTGGAATTTAAACCCAATAAGTGTACAAGCCGCTATGCCAAAGAAGTTTATTCCAATGATTTACCCACTGGGCTACCGGCCATCATCTACAATAAAAGGCCAATCTTTCGTTATTTTAACTAAACTTTAAGGAACTCCATCAAATACTCTGTTGATTTAAAAATTACCGATTTCATTCTGGAATCATGGGATATCCGTCTTTGGCCTAAAATAACTGGTGCTCCAAGAAGTATTGTCGCACAACCTGATAACCCTAACCTGGTACACATATGTTCAGGTTGTGTGCACATACCATCTTGGTGCACATACTTCGGGAGCACCAAATAACTACCGGTAACAGAGGATCCATCGACAAATGATCGAGTTCATGCTGGAATAAATCGCGTAATACATTGTTTTGATTTTTGTTATTGAGATGAGCATCAAACCAGGAACTGCTGTAAATTCTTTTGGACGGGAGCGAACATCGTGACATATCGGGTTACTGATCTGTATAATTACATTTGTCAGTGGAAACACTGCAAAAACAAAATGGAATTGGAATCCATTTGAACATTAGTCAAACCATCAATCACGGAAGTGTGAGTATAGTTCATACGCTGTAATCAGTATAGAACAGGAATTTCATATTTATGCCTGGAAGGGGGAAGCCACAATCGACCAGCGACCTTGTACAAGTAAGCAGATATGAAGTTGGATTTTTGTAGATGACACTTATTCGCGCCTTCCGCTTCGAAAAAGTCCCCGTACAAGCAGCCACTGATAACTCACTATAACTACGGAGCGACTTTTATTTGGTAGAACATGAATTTATTCCCGGTTCGGTATTGCCTATCCAATTTATTACATGCTCTAATCCCTGCAATCTTCGATATAAACGTAACCGCGTTAACCGCGTCATACAAGGAACTAATGTAAAATCTGTTGCAGTATTCTGTGGACGGAAGCGTAGATTGCGAGAGTTCGGGTTACTAATCTATATAATTACATTTGTCAGTGGAGACGCTGCAAAATAAATGAATTGGAATCAATTTGAACATGTGTCAAGCCATCAAATCACGGAAGTTTCAGTATAGTTGTTACGCTGTGATTTGGGTTTCACGAGAATTGCATACGCATGTCTGGGGAAGCAGAAGCTTAATTATATGGCGCATCACGACCTCTCGTTAGGTTTAGGTTACTTGCTCATGTTCAAGTATGGGAATTTTTGACCCGTTGTTTGTTTCGGATGCATGGACTTGGAGGCGGAAGACGCCGTTACCTGCCATCGACCCACATCATCAGGATGACGAAGAACTAAAGGTTCGAAACAAAAAAAACCGATACTCCCTTGTGTACCTGGTTAGGGTTAGGCCATAATTTTATTACGATTTTCCTTATTGTAGTTCTAATACGAGTTTGGGGACAGTTACGAGTGTGTTAGCCAAGTAAATATACCCCTGTCCACAGCCTTCCCTCCCTTTATACAACATGATGTAAAATAGGCGAACAAAATTAGTTACCTCCATATTGCTACACATACTTCTGGAGCGCCAAAAATTCAGCCTTAGTGATGATTTTTTTTGCTCACAGTAAATGCCATGTAAATACAACCAAGAATGAAATAATCGCTGTTTAAGAATTTTGGTTTAAATTCACGTATACACAACCTTACTCACGGTGTAATAAAATGAGTTGGCAATACAAAACTGCCACAATCACGCCAACGACCAACTGGAAACTGCCAAAATGAGAGTTAGAGCTTGTTAAAAAAAGGTTGTCCGAATATCTACATATTTGGGAAATAGACCTAGTGTTGAATATTGGGGCTTTGTCCGCCAGATATTCTGAAACAAAATTGCTAAATTCTGAATAAAAAAATAAACAAGTATCAGTTTTATAAAATTTTGAAACGATTTCATTTCTGGAACAAGCCTCTTAAATTTAATTTATTTCGAGTCTCCTAGGTTCCAGCCTACCTTTGTAATGGTGAATCCGACACAGATTTGTATGGAGAAACCGGAGCTCCCGTAGTATTTGTACCAAGATGGCGCACAACCTGCTAACCCTAACCTAGTACACATACTATTTTCAGGTTGTGCGCCATCTTGGTACGAATACTACGGGAACACCGAGAAATCGTTGTGAGAACACGCCACAACATCACAATTTTGGAACCTAAAAGCATATCTCGTATAACTAAGGCTTTCAAATTCTTGAGATAAAGCAATAGACATTGCGTTGTTGTATAATTAGCTGCATTATCCCAAATTTTCATACAAATTAAATTCAAAATCTCTCAAAAATATAAATGGTAGAATCTTCATAGTTAGCCCGCAAGAGAGAAAAAATTAATAGGATTTACATATCTATCCCGGGGTAGGGGAAAGCCGATAAGGCGGCCTCTCGTCCGGTTACCAGTCCATGTCGGGTATGGGATTAATTAGCCAGTTAGTTGTTTACGGAAGCATGGACTTGAGGGTGGAGGAAGCCTAACCGACCAGCGGATATGTGAACCACCCTACGGCGGCGAGGAGTCCAGCAATCCTCTCGCACATAGCTATCCCCTCCCTGCATGAAATTGAAACCTGCAAAACCACGTAGGATAATCATAGGTGCGGTGGCGAGCGTATTTCTAACACTTTCCACGATGTGCCACACCGTCGAGCCAAATGATACGGTATCTAACCCTAAGTTATGTATGGTTAAAGCTAAGTAAAAAGACGTTTCAGATGTATGGCAGTAGACGACGTATGAATATGTTACCAACAAGATTAAATTGTGAAACCTGTTGCGTTTTCAACCAAATCTAATTTGGGTTGGCCCCTGACAAATAGTAACAGATGGTAGATGTATTGAGGTGACTACGTCGGTGTTTTAATGTCATTGGTCGAACGAACGTAACAATACATATTTTGAATCGATACATATATATGAAATCTAAACTCTTTCTCGAAACTCATCACATTAACAAAGTAAAGAACTCTATGAACGATAAAGAAGCTACCTTTTTTTTATACATATAAATAAAAACATCACTTTTTATACACACGATAACACATAAATACAATTGCACTTAAAAAAATTGTTCCCGCTTGTGTATAAGTCATTGTTTAGATAGCCGCCATGTTTGTTTGAACTTGCGCTGATTCACACAGGTTTATTATCATATTTGTGCGGTTTTCAGTTTTGTTTAGATTTCATGTCGTGATAAAATTTTTCATTTTCTATCTTTTCTCTTCATATATATTCAATATTGAGTGCTTCCGAAGCATGTGCACCAAGATGGCGCACAACCTGAACATAGTATGTGTACCAGGTTAGGGTATCAGGTTGTGTACCATCCTGGTGCACATACTTCTGGAGCGTCCAATATTGTGCTTGCCATGAGAAATCCGAAACGTCGGCAAAGGTTTTGCTAACACCGATTGTGCTTTATTTATCATCCATATCAATATACATGGTGTCAATATTTTGAATATTTGAACTACGTTATTGATAATTTACGACCAATTAGCAGAGCCTTCGTGAAAGCACGATGTCAGGGTAATGTCACAAATTTTTATGCTATTCATCAGAATTGTAATGGCCGTAAATGACTTTTTCAACATTCAGAAAATTCATGTTAAATTTCTGTTTTGTTTTGAAATGTTGAGAAAGCCAAAATCGGATAAGTGAAAGTATAAGTTTATTTCGACACAATAATCAGCATAATAGACGATATAAAGTAATTGACAAAAACAAAACAAATAAAACTGATTATAGCATTGATAAAGCAAACAAAACCTCAAGTAAGGTTTGAAACGTACAGATTTTAAATGGTGAGGTATTGATCTATCAAGTCTGTGCATCTGAAACAGACAGAAACAACACTCCCTTACTCAATACTCATCCCGCGCCCGATATTGACGTCTTATCAGTGTTTGGACCAGAAAACCAGGGGATCAAAATTGATAATAACCCGGGGGATCTCCCTCGGGCGGTATCCACGCAGAAAACCCATGTTGTTACTATAGTTTATGCCCTATGGCCTATTTCCGTTTGCGGAGCAGATCGAATAGACGAGTGAAATCAATCGTTTATTTGTCATCACAAAACACGTTCAAGTAAAACTGATGCAATGAAAGAATAGACAGTACTAATTGTGTTATTTGTGTGACACAGAGTAAACTTGGAATATGTAACTATCTCGGAATAATTACTAATAAGAATGCGAGGAAAGAACAAAAACACACAAAATTATAGAAAAGGCAAATTCAATTTGGAGACTCATATACTCATTGGAGTCTAATGAAGGTTACGAACAAAATATTATAACGTTATCTATATAGGGTCCGCAATGAAAAGAAAAAAAATAGCGAACATAGATTGAGGGCAATAAACTGGGAAGTGGGAACAGCACATAAGTACAAGTTTATTTCGACTCCATAATTAGCATAATAAACGATAAAATAATTGATAAAAAATGGATAAAACTGGCAGACTGGGACTGGGAGGGCAAACAAAACCTCAAGTAAGGTTTTCAGCGTAGATCAGTATAGTACACATATTTTTTTTATTAGTGACAGCAAATAAACGATAAACTGCAGAACTGACAGTTCTACAAGCTGACAAGGGCAATTCTTCTGCTAGTTTTGCAAAATGAGATTTTCATGCAATTATGCTCGAATCAAGGTCGCACTATCATCTAAAAGGGGACAGAATTTTTGAATTGTATTAGGCTTGTATTAGTAGTATCTACCGCTGACATGAGTAAACTACAACTCGCAGGCCTAATTCGACCCATTGGGCAATTTAATCTGGCCCGCCCTTCATTGCCACAACTAAACTAAAACTAATTTTGATGTTTTAGCCAGAAATAGATCAAGAAATTTGTTGATATTGCGATTAAATTTAGTTTTGGCACGAAGTTTACTGTTTTCCACTTTTGCTTTGTAACACTGTAAATATTGTTTATAAAATGTAACTTTTACATCACACTCACATGGCCCGTCAGTCAAAATGAGCAAAATTTTTGGCCACAGTTTCAAAAACCCCACCCACCTTTGATCTACTGTATATACATCAGTTTTTTCGCGACCCTGGCGTAAGATGTGAAATGACAACAATGTCCTTCCCTTCTTATTTTCTCCTTTACTTAGAATAAATATGACAACTATTCTCATATGAAATTCTTTTTAAAGTAGATATAGGTAGAAATAATATAATTTTCAGAAGATTACACCTTTTGATGCAGTGATCGCATTCCATCCGTAAGTATAGATTGACTTTTATTGCTTATTACAATATTTGGTACTCCCCGAAGTATGTGAACCAAGATGGCGGACACCGGAACGTAGTATGTGTACAAGGTTAGGCCATAATTTAAGGTACAAATACTACGGGAGTCACTTGGCTAGTCCCCAGACTCGTAATAGAACTAAAATAAGGATAATGGGAATAAAATTATGGCCTAACGTTAGCCTGGTACACATACTACGTTCTGGTGTCTGCCATCTTGGTTCACATACTTCGGGAGTACCCAATATATTTATAAACCATTTCTAGTAATAGATTATGTATATGTATTTCAGCAACATTGCAATTACCATAATTGTCTGAACTGATTTTTTCTCTGTCTTCACATCGCTGTTTATGTCTCATCTAGAATTTCATGTTGTTTGAATGTTGAGGGCAGAATATGGAATCTTGTGGTCAAAATAGGATTAACTTAACCTTAACTTCTAAACTTAAATCTGAACAATAAATCCATTTCATATTTTCATTCTGTACAATAATCTGTATAGGCTGCCACAGAAATACAAAAAAAGTACTATTTTTGAGTATTTCATTTTAGAGTTATTTTTTATTATTTTAATAATTTTTACACCTTTTTCCTTGCAGAACAATGGATGAGCTAACAATGGAATTTGAACAAATGAGGTTGTAAGGTTTTTCCCAACATTTTGCTTTAAGAATTTTTTTTAAAGTTCAATTTGTTTGGCCGGAGGATCAACTTAGTGATTTTCAAGTCAATTTTTAGATGGTGTATAGTTAACTACAAACCATTATCTGTTTTGTTTGTTAATATAGAACAGGGGTTCTCAACCTGGGGTTCGGGTTATTTCTAGGGGTACTTGGACGGCAGTCGAGTTTTTGTGTGTTGCTGTTTTTTAATATCTTTTATTACTACCAGAGGAAAATGCGTGTTGATTGAAACTAGATGCCAATTGAAACGTAGTTTTCCCTGATGTTGCGTTTTGTGATTGTGACGCAACAATGTGAAATTCACGGCTCTGCAGGCAAACTGTGAAATCTCAAAAGTGCTGCGAGCATTGGAGAAAGTGATTATGCTTATTAAAACTTTGGAGAGATTTTAAGAATTCATTAGTTAGGCCAGGGGTCTCCAACTCAAATATGTCGCGGGCCACTTTTTGAAATTTATTGACGACGCGTGCCGCAAACTAACAAATTATATACAAAATTGTTATAAAAAATTAACAAAGTAAATCTGAATATATTTGTTGAAATTACCCTTGAATCTTACACCAAGCGAGACATGAAACATATTCGTTTACATGTGTTGGTTATTTGGCAGCGTTTTGTAGAGGTGAGAGACTCGATGTTTGGCCTTATTTTGCGTTGGTTTGCTGGTCTTTAGACAGCATACAAACTCTTGTCCGTTGGTCGTGTGCGAAAGGCTGATTCGTTAACTCTCATTGTTAAAAAATCATTTCACAAGCCTTCATCATACACTCTTCAATAAAGCTTTCCTCAACGAAAGGACGCGACGATTTCGCAATCATCTCTCTTATGGCAAAGCTTGCTTTCATCGAATCTTCACAAGTTTTGTTTATGTCTGAGAAAAATTTCTCTGTTTCATCAGTGAAAATATTATTTGCGATACCTTTTCGTGACGAATTGTTTCAGTATAAACATGGTATTTTTCCCTGTGTAATGATCCATAAGTTTATAAAAATCTAGTTTTGCGTTAACTGCACATATGATTCATAATCAACTAATGATCCACAACTGCACACTTCCATGATCTGACCAAAACTTGTTTATATCTTCATAATGAAAATGCGAAATGAAATGATTGAATTTACAATTTAATTATTACTGTAGCATAAAATATCAATGTGGTAAAGTGGAATAACGGGGGGAATTTTTGTTTTACTTTTAATAGTTTGTTGTACCAGACTCTTGATGTTAAATAACACAATAAAACTCATAGTTGACATCATACTATTTTAGTTTTTTCTGGAAAAATTTCAACCACGACACGGGCCGCAAAAATGCTTTGCGGCCCGCGGGCCACGTGTTGAAGACCCCTGAATTAGGCGGAAGACAAGGGCAATAATATCAACACGAAAATTTAATTTAGTTACACCTGGTCAATAAATTGTTTTTTCAACAAATCGTTATTCAATATATCACAACTTTGTTCCGCGTATGATTACCGGGGGTTCGCATTGATTGTTTCGTGACTCGGGTGGTACTTGGCAGAAAAAAGGTTGAGAACCCCTGATATTGATAAATGATATATCTCATCAGTAAACTGTTGAAACTTCAATTTCCCACTTCAGGTGGTGACATTTTTCATGTGGCATCCATACACTTTCATTCTGTACAATAAACTGTACAAGCAGTCACTGAAACAAAAAAAAGTATTATATTTTAGTATTCCATGCTGAGATGTTTTTAATATTTTAAAACTTATTACATATTTTATCCTTGCAGATTCCATGAAGAGCTAGAATGGGAAGAGCTTGAAAGCCCAAGGTTATAAGATTTTTCCAGTTTTGCTTATGAATTGGGTTTGGGCATTGGATCAACATATAGATTTTGTGTCAATTTTTCAGATGGTGTATAGTAAACTACAATACATTATTGGGCCCTTTCATTAATATTGATCTCCCTGCGCTAAACACATTGCTTACTTACCGTTGTGACACTTATTAGACGTTTTCACACCTTATACAAGGCTCTGTATAAGAATCCAATTAAACATAAAAAGTTTTTATTTTTTAATATGTTTATCATAACTGTGTTTGGGCCATGTTCAATTGATAGAGAAACATAAATTTCTGGTAACTATATTTTAGTAAGCATATTTACTTCAGAACAGTTCTCTTTATTGCTATGTATGATTTCAGATTTTGCATCCTTTTATGATGAGCATGTTCTTGTTTCATACAAGGCAAGCTTCAAACAACAAAAATAAATTCTATCATTAAATTAGTGAAATTTTCTACTCTTTGTGGTTACACTTTGTGTTGAAAAAATAAGGAGAATGGGAATAAAATTATGGCCTAACGTTAGCCTGGTACACATACTATGTTCTGGTGTCTGCCATCTTGGTTCACATACTTTGGGAGTACCCAATATATTTATAAACCATTTCTAGTAATAGATTATGTATATGTATTTCAGCAACATTGCAATTACCATAATTGTCTGAACTGATTTTTTCTCTGTCTTCCCATCGCTGTTTATGTCTCATCTAGAATTTCATGTTGTTTGAATGTTGAGGGCAGAATATGGAATCTTGTGGTCAAAATAAGATTAACTTAACCTTAACTTTTAAACTCAAATCTGAACAACAAACCCATTTTATACTTTCATTACGTATAATAATCTGTACAGGCAGCCACAGAAATACAAAAAAAGTACTATTTTTGAGTATTTCATTTTAGAGTTATTTTTTATTATTTGTATAATTTTTACACCTCTTTCCTTGCAGAACAGAAAAAGAGATAATAAAGAAAGATTTTGAACGCATAATTTTGTAAGGTTTTTCCCAACATTTTGCTTTAAGAATTATTTTTAAAATTTTATTTGTTTGGCCGGAGGATCAATTTAGTGATTTTCAAGTCAATTTTTAGATAGTGTATAGTTAACTACAAACCATTATCTGTTTTGTTTGTTGATATAGAACAGGGGTTCTCAACCTGGGGTTCGGGCTATTTCTAGGGGTACTTTGACGGCAGTCGAGTTTTTGTGTGTTGCTGTTTTTTAATATCTTTTATTACTACCAGAGGAAAATGCGTGTTGATTGAAACTAGATGCCATTTGAAACGTAGTTTTCCCTGATGTTGCGTTTTGTGATTGTGACGCAACAATGTAAAATTCACGGCTCTGCAGGCAAACTGTGAAATCTCAAAAGTGCTGCGAGCATTGGAGAAAGTGATTATGCTTATTAAAACTTTGGAGAGATTTTAAGAATTCATTAGTTAGGCCAGGGGTCTCCAACTCAAATATGTCGCGGGCCACTTTTTGAAATTTATTGACGACGCGTGCCGCAAACTAACAAATTATATACAAAATTGTTATAAAAAATTAAAGTAAATCTGAATATATTTGTTGAAATTACCCTTGAATCTTACACCAAGCGAGACATGAAACATATTCGTTTACATGTGTTGGTTATTTGTCAGCGTTTTGTAGCAGTGAGAGACTCGATGTTTGGCCTTATTTTGCTTTGGTTTGCTGGTCTTTAGAAAGCATACAAACTCTTGTCCGTTGGTCGTGTGCGAAAGGCTGATTCGTTAACTCTCATTGTTAAAAAATTATTTCACAAGCCATCAACATACACTCTTCAATAAAGCTTCCCTCAACGAAAGAATGCGACGATCTCTCTTATGGCAAAGCTTGCTTTCATCGAATCTTCACAAGTTTTGTTAATGTCTGAGAAAAATTTCTCTGTTTCATCAGTGAAAATATTATTTGCGATACCTTTTCGTGATGAATTGTTTCAGTATAAACATGGTATTTACCCCTGTGTAATGATCCATAAGTTTATAATAATCTAGTTTTGCGTTAACTGCACATATTATGACTCATAATCAACTAATGATTCCCAACTGCACACTTCCATGATCTGACCAAAACTTGTTTATATCTTCATAATGAAAATGCGAAATGAAATGATTGAATTTACAATTTAATTATTACTGTAGCATAAAATATCAATGTGGTAAAGTGGAATAACGGGGGGAATTTTTGTTTTACTTTTAATAGTTTGTTGTACCAGACTCTTGATGTTAAATAACACAATAAAACTCATAGTTGACATCATACTATTTTAGTTTTTTCTGGAAAAATTTCAACTACGACACGGGCCGCAAAAATGCTTTGCGGGCCCCCTTGCGGCCCGCGGGCCACGTGTTGAAGACCCCTGAATTAGGCGGAAGACAAGGGCAATAATATCAACACGAAAATTTAATTTAGTTACACCTGGTCAATAAATTGTTGTTTCAACAAATCGTTATTCAATATATCACAACTTTGTTCCGCGTCTGATTACCGGGGGTTCGCATTGATTGTTTCGTGACTCGGGTGGTACTTGGCAGAAAAAAGGTTGAGAACCCCTGATATTGATAAATGATATATCTCATCAGTAAACTGTTGAAACTTCACTTCTCCCACTTCAGGTGGTGACATTTTTCATGTGGCATTCATACACTTTCATTCTGTACAATAAACTGTACAAGCAGTCACATAAGATTTTTCCAGTTTTGCTTATGAATTGGGTTTGAGCATTGGATCAACATTTGGATTTTGTTTCAATTTTTCAGATGGTGTATAGTAAACTACAATACATTATTGGGCTCTTTCATTAATATTGATCTCCCTGCGCTAAACACATTGCTTACTTCCCGTTGTGACACTTATTAGGCGTTTTCACACCTTATACAAGGCTCTGTATAGGAATCCAATTAAACATAAAAAGTTTTTATTTTTTAATATGTTTATCATAACTGTGTTTGGGCCATGTTCAATTGATAGAGAAACATAAATTTCTGGTAACTATATTTTAGTAAGCATATTTACTTCAGAACAGTTCTCTTTATTGCTATGTATGATTTCAGATTTTGCATCCTTTTATGATGAGCATGTTCTTGTTTCATACAAGGCAAGCTTCAAACAACAAAAATAAATTCTATCATTAAATTAGTGAAATTTTCTACTCTTTGTGGTTACACTTATTTTGGAGGCATTTTCACACCCTGTACAAGCAGCTACTCAAACATAAATTGACTATCACTCGACTGTTAAATTGCTATTTTTAAAAAAAATATGTAATAAATATGATTTGTCAATCCATACCGAATTTATTGCTTTCTGTGGGGAATGGGCATTATACACAAACTTGAAGTTCATGCGTAATCTAACCTGAATTATTATAAAAAAAAAATCATTTTTGTAAAAGTATTTAAAAAATTTATGTGTCCTGTTTTCTTGGTCACCCTGTGCATGTTATACATATTACTAATCTATGAATTATTTATTTTTTTTCCATTGAAAAATGTTCTTACAGAAGGGTATATGAAGATTGGGATATTTTTTCTTCTGTAAGTTATTATTTTATGTTGCTCATAACTTGCATAGTAGGCTAAGTATTTTTTGTGGATGTTTAGGTATCACTGTCATTTATAATTTTTTATTGAACTAGGAATCTAGGTTTTATTGGGATTTCAAGATTTTATATTTTATTTACATGTCACTGATTTTACAACAGGGCCTGAGTGATTAAGTTTTTCCCTATTTCACGCCTTTTGCTCAGAACAAGAACCTGTACAAGCAGCTATTGGTATGCAATGAGCTATTTAGGATAGGATGGGATTTACTCATTTATCCCAGGGAGAGGAAAGCTGATATGACCGCTCAACCATATGGCGAACCATGGCCTCTTGTCCGGTTACCATTCCATATCGGGTATGGGATTAGTTAGTTATTTGTTTTCAGAAGCACGGACTTGAGGATGGTGGAGGAGTCCAGCAATCCTTCCTCACTTTATTGGAAGGAATTTCATTCCGGCCATAAGTATGAGGCTTGGGATATGTTATCACTGTACCAAAGTAAACTGGTAACTTCCTTGAGTTATGGATTATCTTAAGCCGGTTTATCAATCAAAGCTAAAAATTTGAGAATGACATTTTGTCTTGAAAAAAATATTTTGAGAGGTTTTCTGAGAGCACTAGTGTTTACTTGAAAGTTTATATATTTCAATTGCCTGACATTTTAAGATTTTTTGACATTTAATTAACTAATCAACTGGCAATTAATTGGTGCATGCCAGTATAAAGATTACGAACATGCCTTTCCAGTTGAAAGCAGTATTTCCAGCCAGCCATTTTGACACATCACAAGCTTGTCCAGATATGTCAGACCTACAGTCTCGAAAAAGTTCTTATGAAGGGGCGATTATCAATACATCGCCGTCAAGATTATCGCAAGCTGGTTTTTATCGACCGGTGGATTCTGAAGTCAGGAAAAGAGGAGGTTGTATTGTTTGTATAAAATAGACATAGTGAATCTTTTTTAACTCTTTTGTTCCGTATAACTTATATATTCGTATTACCATCCTTGGTCATAATAGTTATTTTCGGACTATTTTACGTTTATGTTCATGTTTTGTGAAGTATTCCGCACTAACTAAATCATTTTGAGCATCCAACTATGATCCGTGCTTGATCTGTCAACATTTTGTTTTTTTGTAAATTTTTTATTTTACTACTAAGTGAATTTTATTTGTGTAGGCATTTCAAAGCTTAGAGATACACGAAAGTATTTGTCATTACTTCAAAAATAAGTCATTTGAACGAGCGGGAAACAATTTCGCGCACATAATAAACAAACAAAGATTCCAGACAACTATCGTGGACATGCTCTCACATATCATTGATTATTTCGCGTTTCGCTTCGCTTGCGAAGCTGAGTCTGGTTTTTCTGCAAAGGTGACGTAACCCTCTTTCAGAAGAGCGCTTGGAATTTCGTTTCTTTGTAACACGTGTTCATCGAAGCGATAAGAGTGTGAAACGTTCTCTCAAAATTTTTTGAAATTTCTCTCTTTTACACGCGTAGGGTCGAACAGTTTCGCCTACGTCATTTGGGCGCGTTTTAGTAGGAAGACGCGAAAATAAGCTTTTTAAAGAGATATTGGGGGTGTTCCTTGTACGTTTGGTTAACTGGTAATTGTTATAAAATGGTACATAAAGTCGATTGTATACAGCGGAAAAAAAGGGTTAAAATCTCTATCTTGAAAATATCTAAGACAAGTCAAATACTCAGATGAATTTGAAATAAATTATGTATTCAGTATTGCAAATTCATTATGCCAGGAATGATTTAGAAAATTCAATACCACATCAGACATTTGACTACAAAACACAGGCAGACTTAAGGATACTCCCAAAGTGTGTGAACCAAGATGGCGGACACCGGAACGTAGTATGTGTACCAGGTTAGAGTCAGGCCATAATTTCAGGTGCAAATACTATGGGAGTCACTTCGCTAGTCTCCGAACTCGTAATAGACCTAAAATTGGAATAAAATTATGGCCTAACCTTAACCTCGTACAAGGAGTAAATATTTGTGTATGTGTGAAAATCTTTACTATTTCTATTAAATTATTTACACAGGAGGGAAGGACTATGTTGAATGCTTCTGTTGCGGAGGAGGCTTGCGGGATTGGAATTCTCGTGATGACCCGTGGATTGAACATGCAAAGTATTTTCCCACTTGCAAATTTTTGCTGAGAGAGAAAGGACATAAGTTTGTTATGAAGATTTTATGTCAATATCCTACATTTTCGGGTCCTCTTGGTCTGCAATCACATTTTATGGTAAGCTGTACTAGATTTTTTCGAAGTTCTCATTTTGAGGGTGTTATGGTCGAATTAACCAGGGCTGGGGAACTTGGAGCCGTGATGCTGTGACATTTTGTTGAAGCTGTAATCAAGCTTACCATAATAAATAATAATAAATAGAGCATGGCTACCAAAAATTTTAGTGTCTTTTGACCATCTATTATTTTTTCCTGTGTATTTATTTTTTTAAAATGCTTACTCATGTCTTTCACTCTGAAGAAGGTATTTTACAAGTTCACACTGATATCTCACAATATGTTAGGGGCGCTCCAGAAGTGTGTGTATCAGGAGTATGTGTATCAGGTTAGGGTTAGACCATAATTTCAGGTATAAATATTACAGGAGTCACTTGGCTAGTCCCCGAACTCGTAATAGAACTAAAATAAGGAAAATTGGAATAAAATTATGGCCCAACTCTAACCTGGTACACATACTACCTTCCTGTGTCATCTTGGTTCGCATATTGCAAGAGTACCTATTATTGCGAAACTGCGTTCAGGCTGATGTTTCATGGTGGTGGTCAGTGTTAACTCTAAGCGAATTATGAGTGCGAAAGTGCTTCGCAGTCGAAAAAAAAAGTGCGAAAGTGCTTTTGCCAATTTTAACAAGTTAAGTGCCCTAGACTTTCATATAACCCATTTAAAACGGCATAGATACTGTAAATAGCCCTAAACTAAGGCACACAAATAATTGACAACCTCGAGTTGCAACAAGAAATTCTATATTCCCCACTCTCGCCAAAAACACCTTTTCCCATACAGTGCTGCATTGCAAGAAAAACGTTTTAACTCAAGAGAATAAAAGAAACAAAGAAATTGAGCAAGACTGGTATTGCATCATCATTGGCAAGGCGCCAACCTTTTTCTTAGTGTCTCTCCTTTTACTAAATAGGAGAGAACTTATTTCTTTAACATGTTATAAACAAGCTTGGACTTGCAAAGTGATGTGCAATTAAGTATGGCCCTGGAAAGTTATTTATAAGTGATAACACATTAACATATTCCCCAGTTTTTCTTTTTAAATTAAAATTGACCACTACATAAAATGTCCACAAGTTTTGATGATGATACTCCACTCTTTGTTAGGGTATCTGCCAGCTGTAGTTTTCCTTCAACCCAGTAAACATTTGAAACCTCCTTGTTTTTGATCATTTCTTTCACAATTGCAATATCCACTCGTAGTCTCTTATCTTGAACCTGTTTATTTGATTTAATCGCCTCGTATAAAGAAAGATTGTCAATCACCAATTCGATAGGTAGCTTTTCATCATTGATGTCACCATTCCAAATTTCAGCAAACAATGAAGCCACAAACGCTGCTGTGTCAATGCCATTTGATAATGCCAAAGTTTCAGCTGCTAAAGAGCTCTTGACAACTCGACGGATGCGTTTTGATTCCCAGCTTAGTAAATTGCAGTATCCACTTTCTCCTACCAGAAATACAAGACTTCCAGATTGGCTGCCTCCATCATTCAGACTTGCAAATGATGCATCAGTGTAACAGACAAGATTTAGATTTTCATTCGGTCCTAGATTTTGAAATTTCAAGCTGAATGGGTTTGACTTCAATTTGCGCAAGACTTTGTTTGCAAGAAACAAATCTCTCACAGTCGCATTTTTGAAATTGGTTGCCAGAATACATACATCATATGCAATGTCCGGTCTTGTTTGGCCACTGACCCATAAAAATTGTCCAATTTTTGATCTCAATTCATCTCGCTCTTTGATTGTAACTGAATCATCACTATTTCGCCCAGAATGTATCTTTATCGGAGTCAAATTTGAAATATATTCGGTTTGATTGAGCAAAACTTCATTTTTGTCATGGTCAATCTCAATTCCAATATACTTGAAGCTTTTAGATTCTTCATTCCCAATTTTGAATGTCTCGCGCAGCTTGGGTAGCACACTCTGTTGAAATTTTACTGTTCCGGCCCATAGAAAGTCGTCAACATGAACTGCAATTATTCCCTGCAATGATTTTGCTTCATGCCAGCAGAACACTGCAGGATCATTCTTTGTCATTTTCCCTTTATTTTCCAACATAAAACGCTTTACCCTACCATACCACTGCAGGGAAGCATCTGTAAGGCCGTAGACACACTTTTTGAGTCTCCAAATTTTTCCTGGCATACATTTAGCTTCTCTAGGAGGAATGAGGTATACATTCCGCTGCAGTTTCTCTCCTTGCAGAAAGGCAGTTTTTATATCTATGCTCTGCAATCTCCAACCTTTTTGAGCTGTGATGGCAATCACAGTACGCAAAGCATCTTTGCTGCAAGTGGGTGAATCTTTCTCCACATTATCAATGTCGGGATCCTCAAAACCACGAGCTACAAGTCTTGCTTTTGGTAATATTCCTTTGTCTGTATTCTTTAGGGAACACACCCACTTCACAGATATGCATTTTTGGCCTTCATTTGCACACTCATCAAACACATCATTTTCTTGCCAGCTTTGCAGTTCTTTTGCTTTAGCTTCATCAAAATCAATATCTTCCGTGACGAATACATGACTTTCTTTTCTGACATTATTTAGAACCATGGATTCTTGTTGAGGTGGTATCACTTGCAGTTCTTGAACCTGATCAAAATCAACACAGTGCTTCACACCAGAAAGATGTGAAGGTGATTTATATTCAACATTAAAACAATTCCGATATTTGCCAGTTGCCTTTCCTGCCCTGTTTAAGATTTCTGCTTCACACAAAATTCCATCATTTTTAAATGTAACCATTTGATTCTTCTTGAGAACCATGTTGTGGACCTGATCATAGCTTGGTTCTTCATTACAACTCTGGCAAGGAATATGAGCTTGTTCTTCAGATGAATCCGGATGCCTTTCTTGCATTGTTTCAGGCAAAGCTGTTTCCTCAACTTGTGAAATTTCAGTTTTTTCATAATCAGTATCATTTGAAATCTCGCTCTGTTGTTCGTCAATTTGACGGGAGACATGATTGAGCGAGTTGTTGTTCTGCTTCAATTTCTGGACTCTGCTTGTATGTGCCCTTATGAGTTGTCCACCATGCCGCAAGAATACCAACACACCATCTTTTCCTAAAACTCGTCCTGGTCCCTTCCATTCATTGCTGTCATTCCTTTTATAGTAGACATCTTCCCCAATTTCAAAATTGCCACTATATGGTCGTGTGTTGCTTCGCAATGCCCTTCTTATTCTTTGTGACGATTCTGCCTCGATGAATGCTTTTCTTGAGGCATGCAATGTGTTGATATGTTCACCAACTTTTTCACTGATTGTTTTTCCTTCCAGGGCAGGTAGATCATCTTTCATCACAGATGGCAGGTTTATATTTCTTCCAAACATAATCTGGGTTGGACTGAATCCACTGTTGTTAACCAGTGAATTCTTTGCACAAACTGACCAAGCAAGTGCTGTCTCCCAGTTGCATTGAACATCTTTCTTGATCTTTATAAGAATATTTGTGAGTATTTGATTATGACGCTCACACACACCATTTGACCATGGTGAATAGGCGGGTGTTGTCTTTACAGAGATGTTGAAGTTTTCGCACATATCACGAAATTCCTCATTATTAAATTCTCCACCGTTGTCGGAAATTACCCTGCGTGGTGCACCAAAAATGCTCACCCAGAACTGCAAAAACTTTTGAATGATTATTTTTGGTGATTATGAGTGAATCAATGCAGCGTTACTATATCTAGAAAACTCATCAATGACATGTAAATACAAAAGGCTTGGTCCAAGCTGATGCAAATCAAGAGCCACAGTTTCGTTTACTTCATTAGATCGAGGCAAACCGACCACTGGTCTAGGAGGTGCTCTTTTATGCAACAAACAAATTTCGCATTCATTTGTCACCTCTCGAATGATTGATGTTATGTCAGAACTCAAGCTCTTGTTTCCAGTCTTAATTAGTCGAATCAGATTATCTTCAGAAGCATGGCCGAATTGTTTGTGTAATTTCAAAATTTCTTTTCTCATTTCTTTATCGGACTTTGTATAAATTGATGAAGTGAACACATCTTTTCTGTCTCTTTGTTGAATCTTTGAAGCCTGACAAGGATGTATATCAATACAATAATGTCCATTTGTGGTAAACTGGAGCTCAACAGGCTTTCCCAGCATAATTGCTTCATCATTTTCAAGATTAATTGTTGTCCCTGCTTTTTTCAGTGTTGACTTACTTAACAGCAGAGGCAATTTATCTTTCACCATGTCAGCCTTAATGTAGCATAACGCACCTGAAATGATAGCTGGAAGCATAACACTCTTGGTGGAAGTTACTTCTCTCCCATCTCCGAACTTGAAACCAGTTCCACCCTTCTGGATCTTGACAGACTTCTTGAAGTTGTCATCCAATTTGTCAACATAGTCACTGAACCAGCTCTCACCACAGACAGTCTTTGTGCATGCAGTATCGAGAATAGCACAACCAGATGTTTCTGTAACATAAATTTCATTGTCTTGACATTCGGTAAGAAAAATAGCATTCACAAACTCCATCGGATTTTCAACAACTTCTTCATCACTATCTGGTTGACATTTTGAAGGGCGAGGATCATCGATTCCTTCGGCTACATGTACGCTTTTGTGCCTGGGGTTATGAGGACATTTGTCAGCCCAGTGCATTTTTGAGTCGCACACAGCGCATCTGGATATCTCTCCAAGTTTATTCTTTGGATTGTACTGTTTATTTTTCATGTCAGGTTTGAAAAACTGTCTTTGGCCGAAATACTTTCTGTTTGCATAATATGCCTCTGCCTTTATGTTGATTGCCTTCGCATTTTCATCATCATTTTCATTTCCAAGAGGTTTGCTTGGAAAAATCCTTTTTAGAGCTGACTTCATTGTATCGTATTTCATATCGCTCGCAAGAGTGAATGCAAGCTGTCTTTCTGAAGATTGAATTTTTGCTGCATCGATAAGTTTAAAAGCCAAAATTGAATCTGGGAGTTCCATCTTATGTTCACTCATTTTGTGGTATCGATGTTCAAATTCAACAATGAAATCGTTCATTCCCACATCGCACAATTTTTCAAAACAGTTAAACCTTGCATAAGCTTCATAAGCATCATCAACCTGGTCTTTCTTAAAAACCGTATCCAACTTATTAAGCAAAGTCTTCATGCCATTTTCTGTATGTAGCTGATCAGCATTAAACTCAGAAGCAGCTTTTTCAGCTCTATTATTGCCCTCAAATGCAGTCAGAAGCACAATTATAGCTTGCTCCTTTTTGGCATATCCGGTTACAAGAGTCCACATTTCAAGTTTATTCTTCCAATTTGCATAAGATATTCCATCATGGAATTTTGGAGGATTTTGTCTTGTACTCACATTTTGAATTGAACTAGGTACACTCACACTTGAGCTAGGATTTCCACTTGGACTGTCAGTAGACATCTTATATAATATATATTCTTCAGCAAAATATTAAAAGCAGGGAACCATCCTCTGCTACCATGTAAATAGCCCTAAACTAAGGCACACAAATAATTGACAACCTCGAGTTGCAACAAGAAATTCTATATTCCCCACTCTCGCCAAAAACACCTTTTCCCATACAGTGCTGCATTGCAAGAAAAACGTTTTAAGAAACAAAGAAATTGAGCAAGACTGGTATTGCATCATCATTAGCAAGGCGCCAACCTTTTTCTTAGTGTCTCTCCTTTTACTAAATAGGAGAGAACTTATTTCTTTAACATGTTATAAACAAGCTTGGACTTGCAAAGTGATGTGCAATTAAGTATGGCCCTGGAAAGTTATTTATAAGTGATAACACATTAACAGATACTCGAAAAAGCACACCTCCGGTTAATATTATGAATTAAAGAGAAGCCTTTCCGTTAACTGAGTTCCTTTTAAGCGAATTCATGTTTAATTAAAACAAGCGAATTCATCGGCAACGAAAGGACATCTGCTAACACCTGCCGCGGACAAAACTTTCATGCAATGTATCACCATGTCAGTTGCTTACTCGCGTGAACAGCAAAGGCTTTCACATTTGTGTTACTCCTTCCATCTAACAGACAACGATTGATACATGCAGGCTGGAAACCATATTAGTTACAGGGTGGATCATTTGTACAAATCCTGTGCAAAATAAATCCGCGATATTCAATCGTTCATATGCACTAATCTCACATTAATAGTAATTGCTACCCAAGTTTGTAAAGTTTAGAAACCAACAAACAGAAAATAACTTATCCTAAAACACAATTAAAATACAGTTGGCAATAAATTGCGCCAAGACGATGCCATACAGAACAAAAAGATTTGGTCACGAGAATTACATTAGATGACTGCAAAACGACGTTGCTTTTTAAGCAGAATGTAAAATATTAAAATCAAAAAACGGGAGTTACGACACCCTTAACACATCGTGTGTATTAAACTTCCCTGGTAAGTACTTTGGTAGGTACTATACACCTGTTGGAGTATTTCGGACAATTTCGAATTTAAAATAAATGAAAACCCGACATATAATAAAGACGCAAAAGTAAAATGAACATTTATTGAAAAAGTTATTATTTAAGAAAGACAACATGATCGTACAATTCCGCCAAAACCTCGATGTTCGCAAGTGAGATGATAAATAAATACTTCTCTGTATTCGATCAATTAACTTCAGCGTATCGTTGTTCTGCCAACAAACAGCCGGGTGCAAAATATTTCCGTCCTGTGATATGCTCACAATATTCTCGATATTAATATCATACCCTTGCGTATGTACTTTCTATTAGCTCTTTAGTGATCCCTTCCATCCTTGGCCAAGTCATGTTTCGAATATGTGAACATTTTATTCGACCATACATGGCCGGCGGGATGTTAAAATTGTAAACAAGAGAGAGGTAAAATCAATCGCGAATTTCGTTATAACGGCTCGTTTACGAATTGTTGCGCCCGTTATCGTCGAAAATGATTACATTTGTTGTATTTTGAGGCATTTAAGCAGTAATAATCAGAGCATGACATCATCAAAATCGTCAAGTGAGATCTTGAAATTGCAAATTCCGTAAATAAAATAGTGAATTACCCTGTAACGAATTCAGCTATAATAACTGTCGTGGTATTGTTTTGTTGAAAATTATTATTAATGTGAGAGCGCCAAAAACATACAGTCCATACCGATGCAACTGCAATTTATATGGCCGTACTTGGTGTGGCGCGTTTATTAATAGTGTAAAATAAATTAAACGAATATCAATTATAACCAAGCCTGTCAGCGTGTTTATTTTCTGTGGGCAAGAATCGTAAAATACCATCTTGAGACAAATTCACTTCTATTGCGAAATCTTAATAAAAATAAAATATGATTTAAATTAATCGCAAAAATGTTTTATTTTAAATGTAACAAAACACATTTTTGCGATATAACCTTGTATTTTCGAAAACGGGTGTCCTGAAAAGTAAAATATGATCTAAATTAATCGCAAAAATATTTTATTTTAAATGTAACAAAACACATTTTCGCGATATAACCTTGTATTTTCGGAAACGGGTGTCGTGAAAAGTAAAATATGAAATAAATTAATCGCAAAAATGTTTTATTTTAAATGTAACAAAACACATTTTCGCGACATTATCAAAATCGTCAAGAAACTGGTGAATTTGCAAATTCCATAAATAAAATTGTGAATTGCTGGGTAACATTTTAGCTATAATTATCACTGGGGTATTGTTTTGTTGAAAAAACGTTGAAACTTGAGGGAATTGCGGTAGTTATAATTAGCGCCTGACCTCTATTAGGCACAAAAGCACTCGAGCCCAATCTTTTTAGCATTAAGTCGCATACGTAAAATATCCTCCTATAAAAGAAGTGCTGTTCATTAATGTCATCTCGTCTTATGACCACGCAGAAATGCCTTTATTGCCGAATTATTCAATCACTATTTTAAATCAACATTCAGGATTGCGAAGTTTATCACCATAGAAAATCATGAGAAAGTTAATTATCGTCTTAATAAATATCTGCATCACCGTATCTACAATAATATTACCATTCGCATAAAATTGGGACGGTAAATTTACAAATCTTGATAGGTAGTATTAAAGCCAACGCGAATGTTAATTTGGGTCCTCAATGTCCTCAACAGCTGTTGCCGATGTGAACGAACGGGTAAACCCGAAATATAAAACTTCGATGTCCGCCGACCCGCAAGAATTCATATTTGTAAAAAAGAGAGGGCGGGAATATAGATTACCAAAACCTGGATATCGCCGCCATAACGATCGGTGGCAAGAACAATTAGCGATTACAACGGAATTAACCAGTAAAAAGGCTTTGTTTCCAATTTTTTGATGTTTCCACCGGCGTTCCAAAAATATTTGTTATTCGGTACTCGTTAAAAAAATTCGATTTAAAAAAATATTGAATTTTGCCCACCCGTACTCGCATATCAATGAGAAATAGTTGTGTAAATATCGCAAAATTCCGGAAACTGCCACGTGCTTTCAACATTGTGATTACAATAAAATGGCACTTAATGGTATTTTGTGAATTTGGTGATTTTGCAAATCTGTGACATGCTGCTAAAAGTTTCGTCTGATTTGAAAATGGTGCACAATTGGTCACAATTCATCCAAAGTGACTATAACACTTTACTAACAATTTTATAGTGACTTTGAATTCATCGATATCATTGATAGTCACATGACCACTGCGTCGTATTCCAACATTTGGTTTCAAAGACGCCGGGAGCGTTTTTGCGGGAGAAGCGGAATCGGTGTGCTTGTATAATAATCATATTATAAACAAGAATTTTGCCGTTAATGCAAAAGCTTTATCTCCTATGTCTGCATCTCATAGGTTAGAATTCCGGTAAATATCGTTATGATATGCAGAATTGAGTTACAAAAGTACTAGTATGTTACTTATTTGGCAATTTAATACTCATACAAAAATATTAGTCAACTTTGAATTTTTATTCCATTCAAAATCGGAAAAAAGTGCTATTTCTCTTCAAAATCGGAAAAAAGTGCTATTTCGCAGTCCCTAAAAAAAGTTGCGAAAGTGCTTCCCAATTTTCGCAAAAAAGTGCGCTAATAGTGGTGGTGGTCATACCAAAAAATCGTTATGGTTATGGAGCCAGAGCTAAAGTTGGAATAATAAAGCTTTGCAGTTGAAGCTACTGTTTTAATTCATAATTGATTTCATAATTAAAATATTAATCTGATTGAATATATTATTTTTCAGATTTCTGATATTTCTTCGTCGAGTTTCCCAAATCAATGTGTTCCCAAATCAATGAGTTCTTCAAGTATGTCGTTAAATAACAAACCGTTATTATTGATTCATTTGTTTACGAGACTTCAAGCTCAATTGTTATGTAAACGCTCACCTGTTGATGCAAAGTATATGGCACACCCTTGAAATCACACTCCTTATTACGCTGCTTATTTTTTAATCCCTTAGGGCAGTGATTCTCAACCTTTCATGTCTCATGGACCCCTTCCGGAGATTTCTAGCACTCATACCTCATACTCATAGCACTCATACTCAAAGTTGTGTAATAGAACTGGAACATAAGAGCAAGGGGGTATTTTCACTTGGCTAACACAAACAGTCCCCGAATTCGTAATGCTTCTAAGATAAGCAAAATAGGAATTAAATTAGGGCCTAACCCTAACCTAGTAAACATACTACAGGAGTACCCAAATTATACTGGTATAAAATGCATATTTATTATGGCGGTTATCGGACTCAAGTTCGAATCTTGACTTCAAGTACAAATTTCTGTTCATTTTGTTGCTAACTAACTAATAACCTATTAACAGGTACGCTTATTGACCGTGGAAAGGCCTGTGAAATGAACCAGTCTGAACCAAACTTCATGGGAAATGGAGATTTTGAAGAAGAAAATAAATTGAGTTTTGCTGGGGGAGGGAAAAGGATGAAATCTGATGATCAGATGAGAGGAGGTGGTTATTACCAATTTGCAACGTCTTAAAAATATATCAATCATTTTATTGTTATGCTGATTATGGAGTCGAAATAAACATTTTACTCATACTTATATTACTTATTCTCACAGGTGGGAATGAAAATGTACAAACGGCAAAAAGAGGGTGTGGAGGGTGGAGTAGAGATTGCATTGGTCAACCTACCGAGTGGAATCTGCCGTTTCTGCAAGAAGGACAAAGGTATTATGAATTTTTATAGCAGTGTTTTCATATGTTTGCATGTGTAATATTGGTGAACAGGCAAATGCATTTTTATGTGTTTTGAATATGTTTATGTTTGCAAAAATATTTTACCAATAACAAACAATCATTTCTACACCTATCACAACTTGTATTTCACCAGAAATTAATTGAAGTTGCACTAATGATGGGAAAGCTGCACCGTTTGCACTGGAGTATTTAAAATAGGGGTTCAATCCAAGAGGAGTCCCAACTATGGGATACACGACATAGAGCATGTTCTAATAATTGAATTTAAATGCACTTATTATTTTGTGAAACTGCTGCATTTTAAAATTGTCTTTCAGGGGGTGTAGACCAGAAAATCAAACAACAACCCGGAACAGAATCACTCGGATAAATGATTCTTTTACCGACGACAGCTTCTTGTCTGGTAAGAACTGATTGTGTAGGTCAGGGATGGCAATCTGCTGACTCATCATAATTTTGGATTTGCAAAAACGTTTCGATGATAAAACAATTGTATATGAGGCCTGATTTAATTTATTCTAACATAAGGGAGCTACTATGGTAGTTCATTTTTTTGGAATATACATTATTGTGCTGTCCAAGTCTTGCAGAGAGTTTATCATATTTTTCAATTTGCAAAAAAACGTTTCAATGATAAAAAAAAATGGATAAAAATACGGATTTAATTCATTCCAACAAGGGAACTACTACAGTAGAATGATTTTGGAAAAATCAATTCTTAGTAGTAATGCAACCTGGGAACATAATAATAATATTATACTTCTTTTTATTCTTTCTTATTCTATTTTATTCTTCTCTACCCATATAAATTTAATTTAAATACACATTACTTTATCACTGTATCAAAGGTTCATACAACATCCAGAGCAATAGAAGACAGACATTTACGAGTTATCCAACGGATTGTCCCATTTTGCCTGATGTTTTAGCGAAAGCTGGCTTTGTTTACACTGGTTCCGACGATCAAGTTAAATGTTATTACTGCCGAAGAATTGTTGAACATTGGGGACCGAATGAAGACCCTTCAGAGGAGATATGGCACAGGTATGATGTTTTTACAGTGAGTTCCAGTGTACACTAAAATGAGACGAGGCACCCATGCACTCATGATTTTTTTAGAGTGAACACTGCTGAACACATAGATATATTGCCGACGTAATTTTTCACAGACTGAGTGGGGTGGTGGTCTTGAACCCCTATAAAGTTCACGGTACTCCCAAAGTATGTGAACCAGAATGGCAGACACCGGAACGTAGTATGTGTACCAGGTTAGGGTTAGACCATAATTTCAGGTACAAATACTACGGGAGTCACTTGGCTAGTCTCTGAACTCATAACAGAACTAAAAGAAGGAAAATTTGAATAAAATTATGGCCTAACCCTAACCCAGTACACAAACTACGTTCCGGTGTCCGCCATCTTGGTTCACATACTTCGGGAGTACCTAACACACATAGATAGTGTCACATTATTTAACCTAAATATCATTAATTCCAATCAGTTTTCTGATGGAGTGAGTCTGAGTAATTCCGTAATAGACTATTATTAACGTCCTTGGCTCTGATTAATTTGTAATAATTGCCAAACAATTTATGAGGAGCTCTTCACAGTGTGCCTTGTTGACAGTGAAAACCATGATTGAGCAGCGGGTAGGAAAAAATACCCTGAACAATGCTTCACATAAACAGTCACTGATAAATAAAGGACGACCAGAGTCTTACTAATCTGGCCCAAGTGGGCCACAGAGCAGTCGGTGTGGGGCACAATACTAGGTGCAAGATTTCGATTTCAATGCAATTTCATTTGCATGAATTGTTATGATCTTGCCCACCTTATTTTGGATATTTACTTTTCCTCATTTTGGATATTTACTTTCCAGTCACGCGTAGGGCTGTCTAAGCGAACCAAATATTCGAAATCGAGTCGAATCACAAATTATTCGAATCGTTTTTCGGCTAATTTTCGAATCGCTAAAGCAAGTGGCGGCGCTTCGAGCTCAGACTACTCTCTTTCTACAGGCTTTACATGTCCTGTTGAAACGGAATCCATTAGAGTTGAGATTGCAATTTTTGAATTGTGCAATTCTTACTCATAACACTCAACAGTTTTCGAAACCCAAATTTTGGAGTTCTCCAATTTTTTTGACCAGTTCATACAAGCGTGTGATCTTCTTCCATAAAACTGAAAGTAAGTCAGATGTAACTGCACATACGTTACCACAACATCGAAGGGCAGGCATTTATTGTATAATATAGACAGATTTAGGATTGCGCAATAATATTCGGTTCGATTTGGCGAAAATATTCGATTCGAATCAAAAAATTATTCGATTTTGGACAGCCCTAGTCACGCGTTTTCAACATGTTTTCTGAATTAAACATACTTTCGCCTTATTATGTGTTACCTGTAGTTTATTGTTAGCTAGTTATTTTTAAAGGGGAAAGGGGCAAAACAATTTCTAAAAATTTTCTTCTATAGTTATATATTTATATAATTAACTCTCATCAATTTCTTCAGGCCTGGGTGCAAACGTCCAATTCACGAAAACTCTCACTATGGTTCTGATGACCCTGATAATTTCCATAATGGAAAAAACATTAAGAAAGACACTGATGCAACTCAAGGTAGGAATTTCATATTCTGTCATTGAGGATGTCCAAAATGAATCGGACGTTCGAACTTCGACAATCTGCAGACTTCAATTTAGATATATTTGAGAATAATTATGTATAAAAAATTATCGCCATAATTTTTGAATTGAATTGTAAAATATCAATGCCAATCAAATCAGTGTTTTGATTTGACTTTCTCCAATTTTCAGATTCAAACTCGACTCCACCTTATAGGGTGTTCATAAAGTTTTGAACTTTTTTCAAATCGTAAAGGGAATTTATCAATACCGTATATTGGGTACTCCAATATAAGTATGCGCACCAAGATGTCGCATAACCTGAACCCTAACCTGGTACACAACCTGAGGTACAGGGGCGAGCGTATTCCAAGCACTTAGCGCGATGCGCCACATCACCGAGCTTTTTTTAAAAACAAGTCTCTGCCCAAGCAGCCACTGCTAGTAGATGATATATTCATTTGTATATACATCACCGCTACAAAACACCATGGTTCTTTGTTTGTTCTACTTTATGCAACTATTATTTCATTTGTCTTCAAGGTGATCTTGGGGAAAACAACAATGAAGAAACCACTCCCATGAAAGGTAAAGTTTCTGTTGTGTCAAACTTGCATTCTTCTTTCAAAACTGGGCCGTAAAATCTCTGGAGTGCTATCCTGCGATATTTTTGGGGTCACAAGCCTTTACCCGGTACAATTTGCAATGCCTTCCTTTATTTAATGTGAATCGACTTTTCTTTATTTAATTTTTTTACTGCAATGTCGTTATTCTTCTTCATTCGTTTGTTTTTCTTATTAAAACATGGTGATCAGAGCATTTCTTGGTAGATTAAATAATAGATGAATAATGATGAAATTTATTTATGATTATATGCCTGATCCTTATCCGATCCTGATCCAATTATATGCCTGATCCTTAGTTCCCTAGTTCAGTGTTTTCCAACTTATGGGTTGCGACCTTTTATTTTTAGTTATTTTTATTGTTTATTTTATATTTGGTATTGTACTGTTCCTCAATAGTAATTGTATATGTAGAGAGTTCACAGCGTAAAAATTTTGCAACATATATTTTGTTTTGCTCAAGTAAAGCCCGCTGCCATTTTTCGCTGAGGTTAAACTAGCGCTGAAGTGTGTGTACCAATATGGAGGTAACGAATTTTGTTCGCCTATTTTACATCAAGTTGTGTAAAGGTACTGAAATCTATGGGCATGGGGTATATTCACTTGGCTAAGCCAGACAGTCCCCGAACTCGAAATAAAACTGAAATAAGTAAAATCGGAATTAAATTATGTCCTAACCTTAACCTGGTGCACATATAATGGGAGTACTGTTCATTACACCCCAGGCTAGGTGGTTGGCATTGAATGAAGCCTAAGATTTTAACCTGTAGTGTCACAGTTATATCTAACACTTTAACCGCTTGGCCATATGCACGGACTATGGTAGTGGAGGGAGCTGTAATCAACGAGAAAAAACTACTCCCTCATAGCCTTTAAAATAAGCTTTTTATTGTTTAGCTTGCAAAAATTGGGGGTCGATCTGTTTACCACTTTCTCAACATGTTGGAGTTTCTATCAGAGCTGGCAATTCTACTTTTCCGCTATTCAACGGGCGTTCACCTGATGAAGTACCCGGAAACGATGTTGCCTCAGCATGTGATAGAGCGTTGTTACCAGGTAAGTCTTTCATGAAGGTCTTCCACACTCTTAATACAAACTAGGCTATGTACAAGCCAGCCAGGGGCGAACACCCGGCGATCCCCCCCCCCCCCCAATAATTTCGCAAAAAAATTTAAATGAAACGGTTTTAACGCAAACGCAATTAAACGGTTAATAGTTGCCGATATTATAACTGTTTCCTTACAATAATGGGGACCAGAGCGCCTTCGGAGCACCTCACATTTGAAAAACATGCGCGCCCTCACAGGTAATACTCCGTCTTCAAACGCACCGCCGATCACGCGCCACGGTTTTGCACAACTACCGGTAATTCATTTTTGTACAATTTAATATGATTTTCTCATTGTCAAAATTTTTCAATTGTGTTATTGTTGGCACTTGCGAGAGAAGTGAAAGAGGCAAACTGTGTTTCATTACAACAATTAATTATTATCGCTAAAAAATTAACTAGATCTAAAGTTGTTATAAACAATTTTCACCGATGGACGTATCTTTTCACGTTATGGATTTCGTGCAAGGCCCAGCATAATTTGCGGGCAAAGATCAAAGCATTTACTATGTCGAAAAGTTGAAAGGCGGCAATATAAAATACTAAAAATAAAACTGTAAATAATATAAGTTTTGTTGAGGCCTGGGACAGTCTAAAAACGCTTTTCTAGGCATCGAAAATCGCAAAATTTCGTGTGCCTACGGCACAAATTATGTTTGCTTGACCTTTAAAAACATTTCGTCACTAAAATCGAAACACTGTCAATTGTGAGCGGGATTTGCCTTTTTATCCATTACTTTTAAATTGACGTTGAAAATTTTCGTGTTAACATTAAACAAAGCTGAGAACGCGACTTTTCCCCGGTTTGTGATGATATATAAGATAACTAAAGTATATCCGATCACTTTTTGTATTTATTTATGTATTTTTATTGTACTGAAATAACTTTTAATACATGAGAATTGACAGAAAATTTACGGATTTTTCGAAAGGTTTTATCTTTAAAAATAATCGGAGTGACAACATTGCGATTGAGCAGAGCCAGTGTGACAAGTACATCTCAAATTTATCGAATGCGCAAAAGAGCAAAAATACGGATCAAAACAATATATAAACGGGCAGTTTACCACACATTTTTATGTCCGCGGATTGCCGTCGTGTTTTAGAGTGGCTCTTGTTTTGTCGATTCAAACGCAGTTTAAGGATAGGATTTACATATTTATCCTGGGGGAGAGGAAAGCCGATAAGACGGCTTATCCATATGACGAACCACGGCCTCTCGTCCGGTTACCATTCCAAGTCGGGTATGGGATTAGTTTTACTGTATTGTTTGTTTTCGGAAGCATGGACTTGGTGGTGGAGGAAGCCGTAACCGACCAGCGGTTACGTGAACCACCCAACGGCGGCGAGGAGTCCAGCAATCCTCTCGCACATAACCATCCCTGCATGGGATTCGAACCTGCGAACCCACGCAGAGTAATTAGAGGTGCGGTGGCGAGCGTATTCCTAACGCTTAGCCCATTGAGCCACACCGCCGCGCCACTTTAAATTGAACTTTAAATTTAACTTTAACTTTAAATAAACTTTAACTTTAAATTTAAATTTAACTGAACTTTAAATTGAAGACAATTAAATTAATAAATCAAGACATTTTGAATATGCCCGTATCGGTCTTTGATTGATTACTTTGCACATTTTTCAATGATAATGTCGGCTCTTTTAACAAGTGGCGTAATCGCGGCGACTGTTCCGCGTGGATTTTGAGGCGATGAATTTGTATTTTTGATTTACTAGTATACTTTATAATTATTTTCATTGTATGAATTAAAATTGTACTATATGGGATTTTATATCAGATATCGAGATTTTTGTAACGGCGATAACGAGTTCGGAAGATTGCAAAAATACGTATCAAATTTAAATACATCAGGCAGCTTATCTCATATTTTTATGTCCACATATCGCCGTGGTACTTTAGTTTAGTAATATTTTTATTTGGACGTAAGAAGTCGCAACCGCGAGTTACGTTGCACACAATTAAATTAATATATAAGGACATTTTAGAATCTCGTGGCTGTCATGGATCGACAGAAAAATCATTATACGCTTCAAATAGGCGGCTCTTTTAACGAGCGCGTAATCACGGTGCTTGTTGCAGACGGCAATGGGAAGTTCAGACTTTGACCCCGCTTTTTTTTTTAAATCCTGGCTGTGCGCCTGAACTTGTGCCTGTTTATTTTCGTATTAAATTATAAATAAAAACCCTGCAAAGTCATTGCGTGAATCCTGAATGTTATTTCGAGTTCAAATGATGATTTAATAAATCGGAATTCAAGAAATTGGTTCAGTGACGCGCAAGTTCCGTGTCCGAGCAAAGCAGCCTAGGTAATCTATATATGAGTAGCAAAATGACATGCTAATACTTAGAGAATGACATCGACAGGTTATTGTTACGTGACGATACACGGCGCGGTGTTTTTCGGTAGGCGATCCAAGTTCGCCCCCCCAAAATTATGGAAAGTGTCCGCCCCTGAAGCCAGCGTTTGATGTATTAGGAACTAATAATATAATTTTCAAAAAAATATGTAGGGAGATATTATGCCTTTTAAAATTTGGCGACTTTCATGTTTTTCGAAATTCAAACTTGTTGAAAGGGTCATTGTGGCTTTATTTTCATCGATATTCTCAATGGAAATTCATTTTCATAAAAACTACAAGCATAGTCGTAATTTCAGCGGACACAAGTGGGCTAAAGCACTTTGGTGGTGTGTTGGATTGGTAGTTTGCTCACCCCTGATATACACAGTACAGCAGTAGACACCACAGCTTTTTGTTTTTTTCCCACTTTATCAAATGAAAAATTATTTGCAATATTTGTCTTGAAGGTGATCTTCTTTATCTTGATGAAAACAACAATGAAGTAACCATTCCCATGAAAGGTAATGTTTTTGTTGCGTTCAACAAGTATTCTTCTGAGATATATAGGGCCTGAACCTGGGCCTTTGGATTCCGAGGCGACCACCTATTGTTTCTCAGGGGGCCCCGAGCCTTCACTAGTTATTAGAAGTAAATTGTTTGATATTTAATTCCCTGTAATGTTGTTTGATTGTTTTCAATATTAGTACAAGCTGTTTAAAGTGACGTACCTAAATATTATGTATCTTTTATATATAAAATTTAATTCTGCCAGCAGAGAAGAAAGGTGATAATCCAGGCCTTATGAGTATTTAATTCAGACCCCACATGCTTCTTAGAGCATTGTCATCATTAAATTGGGATATGTAAAAGTTTCCTTTTATCAAATACCTTTTATTTATAGTTTTAGAGTTGTTTTCATCATTTTCTCATATTTGCACCAAATTATATACAAAAAGAACTGTGATGCAATAATAGACTGTCTCGGTTGGCAAATAATCCCCAGTCGGGGAACTACAACAATCTTTATTGAAGATTTCTTCTTGCACTTTGTGGTTATCCAATTTAACACGAGTTGCTTTTCCGTTACCTCTCCAACTAAAAAGTCAAATACACTATTTATTTACTGTTAAATAAGCTTAGGCTTTAGGCTTACTGTGAAGTATATTTTCTGGGAAGACTGGATCCCACAAATTTTCAAGTTTCGTATACAGAGTTTTTGTAAAAATAGTTGAGTGATAGTGGACGAAACAGTGACCAAACAAAGGTAGATATGGAATTTTATGTTATGACCTCTCATGGCAGTGCCCTTAAAATAAGCTTTTTGTTGTTCAGCTTATGAAAACCCAGATCCATTCCGATTCCAACTTCCCGAAATTGAACTTGCTATCAGAGCTTCTGGGAGTGATGTTGCCTCATCTGTAGCATCTGATAGAGCATTGACAATGGGTAAGTTTTTCACTCCTGCATTACAGACGAGGGTCTATACAAGCGGTTCTCAACCGAGAGCTACACTGCTAGGTGCAAAATTGATTTTACTTTTCTCTCTACAAAGAAACTTCACCTTCATTAAGAGGCTATTTCACAGGGTGTTTTACACAGGGTATTGGGCATTTATTGTTTAATGGGATTCGGAATCTACCAATGAAAAAAATACTCTACTGCAATGACAAACGGGGGGGCGTGAGCGCTAAAAGCGTTTGAAAGGGCCCCGAGCCATTAAAGGTTGGGTACAACTGCTCTACACAAACCAGTCGTTGATATGTGAGGACTCATTATATAATTTGATAGAATTTTTTTTACAATGCAATTCATTCGTACAATGCTTGGTAAAACGAAAAATACGCCTTCCAAGAGACTGTTGCTATCTTTATGCTTTGGTATTGGTACCCCTGGGGTATGCGTAACAAGAGGACGGACACCGGAATGTAGTATGTATATCGGGTTATGGTTAGGCCATAATTTCAGGTACAAATACTACGAGAGTCACTTGGCTAGTTCCCGACCTCGTAATAGAACTGAAATAAGAAAAATTGGAATAAAATTATGGCCTAACCCTAACCTGGTACAAATACTACGTTTTGGTGTCCACCATCTTGGTACGCATACTTCAGGAGTACCTTGGTATTTACCATATTTCTCAAAGCTAAACTTAATTTTCAAAATTAGCTGATATTTATGAAAATCAAACTGAATTTTGTTTTTGTTAGTTTAATTTTTTAAAATTAACTGGTGCTTCTTATGCATCAGTGTGAGGAAATGTTATTTCAACGTTTACGCATATTTTTAAACTGATGTATTTTATCCAACCCAGTTGACAAAATACACCAAGAAATCTCACTCATCAAGAACTTAGCTTTCACAGCGATATTCATGTTTTTAACAGGATCTTCTAGTAATTTTTCCATGATACTTGGAGAAACTGCCTCTTTGGCGTCTGCACCTGGCAACAATTATCAACTTTCAAGACTTCTGGTAAGTTTAAGTGAGAGATATTTTTTAGCGCTTTCGAAGTATCTTGGTGCACATACTTCGGGAGCTTTATTTTTATATTGAAAAATAAAAAAAATAGGAAATATGTTCACTATTTTATCTGTTTTCAAAAATGTGATATAGGTAGGCCTATTACAATACATCCTGGTTTAGCCAGGACACTCCCAATTCTGACAAGCTGCCCCGGTATGTCCATCATATAGAAATTTTCTAATCCATATTAATACAAAATTTTCATTTGTTAATGGAGGCCATTATCACTGATTATTCAAATTATCTATTATATTGAATATTCATATGAGTTGAATATTGCTAAGCCTTAAAATCGAACCAAGGCTTGTCCAATCCAATCTGTCCTGGTTTTTATTTTCATATATATGGTAATCCTAGATATAGGGCTTTATGGTCATACTTTAGTTCCCAAAAAATAATTTCTATTAACATATCATTAAATATCAGTGGCCACGTGTACAGGTTTTTTTTAGTCGCCTGTAATGATTCAAAAATAAGTATCTTAAAAATAGGCCTTTTAACTTAACACAGCACAAGTAAATGTTACTACGGTAATTAAAATAATGGATTGCTCGTCACCGCACCTGATTGACATGCGTGGGTTTCCAAGTCGATAATGTACGGGAAGATTGCTGGACTCCTCATCGTCCTAGGGTGGTTCACCAAACTGCTGGTGGGTCACGGCTTCCTTCCCATCAAGTCTATGTTTTCGAATACTAATACTTGGCTAACTAATCCCATACCGACATCGGATGAGAAGATGTGGTTCGCCATGTGATTAAGCTGTGTTACCGAAACTGACCAGCGGTTACGTGAACTACCCTATGGCGCCGAGGAGTCCAGCAATCCTCTCGCACATAACCATCCCCACATAAGATTTGAACCTGCGAACCCACGCAGAGTAATTAGAGGTGCGGTGGCGAGCATATTCCACACAACAATGCGCCACACCACGGCAAGCCGTTAATCAATATCTTTAAAAAATTTGGCAGGTTTGGGGGGAAGGACTAATCATAATATTATCTCCACTGCTATTGCTGTCAATCATAAACAAGAAACCCCCAGTTCCTGAACATTGCCAAGCACGTATCTCTTCAGAGGTATGTTTTTTATTCTTTCTGTGTGTTCACTAATTGTTCAATCAAAACTCATGGGTTCAAATCCTTTGCCCCCTACCTTACCCAGGGTGTAATAAAGTGGGTGAGCAATGCTGAACAGGAGAGATCTAGATCAGGGCCACCCAAACTGGGATTTGCGACTTCGCTGAGGGGCACACAATGAATTTTCGGGGTTGCAAAGAGTTCACCATTTCCTATAATATACTATATTTATTTCCCTTTTTTTAGAGCTAATTCAAAATACAATAATTAGAACTAGCGCAAAACATAAGGCGCTCCAAATGTGTGTGTACCGATGTGAAGGTATAGTTTTTTATTCGTCTATTTTACATCAAGATGTCTAAAGGGAATAAAACCCATGGGCAAGTCCAGAACTCGTAATAGATATAAAAGGAAAATTGGAATAGGACTATGACCTAACAATCCCTAATCTGGTAAACATACTATGGGAGTACCAAACACAAATCTTGCAATTTCGAGAGAATACATAGAATCAGAAAAGCCTGCATAGTAATGCCGACTTTGATAGTAAGACTGAGCAAGGCGCTTGCATATCAATGCTGACCTAACAGGGGTCACAGAAAATTTTTATATATTGAAAAGGGTCGGGAACTTAAAAGTTTGGGTAGCTCTGATTTAGATCATTCCAAGCTATTATAGCTTCTTATCTTGCAGTGGTTGCATTTAAAATGCCCTGTATAGAGCGAGAGACACGAGCATTGTGATGAAAAAATGAGGCATAAGCAAAATATTGGCAATTCTCAGTCATAACAAAAACAAAACCGTTTCACTCTTCATAAATATTTTAATAAAAATAATTTTCTTAACAATTTCCAGAAATTACTTATTTTCAGATTCTGCGTGTACTACGTCCATCTGTACAGAATGTTGGTGCAATAGTGGTAAATTCTTTTTTTCGTATTTTCAATCACTGTGACAAAAACTTGTGCAATGACACTGTGTTATCGTTTCTTTTAGAGTATGGAGGGTGACCGTATTGTTTCGTGTTGCAGAGATGTCCAAAACGAATAAAATTAATTCAGTGTATTTTTTATTTTTAGAATGACTTTGATTAGTTTCATTTGAAAAGGCATAATTTCTAGCAATTGATGTTTCACATCATGATCAAAAAGGCCTTTTTTTAATTTCTGAAGACTGTAAAAATGAAATGGCCAATCTGTTCATTATTTGTTTTAACTTTCCATTTTTTTTTTTAATTCAATTTTATCACAGTGGTTCTCAAACTTTTCAAGCAACCCCCCTTTTTAAGAATTTGTCAAATCTCGTGCCACACCTCAAAAATAGCTATGACAAAAGTATGTTATATTCTAAAAACATGTGGATGGAACTTAAATATCCAAAAGAAAGAAATGTAAATATCCAAAATAGGGCGGGTAGGATCAAATCTAAAAAATTGTCTACACCACCCTTGTTGGGCGCGCCCCTTAATTTGAGAACCAGTGCTCCAGAATATTTTCAAATATATTCAATGCTCAAAAATACAATTATCGAATGTCTTCAGAAATTTCATATTATTCGATTTGGACATCTTTGTTTACGTGTTGCTGTTATGGAAAAGAGAATTGAATTCTCAATATTTGTTGTATTTTGCTGCTAACATATTACATGATAATAAGCTTACTGATTTTCTGTTTTTTGAAATTCTAAATTTGAATAACTGTATACTCTGGCATATAAGCTGATTTTAAAAATCTAAAAAAAAAGCCGCCAAACTAAATGGGCCGTGCATAACTCTGATTGCACTAAAACGAAATGATATTACACTAAATTAATTGAAGAGTGTGCATGCACACACGTGAAGCAGTGCTTGGTATGCTATGACAGCGATAACTATCTGTGATTGGTTGTCATGAATTTTTATAAATTCTCCATTTAAGGGCTCTTTCAGGTCAGCTTATATGCGATGATATACATTTTTTAACTCATTAAAACTTCTGATGAAGTCTTTATCTATCTTGGTTTAGATTTGAATAATAGTTTGTGACACTTGATTTAACATTAGAAACTTTTTCGGTCCTTTTGAAATTTTTTCCCATTTAGCCTTACTTATCTAGATTCTGGGTATACCGTATTTCTCCCTGCATAACACGCACCAATAATAATAATACACATGCGTATTTTAGCAGAAAGTTCCAATTTCCATATATTATGTTTTCCTTCATCTCTTTCTTTGCAGGTTTTTTTTTTGCCAGGGATTTCAGACATTCTGTCTGATTTTTACGTACCCTCTTATTCTGGAGGTGAAATTTAAACATGAAAGTGAGTGTTATACCCGGAGAAATACAGTGTTTTCTTGCAATATTAGAATAGTACATTATAATTTTACCGTTTAAAAGATTCTGGTCATATAAATTTCATAAATTTGTATGTCAATATTTGAATTCAATATCTCCATTATAATATTTTATCATGTAATGTTTGTGCAGCGCTCACCCTCCAAATGTAGATGCGGTGGAAAGCTATTGACCTATCACCTTTGTTTCTTGTTCTTTCAAAAGCTTTTATATCCGAGACGTGAAAAAAATTCTCTATGAAGTGCGGAAACAAAAAATTCTTAAAAAAGCTGTTTTGAGAAATAGAAGAAGACATAAATTTTTGATTTTCTTGTGACTTTTAATGGGCTTTAACCCTCGGCCTATTTATTGAAAATTATTTTAAACTATGATTAGATATCTGCTTCAAGAGCGCCTATTTCTTTGTAATATTTTTAAGTAAACTGTTCTTCAAAATTTCAACATCTGCCATTTTTTCTTGATACCATGAAATGAATAATTCTATAAGTCTTATGATAGTAAACTTTGACAAGTCTATGTTTTTACTAAGAATATTTATAACTCCTAAGAATCTCTTAAAATTTGATCGATTTTAACTTAAAGTGCTAGATGCAAAAAATCTGTTAATTTCAAGTTTTGGAAAGTTCAGTATCATTCTTTCGAATATGACAAATTAAAGGTGTACATTCATGTTCATTCCACCGCATCTTTGTAAAGTCTTGTACATAGCTTTATTCTAACACTGTGCCTTATACCTTTATTTTAACACTGTGAATTCATTGAAAATGACCCATGTATGACATCAGTATCCATTATTTTAGTTATAAGTATACATATATGCTTTGATTATATATATTAATTTGACCTGGTTCTGTGAAGATATTATAAATAGGCGGTGCCTATTTTTTATATTTTGCATACAGATTGTAATTGACTTTTGCTATGGACTACTATGGTAAAGTGTCACAGGTTCAACCCCATCTTCATCTTATTATTTTGACAGCATATTTTATGTCATACATGAGTCATTTTCTCATTTTTTATTTTTTATATTTTTAATGTTTTTGCCTTTTAAAGACGTTTGTTATCTGTAGTTTCCAGGGAATTTTATTTTCGAACAAAAATAGATTTTCCAACCATTTTCTAAAGCCGAGATTAAAAGAAAGGTTCGAAAAACGTTATCCTGGAAGCTTTTTCCCATCAGAAAATGAGGGAAGAGAGTCATGACCAGAGCTGTCTGGAAATTTTGACTTTAAAATTTGACTCCATACATCCTTGTTTCTGACTCTTGGTTTTTGACTCAGACTCCTAACTTAAAACTAAAATTTCACCACAGAAAATCTAATAATCCTGATTGATCTATTATCGGTTATATAATTTTTTGGGAATATAATTCTGATTGAGCAGCTTCAAAATATGGGCTTAGTTTTGTGGTGAAGGTCTATAGAGACCAACTAGCACATCAGCTCCCAACCTGGGGCCCATGACCCCCGAGGGGTCTTTAAGTTGTTCGCAAAATTGATTTTACTTTTCCTCCTTGCAAGAAAACAGTTCTTCCTAGTTTCATTGCTTGATAAGGTCATTTTACAGGGTATTCACACTTTGTTGAAGATGAATTGTTTGAACATAATTGGATTTGGAATCTATTACGAGTAATCAAAATAACACTATGTCTATAAATACTACTTTAATGACAAACAGCGGATTCATGAATGCTAGAAGACTCCAGAAAGGGGGCCACGGGAAAGGTTGGGAATTCGATACTTTATCCATATTTTGTTAAATAACGAATGTTTTGACAATCATGTCAATATCTTTTATAATTTTTGCCACTCAAATTATTTTTTTGCTGTTTCGTCAGCGTGTTTGTATAACCCAAATCAGATTTAGATATACAAGGTATTCATAAAGTCCTGTTACAAATTCAATTTTCTTATGAAACCGGTACTCAAGATTTATTTTTCTATTTTCATCAGTGTTTAATTTAGTTTTTTTTTACTTCATTCAATACACTTTTAGGGGGCACCAAACTGTATGTGGCTACTTGGCAATTCGAGAAACTTTTATAAAACTGTATGAATACCTGTATATCTAAAAGAAACCTTGAATAGTATTGTTACAAACTGAAATATTGGAATTTTTGATAGCGTGTTATGGATGACGTATGCAATTGATGGTACTCCCAAAGTATCAAGATGGCACTTGGCTAGTCCCCAAACTCTTAGTAAAACTAAAATAAGAAAAATTTGAATAAAATCATGGCCTAACCCTAACCTGGTACATATATAGGTTTCAATGTCCGCCATCTTGGTTCACATACTTCGGGAGTACCAAATTATTTTGGTATTGATTGGCACTATAGTAAATTGTCATATTTTTCCCTTTCAAATTTGGTGAAAATATTTAATTTGAATTGGTATGTATATTAAATCGCCAGCTAAATGTAAGAAGTATTTAACAAATTTAAATTCTGTGTTAGAGAAAAAATGACATTCTGAGTAACTCTCATGATTTCCAATTTCAGTATCACTAGTGGGTGCTATGATTTTTTGGTAGCTAAGCAATTTAAAAGTGTTATGAATTTTGGATTGCCATATTCTATGTATATATTCTGGTAGTAATTTACAGTTAATTTAGAGTAGATTGATAAATGTGATGTTGTAATAAATAGGACGGAGTTTCTCATATTTACCCTGGCAGAGAGGGAGGAATGGCAAACTATCAAGTTATGAACTCTGTTCTATTTTTCAGTCCATGTCTGATATAAAGATTACTAAACCATTCCAGGTATTATGTAGCTACCTCACGGCGCACACCGATACTATATTCTTGCGTACATACATATTATGGCCTAACAATTTCAATTTATATGACCACCCTGGTTAATATGAAGTATGCTATCAGCATATACCCAGATATCAGAATCTCAGAAGCAGTACTGTGCTTAATTATTCTCATACCTGACATGGACTGGTAACTAGATAAAAAGGCGCTGCAGAAGTATGAACCAAGATGACGCACAACGTAACGTAGTACGTCTACCATCCTAGGGTTAGGCCATAATTTTATTTCTTATTTTAATTCTATTACAAGTTCGGCGATTAGCCAAGTGACTCCCTTAGTGTTTGAAATTATGGCCTAACCCTAGCCTGGCACATATACTACGTTCCGGGGGCCCGCCATCTTCGTTCAAATACTACAGGAGTACCATGGCTTGAGCGATATATCTGCTTTCCTCTTTCCCAAGATAAATATAGAAAGTTTTAATGTAAATTCAAATTGAATCACACAATCATTATCTTTTGTATATAGATTATTATTTCTATTGTAAATATGACTGATTGTATATTTATGAAATATGTGAAGCAAGATATCTGAAACTATCAATTTCAAATTGGCTCATGTGATGTAACAACGCAAATCACCATGAATATGTCTTACATCATAGGAACAATGGTAATGATAGTTTCAAATCTTTCGCCTATTTTGTAATTTGAAATTGTGTTTTACTAAAATATGTTTGGGCGCGATGGCCAAGTAGTTAGATTATTCGATTTACCTATGTTGGCATGCAATGCCCACCACCTCACCCAGGGTGTAATAAATTGGGTAGGCATTGCCGAACCGAAAAGATTCCCGTCCCTACAAAAATAGTAGTCCCTTACGTATTGATCTATTGCTGCTTGTGCAGGGCTTTGTACGAAGTGAAGGGCGTGAATGAGTACCATCTCATGCCCACCCCTTCACCCGGGGTGTGAGTAATAAAACGGGTAGGACCTTGGTCCTTCCAAAGAATGCATATATGAAAACTTACTTATGCTGAATACTGGATTATCAGCAAAAATGGCCAGCTAAAAGCTGTGTGCCAAAATATAGTGATTACAAGATCAGATCACACAAGACTTTGAAGTTTATTTAATGACTCTTAAAACATTTTTATGTAACTGGGTGTGAGTAATAAAACGGGTAGGACCTCGGTCCTTCCAAAGAATGAATATATGAAAACTTACTTATGCTGAATACTGCATTATCAGCAAAAATGGCCAGCTAAAAGCTGTGTGCCAAAATATAGTGATTACAAGATCAGATCACACAAGACTTTGAAGTTTAATTAATGACTCTTAAAACATTTTTATGTAACAAAATGCATCGCTTATTATGCTGTAAAGTGTGAATCTCCAGGATGTCATCTGAGCACTTCTCTCTCTCAAGCGAGGTGGAATGGGAGAACTATTGAAGTGGTGGTGGCCTACACACACCACTGCATTTGGTGAAATGGATATTTCTGCCTTTCAAAGCTTATTTTGAAGAACTGCTTGTCTAAAGATGTGGCAGTTAAACTGAAATTGATGGAGATAGAACACTTACTTTGAATCATGAGATAAAGTAATTTCACCATACAACTTAGTTTGTTTACTAATGGTTGAAATATTTGTTCTCTTACGTTACAATGCATTTTGAAAAACTTGTATATGTATATATTGAATCGCATGTATGTTATTCACGAAAATATATATCCAGGATATCTAATATGTTTTCATGTGCATGACTGTCTGGTTGCGTAGCACAATGGAATCTTGAAAACGATAGACACCGACCCAAAATTATTGTTATATTCTCATATTTTGTCGCTAGCATTTGCCACCATGAAATTAGCTTTGCAGCTACCTGCTTACACAAAGACAAGTTTTGTGTCCTCACAACCTGTTTTTCCATAGACATCAATATTCTTGAGTGTTACAACAAATTGGCGTTAAGTAATTGTCAAAATTTAATTTGCTGCTCAGATTTTCATATGCCCCTGCAAGCATTCAACATAATATTAGTTCTGGTCCCAAGAGTAAGTTTTTAGTTATGTTTCTATATTTTGGTGTGGAGCAATTGGGAAACAGCGCGGATTTGTAGTAAACCAAGATGAAACTGAAGAGTAGATAACTTGGTTCTTGGTTACTTATAATTGCGGCTGCCTGGAAGGTTGGCAGGTGCAAATACACACACACAACCACTGAGAAGTTATTTGGGTAAGAATAAAACGCGATAAATTTAGGGTATACTATACGGTAAACAAAAAAATAAATAAATACTAGAAAAGAAAAAAATTATTTGCCACACCATATTGATATTTTTGTAATGGTTGCCATTGCCAAATTGATCGATCTTCTAATCGTTAAATAAAATATAAAAGGAAGATTCTATTGAAAACATATTGCCAAGCTGATTATAGTTGGAGTCAAATGCCAAGTTGCCCAACCAAAGTTGCCAGAATTGGGTGCATGAAGAGGTGGGCGAGACAGACCATTTCATTCCCCAAATTAGATCCTATTATTGCCAATTTGTAGTCCAGATTGAAATAAGTAATTAAAGTTACCGGTAACAGTAAAATTACTATAATTAAGTAAAGTAGGATGTGGAAATAAATTGGTTACAAAGAGTGTAAGTGAGGTTTTTCATTCTTGGGTATTGATTTCAGACAAGGATATAGGAATAAGGTTGTTATTTCACAGGATATCGGAGTCTTTTTTTGATTTTTTCCTTATGTGTTTTACTTCATTTAATCACTTTGAAGTAACCTGAAAAACAAAAATTAAAACCGCGAGTAGATGTTTCAATGATTGGGTGAAGGGGAACGCTCTGAACTATTTATCACAGGCAAAAAATAATTGTTTGATTAAATGGGATGTATTGTCATTATATACCGGTAGCGATGGATAGATGATCTATGATGACATTCTGCTTGGGACCGGGAAAAATTTATCACACCATGCAAAAAAACACACAAAATTTTACTATCTATACCTTGGCCAACAAGTCAACTCAAACACCAATACCAATCCTTAACATAACATGCATGCATACATAAATGATATAAAAACCACATCCAATTACAATGACCCACAGCAAACTAAAATCTGAAGGGGAGAATCCAACATAGCTCTACTGTTCGCCTAGTTGCACTTATACCACCACTCAAACATAGGACCAAGCGTGTATGATAAGGACATCACAGCTAGAAAAAGATAAAAACACAACGTGAAGTGATAAGTTATTTAAAGAAAATATCATTCGGGTATGTCAGCTACCTATATATTTAAAAAAAAATATACTCATGCATGTCACAATACCGTTTCATAAGTCGTGAGCTAGGGATAATATTTCAAATTTCATCATATATTCAACCTTAGGTTTATTTAGTGATTTGAAGTAAGAGTCTACACTTAAAAAAACTGTTCTTAAAAAATTATTACAAATACTCTGCAGTTTTGAGACAAGTGTTTTATTACCATGAAGGCAGACTGAACAACAATATCGAATATGGCTAAGTAGTAATGATTGAAATATTGCTAGTAGAGCTGATTGATCAACACACTGGGATACTTTGGCAGAAACTGCTAGGTTTCTTTTTGTTTGTCCTAGAGGAGATGCAGACGTTTTTCTTCCAATGGAAGGCAGTACAGCAGTATGAGACAGCGGAATAGGGTACCGTACCGGTATGTATGAACATTGAATTGTTTGATTTATATTCAAACCTAAGAAACACAAATAAAAAAACAAAGAAAATATTCTTGACGAAACGCGCCGATCACGCATGAGAGATGTCGCCAAGGCAACGTCACTCAGACATGCGTTGCAGCTAACGGTTTTCTTGTAACCACCGAGAAATCTGGATTTTTCAACTCTCAGATCGTAACAAACACAGTTCGTAAACTATACTAACGAGTTTAATAACTGACTGAAACTAACTAACCCAACAGTTAATTTGAAAGCATGCAACTAGCTCTTGAAAGACCACGCGTTTTCTCACCAATCTTGCTGCAGTTTTGTTATGGCTAACGCAGGCAAACTTTATTCAAGGATGAATAGCTAAATATTTCAACAATAATGCTAGAGTACCGGTAATTAGCGTTTGGGAAAAAATTGCTGGGATCGGAAACCAATATCTGAATGTAGTGGCTTGTTAATACTGTAATAGGTTGATCCCTAATGGTCGGTACCCCTTTGTTCAGTTTAGTTGGGTGTGTAATGGACTTGATTAGAATAATAAATTCTAACATTCTTGCTGTTCATACCACGTTAGATAAGATTTACATTATTAGAGAAGAAAGCCTATAAGACGGCCTAGTGATATTGTAAAAACCATGGCACTTCATCCGGTTAACAGTCCATATTGTGTTGTTACCACCATTCCAGTTGCATGGACTTAGAGTAACGCTTAGTAACTTAGGACCGGTAGAGTAAGCTGTAGCTGGCCAGCAGTTACTTGAACCACCCTAAAACGGTGAGAAATCCTCTTGCACATAGCCTAATTATACCCCCAAGGGATTCAAACCTGCAAGCCCACACAGAGTAATCAGAGGTGCGATGGCGAGCCTATTTTTAACGCTTAGCATGATACGCCACACTGTCAAGCTATTCATTGTTTACATTATTTATTCATTGCCTGGACACATTTGTTTATTGAAATCAGCATGTTCGGCTTGAAGTCATAAACCTTTAGCAGTTTAGGGACTCTAGAAAGAAAACGGGAGCGCCTGTATCACTTATATTACTGGCAACGCTATTTGCAGTACATCTTGTTTCGTTTGTCAAAACAACGATTGTCTTAGCCTTGTTACGCTGTTTTATCGGCAAACGCATATGCATTAATGGAGAAGAGGTTAACTCACCTTGGGAAATGTAATGCTTTGGCGCATGATACACGAGATATTTGAAAGTAATAAAAGGTTTATAACTTCAGCTCAGTGATTAAAACAATGCAAGATCTTGAATAAATGCCTATGTTTTAAAAATCAGTTGATGGTCACAGTATGGTTTCGTTTATAATTTCTGTATCCAAAGGCTTGCAAAATACGGATCTTTGGTACAAAGCCCTCACCACTAATGTGATATTTGAAAAAAGCGCTACATTCTGAAATAATAAACTAGTAATTATCTAGTTGCGATTCAGGTTCTGGTTAGAAAAGATTGCAGAATTTGAATTTTGAACCAGACACAAAATGTCATAAAGGAAGGTTCGATAACACAGAGGTTGAAATACGTTCAAGGGCGCCGTCAGAATTACCAAAAAGAGGAGGGGGAGTATAAATCAGAAATTTCCATAAAACCGTCACCGCAATCAGGCAGGCCACTTGTGAAATAGCCCATTTTTTCAAGGGATAATGTTTTTCTGTTATGTTGTCGGGTAATGATTTTGCAGTTGCGATATCAAAAACTACAATTTAGTAGTACAATACAAATTGAGTGTACAATGATACTTCGGTAGTCGACAAACGCATTCAAGTCAAAAATGCTGCGGCATTCGGAACATAATTCGGAACTCGAACAAGCCGAGCGGAGCTCACGGCCGATTGAGATGACGCCATCCGAAACCGAACTCAATCAATACAGATCAAAACTGACAGAAAAAATTTTCACCAAGCAAAACATGCATCGACCATGCTGCAATATATCATTACCGGTAAATACCCTCAGATGTATGGATGCAGTTCCTCGTATTTGTTGTTGAAAATTAATAAGTATCATAGACTATGATTCATAGTATGACTAAAAAGCCCTGATTATAACTAATAATATTTTATATATTTCAGAATATTTAATTTATTTTACAAAATGTCCCAAGCAAGAGAATCTTTGAGTGAATATCTGGAGCGTCATGAAATTGTGAAATACATGGAAGATGCAATTAATCAACTACTAGAACAAAAAGATGAAACTCCAAAAATGGTTCCCGCTCGATTTTTATCGGATTATTTTAAAAGTGCACATGAAGGAACAAATACTTTATTTAGAGAGTTTGAATATGTTTCTGCCACAACAAAAAACAGAAAAAGTTTAATCTCATGTTTCTGGAGATGCTTTAATAAACTTGCAGGCTACGGCGAACTGCTGAGTGGTAAAGAATATCATTCCCTACTATGTTTGTTATGTTATGATTTTCCATTGGACATTGTTCAGAGAACTGCACATATTGTGCTAATGGAAGATGCTCTTGACTGTTTAATGTCCTTTATAGACTTTGTATATGCATTTCAAATTCAGTTTTATTACGAGGAATATTTAACTTTATGTAAAGAAGTTTATGAACATTTGATTAATGGTTCATCCATTGTTGTTCCCACATCTGATACCTGGCAACAGAAAAAGAGAAATTTTTCACAGGGGAACACTGAAGGTGTACAGAGTCAAGCTTTTTATGAAGCGATTGAGAAGCTAAAAGTAAAGCTACCAAAAAGTGCGCCAAGTCCAGACTCCCAACATGTTCACAGTGAACTTTCTAAATCTTCAAAAACAACATACTTTGGGCTTCTCATGGCTTTAAGTCGGAATGAAGACATCAATTCTGAAATTGGTGTTCTTCCAAACAGAGGGAATGTCCATCATAGCGATGACTCATGATTATAATTTAATGTTGCTAGTTCATTTATTTTTTTCTTCAAGCCAAAATCAAATTACCATTTTAGATACACTCTGAAAATTTCATTATGTTCTAACAACACATTTGTCCCATCACTAATTAATTGATAGCTCGCTAATTATATGGCATAATTCATCCAAAATCAATCCGAGATATGATGAATGCACATGCAAAACTTGGAGCAGGTGAGATATCGCGTGTATCTAACTGACAGACAAATACCTATGTACTGTATACTACCGTTTTTGAATTATAGTATTTTGTCATCTATATTGTTTTTTAAAATAAATAATGAAAGAAAGCCAACCTTGTAATTTGTGCATCATTGGGGCCAGCACGCAGGTCAAAAGTCATTAGATTCCTCCAAGGATAAAAAAATTTGAACCGGCAAGATTGCAATAGTAGTTCAAAACCCAATACTTATATATCTGTGCAAAATTACAAGTCCATAGCGGGGGAAGACATTTTTAATTTGCCTCTTCAGGTGTTGCACGAGTCACATTATAATCGATTTGCGATGTGCTATATATACTGCCCCAAGATACTTTCCGATGCAATACATTTTCAAGTCCACATGCATCTGGAACAGGATTTTCAAGCCTTGCTTGAATGTGCTTTTTTAACGGCTCAGAATTTAACGAGTGCATATGAAATTTCATTGCCCTTAATTTGTGGGTTAGGAGCCATAATCCAGTGGTTTTCATCCTTTTAGGCAAAGTCAAACCCAGGGGTGGGAAAATGAAGTTCTCAGCGGGCGGGATTATACCATGAATAGTATTCAATATCTAAATCACATATTTATTCGCTAATGCAAGAAAGAAAATTATAAATCGCGTTTGAAGTAAAGTTTAAATTTATCATAATGTAAGCGGGCCGGTCAAAATCTCGTCGCGGGCCGCATGTTGCCCACCCCTGGTCAAACCCCAATAAAATTTTCCAAGAGTTCAGAGAATCCGTGTGTAATAATAGTCTTATTGTCTGAATTTCATCAACTATAAATTAAAATTTTTCAAAGTGTAGCACGTTCAACAAGTTACAAATCGAATTGGTATTTGGGTATATTTAAACAATTTACATATAATAATACAGATTCTCTGATTTGAATGGAAGCTTGCGGAACCAGAGGATGCCCAGTTGAAAACCAACATTCTGATCGGATTCATAGCAAAACTGACCTTAATGTGCCTTATTAACCAATAATTGCTGACACATTGGAAAAAGCGTTAATTGTAAATTTCAAACTATAAGCCTATTATAATTTAGGAAATGATAATAAGGGATTTTTGTAGATATTTAGATGACATAATAATATGGTGTACCACATACTCTCGTCTGGTTTCAAGTTCATGTCGGATATAGAGTTATGGACGTGTTCAGTCATTCCCATAAGTTGCGTAAGTGTCCAGCAACTCTGTCACACATAAATTTCCCCGGCAGGATTCAAATCTGAAAGACAGAGTTGTTCCTGACGCATGACACACCAACCACGCATCTTTTTAGCCAAGGGAACTGAATGCTTATAACAAAAGTTGATTGACTGGGGACCAAATTAGACGTGGGGGGCCAATATCGGTATGTATAATTAAGATTGTATAATTGGATTGTTACGAGTATACATACATCCAAATGGTGATAATGAAGTAACAATCAGAGGTCTTAAAAACACAGAAAATTAAAAAAAACATGATTTTTCAATTATTTCAGCCAAGTTTGGCAGGTCGTAATTGGTTCACGGTAAGATAGGATTTACATATTCATCACAGGGGAGTGGAAAGCCGATAAGACGGCGTATCCATATGGTGAACCACGGCCTCTCGACCGATTACCAATCCATGTCGGGTATTGGATTAGTTAGTTACTTGTTTTTCGGAAGCATGGACTTGACGGTGGAAGAAGCTGTAACCGACCAGCGGTTACGTGAACCACCCTATGGCGGCGAGGAGTCCAGCAATCCTCTCGCACATAACCATCCCGCATGGGATTCGAAGTAATTAGAGGTGCGGTGGCGAGCGTATTCCTATTGCTTATCGCGATGAGCCACACCGCCGCGTCCGCTATTCCGGAACCACTGGCATAGACGGTTAGCAGATGCTGTATGAGCAACAAGCTATTACGAGATCAAATAGAAATCCCCTTTTCAACATAAAATTTATTTCCAAATTAAAATTTAACAATATAGCGTGAATAGGTTGGTTGTCCAAAATATAAAAGAGATAATGATTTTTTTACAACTCAGCAATTTTACAAAAAAATGACAATACACAAGAGCGAATAATGGAGAACTTTCATCACAATCCCTATCAGTGAAATGACATACTTTCTATTTATTGGGTTAGTATGTGAACATAAGTGAAAAACATAGTAGGATACATGCTTTTCAGTCATTTTCAGTGTACACTTCAAAAAAAGAAATAGTTTCTTACAAACACGTTAGTTATGTGCAGTGGTGGAATTCAAATTTTTGTCAGCTGGTTCCATCACAAAAGTCATATATTTCATCCGGTTCTGTTACAAAAAGTCATATTTTTTCAACAAATAAACCGCTTAATGCCAACCAGTTCGCTGATTTCTCAATATTCTATGAGATGGTTCTTTAGAACCGGCTGAATCCCACCACTGGTTTTGTGCCCTCACTACCTTATAGCTCAGTGGTTCTCAACCTTTTGGGATCGTGGCCTCCTTCTGAAGGCTTTCACCACTCATGGCTTCTGTTCATCATTCCATTGAAATTTATAGTGTTATTTCGATTGTTGTATTCCAAATCCAATCATGTTCAAACAATTCTTGCTTAACAAAGTAGAAACACTCTGTGAAATAGCCTTATAAAGCTAGGAAAAAATGGGAGTTTATTGTAATGTAAAGGTGAAATCAGTTTTTCGTCTAGCATCATGGCCCCCCTCCAACTGCTCTGTGGCCCTTTTGAGCAGGCCACCGGTTGGAAACCGCTGTTATCCTGATAGTATTGACTTAAAATGCTGAAGTCTCTCAGCAATCAAAAATTACTTGTGGATGTAGTAGCAGTTTGCATTTCAGTGGTTCTCTCTAATTTTGCCTCTTTTATTTCTGAGTGCATGTAGCTTTATTTAATTCTCATCAAATATAGGAAGGGAAGTCGATAAGATGGCTTAATCATATGGCGACACGGCGGCATGTCTGGTTGCCAGTCCATGTCCGGTATGGGAATAATTATGCTCCATGAGATTCTAAGCAGCGTGGGGTATTTAGGGGTACGATAGCAACGTATTCCTAATGCTCAGCATGACACGACGGTCAACTGTCCATTTTTTATGATTGCTCATCACCCATAGTCCTGATCTTATAGGGATCAGAATCCCCCTCTTTTATCGTCATTATGTTCGCCATCTTTGGTACCTTAACTGATTCTTTAGTTTTTTTCGACATGTTATGCATAGCGAATTTCACTATCGATTCAGCATCCAAAATTGCTATAGCTCGAGTTTGTTCAGTAGGGAGAGACAATGAATTCACTTCAGGAGAGAATACTATTTTATGCCCGGTAAATTTCACAGAACCAAGATTGAATTCCTCAGCTTCGCCTATCGCGAATGTTGATGTTTGTGAGTTCCCTTTTTGTCCTATGGAAATACAATTTCCCGACATTACACTTCCATTATTGGGTTCTACAGTACCAATTCCAGATGCTTCATCCATATCCATTTTTTCGCATTGTAATGTAGAAGTCTGCTGAGCGAATTCAGAATCGTTACCAGGTACAGCATTTTCAGTCTTTACATTTTTATGGCGTTTTAGATGTATAGCCAAGCGATGTTTCCAATAGAACCTTCTACCACAAATATGACAACCGAAGTGTTTTATTCCTGTATGATATATTTGATGATTTTCTAAAGACTTTTTATGATGAAAACTTTTTACGCATAATTCACATTTATACGGTCTTTCTGAGTGTGCAATCATATGCTTCTTTAAAAAGCTATCCCGCACGAATCCAGCACCACAAACTTGACATTTATGAACTTTAGAAGCATGAGCTTGCGAATGGAAAGTCAGATCTTGTCTTCGATGAAATGTTCTTTTACAAACTTCGCAACGAAAACCTTTTACACCGTCTGCAAAGACATGCTCAGGCCAGCTTGGTTTATGAGAGGGAAAATGCAAGCGTAGACTTTTATAATTATTAAACTCTTTGCCACATGTTTCGCATATATGTGGCGGATGTACGTTCACATGCTGTACCAAACCTTGTTTTCCACTGAAAGAGCTTCCGCAAATATTACAGACAAAAGGCAACCCACTATGATGTTTCCTCTTATGTTTATTCAAGATGTGTTTTGCCCAAAACTTTCTTCCGCATATTTCACAAGGAACATTTGGTTTTGATGTATGTGATTTTACGTGTATGTTATACCATGGTTTTTGGGTGAAACTCTGCCCGCATATTTCACATGTATGAGGCTTTACACCGGTGTGTCGTACCATATGATACTCCAGATGTGATTTTTGATCGTAATCCTTGCCACACACAGAGCAATAATGTATTTTTCGACCTCTTATGTGAAACTCCAAATGCCTTTCCAACTTAGCTGATGAGTCAAATCCTCTCCCACATATGTTACAAATTTCAGTTTTATCAGAAATTTCTTTTTCGATAATATAATCAATAATATCATTCAAGAGACTGCGAGCTATCTTAAAATAATTCTCATTAGTATAGGAATCCTTATCAATAATAAGATCATGATTACTTTGCAATATTCCTCCTTTATCAGTAGTTAATACCTTATCACTCAGAAGATTGTCTTCAATACAATCAGATGATTTCTGCCTGTTATCAGTTACATGAGCGTTATCAATAAAGTTGGACAATTTCTGTCCATTACCTCCGATTAACTTATTATTTTGCTCTTCATCAGTAATTAAGCGATTATCACTTTGATGGGCGTTATCAATAGATCCCTGTTGAAGATAAACAGATAATTTATCTTTTGATAAGAACCCTGAGTTGAGATCAGTTACAAAAACAGCAGTGGGTTCATTCTGCTCCTGCATTGCTATGACGGAGGATTCTTCAGAATCAAATTCATTATTGTCTTCTTCAAAGATAACAGTGCTGTTTATATCAGTTTTAGCAGTATCTTGGTTATGGCTCGGAAATTCCCCTGTGTCTTCACATGGCACATATTTATCACTATTATCAGCATTGCAAATATCTTCGACTGCAGTGTTTCCAGAAATACTTGTAATTTTCTCTCTATTTATCTCCTCAGATAAAAGGCTTGCTTCATATATTATGTCTTCATCAAGACAAATTTCAACATAAGTTAAATCTTTAAGCACAGTTTCCATATTCTAAAGTTATAAAAAAAACAAAGATAATAAGTTGACAGTGGTTCTCAACCTTTTATGGCTTGTGGCCCTCTTCTGAAGGCTTTTGGCACTCATGGCCCCCGTTTATCATTTCTGTGGTCAATTCCCAATTTCATTATGCTCAAACAGTCAAAAAACACCCCACGAAATAACCTTATCAAGCAATGAAACTAAGAAGAAAGGGGAGTGGTCTTGTAGAGACAATAGAAAAATCAGGGGCCTCTTGAGAACCACTGAGCTAAAATAACTCAGACAATCTGGCACAACATAGTTCAATATAAGCAAATGAGTATTTAATAAGGTAACCAGGGATAGATTCAGATATTTATTTTTTCGTCATGCAAAAACAATGCGCGATATGAAAAATGAATAAATAATATATTGTAACAAAATGACAAACAGATATCGGCTTGTTGCAGTTGACGCGAAAAGACTCACAGAGTCATCTAGTCAGCGACAGCTTGCAGCTGAGTTGAAGTAACAAATGTGGATATGGAGTTTGAAGAAGCCATAAGATGTTACATAAACCACAATGTGACACTAAGGATCCCAGCAATTCTCTCCTACAGGGTATTCGGATTAAACAGTAATAATTTTCATGAGGGAGGTAAACCAGGAATAGGATTTACATATGTGTCCTGGGGAAGAGGAAAGCCGATAAGACGGCTTAACCATATGGTGAACCATGGCCTCTCGTCCGGTTACCGTTCCAAGTCGGGTATGGGATTAGTTAGTTATTTGTTTTTGGAAGCATGGACTTGATGGTGGAGGAAGCCGTAACCGACCATCGGTTACATTAACCACGCAATCGGCGGTGAGGAGTCCAGCAATCCTCTCGCACATAACCATCCCTGCATGGGATTCAAACTCACGCAGAGTAATCAGAGGTGGGGTGGAAGCGTATTCCTAAAGCTTAGCACGATGAGCCACACCGCCGCGTCAGATATGGAATTGAAAGAAGTCGTAATCAGTATGTTACATGAACCACCCTGTGGCGCAGAGAAGTCTGGTAATTCTATTGCCTCATGGTATCCAGATATACAAGGTGTCCATACTATTTACAACTTAGCTATGAAGTCAGTTCTCAATAAACCTTGCCCAGGTTTGTTTTTTTAATCAGTAATAGTTCATGTATTTTTACTTCATTCAAGGGCCAAAACAATATATGGTATCGATAAATTCCCTTCGCAATTTGAAGACTTCATGTTTGTGGACACCCTATAGAACAAAAACTATTTTATTGACAGAGGTAAACTGTGGCTATAAAGAATTTGAGAAATGTAGTTTTCTAGTAGAAAATTTGTTTGCATTTTTTTTTCAAATTCACAACCATGGGGTGAACATGCCATTGTGCCCATGCCTTAGCATCACCAAATATAAAAGTACACCAGGACAAGTGAAAATCATGTCAACACTCGGCAATGTCGCACATCATGCTATACCCTGCGTTGGTTCGCAGGCTTAATTCCCATGTGAGAATAGTCATGTGCAAGAGGATTGCTGGACTCCTCGCTGTCGTAGGGTGGTTCACATAAAACCAGCACACTCTCTTCAACATTAAATTTATTTCCGAACTAGAAAATCAGCCAAATAGGGTGATTTCGAAAAAAAACTAAAAACGCAATAACTATAAGATAGAAAATTTATTTTGAACTAGGCTATGAAAAATGACAACACACAAAAGGGAAAACTTCATGGACGATCAATGGCGTCAGGTGGTGGGGATGGGAGATGTGTAACTTTCTAAAATGTAGCGAAGTTTTCACAAAAATCATCGATTTTTCATGAAATATGTATATAGACTGTCTGTCTGACCTCAGATATTCAATATATAACAAATTTGCGGTGTACTTATTGGCTATCAGTATTGTCAGTCCTCCTTTATACGAAACCCTTCTTGTGACCCAATTTTAATACAAATAGTCCAACAAAATGTTTTATCAGCAAGTGAATAACAGCAGAGACACAACCAGATTGATAAGGATCATACTTTGAGGGGAAAAACGGCAAATTATATGAAATTCATATTTTAAAAAATATTTTTAAGAAAAGTTTTCAGACACAAACTCTCATTCGTTTACTGTGAGCATGCCCTTTATTAAACAAAGAAATTTTTATTCCAATAGTTTATTCAAAAAATGCCAGTTATGTAGACTCACTAACTTATGGCTGTTCGGAGAGAAAAGGAAAGTTGATAAGATGGCTTAATCATATGGCAAACCACGGCCCCGGTATAGGAATAACTAACGCTTAGCTCGTCCGGTTACCAGTTCATGTTGGGCATGGTGATAATAATGCCCATGAGATTCTAAGCGTAGGATGTTCAGAGGTTCGATGGCAACGTATTCCTGACGCTGAGCACGACATGGCGGTCAACTGTCCATTTTTTATGAGTGCTCATCACCCATAGTCCTGATATTATAGGGATCAGAATCTCCCTCTTTTATCGTCATTATGTTCGCCATCTTTGGTACCTTAACTGATTCTTTAGTTTTTTTCGACATGTTATGCATAGCGAATTTCACTATCGATTCAGCATCCAAAATTGCTATTGCTCGAGTTTGTTCAGAAGGGAGAGACAATGAATTCACTTCAGGAGAGAATACTATTTTATGCCCGGTTAATTTCACAGAACCAAGATTGAATTCCTCAGCTTCGCCTATCGCGAATGTTGATGTTTGTGAGTTCCCTTTTTGTCCTATGGAAATACAATTTCCCGACATTACACTTCCATTATTGGGTTCTACAGTACCAATTCCAGATGCTTCATCCATATCCATTTTTTCGCATTGTAATGTAGAAGTCTGCTGAGCGAATTCAGAATCGTTACCAGGTACAGCATTTTCAGTCTTTACATTTTTATGGCGTTTTAGATGTATAGCCAAGCGATGTTTCCAATAGAACCTTCTACCACAAATATGACAACCGAAGTGTTTTATTCCTGTATGATATATTTGATGATTTTCTAAAGACTTTTTATGATGAAAACTTTTTACGCATAATTCACATTTATACGGTCTTTCTGAGTGTGCAATCATATGCTTCTTTAAAAAGCTATCCCGCACGAATCCAGCACCACAAACTTGACATTTATGAACTTTAGAAGCATGAGCTTGCGAATGGAAAGTCAGATCTTGTCTTCGATGAAATGTTCTTTTACAAACTCCGCAACGAAAACCTTTTACACCGTCTGCAAAGACATGCTCAGGCCAGCTTGGTTTATGAGAGGGAAAATGCAAGCGTAGACTTTTATAATTATTAAACTCTTTGCCACATGTTTCGCATATATGTGGCGGATGTACGTTCACATGCTGTACCAAACCTTGTTTTCCACTGAAAGAGCTTCCGCAAATATTACAGACAAAAGGCAACCCACTATGATGTTTCCTCTTATGTTTATTCAAGATGTGTTTTGCCCAAAACTTTCTTCCGCATATTTCACAAGGAACATTTGGTTTTGATGTATGTGATTTTATGTGTATGTTATACCATGGTTTTTGGGTGAAACTCTGCCCGCATATTTCACATGTATGAGGCTTTACACCGGTGTGTCGTACCATATGATACTCCAGATTTGATTTTCGATCGTAATCCTTGCCACACACAGAGCAATAATGTATTTTTCGACCTCTTATGTGGAACTCCAAATGCCTTTCTAACTTAGCTGACGAGTCAAATCCTCTCCCACATATGTTACAAATTTCAGTTTTATCAGAAATTTCTTTTTCGATAATATAATCAATAATATCATTCAAGAGACTGCGAGCTATCTTAAAATAATTCTCATTAGTATAGGAATCCTTATCAATAATGAGATCATGATTACTTTGCAATATTCCTCCTTTATCAGTAGTTAATACCTTATCACTCAGAAGATTGTCTTCATTACAATCAGATGATTTCTGCCTGTTATCAGTTACATGAGCGTTATCAATAAAGTTGGACAAATTCTGTCCATTACCTCCGATTAACTTATTATTTTGCTCTTCATCAGTAATTAAGCGATTATCACTTTGATGGGCGTTATCAATAGATCCCTGTTGAAGATAAACAGATAATTCATCTTTTGATAAGAACCCTGAGTTGAGATCAGTTACAAAGACAGCAGTGGGTTCATTCTGCTCCTGCATTGCTATGACGGAGGATTCTTCAGAATCAAATTCATGATTGTCTTCCCCAAAGATAACAGTGCTGTTTATATCAGTTCTAGCAGTATCTTGGTTATGGCTCGTAAATTCCCCTGTGTCTTCACATGGCACATATTTATCACTATTATCAGCATTGCAAATATCTTCGACTGCAGTGTTTCCAGAAATATTTGTAATTTTCTCTCTATTTATCTCCTCAGATAAAAGGCTTGCTTCATATATTATGTCTTCATCAAGACAAATTTCAACATAAGTTAAATCTTTAAGCACAGTTTCCATATTCTAAAGTTATAAAAAAACAAAGATAATAAGTTGACAGTGGTTCTCAACCTTTTTATGGCTTGTGGCCCTCTTCTGAAGGCTTTTGGCACTCATGGCCCCCGTTTATCATTTCTGTGGTCAATTCCAAATTTCATTATGCTCAAACAGTGAAAACACCCCACGAAATAACCTTATCAAGCAATGAAACTAAGAAGAAGGGGGAGTTGTCTTGTAGAGACAATAGAAAAATCAGGGGCCTCTTGATGGACCACAGATCACTGGTTGAGAACCACTGAGCTAAAATAACTCAGACAATCTGGCACAACATAGTTCAATATAAGCAAATGAGTATTTAATAAGGTAACCAGGGATAGATTCAGATATTTATTTTTTTCATCATGCAAAAACAATGCGCGATATGAAAAATGAATAAATAATATAATGTAACAAAATGACAAACAGATATCGGCTTGTTGCAGTTGACGCGAAAAGACTCACAGAGTCATCTAGTCAGCGACAGCTTGCAGCTGAGTTGAAGTAACAAATGTGGATATGGAGTTTGAAGAAGCCATAAGATGTTACATAAACCACAATGTGACACTAAGGATCCCAGCAATTCTCTCATACAGGGTATTCGGATTCAACAGTGATAATTTTCATGAGGGAGGTAAACCAGGAATAGGATTTACATATGTGTCCTGGGGGAGAGGAAAGCCGATAGGACGGCTTAACCGTATGGTGAACCATGGCCTCTCGTCCGGTTACCGTTCCAAGTGGGGTATGGGATTAGTTGTTTGTTTGTTTTTGGAAGCATGGACTTGATGGTGGGGGAAGCCGTAACAATCGGCGGTGAGGAGTCCAGCAATCCTCTCGCACGTAACCATCCCTGCATGGGATTCAAACTCACGCAGAGTAATCAGAGGTGGGTGGAAGCGTATTCCTAAAGCTTAGCACGATGAGCCACACCGCCGCGTCAGATATGGAATTGAAAGAAGTCGTAATGGGTCAGTTACATGAACCATTCTGTGGCGCAGAGGAGTCTGGTAATTCTATTGCCTCATGGTATCCAGGATATACAGGGTGTCCATGAAGTCTATTTACAATTTAGCTATAAATGTCAGTTCTAATAAATCTTGACCAGGTTTGTTGTTTTTTTAATCAGTAATAGTTCAAGTATTTTTACTTCATTTAAGGGCCAAAACAATATATGGTATCGATAAATTCCCTTCGCAATTTGAAGACTTCATGTTTGTGGACACCCTATAGAACAAAAACTATTTTATTGACAGAGGTAAACTGTGGCTATAAAGAATTTGAGAAATGTAGTTTTCTAGTAGAAAATTTGTTTGCGTTTTTTTTTTCAAATTCACAACCATGGGGTGCACAGGCCATTGTGCCCATGCCTCAGCATCACCAAATATAAAAGTATACCAGGACAAGTGAAAATCATGTTAACACTCGGCGATGTCGCACATCATGCTATACCCTGCGTTGGTTCGCAGGCTCAATTCCCATGTGAGAATAGTCATGTGAAAGAGGATTGCTGGACTCCTTGCCGTCGTAGGGTGGTTCACATAAAACCGGCACACTCTCTTCAACATTAATTTTATTTCCGAACTAGTAAATCAGCCAAATAGGGTGATTTCGAAAAAAACTAAAAGCGCAATAACTATGAGATAGAAAATTTATTTTGAACTGGGCTATAAAAAATGACAACACACAAAAGGGAAAACTTTATAGACGATAAATGGCGTCAGGTGGTGGGGATGGGAGATGTGTAACTTTCTAAAATGTAGCGAAGTTTTCACAAAAATCATCGATTTTTCATGAAATATGTATATAGACTGTCTGTCTGACCTCAGATATTCAATATATAACAAATTTGCGGTGTACTTATTGGCTATCAGTATTGTCAGTCCTCCTTTATACGAAACCCTTCTTGTGACCAATTTCAATACAAATAGTCATACAAAATGTTTTATCAGCAAGTGAATAACAGCAGAGACACAACCAGATTGATAAGGATCATACTCTGAGGGGAAAAACGGCAAATTATATGAAATTCATATTTTAAAAAATATTTTTAATAAAAGTTTTCAGACACAAACTCTCATTTGTTTACTGTGAGCATGCCCTTTATCAAACAAAGAAATTTTTATTCCAATAGTTTATTCAAAAAATGCCAGTTGTGTAGACTCACTAACTTATGGCTGTTCGGAGGAAAAAGGAAAGTCGATAAGATGGCTTAATCATATGGCAAACCACAGCCCCGGTATAGGAATAACTAAGGCTTAGCTCGTCCGGTTACCAGTTCATGTCTGGCATGGTGATAATAATGCCCATGAGATTCTAAGCGTAGGATATTCAGAGGTTCGATTGCAACGTATTCCTGACGCTGAGCACGACAGGGCGGTCAACTGTCCATTTTTTATGAGTGCTCATCACCCATAGTCCTGATCTTATATGGATCAGAATCCCCCTCTTTTATCGTCATTATGTTCGCCATCTTTGGTACCTTAACTGATTCTTTAGTTTTTTTCGACATGTTATGCATAGCGAATTTCACTATCGATTCAGCATCCAAAATTGCTATTGCTCGAGTTTGTTCAGAAGGGAGAGACAATGAATTCACTTCAGGAGAGAATACTATTTTATGCCCGGTAAATTTCACAGAACCAAGATTGAATTCCTCAGCTTCGCCTATCGCGAATGTTGATGTTTGTGAGTTCCCTTTTTGTCCTATGGAAATACAATTTCCCGACATTACACTTCCATTATTGGGTTCTACAGTACCAATCCCAGATGCTTCATCCATATCCATTTTTTCGCATTGTAATGTAGAAGTCTGCTGAGCGAATTCAGGATCGTTACCAGGTACAGCATTTTCAGTCTTTACATTTTTATGGCGTTTTAGATGTATAGCCAAGCGATGTTTCCAATAGAACCTTCTACCACAAATATGGCAACCGAAGTGTTTTATTCCTGTATGATATATTTGATGATTTTCTAAAGACTTTTCATGATGGAAACTTTTCACGCATAATTTACATTTATACGGTCTTTCTGAGTGTGCAATCATATGCTTCTTTAAAAAGCTATCCCTCACGAATCCAAGACCACAAACTTGACATTTATAAACTTTAGAAGCATGAGATTGCGAATGGAAAGTCAGATCTTGTCTTCGATGAAATGTTCTTTTACAAACTTCGCAACGAAAACCTTTTACACCGTCTGCAAAGACATGCTCAGGCCAACTTGGTTTATGAGAGGGAAAATGCAAGCGTAGACTTTTATAATTATTAAACTCTTTGCCACATGTTTCGCATATATGTGGCGGATGTACGTTCACATGCTGTACCAAACCTTGTTTTCCACTGAAAGAGCTTCCGCAAATATTACAGACAAAAGGCAACCCACTATGATGTTTCCTCTTATGTTTATTCAAGATGTGTTTTGCCCAAAACTTTCTTCTGCATATTTCACAAGGAACATTTGGTTTTGATGTATGTGATTTTATGTGTATGTTATACCATGGTTTTTGGGTGAAACTCTGCCCGCATATTTCACATGTATGAGGCTTTACACCGGTGTGTCGTACCATATGATACTCCAGATTTGATTTTCGATCGTAATCCTTGCCACACACAGAGCAATAATGTATTTTTCGACCTCTTATGTGGAACTCCAAATGCCTTTCCAACTTAGCTGATGAGTCAAATCCTCTCCCACATATGTTACAAATTTCAGTTTTATCAGAAATTTCTTTTTCGATAATATAATCAATAATATCATTCAAGAGACTGCGAGCTATCTTAAAATGTTTCTCATTAGTATGGGAATCCTTATCAATAATGAGATCATGATTACTTTGCAATATTCCTCCTTTATCAGTAGTTAATACCTTATCACTCAGAAGATTGTCTTCATTACAATCAGATGATTTCTGCCTGTTATCAGTTACATGAGCGTTATCAATAAAGTTGGACAATTTCTGTCCATTACCTCCGATTAACTTATTATTTTGCTCTTCATCAGTAATTAAGCGATTATCACTTTGATGGGCGTTATCAATAGATCCCTGTTGAAGATAAACAGATAATTCATCTTTTGATAAGAACCCTGAGTTGAGATCAGTTACAAAAACAGCAGTGGGTTCATTCTGCTCCTGCATTGCTATGACGGAGGATTCTTCAGAATCAAATTCATTATTGTCTTCTTCAAAGATAACAGTGCTGTTTATATCAGTTCTAGCAGTATCTTGGTTATGGCTCGTAAATTCCCCTGTGTCTTCACATGGCACATATTTATCACTATTATCAGCATTGCAAATATCTTCGACTGCAGTGTTTCCAGAAATACTTGTAATTTTCTCTCTATTTATCTCCTCAGATAAAAGGCTTGCTTCATATATTATGTCTTCATCAAGACAAATTTCAACATAAGTTAAATCTTTAAGCACAGTTTCCATATTCTAAAGTTATAAAAAAACAAAGATAATAAGTTGACAGTGGTTCTTAACCTTTTTATGGCTTGTGGCCCTCTTCTGAAGGCTTTTGGCACTCATGGCCCCCGTTTATCATTTCTGTGTCAATTCCAAATTTCATTATGCTCAAACAGTGAAAACACCCCACGAAATAACCTTATCAAGCAATGAAACTAAGAAGAAGGGGGAGTTGTCTTGTAGAGACAATAGAAAAATCAGGGGCCTCTTGATGGACCACAGATCACTGGTTGAGAACCACTGAGCTAAAATAACTCAGACAATCTGGCACAACATAGTTCAATATAAGCAAATGAGTATTTAATAAGGTAACCAGGGATAGCTTCAGATATTTATTTTTTTCATCATGCAAAAACAATGCGCGATATGAAAAATGAATAAATAATATAATGTAACAAAATGACAAACAGATATCGGCTTGTTGCAGTTGACGCGAAAAGACTCACAGAGTCATCTAGTCAGCGACAGCTTGCAGCTGAGTTGAAGTAACAAATGTGGATATGGAGTTTGAAGAAGCCATAAGATGTTACATAAACCACAATGTGACACCAAGTATTCCAGCAATTCTCTCATACAGGGTATTCGGATTCAACCGTGATAATTTTCATGAGGGAGGTAAAACACGGATAGGATTTACATGAGTCCTGGGGGAGAGGAAAGCCGATAAGACGGCTTAACCATATGGTGAACCATGGCCTCTCGTCTGGTTACCGTTCCAAGTCGGGTATGGGATTAGATAGTTATTTGTTTTTGGAAGCATGGACTTGATGGTGGAGGAAGCCGTAACCGACCATTGGTTAAATTAACCACGCAATCGGCGGTGAGGAGTCCAGCAATCCTCTCACACGTAACCATCCCTGCATGAGATTCAAACCCACGCAGGGTAATCAGAGGTGGGGTGGAAGCGTATTCTTAAAGCTTAGAACGATGAGCCACACCGCCGCGTCAGATATGGAATTGAGCGAGAAGCCGTAATCAGTCAGTTACATGAACAACTCTGTGGCGCAGAGGAGTCTGGTAATTCTATTGCCTCATGGTATCCAGATATACAGGGTGACGATACTATTTAGCTATGAAGTCAGTTCTCAATAAACCTTGACCAGGTTTGTTGTTTTTTTAATCAGTAATAGTTCAAATATTTTTACTTCATTTAAGGGCCAAAACAATATATGGTATCGATAAATTCCCTTCGCAATTTGAAGACTTCATGTTTGTGGACACCCTATAGAACAAAAACTATTTTATTGACAGAGGTAAACTGTGGCTATAAAGAATTTGAGAAATGTAGAAAATTTGTTTGCGTTTTTTTTTTCAAATTCACAACCATGGGGTGCACAGGCCATTGTGCCCATGCCTCAGCATCACCAAATATAAAAGTATACCAGGACAAGTGAAAATCATGTTAACACTCGGCGATGTCGCACATCATGCTATACCCTGCGTTGGTTCGCAGGCTCAATTCCCATGTGAGAATAGTCATGTGCAAGAGGCTATAAAAAATGACAACACACAAAAGGGAAAACTTTATGGACAATCAATGGCGTCAGGTGGTGGGAATGGGAGATGTGAAACTTTCTAAAATGTGGCGAAGTTTTCACAAAAATCATTAATTTTTTATGTAATATGTATATAGACTGTCTGACCTCAGATATTCAATAAATAACAAATTTGCGGTGTACTTATTGGCTATCAGTATTGTCAGTCCTCCTTTATACGAAACCCTTCTTGTGACCCAATTTTAATACAAATAGTCCAACAAAATGTTTTATCAGCAAGTGAATAACAGCAGAGACACAACCAGATTGATAAGGATCATACTTTGAGGGGAAAAACGGCAAATTATATAAAATTCATATTTTAAAAAATATTTTTAAGAAAAGTTTTCAGACACAAACTCTCATTCGTTTACTGTTGAGCATGCCCTTTATCAAACAAAGAAATTTTTATTCCAATAGTTTATTCAAAAAATGCCAGTTATGTAGACTCACTAACTTATGGCTGTTCGGAGGGAAAAGGGAAGTCGATAAGATGGCTTAATCATATGGCAAACCACAGCCCCGGTATAGGAATAACTAATGCTTAGCTCGTTTGGTTACCAGTTCATGTCGGGCATGGTGATAATAATGCCCATGAGATTTTAAGCGTAGGATGTTCATAGGTTCGATGGCAACGTATTCCTGACGCTCAGCACGACACGACGGTCAACTGTCCATTTTTTATGAGTGCTCATCACCCATAGTCCTGATATTATAGGGATCAGAATCCCCCTCTTTTATTGTCATTATGTTCGCCATCTTTGGAACCTTAACTGGTTCTTTAGTTTTTTTCGACATGTTATGCATAGCGAATTTCACTATCGATTCAGCATCCAAAATTGCGATTGTTCGAGTTTGTTCAGAAGGGAGAGACAATGGATTCACTTCAGGAGAGAATACTATTTTATGCCCGATAAATTTCATAGAGCCGAGATTGAATTCCTCAGCTTCCCCTATTGTGAATGTAGATGTTTGTGAATTCCCTTTTTGTCCTACGGAAATACAATTTCCCAACATTACACCTTCATTACTTGGTGCTGTGCTACCAATTCCAGATGCTCCATCCATCTCCTTTTTTCTACATTGTAATGTAGAAGAAGTTTGCTGAGCAAATTCAGAATCATTACTATGTACAGCATTTTCAGTTTTTACATTTTTATGAAGTTTTAGATGTATAGCCAAGCGATGTTTCCAATAATATCCTTTTCCGCAAATGTTGCAATCAAAGCGCTTTATTCCTGTATGATATATTTGATGATTTTCTAACGACTTTTTATGATGGAAACTTTTCCAGCATGATTCACATTTATACGGTCTTTCTAAGTGTGCAATCATATGCTTCTTTAAATAGCTATCACGAACAAATCCAGCACCACAAACTTGACACTTATGAACTTTTGGAGCATGAGCTTGAGAATGGAAAGTAAAGTCTTGTCTTCGTCGAAATGTTCTTCTACAAACTTCGCAGCGAAAACCTTTTACACCGTCCGCAAAGACATGCTCAGGCCAACTTGGTTTATGAGAATCTTTATGCAAGCGAAGACTTTTATAATTGTCAAACTCCTTGCCACATGTTTCACATATATGTGGAGGATGTAGGCTCACATGGTGTAGCAAACCTTGTTTTCCACTAAAAGAACTTCCGCAAATGTTACAAACAAAGGGCAACCCCATATGTCGTTTCCTCGTATGTAAATTTAAGATGTATTTTGTCCAAAACTTTTTTCCGCATATCTCGCAAGGAACATTTGGTTGAGATGTGTGAGATTTTATATGCATGTTTAACGACGATTTTTGAGTGAAAGTCTTTCCGCATATTTCACATGAATACGCCTTTACACCGGTGTGCAGCACCATATGATACTCCAGATGCGATTTTTGACCAAAATCTTTGCCACACACAGAGCAATAAAGTATTTTTCGGCCTTTATAGTGAAACTTCAAATGTCTTTCCAATTTGGCTAATGTGCCGAATCTCCTCTCACATATATTACAACTTTCAGTTTTATCAGAAACTTCTTTTTCGATAATATAATCAATAACGTCATTCAAGAAACTGCGAGCTATCTCAAAATAATTCTCATTAGTATGGGAATCCTTATCAACAATGAGATCTTTATCACTTAGAGAAGTGCTATCTTTGGAGTTGGGTAACATTCCTTCTTTATCAGTAGTTAATTCCTTATCACTCAGATAGGTGCCTACATTACAATTAGACGATTTCCGCCTGTTATCGAATGGATGAGCGTTATCAATACTGGTGGGCAATTTCGATCCATTCTTATCACCTAGTCGTGGACGGGTGTTATTATTGTGCCCATCATCAGTCATTAAGCCATTATCACTTAGATATGCATTATCAATACCGCTGGGCAATTCCTGTTGAAGATAGTCAGATAATTCATCTTTTGATAAGAACCCCGAGTTGGAATCAGTTACAAAAACAGCAGTGGGTTCATTCTGCTCCTGCATTGTTATGACGGAGGATTCTTCAGAATCAAATTCATGATTATCTTCTTCAAAGATAACAGTGCTGTTTATATCAGTTCTAGCAGTCTCTTGCTTATGGCTCGTAAATTCTCCTGTGTCTTCACATGGCGTATATTCATCACTATTATCAACATTGCAAATATCTTCGACTGTAGTGTTGCCAGAAATACTTGTAATTTCCTCTCTATTTATCTCCTCAGATAAAAGGCTTGCTTCATATATTATGTCTTCATCAAGACAGATTTCAACATAAGTTAAATCTCTAGGTACAGATCCCATATTCTGAAGTTATAAAAAAAAACAAGGATAATAAGTTGGCAGTGGGTTCTCAACATTTTATGGCTTTTGGCCTCATGGCCCCCCTGTTTATCAATTTCATTATGCTCAAACAGTGAAAACGCCCCACGAAATAACCATATTAAGCAATGAAACTCAGTAGGAAGGAGAGTTATCTTGTAGAGAGAATGGGCCTTGTGGGCCTCTTGATGGACTACAATTCCCTGGTTGAGAACCACTGAGCTAGAATAACTCAGAAAATCTGGCATGATATACTTCAGATATATATTTTCGCCATGCAAAAAGAATGCGCGATATGAAGAATGAATAAATAATATATTGTAAATAAATGACAAACAGATATCGGCTTGTTGCAGTTGACGCGAAAAGACTCACAGAGTCATCTAGTCTGAGACACTTTGCAACTGAGATTAAGCAGCAAATGTGAATATGAATTTTGAAGAAGCCATAAGACGTTACATAAACCACAATGTGACACTAAGGATCCCAGCAATCCTCTCCTACAGGGTATTCAGATTCAACATTGATAATTTTCATGAGGGAGGTAAACCACGAATAGGATTTACATATGTGTCCTGGGGAAGAGGAAAGCCGATAAGACGGCTTAACCATATGGCGAACCATGGCCTCTCGTCCAGTTTCCATTCCAACTCAGGTATGGGATTAGTTAGGTATTTGTTTTTGGAAGCATGGACTTGATGGTGGAAGAAGCCGTAACCGGCCAGCGTTTACATTAACCGCGCAATCGGCGGTGAGGAGTCCAGCAATCCTCTCGCACGTAACCATCCCTGCATGAGATTCAAACCCACGCAGGGTAATCAGAGGTGCGGTGGCAGCATATGCCTAACGCTTAGCACGATAAGCCACACCGCCGTGTCAGATATGGAATTGAAAGAAGTCGTAATCGGTCAGTTACATGAACCACTGTGTGGCGCAGAGAAGTCTGGTAATTCTATTGCCTCATGGTATCCAGATATACAGGGTGTCCATAAAGTCTATTTACAATTTCACTATGAAGTCAGTTCTAATAAATCTTGACCAAGTTTGTTGTTTTTTTAATCAGTAATAGTTAAGTATTTTTACTTCATTTAAGGGCCAAAACAAAACATTGTATCGATAAATTCCCTTCGCAATCTGAAAAAAATTAAGACTATGTTTATGGACACCCTATAGAAAAAAAAAACATTTTCCAAAAACCAAGAGGTCGCAGTCATATTTTTCTTATTACAAAGTCTGGAGGTATTTGTGAATTTTTTTTAAATCCACAAACCTGAGGTGAACATTCCATTGCTCCCTTCTTCAGCATCAGCAAATAATAAAGTATACCAAGGCAAGTGAAAATCATGTTAATGCTCGGCGATACCGCACATGATGCTATACCCTGCGTTGGTTCGCAGGTTCGATTCCCATGTAGAAATAGTCATGTGCAAGAAGATTTCTGGACTCCTCGCCGTTGTAGTGTGATTCACATAAAACCGGCACACTCTCTTGGACAATAAATTTATTTCTGAACTAAAAAATCAGCCTAATAGGGTGATTTAAAAAAAAAAAACTAATAACCATAAGATAGAAAAATTATGACAACACACAAAAGAAAATTCACGAGAGTTGAGTTTGAACATGACAACTTTGTAGACAATCAATGGCGTTAGGTGGTGGGAATGGGAGAGTGTGTAACTTTCTAAAATGTGGCGAATTTCGCACAAAAATCATTACTTTTATATGTAATATGTGTATTGACTGACTGACCTCAGATATCCAATGAAAATAAATTTGCGTTGTGTTATTGGCTACCAGTAATCTCAGTCCTCCTTTATACGAAACCCTTCTTGTGACCAATTTCAATACAAATAGTCAAACAAAATGTTTTATCAGCAAGTGAATAATATTGGAGACACAGCCAGATTGATAATGATCATACTTCGAAAGAAAAAACAGCAAATTCTACAAAAAGGAATTTGATTACCGTATAATATATGAAATTCATATTTAAAAAAAATGGTATTAAGAAAAGTTTTCAGACACAAACTCTCATTCGTTTACTGTGAGCATGCCCTTCATTAAACAAAGAAATTTTAATTCCAATAGTTTATTCAAAGAATGCCAGTTATGTAGAAATTCTACCTTTTGGATGTTCGTTTTATAGTAATGACTTGAAATGCTGAAGTCTCCCATCCATATTCAAATTAGCAGATTCAATAGCTCTCTGCATTTCTGTGGTTGCCTGAATGCATGCAACTTTATTAATCTCTGGACGTCATCAAAAATAGGGAGAGAATAGGAAAGTCGGTAAGACGGCTTAATCATATGGTAAACCTCAACTGGTTACCAGCCCATACCCGATATGGGAATAACTAAAGCCTAGCTTGTTCGGTTACCCGTCTATGGTGGCCCATCGTTGTCACGCGTAAAATTGAAAATTAAAATAAAAAAAATAGTTCTGAAAAAACATAAATAAAATGTAAAAAAAAAAATTAAAAATAAAAACAAAAATAAAATAAAAACGGAATAAAAAAAGGTGAAAAAAAAAAAAAAAAGTGAATAAAAAGAAAATATAAACGGTTGACAACGATGGGCCGCCTCGTGGCCCATCGTTGTCACGTGTTTTTATTTTGAGAAAATTTGCTTCGGCTTGGGACCAACGTTGTCATGCATAATCCTACGCGCACAAACGGTGTTCCCTGGGTTTCTAACTCATTACTAATTTTCTTGAGCAATATTCAATAAATTTAATATGCAAATGTTCTATAAATTCTCCATGATACAAGTTCAACTAGAAGTAATATATATAATTAAAATATCGATAAGAGAATATAGAATTGAATACGAAAATTCGAGAAATTTGTTTTTACGTGTGGAAGGTAATTGAATTGGAGAATGCTGCTTAAATGCTCAGTTGTCCGGACACTCGTGCGATACCGATACTGTCTGATCGTACCGGTACCCAGCATATAGTCACGCATGACACGAGTGGGAAATACGGATAGTCTAGTAGAATAATATGGTGAATCGCGGTAGGATTGAAATAAATGGTTGAGCCCGCGTGATTTATCATTCGTCTGGATCGGTACGTTACGGCTGTACGGTATGCCATACCGTATGCACATGCCGAAATGCACGTTCCATTGAAATCAGGTCTAACCCTAATCGCCTCGTGGTTGTACGATCGAACAGTAGTGGCTAGAGCCGACGGACGAGTCTAACTAGGCTACTTTATGCACACAGTCTTTTTTCTAATAATTCAAGTCTGTGCTTTGTGAATTATTCACATTTTAGTTTTGCAGTTATTACAAATTACGATTACTATACAGGTACTTATTACAATGGCTGAAAAGAGGTCTTGCATAGGTACAATTGCGGTCAGATGGTACCGGTATCGCAAGAGTGTCTAGCTAGACAACTGAGCAGTTGAGCAGCACTTTAATTACCTTCTACACGTAAAAACAAATTTCCCGAATTTTCGTACTCAATTCTATATTCTCTTATCAACATAATAAATATATTACTTCTAGTCAAACTTGTAGCATGGAGAATTTAGAGAACATTTTCGTTTTGAATTTATTGGATATTGCTCAAGAAAATCAGTGAGTTAGAAACCCAGTTTGTGCGCGTAGGATTATGCATGACAACGTTGGTCCCAAGCAGTAGCAAATTTTCTCAAAATGAAATCGTTGTCAACCTTTTTATTCACGTTTATTTATTTGCTTTTTTTTATTTCGTTTTTATTTTATTTTCGCTTTATTTTTAACTTTTTTTTTTGCATTTTATTTTTTTCTCATTTTATTTTAATGTTTTTTCACAACTATTTTTTTAATTTATTTTTATTTTTCAATTTTACGAGTGACAACGATGGGCCACCATACCTGTCCATGTGGGGTATGGAAATAGTTACGCCCCATGAGACTCTAACCAGCATAGAGTAATCAGAGGTACCTTGTCAAGAGTATTCCTAAAGCTTAGCATGGTGCGGCGATCAACTCCCCCTTATTATGAGTGCTCATCACCTATAGTCCTGATCTTATATGGATCAGATTCCCCCTCTCTGATTGTCATTATGTTAGTCATCTTTGGCACCTTAACTGATTCGTTAGTTTTTTTCGAGAAATTATGCATCGCAAATGTGAGTATCGATTTAGCATCTAAAATTGCAATTGCTTGAGTTTGTTCAGAAGGGAGAGACAATGAATTCACTTCAGGAGAGAATACTATTTTATGCCCGATTAATTTCACAGAGCCAAGATTGAATTCCTCAGCTTCCCCTATTGTGAATGTTGATGTTTGTGAGTTCCCTTTTTGTCCTACGGAAATACAATTACCTCCATTACTTGGTGCTGTGCTACCAATTCCAGATGCTTCATCTATCTTCTTTCTTCCACATTGTAATGTAGAAGAAGTTTGCTGAGTGAATTCAGAATCATTACTAGGTACAGCATTTTCAGTTATCACATTTTTATGATGGTTTAGATGTATAGCCAAGCGGTGTTTAAAATAATATCTTCTTCCGCAAATGTGGCAACCCAAGCGCTTAAATCCTGTATGATATTTTTGATGATTTTCTAACGACCATTCATAATGAAAACTTTTCCCACATAATTTACATTTATATGGTCTGTTCGAGTGTGCAATCATATGCTTCTTTAAAAAGCTATCGCGAACATAACCAGCCCCGCAAACTTGACATTTATGAACTCTTGGAGCATGAGCTTGCGAATGGAAAGTCAGGTCTTGTCGTCGACGAAATGTTCTTTTACAAACTTTGCATAAAAAAGTGTTCGCATCGTCCCCAAAGACATGCTCAGGGCAGCTCGGTTTATGAGAAGGAAAATGCCAGCGAAGACTTTTATAATTGTCGAACTTCTTGCCACATATTTCACATATATGTGGCGGATGCTGGTTCACATGTCTTACCAAACTTTTTTTTTGACTAAAAGAGCTTCCACAAATGGTACAAACAAAAGGCTTCCCCATATGTCGTTTCTTCTTATGCGTATTTAAGATGTGTTTTGTCCAAAACTTTTTTCCGCATATTTCACAAGGAACATTTGGTTGAGATGTGTGAGATTTTATGTGCATGTTTAATGACGATTTATGAGTGAAAGTCTTCCCGCATATTTCACATGTATAAGGCTTTACACCGGTGTGAAACACCATAATATGATACTCCAGATGCGATTTTTGATCAAAATCCTTGCCACACACATGGCAATATAGTACTTTTCGACCTTTTTTGTGGAACTTTAAATGCCTTTCCAATTTATCTGACGAGTCGAACATCCTCTCACATATGTTACAAATTTCAGTTTTATTAGAAATATCTTTTTTGATGATATAATCAATAATATCATTCAAAAGACTGCGAGCTATCTCAAAACAATTTTCATCAGTAATGAAATCCTTATTAATAATGAGATATTCATCACTTAAAGAAGTAGCATTTAAAGAAGTGTTATCAGTAGTTAACTCCTTATCACTCAGATGGGTGCCTTCATTACAATCAGACGATTTCTGCCTGTTATCAGTTAGATAAGCCTTATCAATACTGGTGAGCAATTTCGGTTCATTCTTATCACCTAGACAAGTGGTATTAGTTAGCCCTTCATCAGTAATTAGGCCCTTTTCAATTTGATAGGCGTTATCTGTACAGTTAGGCAAATCCTCTTGAAGATAGTCAGATAACTCACCATTTGATAAGAACCCTAAATTGGAACCAGTTAGAAGATCAGCATTAGATTCATTCTGCTCCTGTACCGCCATGACAGAATCAAATTCATGATTGTCTTTTTCATAGACAACAGTACTGTTTATATTAGCTCTAACAGTATCTTGGTTATGGCTCGTAAATTCTCCCGTGTCTTCACATAGCATATATTTATCATTGATATCAGCATTGCCATTATCTTTGATTGTAGTGTTGCCAGAAATATTTGTAATTTTGTCTCTATCAGATGTTCTACAGTCATTGGTCGATAAAGAAAAACCCCCAGATAAATGACTTGCTTCATATATTATGTCTTCATCTATACAGATTTCAACATAAGTGAAATCTTTAGGCACAGTTTCCATATTCTAAAAGTATAAAAAGAAAACAATGATAATAAGTTGGCATTCTTTGTTCAATCAGTCTGAAACGCCGGCGAATATACAAAGTAAGAAATAGGATCGGATAGAACAGTACTTCTCAACCTTTTAAGGCTCATGGCCCCTTTTCTAGAGGCTTTTAGCACTCATGGCCCCCTTTTATCCTTTCGGTGGTAAATTCCAAATTTCATTATGTTCAAACAATTCATGCTGAACAAAGTGAAAACACCCTGTGAAATAACTTTATCAAGCAATGAAACTAGGAAGAACGGGGAATGCTCTTGTGAAGGGGAACGAAAAATCAGTTTGCGTCTAGCATTGTGGCCCTCTCTATGGGCCACAGGGTGAGAACCACTGAACTAGAATAACTCAGACAACTTGGCATGACATACTTCAATATAAGAATGTGAATATTTAAAAAGATAAACCAGGGATGTGAAGTTTAAATAAACCATGAAAAGTTACATAAACCACACTGTGACGCCAAGATACAGTAAAACCTGTAACTTCGGATTATTTTTCCAATTGTTTATATCCCAACTAAATTCCTTCTCCGCTCTAAGTTGCGGTGACAAAGAGCGGGGATTCTCCATCCGAAGTTAGACATTTAGTGGCGTGGTGACAGATAACAGAAAATAAGGCAAGAAAAATAACAATAATGTAATATATCCCAAATTTGACGTAAAGTGGACAACAAATGGAAAACATATTATTGAAAATATAGTGAAATAGTGAAACCATCCAAAGTTACCCAGATCTACAATACGTCAACATAGATAATTTTCATGAGGAAGATAAACCAAATATGTGGAATTGGAAGAAACTGTAATCGGTCAGTTACAACAGGGTTTGCCAAACTGGGGTCTGTAATGACTGCACAGGGGGTCCGCAACGATATAAAAAGAGTTTGAAACATATACATTTTACCGTATACAAACACTGTCAAATAGACATTCTCAAACGAGATAAAGTCAAAAATTCAAGCAATCGCAAATCGGTATTGTTACGAAACTTTAACAATGGGAGTGATAAAGATGTTGTAGAACGATTCTTGCTTTTAGCGTCAGAGTCAAAGGGCTACATCGTCGGTATAATTGATCGTATGGGTTACTGAGTTATCAACAGTCGATAACTTGTACGACTTTGCTAAGGTCATTTGAGCCTGTTACCGTTGCTGCAAGGAAGGGGCATGAAACGGAATTTAGTTAAATATGTCGCCACATAGACATTCTTGAACGAGATAAAATCTTAAGTTCACGCAATCGCAAGTGTTACGAAACTTCAACAATGGGGGTGAAAAAGATGTTGTAGAAGGATTCTTGTTTTTAGCGTCTGTGAGGTAGACCTTCGTCACAGAGCTACATCGTCGGTAATAATTGATCGTATGGGTTACTGAGTTATCACCAGTTGATAACTTGTACGACTTTGCTAAGGTCATTTGAGCCTGTTACCGTTGTTGCAAAGAAGGGCCATGGAACAAAATTTAGTAGACTGTGTGACACTGTAGTTATATACACAATTAAATTAGGTCAATGTGTTCAAATAGTACGGTATGTATTGAATCAGACTTCCATGAGTTTTAATTCGTCAAAGAAAACATTATCCTTTATCATTGGTTAGGCATTGAAATTGATACGGCATAGAATAAGGATCCGTCAAAAATAAAATTCACAAACAGTTATATATAGTTATATGAATCAACCTGTGACACACAGTAGTCAAGTAATCCGCTCGCTTTCAAGATATAAACGAGAATATCGGTTGGAAACCGAAGACTTATCGATCGATAGGGGATCCCCAAAACAGAAACTGCAGTTTCGATTCATCCGCTCTTGTAACTTGCGCACTGCGCATCGCACACACACACTCGTCTCAAAATTCTCTCGCTTTACAAAAATCTAGCTCACTATATCAATAATTGATTGATAACTCGCTAATTATACGACATAATTCGCCCAAAATCAATAGGTTTCTGGTCCGAGATAAGATGAATGCACATGCAAAATTTGGAGCAGATTCAACCTCGCATTCGCGAGATATCGCGTTCATCTAACAGACACACAGACAGACATACATACAGACAAATACCTATCAATATACTTACCGATCTTAAGATCGATAAGTAATAATTTTCATGATGGAGGTAAACTGGGAGGACTATAAAGAATTTGAGAAATGCATTTATCACTGGAATAAAACTCTATAAAGAGTCTCTTCTCCGAAGTAGAGAGTCTAAATTTTATGCTGAGTATTAAAATTATCTTCAGAAACCTAAAAAGCTTTAACTTTACTAAGTGTTCCTAAAAACAGTCTATTATACGAAGCTGGATTACATCATAGACGTCACAGTAAAATTATTTTTTATTACAAAGTCAGAGGTTATTTGTGAATATTTTTTGACTCCACAACTCTGGGGTGAACATGCCATTGGGCCCGTGCTTTGGCATCAGCAAGTATTCAAGTATACCAGGGCAAGTGAAAATCATGTTAATTTCCTTTAACAACACTAGTTCATGCCTTTTGCTCAGAACAAGGCCCTGTACAAACAGCCACTGGTATCTAACAATATGTAATAACAATAAAAGGTTCCCGTACATTTCAACCCACGACAATAGCACCTGCATACGGTGACCGTACATTTGAACCCACGTACATTTGAACCCATGTGCATATCCACGGGTTCAATCTATATGCGGGTGTTAAAACCCATGGGTTAGGGTTAGTATGGGTTCAACTATCCGAAAAACAAAAAAAATTCCATAGATGCAATAGCATACAGGTGCAATTGTCATGGGTTCAAATGTAATGGAACCCCTGCATACTATTGCACCTATAGAAATTTTTTTGTTTTGCGGACATTTGAACCCATACTAACCCTAACCCATGGGTTTTAGCACCTGCATATAGATTGAACCCGCGGATATACACATGGGTTCAAATGTACGGTCACCACAATAAAAATACCATACTATGCAATTCAAGAGTCCTGTAAACTGCTTGTCTGACGAACTTTAAACGAAATGTTAGGGAAATATATTGGTTTTGGTGTGTCTTGAATTGTAGAAAATCGTATTTTTATTCTTGCATTATACAAATCCACTAGCACTAAGACCAGTGGTGAGGTTCAAATATTTTGTCAGCCGGTTCCATCAACAAATGCCATATTTTTCAGCCGATTCTGTTACATAAAGTCAAGTTTTTTTCAATAATGCCAACCGGTTCCCTGATCTCATAAAATACTGTGAGACAGTTCTATAGACTCGGTGCGAACCGGCTGAATCCCACTACTGACTAAGACATTAAAAAAGGATTGAGAGTTTGTCTCGCGTAACCTCTACTAATGGGAATATGTAAGTAGGAAACAGAATCTTTCCGGCTCAGTACTGCCTACCCAATTTCTTGCACTCTGGGAGAGGTGTTTGAACCTGAGATGTTCAACTTATAATGCCATTCTAACGCTTTATCCACTTTACGGCATCATCACAGCAATTCGTAACCTGGTGTCACAAATTTGGAATAAATTATTTAAACAACAAACTGAAATAGACTTAGATAGCTCGCTTTCTAATAAAAAACAGAACAAATTTTATTTCAAATTGAATCTAACAACTGCATTATAAATTGAAGTACAAAATTCATGCTTACTTTGACATTGGATAACAATAACATCACATATTAGTGAGATATAGTTAAAAAGATACACATTAAATATATATCAGTATGATAAGAAAGGCTAAAAAAATCTACAAAAATTTTAATTTTTACAATTTAAGGTATAAATGAAGGGCAGTGGGCGGATGAATTTTATAAAAAGGGAAATAAGGCATATTAAAAATTCAGGTACATTGTTTATGCTCAATTTGACATGGGATACCTGCACATATTAGTAAGATATAGTTGAATTGATACACTAAGCGTAGCCCATAATTTTCTAATTGCCAAGTTAGTTCATACGATCCATGGGTCTGGCCAGAGGATGAAAGAAATAGGTTTTCATAAGTCTTGGCGGTCTAAAAAGCGTTTTAAGCAACAAAAAGTTGCTATGTATGTAAAAATGCCTTTTTTTACATTTCAAAAAGGGGGGTTTCCCCTGGCTGTATGTCAGGATAATGAAGTCTGTATTTTGGTGGTGGGAGTGGGAGCCAGTTTTTCAAATAGTTTTGAATTGAATAGAATCTTAATCTTACAGCCATGCCAAAAATATGGACTGAAGCTTATGGAGATCATCGACGTTAACCATGATTTCATCTACGGCATGAACATAATAATAATAAACTAATTTCTACAAATTTTCCTAGTTATTACTACTATTGGATGTTGGTTGCAAGTTCAGGAATGCAGGTAAAGAAGATTGTTGTTCATTCACTTGTTGTTGCTCGGTTTCTTCTTTCTTTAAAGCCCCACCAGTCAAAATATTCTCAACAGGCACTGCATAACAATCTGTATAAAATGTAGTGCAAGAGTTCAATACCGGGTCAAGATCTGACGTTCCGAAACAAAGCAATAAATGATTTTTGACGGCAGAGAGTGAATGTAACCCCATAGCTGGAGGCGTGGCAGCGTCATCAGAAAAATTTGGTTGAAACCACTGATTTGTGTCTAGATCATATACATGAAAGTCTTTGAAATGCGTATTGTCAATTCCACGACCACCAAGAATGACAATTCTTCCACTAATAGCGGCGGCAGCATGAAACGAACGTGGCTCAGGAGCATAACCTAGTGTTGTCAACTCGGTCCACTCATTTGTAGCAACTGAAAACGACCAAACATCATTTTTACGTCCGACAGAGTCTCTTCCACCGAAAACGATCAACGATTGGTCCATGGTACACATTGTGTGTGCAGCTCTTGGGCTTGGAGATAGTCTATTAGTTCCACTATGCAACCAATCCCAACGCTGTGTTAAAGTATCAAATCTGTAAACATCGTTAAACCAGGTGAACATGGCGGCTTGCTGTTCTTGTTCAAACTCTTGTACTTCTTCATCTTCATAATTCTCATCGCCGTCATCTTCTGGAATATCTTCCAAATCAGTGGGAGAAGCACCCGGTCCAAACCCACCGAAATAATATACATCGGTCCCAAACACACCAGATGTTAATTTATCCCTTGGACATGGAGGTTCACCCTCAAATTTAGAAACTTTCGACCATTTTCCGCTTGTTATTTCAAAGACATACATGTCATTTAGCCAACCATGGTTCTCACTCAAACCTCCAAACAAATATAACTTATCTCCCACAGCAGATAGCGTCGCTCCTGATCGTGGTTCTGGTATTTCATTCGATACTTCAACTTCTTCCCATTTATTCGATTCTACGTCGAAACTAATAAGTTGATTTGACTCTTTATTATTCGCAGTTTGCTGTTCAGCGCCGCAAATAACTCCACCAAAAATATATAATTTATTTCTGATGCTTGCACAGCACTGCCCTTCTCTTGGTTGAAAAGGGCATTTACTGAGCTGCTTCCAATTTATTTTTATGTCGTTTTCAATCTTTTTACTTGAAGTCGGTTGCGAAGCTTCATTTCCCATTTTTGTAGACTGCTACCAAGTATATTAACGTTAACATTAACTAATAATCTACAATTAAACAACAAAAGTCGCATTAATGTATTGTGATTAACAAATTGAAACAGGGCGAATAATTTAAAGTCATCATGGGTACTAAAGAGGGCGGTCCAGAAGTGTGTGTACCAATATGGAGGGAACTAATTTTGTTCGCCCACTTTACATCAAATTTTGTAAAGGGACGGAACTCTATGGGCAGGGGGTATATTCACTTGGCTAACACAGACAGTCCCCAAAATCGAAATAGAACTAAAACAAGGAAGATAGGAATGAAATATGGCCTAACCCTAACCTGGTACACACACTACAGGAGTACCCTGAAAATAATGTAACATGTGCCAAATATTTTGGGAAATAAGTTTACAAATGCCTTCACTAAATCAAAGTTTTTCCATTCGATACTCAGTTCGGAAACGCAATTAATTTTTCACAAATAGTGTGTTTAGCATGGCTTATCCTGGCCAAAGTGGTGGGTATTCATTGTGAAGTCTTCAAGCTGCAAGACCATCAGTGTGCCAAACATTTTGGGACATAATAATTATGCCATTTCATTCACTAAATTTCAAATTTTTCTATTCAAGAAATACACATTTTACAATAGGTTTTTTAAATACTATTTTTTAGGGGAAGTTGTTATGGCTTACCCAATTCAATACATCGGGTAAAGTGGGAGTCATTGAGCTGTAAGATCAAAATAATTGAGACCATTTAGGGCACCACACCAGAAGTTGTAAAGTTCAAATGAGGCAAAGTATAAGGCAAATACAATGCGAACATTGGAAATAAGTTTAAACAAAAAAATACAGAATAATATGATATCTCTACAATCACTGGCGGAAAACAGCATTCAAAATTAATGTCCAAAATGTTAAACAGAAATTAGCATGCAGCTAAACTAGAACTGTTTTTATCGAAAAATTAGATATTTTAGAATTCTGATTTATGATTTAATATTATTGATGTCAGTCAGAATTTCCCAGCAAATATTTTTACAATGTTCCATGACTTATTTAATGACATCAAAGGAAAAATTATACTTATTTGATTTTTTTTTTGAGAAGAGGGTGGGGGGAGGACGTTTCATGGGGAGAAGGGCCGTAATGCCAAATTCACTCGTCTAGAAGGTTCTGTCGCATTCGTATAATCTCCTTCATGCTCATACGACGCTTACTTTTAGCTTTGGGACTTTTTTGCTGAATACCTGATTCTATTTTAGGTTTTTCAGTCGCAGGTTTTTCAATTTTGGGCGACTTTTCAGAGTCCTTTTTCACGGCGGGTAGAATGTCCACTTTTTTCGTTTCGTTAATTTTCGGTTTTGTATTTTTGTTTATTTTGTTCAACTTCTGATCAGGTTTCTTTGACTTTTGCTTTTTTGGGTTGGCTTGGGGCACGTTCTTTTCTTTCTTTATGTTCTTTGGTGCTATTTTACCTTGTTTGGCCTCTATGTATTTAGTAATACTACGTTTTTTCTCTTTCACTCCAATGATTGGACGAATTAAAGCACCGGGTTTATGTTTATTCTTTTGATACTTTTTAAGCTGTTTCATTGCATCTACTTTCCGTTTTGTTCCTTTTGAATCTTGAATTTTCTTTTTTCCCTGTGGTTTTTCTGTTTCTGATTCTGTTTTTTCTGTCTTTTCAGCATTTTCAATCTCAACATCTTCCCCTCCTTCAATTTCTTCGTCTTTCACGACAGGAATTGTGTTCGAAAATTTCTTCAATTTTGCAATGTAAAAACCGTCCATATTTTGAGTATGTGGGTACACTCGTTTTGTTAATTTCAGCGAAGGATGGAATCGGAAATTACGGTAATTTACGAATCCAGCTGTGCCGAAATCGAGGCCAGTTTCAACAAGTTTTACGTTTCTCCTTTTCAAAGCGTAATTCACCACATCCTCATTTTCCTCAACCAGAATAGAACAAGTACAATAAACAATATATCCACCTGTATCTGATTTAGCATTGCAAGAATCAATAGCCGACAAAATTAATTCTTTTTGTAAATGGGAACATCGTTTTATATCGTCTTCGTCCTTATTTGTTTTTATTGAAGGATCTTTAGATATCACACCGGTTCCACTGCATGGAGCATCCAGTAAAACCCGAGAAAAATTACCCATAATGGTAGGAAACGATCTCCCATCATAATTCGAAACGACAGAATTACTAACCCCGAGTCTGTGCAGATTTCCAACTACAGCACGTATTCTAGCAGCATTGACATCATTCGCAAACACCAGGCCAGTATTTTTCATTAATTGAGCAACGTAAGACGTTTTGCCGCCAGGGGCAGCACACATGTCAAGAATTCTTTCTCCTGGTTGAGGAGCTAATGCAATAACAGGAAGAAAACTTGATGCTCCCTGAAGTATATAATGACCAGCTAAGTACTCCGGCGTTGCTCCGATAGGAACAGAAGAATCATAGACAACCAACCCAACCTTAGTCCAGTTACCGAGCGGATCCAAGTTCACTCCGCGGCCAATCAAAGCCTGTGCCAGGTCTCTTCTTCTTGTCTTCAGAGTATTTGTACGAATGGTGATCGGACGTTGTACTTCGTTTGCTTCCAAGAATTCAACTAGTTCAGATAAGGAAAACAATTCCATGAGCCTGGACATAAGGAATTCATTATAGCTGTAATATGTACATAAATCTTTACACAACACAGTGCAATACTCTTTCCTTTTTCGATTTGGATCTCTCTTGTTGGCAAAATCTGATAATATAGAAAGAATATCTTTTATTCTTTGCTGAATAACTTCCAAACCAGCAGCAGGAATGCTATCCTTTTCTATCTCTTGCCCACTTGGTAGAACAAACGCTTCAGATTCTTGGATATTCGTTTGAATTTGATCGTCCTTGACTGCGATGTTAATTTCCATTCTTTTTTTCTGTAGAGCTTTCGTCTTTTTTTCTACATCAAGAAGTGTTCCTGTATCATTTTCATCCTCGGTTTCTGTCCCTTCCTCATCGCTCAGCATTTCTTCTAAAACTTTTTGTTTTATTGCAGCTTTAGCCTCGTCCTCGCTGTCCATTTGCTCGCCGTAATCATCATCCATTTCCAATTCTGAATCATCGTCACCAGAAAAAAGTTTTAATCCATCGCCGTTGTTATTCGAATAATCCACACCAAGTTTATCGTTCTCCATATAAACATCGTTGTCCGTTATCCCATTCTCTTCTTGTCCGACTTCGTCAAGTTGCGTTGTCTTCGTTTTTTTCTGTTTTTGTTCGCGAGTTTTCATTCGTTTTTTCGCTCTACTAGTCATTCCTTTTCCTTCTTTTTGTTCATCTTTCCATACCTTTGGCATTTCGAAATCTTGTTGCCGTCTTGCTTTTTTACCAGGCCCCCTAACTCTCTGGTTTATCTCATCTTTATTTAGTCTTCCCATCGTTTTTATCTATTCCCAATAATCCCTCAAATCCTTTTTCTTTATAGATTTTTTGACCTCTTTCAAATAAAGTAGGGGGAGGATTATCAACAGTATAAATTGAAGAGTTCGGATCCGCTTGTCGCCTTGCTCCTTCGGTATAAATTGTGTAAGCAAACGCTGACGTGAAGACAACAAGGAAGAGTATATCACCGACGGACGTTCCTGTTATTAACCGTGGTTTTGCTTTTCTAAAAGACTTTTTTCGCAATTCTTCAAATTCAGGAGAAAATTTTGATGAAGGATGATTTCCCATGAATATTAATACATCAAGTAACAATTTATGTTACATTCGAGAATATGACAATATAACTAATGATATTTAATTCATAATAAGAAAATTGAAATAGAAAAATAAAATGTTTAAAGCAATTTCTCAAAGCACTATTCATAATTCACTATTCATAATATATAAGGTCATTAATCCAAAATGGCGGAACTACAAGCACTGTTTCAAAAATACAGAAAAAATGTAAATCTTTGATTTCTCATTCCGTTTTCTAAACGTTAAGAATGTGTTTGTCATCGGACCTCTGATTATCTGCGTGGGATAATGCTGAAATTTAGTAAAACCATTCAGTTAGTTAGTTTTAAATTAGACCTGAAAGGCCATAATATTGCTTTTTTCCGCGAATGAAATATACAAAAAACCCCACCTACAGTACGACGCACTATGCAAATTCCAAGAATATCTCTTCATTTGGTTCAATGAAACAAACAAACACTGCATGTGTCTCACGAGGGGCGTCTGACACGACGGCAGATGCGTCATATCGCGCCATGCTTGCCTCGATAATAATCTAAATTAATTGCGGCTGCCACATGATCAATATTGCCGTTTTTTGCTAAACACTCTCGAATGCCATGTTAGAAAATTATTTCCTCCAGTAAATCGGTCTATTCTTGCGCTTCTTTGTAGTTTTTTGTGCAACTTCATTTTATTGATATTGAGGGACAACAATGTCAAGATCTCCCCCAAAGGAGGGGTGTTTTTTCTTCGTCAAAATGGGATTCTCTGAAACGGGACTATGTCTCTCTATCTGAAAAGTTATTTCAAAGAATGGTAATCCAGCGTTTCCCAATCTAGAGGGAATCCCATCTCAGGTAATCAACAGTCGAGGTGCCGTGGCAAGCATTATCTTTACGCTTACCACGATCTGACTACTGGCTAGACAATGCGCCACACCGCTGAGCTTTTATCTCTAATTATCAGTACCGGTACGGTACACCAATGCCAAGCGAATTCAGATATTTCTGTATTTAGAGGATCATTATAGATTTAGGATACCCTAAAAGTCAGAGAAGACAGCCTAATCGAGTAATCTCGGCTGTTGGCGAATAGTCTGATACCGGTACCGTACGGTACCGGTAGTGCAACTGGACCATAAGTCGTGGTAAACAGTACCGGTATGATTATGCTGACTTATCGACTTTCCTCTTCCCTCTGTCCTTTGGATGAATAAAAAAAATCCTATTCCATACTAATCTCTGAACACGAAAATATCTACGAAAATATCTACCAGGTAAACGAGCACTATATATCATATTTATGAAACTATTTCTGGTGTACTGGCAAAGGAAAAGCTCGTACAATAATGCCGAAGCCTGGAATTGAGCGTGAAGACACCGCGCTTTGCTCAGCACGTGTGCCTGCCCACTTAGCGAATTGTTTTCAGATTGTAGCGCTAACGCGATTTTGTACGGGAAACAATTTCTTGTTAAAATCGTGGTTCACAGATGCACATTGACACGTCTTATCCACGCCGCATCTATCCTGTCGGCTGTAACATTGAGACAATAAATTGAATCTTGAATTCTTGAATCATGATGGTGAGTAATATTAAAGTAAACAAATATTAAGCAATACACACGATTAGCCCGTGAACGGCTTTCATTCGAATAAGTAAATGTTTCCTTTGCTTTATTTTCGGCTGTAATTCTGCTACAATGTGTCGCAAACCAGATAAGTCATAGTCATAGTCAAGATTATTTTTTCCATTCAGTAAAAAAAGTATACATGCAAAATTAAGACAAATAAATAATATCGAATACACATTTCACTGGGAAAGGAAAGCCGCGGGGAACCAAAGCTGGTTATCAAGCAGCGACACCCAAGGTTCAAATATCTAAATAAACATTAGCCAAGTTTTAGCAACTTAATTGTTGGAGAACTGTTATCATTGATAAGCGAGGCTTGGTAGTTGAATCATCAGAATTTGAATTCAGGCTTGATGACGGCATAGAGGCAAAGTTCAGCAAATGAACAAAGAGACGTAGCGAACAACACCAATAGGGAATGATGGAAAGAAAGCCGTAGAGAGCGAGAGCGTGAAATGAAGGACCATCCGACGGCGCCGATTTAGATATTTTTCTTGCTGAGATATATATCTTCATAGAGGAACTTGAGAAACGCAAAATGAATGTATTGAACATTGATTTTTTAATTTGGACATTGATATATATTCTCTTCAGCAGATACCAGACTTCGTCCGACTCCAAACACGGGAAATTTCAGAAACACAATAGTGTCACCAATTCATGACTTCTTGGCATTGTCGTCATCACATTAGTAAATAAAAAGGTGACCTTTAGCCCCCGCGTTCTATGTTGATGAAAGAGTTTAATTAAACAAGGAAAATAAATAGAAACTGATGATTGACAGCAAGTGAAAAATTTGCAATTGTTATAAAAAAAAATTTCTGGAAGGTCAAGAAAACATCACTTATGTTTTCGGTAAATATGAGAGGCTCAAATTCGAGAGTGAAAAATTCTGTTATGACGTGTTTCATACATTATTTTTGGGCGCTCCAGACGTATGTGTACCAATATGGAGGTAACTATTTTTTTTCGCCTTAATAAACATCAAGTTGTGTAAAGGGACGGAAGCCTATGGGCACGGGGTATATTCACTTGGCTAACGCAGACAGTCCACGAACTCGCAATAGAACTAAAAATGGAGAAAAGGCTGTTGAGAAGATGAAAGCCGACGGCTTAATCATATGATGAACCACGGCCACGTTTACAAGTCTATGTCGGGTATGGAATAGTTGACCAGGTATTTGTTTTTAGAATCCGTAGTCGACCAGCGTTTACGTGAATTACACCAGCAAGTTCAATTAAGCCAACCCGCACTCATTTACTCGATGGCCCAATACAGCAATACGTGTGTAAAAAAAATGTGTCGGTTATTCATAGCAAACACACATTCAGATTTATCCTAAACATAATTATCTTCGTATAAATATCGTGTTTCCCCGAAAATAAGACTGGGTCTTATTTCAATTTTTATCCGAAAAATAACACTAGGGCTTATTTTCGGAGGATGTCTTCTATTTTCATTTACCGAAAACAAACTTACAAAAAAGAGAATGGCGAGATTTTGAAATACAAAATATGAGAACCGATATCCATTTACTTATAAATAACACGTTTTTATTCAAGATAATTGCAAAACATAGATTATTAATCATTTAAAACGTGTAGGCGAGATTTTTCGCTATCGACTAGACAATTAATGCAAACAATATGTAAATACAGTTCGAGGATATAAATACATTTGTATTTGAATATTCAGGAAGTGGCGTATATTCCTTCCAGTACAGATGGTAAGCCAAATACAAAACACAATTTCTCAAGTCACTAATCGTCACTTTACGTCAAGTTGTGTAACGGGACTGGAATCTATGGGCAGGGGATATATTCACTTAGCTAACACAGACAGTCCCCGAACTCGTAATGAAACTCAAATAAGGAAAATTATGACCTAACCTGGTACACATACTACATGAGTACCCAAAATTGTACCAACCCCTGAGTTAGGAAACACCTCTCTCCGCGTAAATGTAAAAGCTGGCGAGCACACAGCCTAGGTAAGGCCTACCCTGAATGCTCATGCATAATTATAGTATTACCTAAGTCGTGTTTAATATTTAGCTTAGCCGTAGATAAACATATCTGTAATCATACATGACCTCGGACATTCTCATTGTTTTGATGCCTCCTAAGTCATTTATACGGATTTTTCCACTCCTTCATATTTCCTGACTGTCCCACGCAATGACGACATATTTCCCATATTGGTATTACATGTTTTTGTGTAGAATAGCGTGGTTGATGGACGTTTATTTGGACAATTAACATAAATTAAAGGTTTCATCATTCAGAACAGTAGAGTCGAGCTTTACTGAGACAATAATTCGTGTAACTATCAGTTGAGGTTTCGCAAGACATAGAATAGACATAGCGAGAATATGTTTATAAGAAAAAGTCTATCAGTATTTTGAGACAGGCAATTGTGTAGTTAGGACAAGTTTATTTTTCCTACCCCTGAAAAATCGTGTCTGAAACCCACACGCCGTAAGTGCTCAAATAACGCCAGACAAAAATGTTATGTTAATGTAAATGCTGTAACTGCTAACAACGCCATAGAAAAATGTGATTCAAAAATATCGCCCGAATTTTATTTCTTCAAATCACGCTATACCCTATATGACATGGGACAAACCGGCTTAATCATAGATTGGGTGGGTTTGACTTGAAATAGACAGCCTGTCGAGCGCGAATTTGCGAATTTCATTTCACGCCAGACAGATTACACTTTTGTTTAGCGTTATTCAACGAGTTACGGCGTTTACTTCGCTAGACTCAAAAAATCAATCGTGCACAAATTTGGAGGAATAAAGTAAGCGCACAGTTTTACTGTGGAATGGACACCACGGGGAACCAAAGCTGATTATTAGCAGCGACACCCAAGGTTCTCACATGGCATTGGTTCTCAAACTTTCTCATCTCGTTACAAACTAAGAAATCGCAGGGCCAATCAATTCAAAACAAAGTTATTACGATTGAAAGTGAATAAAATTGAAACGAGGTCCCACCGTTGACAACCATACACGCATTTTGTCGGCAATTATGGCGAATATTCCTCTTTCATTTTTTTTTTTAGATTATGACGGACCACAAGTTCCATATTCGAAGAACCGTTTATATACAAATGCCATTATCATTTTGATATTATTGTAACAGATCATTTAATCACAAATTCAAAATTCCTAGAATAAAACTTAATATAGAAGAAGAAAAAACAATTATCGAAAATTCAGAATATAGGGTGTCCATAAGGTCGTAAGATTTGTCAAAATTGCAAATGAAATTTATCGATACCATATATTGTCTTGGGCCTTAAAGATGTATTAAATGAAGTAGAAATCACGTAAACAATTACTGATTAAAAATAACAAATCCGGTTAATATATATTGATAACTGACTTCATGACGAAATTGTAAAAGGACTATATGGATAGGATAGAATTTACATATTTATCCCAGGGGAGAGAAGCACCCTGTATGTCTAATTCTAATACTATGTTTTACCCAGAATAAATGCAATTGTTTCCGTGTTACATTATGAAAACCACTGAATTAAGATCTTAGAAAGCAGGCATTGTAGTGTAAATAAAACAATATGGTGCCATAACACAAAATCGGAAAACCTTAGTAGGCGCGAGAATGAACGTAAAAAATCCAATCCATTGATTACGTCTCATTATGACTCCCCGCCAACGAGATCACCGTTATGTTACTGTGTCGAAACTTAGAATTATTCTTGGCTACGCCAGTCAAAACCTAACATTAATCTAATGGAAATAGTGCATCGATAGAACATCAGACTTTTATGCGTCGTTCAAGCACTGAGTCGTAGAAAGGTTATATAGGGTGTCCATGAAGTCCGTCCACAATTTCAATTTTGTTATGAAGTCAGTTCTCAATATATCTAAATATTTTTATTTCATCTAATATATCTGCAGGACAAAACGATTTGTAGTTTCGATAAATTCTCTTCGTAAATTTAAAAATTTCCAAGACTTCATGGACACCCTATATTTCCGATGACATTCACTTCCGCGTTTCCTCAAGAGAAACAGACAAATACAATAAAAATGCAAGTTAAAATCTCGGATACAAATTCTATGCCCTCCGCCTCATTGGGCGTAATAAATTCTGTAGACTATGCCGGACGCCTTTTAAAAATAATAGTTCCCTGGTTAGTAATGGCTACGTTGTTTAGGCGTACAATTACGTCATATATAAATGGAAACCGAAACTTGGGATTTTATTCACTGTACAAGTCAAATAGCTAAGATTTATCCTATGTAGATATTACGTTGATGGATCATCAGACTTAGTATTCTGCGTGTGTGATTCTGGCATTATGTAGTAGAAAGTAGGATATACATATCCGATGACATTCTCTGGCACCGGGTTTTCTAAACTTTTTGAGCCGCGAACCCCTGTTTGTGAATTATATTTTTGACGAACCCCCATCCTATGTCGTATCAATTTCTGTGCCTAACCAACGAAGAAGTATAATGTTTCCTTTGACAAAATATAACTCACAAAAGTCTGAATCGAAACATACTAACGGTAAATACTGGCTAACGGCACTTCGATAAGATTATGATATTTTTGTAAATGTTTTAGACTCATAATGTTGCGGGCCCCCTGTGCAGTCAACACGAACCGCCAGGCCCAGGGGTCCACGGACACCAGTTTAGGAACTACCGTGTTCTCTCAATAGAAATGAACGAATCAGCGAAAATGGACACGCAGTTCAAAATCTCAGATATAAATTCAATCCTACCGCCTCACCCAGGATGTAATATGTTTGGTAAGCTAGGTTGAGTTATTTTTTTTGCTAAAGGGTAGCAATTTCCATTCTTATTATTAAAGTGAAATTTTCTGTTTTTGCAGGAAGTAATTTTTGTTTTTCTTGTAGTTTTAGCCTTATATGGGAAACTTAATGGACAACCACCACCGCGTGGTCACAATTGAAATAGACAATATGGGTCGTACTCGTAGCTTGGAACGCTTTTTAGACCCTCAAGACTCTCCACGCTTTCCGGTCGGCTATAAAAACTTTCGCACCCCCTTCCCTCTTTGAAAATTTCCGGCTATGACCCGCCTATGGTGTAATACAGGGGTCGGCAACCTACGGCCCGCGGGCCGGATCCGGCCCGCGACGCTTTACTGAATTATAGTAACAAAACAGCTGTTTTGACGATTATATTCTTAACGTAACAGAATTTATTGCGCGAGTCACGTGTAGGCTAAAATATATTATAATCTAACAAGTATAAAATTCACAATTACTCGCTTAATGAGAATATAATTTTTAAATATAATTAGACGAATGGCTACAAAACGCGGAAAAGTTGATGCTAACTGCAAAGGGTTCAATGGCCCCGAATATTGAAATGGAATATTTTAGGATGCAATGCAATGAGAAAATAAATCTATATTCTCTTCGAGAGATGTATCACTACTTGATTTTTATTATAAAAAGTATCATCCGTTCGGTTTTTCAACTTTCTAAAAACATGTGCAGCCCGCCAATGACTTACAACCCCTAAATTTGGCCCGCGAGAGACAAAAGGTTGCCGACCCCTGATGTAATATGTTTGTTAGGCTCCTTAGCATTCGCTGTTGTGCAGCGCCATGTGCATAGCGAAATTCGCCATCCTTGCGTTGAGTCGCGGGAAGGTTAACATGCACTAATCAATTGTAATAGACAAACACAATGGATACAATATGGCTGTGCAAAATAAATGACTCACAGATCTAATTCAATGTAGGAATCCTATCAAAACCCATCCGAGAAAATAATGACGTATATCATTCGAGGTTAATAGTTGAAGGTTTTTTTTTTACCAGGGGTCAAAGATTTTGCCCACATAGACTGGCGGGCCATGTGAGTGCGAAGTAAAATGTTACATTGTATGAAATGGTTAAAGTATTACAAAAACAAAGATGGAAAACAATAATCCTTATTCTCAACCTGCAATCTTAACAAATTATTTGAGCTATCTTTAGCTGAAACACCAAAATATGGTTTTAGTTCGGTTATGGCAGCATCAGGCGGGGCAAATTGAATAATCCAACGTGTTAATCCCGCGGGCCGTACTTTTCCCATGTCAGGTTCAGACCATTCTCAATTTGCATTAGCTGTTACCTTCCAACAGTAACTTGATAATTTACGCGAATGAAAAATCTATACTCCCTAACAATAACAGTACTCGAAAACAAAAAATACTTACTTCATAAATTTTAATTGGATATTAGAACCTTGGGTGTCGAAGTTCGATAGCCAGCTTTGGTTTTACGCGGTTTCCCTTTCCCCGGTGAAATCGCGAGTTCAATTTTTATTCATCTCAATTATATAAAAAATAAAGTACTCCCGTATTGTGTGACCGAGTTAGGCCATAATTTCATTCCAAATTTCCTTATTTTAGTTCTATTCGGGGACTGTTTGTGTTAGCCAAGTGGGGGCTCCCGAAGTATGCGAACCAAGATGGCGGACATCGGAATGTAATATGTGTACTAGGTTAGGGTTAGGCCATAATGTTAGGTATAAATACTACGGGAGGCTCTTGGCTAGTCTTCGAACTGATAATATGACTAAAATAAGGAAAATTTGAAAAAAATTATCGCCTAACCCTAACCTGTTACCCATGTTACGTTCCGATGTCCGCCATCTTGGTTCGCATACTTCGGGAGCACCGCCAAGTGAATATATCCCCTGCCCATAGGTTTCAGCCCCTTTACACAACTTCAACAAAAGTCCGTTACCTCCATATTAATACACACACTTCTGGATCGCTCAAAATAAACTTGACTATGACTTTGAGGACCAATACTAACGTCATATTATGACGCGATCGGCCTGTACGTAACTATATGGAAACTTTGAACCTTTATTTTTAGAACAAGGTAATATGTATCATTCATTGTGTATGTAAAATACTGAAGTCCGGGAACTTTCATTGACGTCTAGATAGATCAGAATATAGGTACTAATGCAGACAGCACATTACGAGATCGCATTTGCGTCAGGCTTTTTTCGTGCGAAGTTTATTCACGTTCTATAGTAATAAAAATGAATAAATACAATAGAACAAAAATTGTTGGAAGATCAATGGGAACGAAACCCTGCTCTTCCGGCACTGACCCTGCAAAGATGACATATTGGAACACGTACGCATTTTATTGACGCGTATGTATCTTTGAATTGAGACAGTGGAATCGTTAGGTCTGTCTTTAGTGCAGATTATTGCAAGCGTTAGTGCAGGGGTGCGCAACATTACTTGTCGTCGGGCGGTATACTCATGTAGTATGTAAACCAAGATGGCGGACACCGGAACGTAGTATGTGTACCAGGTTAGGGTTAGGCCATGATTTCAGATACAAATACCATGAGAATCATTCGGCTAGTCCTCGAACTTGTAATAGAACTAAAATAAGGGAAATTTGAATTCAATGATGTCCTAACCCTAACCTGGTACATAGCCTTGGCCTACATACCCTTCGATAAAGATAAATTGAAATAACTGCAATTTTTTATTTCCTTGTCCGTAATGCATTTATCCCATCCTATGCTGTTGTTTTATTATTAAAGATGACGAATGAAGAAACTGACGGAAACCGGTTAAAAACAAAACTATATTTTTTATTTATTGAAGATCAAAAATCCCCGGATTGATGAGAGTCTTTGAAAGGGCCACAGAGCGTGGAAGTTCAACTATCGCGGGCACAATTTTCTAACGATCTTTTTTTCTTACTTTTATATTCAAAACCCAGAGTAAAAATTTATATCTAATAAGTCTACTATACTTGGTAATTAGAAAAGTATTCCGCATCGTTGAAGTGAACAACCAAGATGGACAGCCTATATGATCTCCCTCCAACTATTGAAATGGAACAGAGGGTTGCCACCGAGGAATCCCATAGGAGAGGTGAGAATATTTTAATGTATTTATTGAGTGTCCGTAGCATGTTTGAAGTCGGCCAACCCCACAAAACTGACTCAACAAGATTTATCTGATTAGGAAATGAAGCTTTAGGGCAGTGGTTTCCACATGTTTATTACTCGTGTTCCCTCCCGATGGCTTTAGCACTCATGAGCTCCCTGTTTATCATCCCAATGATATTTATAATGTTATTTTGAGTGGTAGATCACGAATCCTATCATGTACAAACAATTCATACTCAGCAAAGTGAAAACCTTACCAAGCAATGAAACTAGGAATAATGAGGGGTTTTCTTGCCAAGTGAAAGTCGTACGGAATTCTTTGTGCAGCGAAAGTTGACCACGAAAGAAAACATGTTAAAAGGCCACTGGCTTATAACGACGAAATAAAAACAAACACAAGTTCTAATACCATAATTTAAACTTATCTTCTAAGGCTATAAATTCACATATATCCATCGGGAGGGAACACGAGTAATAAACATGTGGAAACCACATGGCCTTCCTCCAACTTCTCTGTGTCAACCTATTTATTAACATAAATATCTACTGATATCAATACTATATATTTTCAATGCGTGTGCGCGTTTCAAAGTACTAAGGATTATGAGAAAAATTAACCCTAGTGCTCAGTCTGAAACAAAAAACTTGAAAATAATCATAAAGTTACGACGTTTACTTATGTCTTTCTCTCCGAAGATGGTCTTGTACAGGGGACCACTGATACTAGTGCGCGTTGCGTGCTTGAGGTCGGTAATATCTACTAGCTGTGAGTCATCTAGTTCCATCGAGACAAAGCACTCGGGGACTTTGAGATGCGAGTCTAGAACAAAAAATTCAAAACAACCGTGAGCTGGCTGCTATTTTTTGGGTACTCCCGTAGTGTGTGTACCGGGTTAGGGTTAGGCCATAATTTTATTCCGATTGTCCTTGTTTTAGTTCTATTACGAGTTCGAGGACTGAATATACCCCCTTCCCATAGCTTTCACTTCCTTTACACAACTTGATGTAAAATAGGCGAACAAAATTAGTTATCTCCATACTGGTACATAAACTTATGGAGCGTCATTTTTGGAATAATCTGAATCTCAAATTTCGCGAATATTGATACAGTGATCTATTTGTGAAAAATTTCGTGGCATGACGTTTATCAAAACATTATTATAATATGCAATTTATATATATATATATTATTTTAAACTATTATAAAATAACAAACGAGCGATGCTCAAATATATGGTCGCGAAGGTTGAGGAACGCCGGTACGGTGAGTCTCGAGCGCACCGAATTTGGTTGGAAACAGGTGTGCATTGCCTCTCAACCTTTTTCAGTTTGCGACACACTTTTTATTGCAATTTTTTCTGTGCGACCAACAATGAGATTGAGAAAAGAAACAATGCATCCCCGTGAAATTTACCATTAATGCAAAACTTGATCTTGCATATTGGATATCATCAGATCAAGTCAGCTAACGACGAATAATTTTAATTGTTGCATTGTTTCATAATTGTTACGTAATCATAATATTAACTATTTCTCAAAGATTGGCGGAAAGCGCTACGTAAGCGGTCGAGCAACATGGCGAACAAATATAAATAAAAAAAGGAAAATGAAATTAAAACAAAGCGTTGAACCAAAGTATTGGGTCTCAAAGACTAGGGGAAATTTGAAAAATAAAACCATGAAAATAAATAAAAGTAATACCCATCAAGCGACCTTTTTACTGCAAATATATAATTGATCGGTTATTTGATGAGGAACGATTTTTCAAAGAACAACAGAAAGAATGTAGCAAAACGTTTTATGGGTTTAGCTGTAGTGTCCAATAATCCCGGTAAAGATATAGCACAGCGGTGGGCAATTACTTTTCCGAGTGGGCCTGCCACAGATATACTTGGTTACTGGGCCGAAGAATAATATGAAACAATGAACAGAAAACAACAGTTTATTAACAAATAACTAGCCTAACAGATAATGTACAACAAACAGCTGGTGTACTGTACTGTAGTCAAGTGGCACAATGATTAATACTCCGGAATATTTATTCCGATGAGTGAGTATGAAGTATATGTGGCTCGTTTTGCACATAATATTTAAAACGTGGAGAATTACGGTATATTTTTTAGCCGGCGATTCTTTAGTTTCATTGATATTTTTAACAGAAATTCATATCCATAGAATTTATGGTCCTTATTACAGCAGGCACAAATGGGCCGGATAAAACACTTTGGTGGGCCGAAGAGGGCTGTAATTTTTCCCCCTTTTTGGTCTCAAGTTATTTTCAGTAAGTTAAATATGCCTCACAATATTCGATTTTTATATTTTGCTTGCGAAAAACCATAGCGAGTACATAACGATAGTTACTGTGGATTTCAATACATTTAGCCACTTATTGACAATAGCGCATGTTATTCCTGAAACAAGGTCGTTGCCGAATTCTTTTATGATATTTTAATGCAATGTTTTATGCGAAGAAACTGATGACGTACTTCCCGCTCTCGCTATAGAAATGCTGGTCTTTGTTTCATTGTTTGAATCAGAGTGGCCGTGGTACGCAGTATGATTAGGCGTTCATATCGGCTCCCCTTTTCCGTGTTTCCCCGAAAATAAGACCTAGCTTGAATTTTTGAATGGTCAATGTTTAGCAGTTTTAAAAAAAATTGTTTTAAATAAAAACGTATTGTTCATAAATGAATAGTTTTCATATTGTGTATATTTGAAAATCTCGTATTTCTCTACATTTTAATTTTGTTCTTGATAAATGAAAATAAAGACATCCCTCGAAAATAAGCCCTAGTGCGAGATTTACGAGATTTTTCAAAAGAAAATTTAAATAATACCCTTATTTCTTATTTTCAGGGAAACACGGTCGATATCAAAATCCTCATACTTGCTACTATTTTTCACCCAAAAAACTATGTTTTTCAGCCCCGGCGCGAATGGACAGTTTCATCTCAGACGTTGAAGTGAAAGCTAAAACCGACAAACTTTCGTATTGCCTGCTCGTCTCCATAATTCTCCTCATTGTAGCTTGTACATCTGCAGTCGGTTATAGCGTATACATGATGTTTCAGGTAAGACAAGATTTTCAAATTTGTGTGGGGAATAGAGGATTGAAAGTAATGAAACGCATGGGTTCCGACTCTTTATTCCTCCTTTACTATTATTAAGACCCGTATGTTCCCCAGGTGGCATATAAACCACTTTCTGCATATTCATATACAACTTTATTGGTACTCCTGAAGTATGCGCACCAAGATGTCGCACAACCTGAACCATAACCTGGTACACGACCCGAGTTCAGGTTGTGCGCCATCTTGGTGCGCATACTTCAGGAGGTCCATTTTATTTAGGTCAAGCATTAAAGTATGGTGTTACACCTAAGGGGGGGGGGGGGGGGGAGTTCACCTCTTATAGGGGGGTGTAGGAAAAGCAATGATTAAGACTTATTGCTGACGCTGCTCTATAACCATCACTGTTTTTTTCGCGTCACCCTTCACCATGAAATGCGATTTCCATGACCAACCCCCCCACCCTAGCGTATTTTCATTTTGGTGATAAATAAACTACTGACTGATTGAGACTCTGTTTCCGTTATTTGATCATTTTTAAAAGGTCAGTAGCTATACTGACACGCGCAACTCGAAATGAAACCGCGTCAAATACAAAATAATAGTTCAGTATTTCTAACCATAACAACAAAATTCCTCCCTGTGTAAGAATTCCTTTCCTGCTATCCAGCCCATCTTGGCAATCACAAATTTCAGAATCCCTTCCGCCTTTTGTAACCTGGTTACGCCCATGTAAATAATAGCTTGTCTTTGTTCAGATGGCCATTGCTTTTAATTGTAATTTAATTGAGGGTACTTTTTTTCTTTATCCAGATGCAAAACAATCTCGACGAACTAGCAGTGGGTGAGTAAAACAAGACAGCATGCTATTCTTTTTTCTTTTGTTTTTAGCATCGAAGCAGTTACATTTGGTCTGACTATTTTTATTTGCTTTCTTGGCCTAGAAGCAGCTACTGTATGTACTTCGACTGTCGAGTCACAGAACAATGACATCTAGATTCGACCCATGCATATACTTATTTTGCAAAATTTTACAAACTTTTTTGTATGCCTTTTATGGTTTCGGTTAAAATTGTCTACGCTGGTCCCAGATGTTGAGAGTGGGAACTTTGAACTTTTGACCCTAATTCCGGGAAATTTATAAATCCATTCGACCAATATTATAGATATGAACTTTCCGAATCTACTGTCACTGCTAGATTAGGAGCTACTCTAAACTGGAAAGTCTGGATTTTTTCCGGTTTGGCATTACCTAACCAATTTTATACACCCTGGGCGTGGTGGTGACCATAGGCTTTGGACCCGAGGTTTCTAAATTGCAATGCGAACCTTGAAATTTTTTATGCGATCACATTTAATCATGTATTTGCTCTCGAAATTTACCACCACTTCAAATTATCAAGAGTTGGCATTGCTTCAACAATGGTGCAATAAATTGCCAAATCAGAAATATCGCGGTCCTTCCAAATAATAGTGGCTTCTTACATATCGGTGACTGCTTGTATAAGGCCATGTTTAGAGCGAAAACTCCGGATAAGCGTCAAATTAAAAAAAGTTCATTTCTTCAGAATTGAATACCACTCGTGCATACGTCGCCAGGAACTCCGAGGTCAATATAACCTACCCAGTCTTGAACTTCACGGCTACTGCAAACATTACCGAACTACAAACTCAGTTTACTCAACTGAATGGCACCGTCGTCTCTCTCATCTCAGGTGAACTATTATTTTTTGTTTGACTGTTGTCCGAAGTATTTTTGTCGAAGATTTTGGGACCAGGGCCCAACAATTTTTCGGGAATGGATTTTTTAGAATGGCGTAGAACGACGCTTAATCGCACCTTCCTTTCCTAATAAGGTCAGATAAAGATAGCCACTGGTATTTGATGATATCTTTAAATAATCTCTCCTCTCCTATCTCGGTTGTTTCGTTCCAAGAACGGATTGATAAAGAGAAAAAACGTCGTGATATCAGTGAATTGTTGCAATATAGTGTTGAAAAACACGTACAAGTTCGTGCCTCACTGCAAATGCCGCAAAATCGCTTTTCAAAAATACATACGTTGAATTTTGTTTTATCCTTACAGTCCCTCTCTGACTACGCCTACATGTCCTAAAGTCATGAAATAGCTCTTCGTTGGTTACTCAATGATCTGCGGTTGCCTTGGTTACCCGGGCCTGTCGTGTCTAGTTATTTTATGTTTGACTTCTTTCTCAGTATGATTTAATGTTAGGCCCACTCCCTCATAGGCGACGCTGCTTCATAACTATCACTGGTTTATCGCGTCTCCTTTCACACTGAAATGCATTTTTTTTATCTTTCTTAAGTTTTTCCAATGGGTACTTTTAGTTGGTGATAGAATAAACTACTGACTGACCGACTCCCGCATTCTGCAACGCACAGAACATTGCCATCCACCATAACCTCAAACCTGTCAAGGGAATAAAATCAATTTCTTATTTATTTATTATAGAAATGACTGCATTGCTTGATGAAAAGATGAATGCAATTAACGCTAATCTGGTGGAGATCCGAAACAATACAAAAACATGCAATTCTACCGGGTAATGTTTATAATACAAACCTTGGGTGTTGCTGCTCGATAACCAGTTTTGGTTTTCCGCGACTTCCTTCCCCAGTAAAACTTATCATTTTATCGTAATTTGTGCTTGTATGATTTTTTTTTACCGGTTGAAAAAAATAAACTTTACTTGACTTGATAGCAGGTGAATTTTCGGCTTTTCGCTCTGGCAACAGCGCACTGATATCGGACACGAAATGTTTACTTGGGTACTCCCGTAGTATGTGTACCAGGTTAGGGATGGGCCATAATTTACTTGCGATTTCCCTATTTAGTTCTACTACGAGTTGGATATACCCCTGGCCCATAGGTTTCACCCCCTTTACACAACTTGATGTAAAATAGGCGAAAAAAAATGATTTACCTCCATATTGGTTCACTGGTGCGCCTCTTCGCGAACCATTTTGCTTAATTGTTGTTGTTCAGTGAAATATAACGAACTAATCGATTTCAAATGTTTGGTGTCTTGAAATTTGCTATTTTTTAAATTAAGTGAGCATTGTTTAAAAATGTATGGGACCACTTTTATATGACTTTTAACCACTGGTTCAATGTATTGGTGTCTTGTTCCTTTCAAGATTTACTAAATATATACTGTTATCCATCCGCATTCATATCCTAGAAATTGTCCTATCGTCTGTGATCCAGAATTGGCAAAATAACGTAGTTTAGTGCAGGGCTTCTCAACTGGCGGACCGTTCGGGCATTTCGATTATTTGATTCGGACCGCGCCTAATTCTTTATTTTGGATCATTAGTCCCACTTTTGGAATGCTCTTTTGTAAAATCACTTTTATAGTTTTAAATGTATATGAAAAGAACTACAAGAGAGCTATGCTCAAATATATGGACACGTAGCGCCACCCAATGGCAATAATTTTAATGACGTCATAGCCAAAAAATAATAATAGCCTTCTGGAGAAAAATTTTATCTTTAACCACTGAAAATTTCAAAGCAATTGGTCCAGTATTCGAAGAGAAAAGCGATTTTTTAAAAATGATGGAGACAAATAACAATAACAACATAATATTGAAACGATCGTTATGTCCACTAAACGTGTCCAATAACGCCACAATAAACAATCTTGATTGGTTAATATTCATTAGCCGGCCGAGGTGGTGCGTGTTTGAGGATGCCGAAATATATTTTCCGGAAAGACCGGACCCAAATAATTTTAAAGTTGTGTATGCGGATCTTCGGTAAAAATAGTTGAGTAGCCCTGGTTTAGTGTATGCAATTCAACTGCAGCAGCAGGACTCTTGAATGGCATGATATAGACTAGTTTGACGTTTTTTTTTCCATCACATACGAGTGACATATTTTTGGAGTTCAGCACGAAATGCTATTTTGCAAAGTGCTCCGTATTTCTTATAATAAAAAAAATGTTCGTGTTACCCAAAAGGTGTTCATATAAAATAGAATTCATGAGACGCAAAACTAAACACCAAATTCCATTTGAAAATATAGTTATAAATATACTTAAATATTTTCAGTTAAACATGATTCTTGAAGAAATGTGACCTATTCATCTATATTTCATCCGGTCTAATAATTGACCTCTGACCATTAGAAGCGTAATCTTTTCTTGAACGATACAAAATGTTTCTACAGCTCTGACCCAATGGGAAGCACCACCGCCGAACCATTCAGCACCACAATTTCAAGCATGAATAATACTACTTAGCTAGTGCTGTTCGCTGCAATATGTAACAAAATTACTTCTCTTGATTCAGTTTAAAATAGGGCTTGGCTTTTCTAATCGAATAGTGAAATATTCAAATCCGTTCAAACAAAATTTTAGTTTAAAAACGCATTGTTTTTGTTCGCTGAATGTCGAGGTGAATCTCTCGATGTTTTTTTTATTGGAGCCATGTTTTTAAAATGCAATTCTGATATATGTCCCTTTTCTTCTACACTATTAGTCTATTATGCAACCTATTTCTTACTGTGTGCGAACCCTCAGCGAACTGTGTAAGTGATGTTTTTTTGCGAGTTATTATTTTATCTGGGAGACTCTTTACAATAAAAATACCACATACAATTACATATCTTCCCAGTATTCAAGATTCGATTTAAAAAATATTCGATTTGATTTGAAAAAATTAAATTCGATTCCATTCTGAGATCATCAGGTATTCGAATGTATGCCAGAATGCCCAGTCCTGTTTAAAGGACGATAATTTCATCACTTTTGTGCGAGCAAGTTATATTCTTCCGTTATGTGACGTTAGTGATAAATCAAGGTATCTTTGTAATAATCACCTATAATTTTACGTTCATCAATCATTTCGCTACTATTTGCTAATATTCTCGTAAATCAGCTGTGAATTTTGAATGCTATTTATTAAATTAGGTGTAATTTAAGGTTTTGATTTGTTTGAACATTGATGAATACATCGAAATATTTTGTCGGACATATAAAGTGTTCCCAATTTTTATTATGTTTTCATGTGGAGATTTATAAAAGTTATGGACCTTTCCCCGAGCGTCGACTTCCTTGTTTATTCCGTGACGTTGGTCAATCAGCAAGATGCAAAAAGTGACGTAACAATGCCCCCTTTTCGCATCCGCTCAGACACTTTTCTCACTCAGACAGATTTTCAAGCGTGGTTGTAAACATGACCTCGTTTTCGCATTTTTGAACTCTATTCGTTAGTTTTCAGTTGTGTTTCGGAAACTTGAATAAAAATCAGATAATTCAATGATCACTCTGTCTTCTTAGGAGTTTTAATTTAATTGCAGTAATAAAAATTAGTGTAGAAATAGCTGTGATAGACTAGCCTGAAATTCTTTACCGGTACTTTTAAAAAACAGATTGTTGTGTGCGATGAATCCTAATGATGGTTTGAAACACATACCCCATTTTACAGGCGCCAACTCGCAAAAGCACTCCTAAAATTGCCCTGAAAATTCTGCAATGGTAAAGTATAGGAAGAATTTTCCGGGGGTCAAAGGTCGGGGAAAGGTCCATTGATATTGGAGATGTTTTATTTGATGATTTTTCTTCGTTTCTGTATAATTTCCTTCATTACTTTTTGTCAAGTTCTTCTTGCAGAGAAATTAGTAAATATTTTGTCATAATTTCTTTTTTATGTTTGCATAATGGTAATAAAATATTATAATCCAATTATTACACTCAATATGGGTTTAACACGTTCTGAAGAACATACACCAGTACAGTATGTAGATAAGTAAAAAGGCACCCAGTCTACTCGTGAACCGCATAGCAATGAAGACACTAGTGTATTTATGACAGCGTTCAAGAAAGCATTAAGTAAAAATTTGCAAGATAGTATAATAGGGCAATATAATACCAAAATCTCTGAATCGTGAGGTTTGAAAATAAGAACTATATTTTTATGTATCTGGTCTCCAACACTGTCTATTCCTTTCTCTCTTCTGACACCTAGTGATAAATGCGAGATTCACGGAACCACATCCACACTTACAGCAATATCGACGTTTATTTTGGCGCGACGTTGTCTGCGCATTTCAGCCTTTCGTAGTCGGGATCGAGCACCTGCTGGGATTTCTGTTTCATATCAGTAACCCATGATTACTGAAGTTAATATTTATATAATGTAATTCAATCTAACTGAGATGTTATAGAAAACTGAAACATCAAATTAGTATTACCAGGCAAGTTGTGTTTAACAGCTGTTTGGCGCCGCCGAGCATCGATCCAGTACCGTACTACCTGTACAATACCGTCAAGTGGAGATAAATTAGGAACTCGTTACCGTACCGTATCCTGGTGTCGCTAGGATTTAGAAATGTCGACAGAGGAAATGCACAGGTGCAAACAAAGGTAAGCCGTTCTACTTTTATCTAACCACTTGTACACTCCGAGATAGACCTATAACGTGTAAAGGTAAAGATCATAATAATTCCAGATCTTAGTTTTAGTTAAATATTATAAATAATTCAAAATATGGAGGTGGAGATTGAATGATTTGGTCTGTCGCATCTTGGCTAACTTAATTGATATAGGTCCAAGTACCCTAAGTTATATATCCTAATTGAAAAAACAGGAAATTGATATAGATGTCTTCTGATTTGACCAGTTTGGTACTGTAACTTTGGCTAGTTTTACTGGTCATTGGAAAGTCACTTACCTCTATGGCGTTGTATAGCTTGCTTTGTAGTTTTCAGTAGAAGCATTTTGTTTGTGCTGTTGCGGGAAAAATATGAAAATTGTATGCCCTTTGTTTACCTCTTTCTATATGTTATTGCAGGAAACAATATAAATTGATGCTTCTTAGTCTTGAAGATTTAATGAAAATTTTGCCATCAGCTACTGACAAGGATAAACCAAGAACGAAGGTATTTTTTGAATCATATAACACAAGTCAATGATGAGTTGGCGAAAATTTTCATGAATAATTTGCCATTCACTTTGTCAAACAAGTTGCAGACCTCATTCTGTAGGGCCGAATGTAGGATATACAAGACCGAATTGTCTCCAGGTCTTTGACTTTGATCCTTCAAATTTTGTGTATGATTTACAATATGTTTTCCAGTACATGCCATTCACATTAACAAACAAGTAGTTCAGTAGTTTGACAAAATAAAAGAGTTAGCCCAAAGGAAATTCAAAAGTGATGCAGCGACCTCTGGCTATAGTTCTTGCTTGAGGTTCTCACACTATAATGAGTAGATTTCACGCTACAGTAACACTACAGTAACACACAAACGTTTTGGTCAGTGAATTTTTTTTGACCATTCCCAGTTATTCCCTCCCTCCCCCCCTGGTGAATGCATTGATAAAGATGAAAAAGCCTCATAAACAAAATACTTTTATCCGTAAGTGGGAGTTTAGAGGGTACTGGAAAAAGTCCAATATCTTATACGAAATTATCTTTGGGATATTCCCCATTTAAGAATTATCTTTGTCTTTATTGCTTTAACTTCTGTTTAATCTATTGCAAATTATTTTCCAGCAAACTCTTCTTTCAGAAGCAAATCAATACATACACTACCTCCAACTTTGTATTCATCAACTCGGTAAAGAAACTGGATATTGTGACAGTAAGATACTGGAAGGTAAGGTCAAAAAATTTATTAGCAGTGTCTCAAGTTCAGGCTTAGTGAAATTCAATAATTTAGCTTGAATATAATTCAAAATCAATGTTTCAGTTCAGGGGTGTGCAACCTTAAATACGGGAAGGGGCCAGATGCAAATAACTGAGTGAAACCTCAGGCCACACCTTTATTTGGACTTTCTAGTAGTTGCAGGCACAAAAATTGATAATATGAGTTGTTCACTTATAGGCTTTGCAGGCTTATGTACCAGATTGAATCAAATTAAAAACTCATTTTGAGAGCTGCAAACCATTCAAATTGGCACTTCTCCGCGCGCCGAACAATTTTTCCTTGTGGGCTGCAGGGCACACACCCTTGGTTTAGCTTAAAACCTTGGGTGTTGCCGATACAGTGATGGCCCAAATTAGATTATTTTTATAATGTTTTTTTTTTGATGTTTTAGCTGAAAAATCTCAAGGAATTTGTTGAGATTGCGTTAAAATTAGTTAAATTTAGTTCTGGCACGAGACTTATGTTTTTCCAATTTTGCTTGGAAATAAAATTCTGTTCTCAAAATGAATAAAAAAGCTTTTTACCTCTCCCTTACATGGACCGCCAGTCTAGGTGGACAAAATTTTCGGCCCCTGGCTCTGCGACAAGTCATCGCGGATATTATAGTCTATCAAATATCCAACTATTATTTATTAAGTAACAGAATATTTTCTATGGTTTGCTATCAGTCCTCCACTGGGATTCACCATGTGAAAAACCTTGCAAATGTTTGGATTCTCTTGGTCTTGGATCACAGCAGACTGTGCCAACATGCATGGAAAATCGAGTATGTATCTTTAAAAAGTTATCTGTTGTTTTTTTGGTTTACATTTCCTGTTACTTTTTTTAGCAAAGCTACTTGCCCATATATGTTTTTTCGGCACTCCGGAAGTATGTGCACCAAGTTGGCACACAATCTGAACATAGTATGTGTACCAGATTATCCGCCATCTTGGTGCACATACTTCGAGAGCACCATTTTTTTTTCTATATATGCGTTTCCATATTTTCACTCTGAACAAAGCTCTGTATAAGCATTTGCTGTCAATATGAAGGCTTTTCAAAAGATTAGAATATTTCTATAGTTCAGGTTTGCTTACCAGAATTATTGCATTTTTATGACATTGGATAGGGTTTGTGTCCAAGATATTTTGCTGGAACCATCATAGCGATCATGATTTGCTCAACTAATTTATGTAATAAACTCTTATGTCGAGATAAACTGTATACACTGCAAGTATAAATGCTCTGCTTCATTATAAAATCATATTTTTTGCAGTCTGACGTTCCACCAGAGCAAGATGCCACTGTTCGAAGATCTGGAGGTCTTCGAAGAAGTGAGTTGTAGATTTTGAATGTTGTTTTATGTTATTTTTTTATCAGGTGCTTTGTCGGTACTTTGGTAGAGAGTGTACCAGCTTTGGGTTAGACCATTATTTTATTCTGATTTTCCTTATTTTAGTTCTATTACGAGTTCAGGCCTGTCTGTGTTAGCCCATTGAATATACCCCCTGCCCATAGGTTTCAGTCCCTTCACACAAATTGATGTAAAGTGGGCAAACCAAATTAGTTACCTCCATATTGGTACACACACTTCCGGAGTACCAAAAAGGCTAGTAGTCACTGATGCATTGGGAGCTAATAGGCTTGAAAACCAGGATATTCAGTTCAGGAAGGGGCTCTCTTATGTTTATATACTGGGAAAGAAGAGCTGTTTTCAACAGTCTAGTAAAGAACGCTTGGATATACCATAAAGTACAGGAAACTTCATATAGGTCGCAAGGATAACGGGTGCATAACTAAGTACAAGATCCCTCCATCTTTGAAGTTTCTGTTTGTATATAAATTTTAGTAACACGGTACAAATATTGGACTGGTAACCGGACAACTTTGGTTCGCCACATGATTAGGTCTTCCTATCGACTTCCACTCCTCTGGGATAAAACGAAAATCCCATCTTAACTACTATCTGGGAGCGGCGATCCAATTAGACCGTCGTATCAGCTTTCCTCTATAAGAGGAGAACCATACAACCGTAAATTTGATTATCTTAGAGTTCGGAACTGGAGACCTTGCCCAAACTCTCCACAACCTGGTATCTGAGTCAAAAAATTTTCAAGCAAAAAACCGTGAATAGTCAATTGTAAATTTTCACAGCTCTGGCTCCAACGCTGAGTCTATTTCATCTTCATGCTAACAATTGTCTTTCAGTTGCTCCAGGGACAAGTGGACAACAGTTACAGAACAGAAGTTCAACTCCAAGTAAATTATTCAAAAAGAGGTGAGAAATGATAGCTTAGTGCAGGGTGGTCCAAGGTTGTCAGCTCCGCAGCCAACAAAGTTATTTTTGCATAGCTCGCGGGCCACAATAGTGCCAAGAATAAGAAACCAGTGCAATACAAAACAAACACTTTTATTGTGCAAACACATAGTTATCAGACATAGCCATCCAAGGCTAATAGAATTCGCATTAGATTTTTAGTTTTCTATTGTTAGCATATATTCCCGACCAAAAAGGTAGAAAAGCCAGATAATAATTTAGACGGCCGAGCACATCATTCAACTTCGCTAGTTGCCTCAACTAGCCATAACACTAGTCAATTCAGTGACATTAGTGATGTAACAATATGTAAAAAGATTTTTCTGAATAGTTTTATTACAAAACAACACGAAATGCATTTTTTTGATTACTCTCCGAATGTGACGCGGGCCACAGATAATGAAGCAGCGGGCCACATGCGGGCCAGAGTTTGGACCACCCTGGCTTAGTGGTTAGTTAGCATATAAGCTTGACCATGTAGCCCTCGTGAGTTGGAGATCTTGAATGTAACAGTAAGTCCCAGTCGGTAAGACCTATATTCTACCTAAATACTCAGCATAAACCAGCAAGTAAGAAAACAACTATGCCTGTAAAGATTTTAGGTGCAATGCAATAGTGTAGTGGTTCACTACTTCCAATGATATGCGGCCTCCTTTTCGGAAACCCTAACTCAGGCCTGCACAACTCAAATTACAACGAGGGCCGCAAGCATAAATCTGAAAGCCCGGCGGGCCGCAAACTTTGCTACATACATATTTCACAAGATGAGTTCACAAGTTTGCTAATATACACTAATGGGTGTGAGATTGTATACCGATATTGTTTCAAGCGTGATTCAGTCCGAATACTGAGATATCTTAAATCAGGGTTTTCCAAATTGGGGGGGCGAGGGGTTGAGCGACGAATTTTAGGGGTCGCAAAGGGCACACCAATTTCACACAAAGTTCGATATTTATTGAAACTAGTGCAAAACATAAATCTCACGATTTCGATTATGATCAAAGTAGCGGTGCGCTTGCGTAACAATGCCGCCTTTGATTGTTAGACCCGAGAAGTGGTGTGGTTCCAAATCACCCGCGGGCCGTACAGAAGTATCTAGCGCAGGGGTGGCCAACCTATGGCGCATGCGCCAAACGTGGCGCATTGCATGATTAGAAGTGGCGCATTGCATCTTTAACCCTTTTCATGCCAAAATTGTTAATTGCACCTGGCTTCTCAACGCCAAGCCGTTTTTTTGCGATTTACATGGTGACTTTTGATTGTACCTAAAATCTATTCTCCTTACTCCACGTCGCCCACTTACGGCTTGTTGGAATTAGAAACAACAGGCGATTATCGACGTTAGCTTTTGGACGGACTTTGTGACATTCATTCTAGACTTTTAGCAAAAATTAGTAAAATTTACTATTTTTCCCTACTGAAGTAAAAAGTTCAGAACTTCTGGAAAAATAGAAAATCGTCATTTATCAGCTTGAAACATGGATTTTCCATTGCCCAGACTTCCCAAATATCTCCCAAAAACCATTGAACAACCAGTTGAATTGCTCAAGCCTAAAATTTATTAGCCTAATTTATTATAAATCAACCCACAACATGCTGAAAATGACCCCTAAATACCACCTTTTTCATCCAAACTTCAAATGACCGTTGTCAACAAAAGCGAAGCGTAAAATACGTGTGTATATATGTGTGTGTATTATAAATTTATATAATTTCAACAAGAAGCGGACATTAGGCGTGGGAATACAAGAGATTTACGGCGCATCTGAAACATTATGTTTAAAACGGGGCGCATGGTATGTGAAAGGTTGGCCACCCCTGATCTAGCGGGTCGTTTGTTGTGCCCTGCCCTAATTACTTGACCCCTCCTTTTTTTTTCTTCTATAAAAATACTTGGATTTGCTTTTTAGGCATTTTCATTGGGTATTTTTTTAAATGAATCATAAAAAGTCGAAACTCTTACTTCACAGCATGGTCCCTAGTCAGCATGACTCTTCGTTATTTTACAGGAAATCACAAATGCCTAAGACTAGAAGTGAATCAAATGTTTCTTCCTACATTCTGGAAACAGAATCTTCAGGTACGATGGTTAAGCTGTCGTGAAGGTTTAATGACATCAGGTTTTCTCAGTTCTCAGCCTTCAGTTTGATAAGTAACTGTAACAAATTGGGTAGGCATGCTGAATTAAAGAGATTCTGACAATGGAAAGGTAGTTTCTTTTGAGGCTTCAGAAGTGTGTGTACCAATATGGATGTAACTAATTTTGTTCGCCTATTTTATATCAAGTTGTGTAAAGGGACTGAAACCTATGGACATGGGGTATATTCACTTGGCTAGCACAGACAGTCCCTGAACTCGTTATTGAACTAAAGAAAGGAAAATTGGAATAAAATTATGGCCTAAACCTAACCTGGTACACATACTACGGGACTACCATTTCTTAGGGGTCGGTTGACCTTGCAGTCTTGCCAACCCTGTTCCCATTATATTTATGATTGTTTTTCCTTTTTACTGCAATGTGTACCTTGATGAGATTTGGAAATAAATCATTACTTCTCGCTTTCACCCACTAATAGAGAAATGCTTGGATCAGGGCCTTGTTCAAAGCAAAGAGGGATGTATCAAATATTCAACCAATTTGAATCCTCCATTTTTTGTCTAATTTCTGTACAAGGCTCCCTGCCGACATCACTCAGATCGAATTTACGGTACATAGTCATCCCGGTGGAGAGCTGATGAAACAGCTTAATCATAATATGGCGAATCACGACATCTAGCTCGTTGCCAGTCCATGTCGGGTATGGGACTAGTTAACCAGTTATTTGTTTTCAGAAGAATGGGCTTGATGGTGGAGAAAAAACATTTATTGCTCAGTTGATTTTATACTTTTTATTTGTAAACTCAGATTGTCCTTGGAAATTCAGTCCAATTCGACCTCTGAAGCGATTGAAGCGGAACATTGAAAATAATTTGGACAAGTCAAGTGATGATGAACAACTATCAACTCCTAAGAATAATTCAAGGTAAGATTTTTTATGGATTTGATATAGTTCAATGTGTAACAATTGTGTCTCCAGTATGAAAATATGTGTGTTTATCGTTTGTGAACCACGCTGGCCTTTATGTGTTGCCTGTAAATGAGCAAGAGGAGAGGAATTACAGGAATGTTATTTCGAATTCGGTTCAGTATTACTGATATTGTTCAGTTATTACTTATCGATCTTGATCGGTAAGTATGTTGATAGGTATTTGTATGTCTGTTTGTCTGTGTGTTAGATGCACGCGATATCTCACGAAAGTGAGGTTCAATCTGCTCCAAATTTTGCATGTTCATTCATCTTAGCTCGGATCAGAAGCCTATTGATTTTGGATGGATTATGTCGTATAATTGGCGAGGTATTAATTAATTAGTGATGGGACACACGGTGTCACTATGGAGTAAGACCACTGTTTTGGGGGATCCCCTAACCTTCCTCTACCCCGGAATAAATATGTAAATCCTATCCTATTGTTTAGTTCTTTAGCAATATTGAAAAACATTTTTGTATACATCTTAAATTATTTAAACTATGCAAAATCCAGGCTTGTTACTTTAAGATTAGTTACAAGATTAGCTAAGGATCTATTAAAGATTGAATGAACAAAGTAACACCATTTTATGCATAGTTAGGGAGGAATAAAGAGTTACAAAATAGGCAAAGGGAGGCTTTTACTAAAAAAAGGTTGAGAACCATTGCTCTAGTATTTAATATGCTAAGCTGATCTGAGATAATGCCAGTTCTTGAATTATATTTTTAGTGCAAAGATAGTCAGATCTTGGAAGACACCTCGAGAATCAGAGAAAAAGAAAAAGTTAGGAAAGAATACAGAGAGCACAAAAAAGGTTTCAGAATTTAGTATAATTGGGATTTAATTTAATGGCCAATTGTGTTAAAAGATTAAGTCTTTGCGAGGAAAAAAGTTGCTATTCAGGTCCTAGAGGAGCATACAAATACTGAGACAGGAGATTATTTTCTGAGATATTTTGCATCCAACACTTCCTAATTATATCTATTTCAGCTTGTGCTTCAAGATGTAACTGAATGTGGGTCCCTAATTCTCTGGAGTGTTCTACAGTTGGAATTTATAGTGTAAGACATAAAAGTCAAGGGATAAAAATTGGCAATTCTAGAGAGTTTTAGAGTGAGACAAGACACTCAACTTTCCACATTTTCCTAATTGTCCTCTAATAACAATTTTCTGTGTTTTTCAGATTACATCACCACCAGGGGCAGTATGTGATATTATCACACCCCCCAGTAGTTACAAGAGGACGATCATTGAGGATTCACCACAGTCTGTGTCACATAACTGGGCAGATGTAAGTGAAATCATATATTGTATTTGCATATCCAGTAACAGGGTTAGGCAATTGTTTTGGCTGAGTTCCTCACTTTAGTGCATTTTGCCTTTTAAATTTGTTAAAGGTATCACAAATTATTCTTGTAAGTAATATCTCTTATTTTATTTCTAATTGATAGGAAACTATCGAAAGTCATTGCAGTTGTAACTTTTTTTTTTATTGGGGATTTCGCGGGCTGTGCAAAAATTTGCCACGACCCATCCAAGGCCCTCAACTTGCAAGTTGCTCACTATAGAATTAGGGGGTTCTAGCTATGTTTTGTTCAATTGAGGATGTGGTTTCCTGCACGTATCGCTGGGAGAGGAAAGTCGATGAGCTAACCCAGGGGTTTGTCAACCTTTTTTCTGTCAAGTACCCCCCAAGTCACGAAACAATCAACGCGAACCCCCGATAATAGACACCGAACAAAGTTGTGATATACTGATACATTGACTAACAATTTGTTGCAACACCAATTTATTGACCATATGTAACTAAATTAAATCGTCTTGTTGATAGCATTGCCCTTGTCGTCTGCCTAACTAATAAATTCTTAAAATCTCTGCCAAGTTTCAATAAGCGTAATCACTCCAATGCTCGCAGCTTGCTGTCTTTGGAGATTTCACAGTTTGTACACAAAACCTTGAATTTCACATTGTTGGCGTCATAATCACAACAACGCAAGATCATGTAAAATCTGCGTTTCAATTGGCATCTAGTTTCAATGGGCACGCATTTTCCCATGATAATAATAAAGGATATTAAAAAACAGCAACATACAAAAACTTGACTGTCATCCAAGTACTTCTGAAAATCTTCTCGTAACCCCTGGGGGTTCGTGAACCCCAGAGTGAGAACCCCTGAGCTAACCTAATCTTGTGGTGAACCATGATGCTGGGTTACAAATTAGGAAGGACAGTGCGAAGAAGCCAGTAGTTTTTTTTGAAGAAAAAAATAATGAGAATATCGGTCAGAGACCGAAGACTTATCGATAGAAAGTTAGGGGATCCCCCAAAACAGCGCTCTTACTCCATAGTGACACCTTGTGTCCCATCACTAATTAATTAATAACTCGCTAATTATACGACATAATTCGCCCAAAATCAATAGGCTACTGGTCCGAAATATGATGAATGCACATGCAAAATCTGCAGCAGATCCAATCTCACTTTCGTGAGATATCCCGTGCATCTAACAGATAAACAGACAAATACCTATCAACATACTTACCGATTAAAATTCGATAAGTAATGATACGAATTATGTTTATGCCATTACATTTGAGTGAGAGTTTCTATTTTTCTCATTTCTCAGAGAAGATAAGATGATTTGATCATATTGTGAACCACAGCCTCTCATCCGCTTGTTCTTTTAGATCAGGTTCGGTATACAAATAATTAATGAGCTAAATATGGACTTGGGTGGAGGAAAGAAGCTGCATCCGAACAGCGGGTAGGCGAATCACTATGTGGCAGTCAGCAGCATCGCAATCCTGTTGCACATAATAGAGCTTCATAATATTCAAAACTACGAATCCACACATGGTATTCAGCAATTCCGAGGCTAACTCATTCGTAACCCATTTTTATATAAGTCCACATTTCTGACTAGCGATTAAGCAATCTTCTGACGAATCGAATTCGAAATTCCTCTTTTGGATACATACAAACAGATTTGTGTAGGGTAATAGGAGTCCAAGGGCCAGCATTTTCCCGACTATTTTTTATCATATTGTTCTGTGGATACATCTATTTATTTTTATTCAACTGTATTTTTCGAAACAAATAACTAGGTCAGTGTTAGAAGAAGCAGTAGTCCATGGATGCCAAAACCAGACACTGTTTATGAGAGCATAGAAGATTTAGCAGAAGAGATTGTAACACAGTATGAAAAGCAGAATGGACCTGGAGCCACTGAAGATGAGCTTGACGGTATGAAAGTTTAAAAGGGATAGGGTTTTTTCAGATTCTCTCAGTTAATCTAGAGGAGTGCAAAGCTTATTAGATAGCTTAAGCACTTTGTAAACCTCCTCTCCCGGAAGGTACTTGGCAAATTTCCAGTTACATTTCCATTCAGTTACATCATTGGTCGACAAAATTGTAAAACTATGTACTTGCGAGTCAAATATACGCACATTTCTTGAACCAAATTATGGCGCACTTGCACCTCCTATTGCTGTGTTTTTAACGTTAACAGACATTTTCAAATGTAAAAAATCAGAACAAAATTAACCTATAATTACAACTAACTATTAGACGTCAACGACATAAAACTGACACTACTTACTACAAAATAAGCGCTATACAGCAGTACTTGTTACCACATAAACCCGTGTGGAGACAATAATAATTTAGAATTAATTTGAGAGTCTAGTTGTTCGAGGTATGCGAAAAAATAGCGAGCCACATTCGGCTGTCGGCCGCAATTTGCTGAACCCTATTCTGCATGACTGCATTATAAAATGAGCCTCATTCACCTCATGATTCATTTTGGGGGTATTCCATATTTTAAAATAAAGTCCATAAAGTCTTGAAATTTTTCAAAATTGCATACATTGTTTTGGTCCTCACAAATGTATCAAATGAAGTGAAAATACAATTACTGATTGAAAAACAACAAACCTGGTTAATAAGCTGTCTGTAGATCAAATATAATTACAATTACAATCATGACCAAAACGAACAAACTACTATTCCAATTTACAGAGTGTCCACAAAGTCCCTTTACAACTTCAATTTTGTTATGAAGTCAGTTCTCAATATATCTTAATTACCTAATGGTGATTAACATCCACTAACTTTAATTTATTTCCATTAAAAAACTTTTTTCTTTGATTTCAGATCATTTCCTATCCAGTTCTTTTGCGTTAGAAAGTTTCTTGGACTCAACAGATGATGAGAGTCTACCTCTCGACAATTTTCAAATCAAGGATTTGATCCAGAGACAGAGACCCGGAGTGAGGGATGCTCTATTGTGCCAACCCAGGTTTGTTTCTTGTGAAGATATTCCTAACAAAGTTTTTTTGGGGCTCACGAAGTATGCGAACCAAGATGGCGGACATCGGAATGTAATATGTGTACTAGGTTAGGGTTAGGCCATAATTTTAGGTATAAATACTACGGGAGGCTCTTGGCTAGTCTTCGAACTGATAATAGGACTAAAATAAGGAAAATTGGAAAAAAATTATCGCCTAACCCTAACCTGTTACCCATGTTACGTTCCGATGTCCGCCATCTTGGTTCGCATACGTCGGGAGCACCGTTTTTTGGTACTCCAGAAGTATGCGCACCAAGATGTCGCATAACCTGAACCCTAACCTGGTACGCAACCTGAGTTCAGGTTGTGCGCCATCTTGGTGTGCATACTTCAGGAGGTCCATTTTTTTAAAGGTGAAATTTTTAGTAATAAATTAGCTTCTATGATTTTTCTTTAGCTATCCCACTTCATCTACTACAATCAGCTCCACTAAAGCATCAACCGTGACTTCTCCAAACCTGACGCGGCAATGCAGAGCTCAAAATGTGTCGGTAAGTTTGTGGTGATTGAATGAAAGGGGTATGTTTTTATATATATATATATACAGGGTGACCATAAAATTTCTTTACAATTTCGTTATGGAGTCAGTTCTCAATATATCCGAACCAGGTTTGTTGTATTTCATTCAGTAATTATTCAAGTATTTTTACCTCATTTAATACATCTGTGAGGGCCAAAACAATATATGGTAATGATAAATACCATACTTGATCAGGGGTTTATAAACTGGGCCTGAGGCCGAAGCAAACCCGAAATTTCATATTTCTTTGAATTGTCGCTGAGTTTAGTACAGTACAGTATATTTATTTAAAAAAAGTCAGCGCTAGAGAAGCCCGACTCGACTCGAACGTAATGATTGACATTTCAGGCCCGACCCGGCCCTAATTTCAGGTTGGGCTCGGGCTTCAGATGTTAGCTCTACCCCTAGGCTATCGAGCGAATTTTCTGCTTTTTAAAAGCATAACTTATTTCCTATCTTTTTTCTCACAGAATGAATTGTCATCTCCAGAACATCTTCTTGGATTCAGTCCGAGGCTTTTCCTCACAGGAAAAAGGTCAGAGTTCAAATTTTATCTTTTCATGATGCTCAGAAGGGCCCTTGCATTTTCCGATTTGAAGTTTTTAAGATTCTCGAGCAGGGCAAAGTACGGCCTGCTAGGTTATTCAATCTGTCCCGCCTGATGCTCCCACAACCAAACTGAAACCAAATTTTGATGTTTTAGTTAAAAATAGCTCAAGAAATCTGTTGAAATTGCGGTTAAATTTAGTTTTGGCACGAGGCTTATTGTTTTCCACTGTTGCTTTTGTAACACTGTAAACATTGTTGTCACTTACACGGCCCGCCAGTCTAGGTGTGCAAAAATTTTGGCTCCTGATCTGAAAACCGTGCCCCCCCCTGGTCTCGGGGGTCTAAAAACGTGTTTCAAGCCACGAAAAATTGCTATATAGGATATAGAATAATGCTTTTTTACATTTCAAAAGGGGGGTTCCGACCCTCAAAAACCCCCCGTAGATTAAGCGAAGCTATGTTCAGTGTAACTTTGTGAAGTTACCGATAAAAGTGTTACGAGTATAAATTTATTTGGACTTCATATTTTCAATAATGTATTAATTCTAATCTTTCAACAGGTTTGACTGTAGTTGATCCGTTGGACAAGTGTGGTGGAGAAGTGGAAAGTTAAAACACTCTCAAAAATTAGGAAAGTGCGGAATATAATACATATGCTAGCAATTGGGTTTCTGCTGGACTATTTTCTTATCTTCTATTATCTTGTGTTAATGGATCAGTATGTGTATAATGCAAGGATGCTGTAGCAAGAGTGAAGATTACTATTCCAAGTAATTCAAGAGTCACACTAATAATACAGATATATTTCTGTACCAATTCGGAAATTAATTTTAAAGTCTTAAATTAGTATAATGTGTAATCAGAGTTTCACAAGAATGGACGACAAATATAACAAATAGCTTTTTTCACTTTATGTGAATATTACTGTAGCAATAGTGAAGATTGCTATTCTGTGTGATTCATGAGTGCACACTCATTGTTTTGACAAAATGTTATAGAAATACAGGGTGTGCATAAAATCTTGAAATTTTTTGAAATTGCAAAGGAGATTTATCGATACCATATATTGTTTGGCCCTCACAGATGTATTAAATGAAGTGAAAATACTGGAACAATTACCGAATGAAAAACATCAAACCTGGTTGAGATATATTGAGAACTGACTCCATTACAAAATTGAAATGTGAAGGGACTTTGTGGGCACCTTGCATATTGTGCTAGTCTGCAATTAAACCCTTGAATTACATACAATACATAATTGAGACTATGCTTTTCAAATAGCTCATTTGTGAATATACTGTCTGTTATTTTCGATCAAATGTTTTTTGTTCGTTCAAATAAAATATATTCAGGTTTTTGCAAATTTGCATGTGTTTTGGTCATGCCAGAGCGGCTAGGATGTCTGTCGGCTTCATACGGTGGTAATTCCGGCTCCTCAATTCCGATTTAAAACAACATTGCAAGTCATATATGTACCAAACAACAAAAAACAACATTGCAAGTCATATATGTACCAAAGACTGCTTGTATTGTCGATTTGAGTGGATTAAATATTTAGGTTTGGGGTTCTTAACATTTTTTATTATAGATTATATTATGTTCAAAGGGCGCTTCGGAAGTATTTGTACCAAGATGACGCACAACCTGAACAACCCTAACCTGGTACACGTATTATGTTCAGGCTGTGCGCCTGCTTGGTACGAATACTTCGGGAGCACCTGTTCAAGATTGTTTATTAACCAAACAACTGAAGCAAGCAATCGGGTGTATTCAAGAGCTTAGCCAGCCCAATTTTGGTGGAGACAAGTTTTTGTTGTTATACAATGACGTAATACGACGCTTACTCGTGGCTTTTGCTCTGAACAAGTCTAGATAAAAGCGGCCTGGTATCTAACAATGACCTGGTATCTAATAGATTTTCATAACAAACTTTCTCCGCGGTCGAAATTATCCAAAGTATACGAACGCGCATTTTCATCTATCTCGGTTAGTTCATTTGGTGTAAGGATTATTGATAACATAACAAGCCTGGAATAGTCGGTTTTCAGTAAATCGTTAAGAATGGTGTTGGAAAAGGCGTTAGAATTTATGTCTTACTACAAAAGCCGCAAAATTGCATTTGAAAAAAAAAATGTTGTAAATATGGGGCCTATGGGTGTAGTCACGCCAAAATACGAAGGTTCTAATAACATGTCAATCACGCCTACCACGTTTCCTATTGGCTGTACAGATGTACGTATACTAGATGTTGCATGTATAGGCATAGCCCATTTAGGGAAAGGGGGTGTTTGGGGAGAGTGTATCTTCAATATATTGTTGAATATCAGTGGCTACTTTATCTAGCCTTGTTCGGCGCAAAAGGCAAGAAATTTTCAAGGTTTAGGCTGTTGATGGGCGCTAGATTCTTCCAGTCACCCCTTTCCGCCGGTTTTTTCTTGGCATTCGCTGCTGCCTTGGTTTCGTTCACATTCCCGCACTTTTTGGTTGTTTCCTTGATGACTCCAACAGCAACAGTCTGTCGCGGACGTCATTATACAATAAAAATGTATCCTATCGTTTGTATACGCATCATTGTGTTTTCGAAAGTTGCAATTCACATGCGGAAGCGTTTTTAATTGTCTGTGATGTCATACTGTCACACACATCACGTTCGATGACTCGATATAATTATTCCAAATTATTTTTGGCCATATATAAACCATTGATAAAAGGGCACTATCGTAGTATTTGTACCAGGTTAGGGTTAGGCCATAATTTTATTCCGATTTTCCTTATTTTTGTCCTAATATGAGTTCGGGGACTGTCTGTGTTAGCCAAGTGAATATACCCCTTGCCCATATACTTCTGTCCCTTTACACAACTTGATCTAAAGTTGGCGAACAAAATTAGTTACCTCCATATTGGTACACACACTTCGGGATCGCCGAGAAAAGAGAATGTTGGTAACAGTCTTTGTCAAAGAATTACATGGAAATGACATTAATTTTCATAAATTTTTTAACAGTGTGAAATTAGGAAGCGTCGTCATATTTTTTTTTTAATTTTCGCTCAAAATTCCATTCAGGCCACAATATCGTGAATATAGTTTGGATTTAAATTCTTTAAACGAGTTTGTTCAAATAAAGCTCTCAACTAAGAGTGGAAAATTATTGGTAGAACAGATACTCACATCCACTGAAGACGTGCAGCAATGGAAGCATTCAAGCTGTTGTTCATGTTCATTGGATTCGCCACGACAGGTAATTTATTTTAATGTTTTTTTTGCTTGCCACAATGCCCCAGGGATATGACCATCAGAGATGGGCATTTTCGAATACCCGATGGTTTCAGAATCGAACCGAATATTTTTTCGAATCGAATACCTAATATGATATGTAATTGTATACAATATTGGGTATTCCCGTAGTGTGAGTACCTGGCTAGGGCATAATTTTATTCCGATTCTATCTATTTTATTTTATTACAAGTCGGGGACTGTCTGTATTAGCCAAGTAAATATACCCCCTGCCAATAGGCTTCCGTCCCTTTACATAACTTGATGTAAAGTAGGTGAAACTTTTTTCGAATAACCGATGATTTCAAGATCGAACCGAATATTTTTCGAATCAAATCTTGAATACTTGGAAGATATGTAATTGTATATGAAATTTTTATGGTAATAGGTCCTCCAGTACAGTGGCTCCCAAGCTTCTCTTCAAGCGAGTCAAATTTATTACAAAATGAATTTTGTAAAATCTCGCGACGCAATGATATACTCGCATACTGAATGGTAGTCATTTTATGGCCGCAAAATTACATGGCTACTATACAAAACAGTCAATTTACATTTGACAGTCAATTCGACCTTTGGCGGACAAAATAAACAAGATGGCGGCGATTTGAAATTTCCGTGTGAACTGAATCGAACAACTTATTTTCGAGTTGAAATGCCCAGCCCTAATCATCATTTGCCGGTTGCGTTTAGCTGGTATTTTGTAGAATTTTAGCCTCATTCTAAGGTACTTAGTAGGAGCGTTATTGGACACGAACAAGGCCTATATATCGCTTTGGTATTATGTGGTTGTTGTCGCCCGTTTCGTGCAGCCGACTTCTGCAGTGGATAACGAATTTTTTGTGGCGTAAAATATTCAATCCATAGCCAATTCGAGTCTTTAAAATGTCTTACCATATTAATGAAATTTGGTCCGTCGAAACTCGCCGTTGCGTTGACTTACCGTAGAATAAAACATTACTGCTCTATAATACTACGGCAATCTGCGAACATGAAATACGCGAAAACTACCCGATTATAAATACTTTAATAAATTTTGAGACCTTGGGATTTGTCAATTTTGAGCGATTCTTTTAGCACTGACTGCCGCTTAAGCTTATTTTTAAGATATCGCCGTTGGAAAAATCCCAAGATCTGAGTTAAAATTCCGAAGAGTACAATTCGCAATTATGCAAAGTATTCAATTCATGACCGATACGGGCATATTTAAAATGTCTTGCTTTGTTAATTTAATTGGGTTCAATGTAACCTGCTGTTGTTTCGACTAAAATTATAAAAGCATTACTACTATAGAATGCCGCGGCCATGAAAATGTGTGGCAATGTGTCCGATTATATCTTTTTTCGATTCGTATTTTCCGATAAACGATAAAATACCTCGTTTTTCACAACAAATAACAATTCCGTGCGAGAACCAAAAAAAAAATAATAATTATCGTCCTCCCCGCGGAACAAGATTAGCATATGCAACCGCATGCGTTATTAGCGACTTTTACGATTATATAAAAAATTCTAAGAGGTGCGATTGGAACACATCTGGGTGCGCTTTTGCCCGTACAACATCGTTTTGGCTTTCGTGTCTATATATTTGTAAATTGTTTTATAAATCACGGTATCGGATTCTTATCTTCAAAGTCCCAGTAGGTGAGGTCTTATTCTATGGACCTTTCCCCGACCTTTGACCCCCGAAAAATTCTTCCTATACTTTACCATTGCAAAATTTTCGGGGCTATTTTACGAGTGCTTTTGCGAGTTAGCGCCTGTGAAATGGGGTATGTGTTTCAAACCATCATTATGATTCATCGCATACAACAATCTGTTTTTTAAAAGTACCGGTGAAGAATTTTAGCCTAGTCTATCACAGCTATTTCTTCACTATTTTTTTGTTACTGCAATTAAATTAAAACTCCTAAGAAGACAGAAAGATCATTGAATTATCTGATTTATATTTAAGTTTCCGAAACACAACTGAAAACTAACGAATAGAATTCCAAAACGCGAAAACGAGGTAATGTTTACGAACACGCTTGAAAATTTGTCTGAGTGAAAACAGTGTCTGAGCGGATGCGAAAAGGGAACTTTATTACGTCACTTTTTGCATCTTGCTGATTGGCCAATGTCACGATGTAAACAAGGAAGTCGATGCTCGGGGAAAGGTCCATATATTCCTATTTTCCAATTCCTAGAGTCGGAGTGATTTATTCTAGATTCAGAGACCAAAGTCGATTTTTTTTTTCAATCCAACAATACGGTTAATAAAAGTTTCGCAACAATTTCTTTTCGGTGGTAAAAGTTGTGCATCATGTATGACGCAATACCGCCTAATATACAATGTAAAAATTTTAGTTTGTTATCCTTGATCAGCAAATTGCTAACCATAATTCCTTCTACTTCCCAGTCAACATTTCTGTGAGAGTTCAATTCAAAGGCAGTGCAGTGATGACGTCATACCGGAAGGAGAAAACGATCACGGTGAGTAATTGTGCATACAATGCTTATTTTGATATCTATTAACTAGGGCTGAGAATTTCAGAGAAAACACTTTAATCGTCAACCGGGTAAAATTAATCGGTTAACCGCAGCGTGACGTTTGACGTAATAATTTATAGTTTTAGATTGTTACGTCACAATAGTTACAGAGCAATTTCGCATGATGTTATCCCGGTATCGCTCAAAATTATTCAAAAATATTCTTACGATTAACCGGTTAACCATCCCCAGTCCTACTATTAACCCTTTTGAAGCTGACTCAATTTTATTGTTTCATTTTTAGGCAGAGAATGAGGAAGGTGAGTTATGGGTTGAATTATTACGTTATTCTCGTGACATGACACCGTAATTTTCAGAAAACAAAGTACAGTCTACAGCAATGGTTCTCAAACTTTTCAAGCCGCGCCCCTTTTTGGAATTTGCCAAGTCTTGCGCCCCACCTCAAAAAGAACCAGCTAACAATAAGTTACAAATAACAGATAGTAGTTTTATTCAAAAAACATGCTTGAAAATACGTGGATGGAAGGTAAATATCCAAAATAAAGCGGGCAAGATCAAATCTAAAATTATATATATTTTTATTTTAATGAGCTTCACGCCTCCTTAAAAAATTGTCTACGCGCGCCTTGTGGGGCGCGTCTCCCCGTTCGAGAAACACTGGTCTACAGAGTTTGAAGTCAGATATTCAGAATACAATCACTCTGAGGCCCTTTAGAGATAAGGGCAACATTGTGACACATATATGGGATGTGGAGTTCGAAACCCTTTTTATACTAGAGTCGAATTTTTCAAATAAAACGCAACATGACGTCATGTGAGCGGAAAACTTCTGTCTTCTGATTTTTATCGTCTAAGACAGGGATATGCAACCTTTAATACAGGAGGGCCAGATACAAATACCTGGGTGAAACCACCGGTCGCACCTTTATTTAACATAGGCTTTCTAGTCTAGTTGGAGGTACAAATATGTTGGTTATTGACCTTATGACATGCGTTGTTTGCTTCGCACAAGCTAGCTGTTGGGGCATTATAAGTAACGTCATAGGCATAGATGATAAATTTGACTCAGGCTTTACAACCCGAAGGGATTGGAATTACTCGCACATACCAGATTGAACTAAATTAAAAACTCGTTTCGTGGTCCGCACACCATTCAAAATTGGCACTTCTCCACGGGCCGCATAATGTTTCCTTGTCACCCTCAATCTAAGAGGTGGAGGGTTGAGATTTTCGTGTTTGAAAACTCAAATTTTAATTATGAAGTTGTAGTTAATTAATGAATTGTTATGAATGAGTGGTTGTGTGTCGAGCCTGACATACCAAACAGAAAAGTAGAAATTGAGAATACCGCTTATAATTTTTGTTTTGTGCAGAATTGAGAGAAAAATTGACTAAAACCCTGGAAAACGCGTTGCTGGATAAACAGATTGATGAAGTCGTCATAACAACCGAAGTTTACCATGGCAACAAAGTTTATTCAACCCAAGTCACCAAGTTCGACGCAAGAACTCCATATGTGCTGGATGACACAACTTTCGTTACCACCACTAAAGGTAACGACAACAGTAAAGCCGTTACGTCCTCTACAACAAGAAGCACCAAAGAAGATCATGACGTCACAACAACAATTGTGCTTGAAAACGTGTTCACAACTCGGTCAATCACTTCCATTGCCTCCACTAGATCGTTCCAAGAGTCGACTGCGACTACAGGTTAGCAGGGGTGGGCAAGGTTTTCGGAAAAGCGGCCCAAATTGTTTTTTTTTGCCCACCGATATTGGCGGGCCATGTAGGTGTGAAGTAAAAAGTAACATTTTATGAACAATATTTACAGTGTTACAAAAGCAAAAGTGGAAAACAAAAAGTTTCCTGCCAAAACTAAATTTAATTCCAATCTTAACACATTCTTTGAACTATTTTTCAGCTAAAACGTCGAAATTCAGTTTTAGTTCGGTTGTGGCAGCATCAGGCGGGCCAGCTTGACTTACCCAACCAGCCGGATTTGGCCCGCGGGCCGTACTTTGCCCATGTCTGGGTAGGACTAAGATTTTTGTAATTATTCCGAATAAGAGGGAAGATTTGTAGATTGTTTGGCCGAGATAATGACGTCCCTATTACATGTCAAGCATGAGATACTCAGTCAATATGTTTTAATGAATTGGTATTTGTGCTGTTTACACATTTCAAGTTCAACTCCTATGTCCATCACCTCACCCACTGTGTCATATATTCGGATGTAATACCGAAGCGGGAAGATTTCGATCCTTGCAAATATAGTAGCTCCTTACACTCCCCTAAAATTTTAAACAAATAGTTTTATCGCTAATAGCAAAATATTTACCACTCTCTAAAATACTGGCTCCTTACCGAGCAGTGGGAGCTCGTACACAGTCTTGTAAACCTAAGTATTTGTGTTCTGAATGTATTTCTTCGAATCCTGCAGAATGTAATTTTTGTTTTCAGAAAACTGCGGTCTCATTTACAAGTCGAAGTGCTTCTGGGCAATCGTTTATGACACGAAAAACGTCACATTAAGCGTTGCTAAATCTCTTTGCGAAAACAAGCTGGCCAATATCTATGACGTCAAACACTTCAACTTGTTGCAAGATTATTTACGAACAATGATACCTAATGAATGGCCAGTGATCGAAGTTCATACGGGAATGATTAACGAGGTGAATTGGCCTGAATGGCTTTGATTATGTTGCATCACGTGTACTCATATGTAAAAATTACATTCAAATTGAGCAGAGGTTCCTAAACCAGGGGTCGCGACCCCAAATTGGGTCGGAGTGATAAGTAGGTGGGGTTGCAAACAGGTCATGGGGTCGGTGGGGTATGGTGGAGGATGAATGTATAAAACATCTAAGATTTGATAAATCATGTTAAATTTAGCAGCTTATACCATGGCTTACTGTAAAACAGGCCCATAGGCGTCGCTCTATGCTTATGCTATAGAAAATGTAGGTGCTTATTGCGACATCACAGTTTGGTTTTAGCTTATTTCACTTAATATCACCACATGACCAAACTCAAAAGTCCAGTGAAAGAAGCTCCAAAGTGTCATGAAAAATATATATATTGACTTGGGGTCGCACTGGACACTTGAACGTTGTTATTGGGGTCGTTATAAAAAAAGCTTGGGAACCCCTGAAATTGAGCATACTTTATAACAAGGGTGTGCAACCTGCGGCCCGCGGGCCGAACGCGGCCATTGGGGAAAAATTGTGCGGCCCGCGAAACGAGTTTTGAATTTAGTTCAATCTGGTACGTGCGAGTAATTTCAATCCCATAGCGTATACCGAGTCAAAATCATCATCTATGACGTTGCAATGTCCTAACAGCTAGCTTCTGCAAACCGAACAACGCATGTCATAAGATCAAAAACCAAAATTATTGTGCCTACAACCACTAGAACGCCTATGTTAAATAAAGGTGCGGCCCGCGATTATTGCCAGTTGTTTGTATCTGGCTTAGGATTAGTTCGAATACCTATAATTTTTACTATCCGGATAACGGATATATCCGGGTATTCCGTGTTTTAAATATCCGGTCACCCGGATAGTTACTGCTAATTTTAGAGAACCGATTTCACAAGATTTTTGCGGTGAATTGATCAAAAACCACCGCTTAGTCTCGTATAATAATGATTGCGCATTTTGATGTTGCATGTTTCTATAAATAAAAATTTAAGCCCTGTAATCGTACCGATGTTCAGCGGAATAATAAAATGAAACCTTTTAAAAGAAATACTGTGTCCTAATTGTCTTTTCCCGACTGCTAAGTTATTTTCTCCTATTCAAATCATATGTAAAGATTTATATTATTTCTTACTTCATTGTTAAATTTTTTGGAAGTTTCTTTTTGTGTCTAGAGCCTCTTTTCTTTAAATTTTGACTCGTACTAAATTTTAGTATCGCAGACTCACGATGACCATTTCTGATCCTTCGCAACTTCCTATCAATTGCAATGAAATTTATTATTGTCATGTATAGTATTTTGTGTTCTATATTATTTTGTGATTTATTGCACGACGAAATAAACTTTGTACACATATACCGTAAGAGCATACATATAAATGAAATTATGAACACAAAAAATCATGCATTTCGAACATTTTATTTCGGTGAGAAAAGTATCCAAAAAAATAGAATACAGGAGGGACAAAGTCCGTGAAAGTGTATAGGAAATATTAGTAATTTGAACAAAATTTTTAATAACAAAGAAAATTGATGATTTTGAAAAAACCGAACTAGTCAGAAATTTCTTCTAATTTGAAAACTTCACTTATTTAAAATTCCACTGTAAATATTCTCACGTTTGTACTAATTAGGCCACAACTTCAAATCTATTTCCATTCGAATACCTTTTAAACTAAATTAGCAGAGCCAAAACAATGCTGCACCATTTTTTGAACAACTATCACCCTAGGTGAGCAAATGAAAAACATGACACCATACAAAGACTGTCAAATTAAACTTTGCTGAAAAATTATAGACCAGCTTGCAAGTTATTTTGGTGAAGTTCCATGAAAACCATAAATGTAATAACAGCCCTTCCCCCTCTTATTAAAATGTTCGAAAACGTCACTAATAAAGCCGGTCGAATTTTACAGGCTAATTTTGTTATCATCGCCGATCGTTTTCTTCCGCGTCGCGTGATTATTTGGGGAATTAACATCGGCATTATGCCAGTTTTAATTTAATTAGAAGTTACATTCCGCGAAAAGTTAAGCTTGTTGCAAATTCAGTAAATGCGATTATTACGAAATTTTGACGATTCAACAGCGCCTAGGATAGCGTTTTGTTTTATCTATCACTGGCTCATAAATCAAGAGTCGTGGTATTTTCGTTAGCAGTTACTTGCTTATTTTCAGTCAAAAATGTGTGTTTCAGTTCTACTCTCTTAACAATAGATAAATACGACGATAGACGATAGATAACGGCGATTTCAGTTCCGGGCGAAATAAAATAATTATCGGCGTTATATACCGACGAGACCGCACCAGACTTTTCTCCCGAATATGTTGATATATAAGCTAATTAATATTTGCATTCATTGTACTAAATAAATTATACTCATTGGAATTGCAATAATAGCTTAAATTTGATAAATTCGCAAGATCGCAAAAATACGAAACTGGATTTATTCGTGCAGCTTACCACGTATTTTCATATCTAGAGTAGAAGTGCTTTTATTTTTACGCAATAAATACGCAATAATCATATTTGTTCAGCGTGTTTTGTAATGTAATAGTGAAGTTTACTTCAGCATTCCATGGATGGCTAAAATATAGGCAGAGTAGTGTGGATATAAGTTGGTATTATATGCTCTGGGAGATGTCAGTCGCCACTCAAAAAAAAATATAAAAATCACTAATGCGCATATACATTATTTATACTGCTCTATTATCCGGTTAACCGTCACAATAATATCCGGTTATCAGATAGCAAAATCCCTCTCCGCTATCCGGACAATCCAACCCTTATCTGGCTTCCCTCCTTTTATCAAAGATTGCACACCCTGAACACTGAATACGACCTTGGCGTCAGGCCGTTATTCGACTTCGCTCCGGAATTGAACAAATTTATTTCGGCCCCACCTCCGATACCAGAAAACATATCAAACTCCTTACTCCAACTTCATTTTCGTGTACAATGACTTCATTCAGCATACTTATCACACGATATTGTCACGCTACATTGAGTTTCATATTGAAAACCAAGTAACATTATTTTGCTCTGTCAGATCCTCATGGTTACTAGTCTCTTTCATATAAATTAAAAAATATATTTTCAAATTGCACATTCATTATTGTTACATTAAAAATATATACTTTATTTTATTTCAACAGATCGGTCATGTTTATTCCACGAATGATCATATTTTGTCTTGGCTGAATGAAGTTTGGTACTGGCTTCCTCAGTATCCGTCTGGTGATCCAACCGGGACAACTGTTACTGTTCTTGTCCACAAAAACCCGGAAGACGCAGATCAAAGGGTGATTCTTAATGTTTCACCTTCCTCTTTATCTGATGGAGCCATCTGTGAAAATGAAAGATAACTCCGTCCATTGAATGATAAACAAAAAAGATGTAAAATAACTCGAATTTAAATCACGTATGTTGCTTAATTTACAGTGTAAATTCGAGTTTACGGTCCAAATTCAAGTAATTTTACACTATTTTGTTTATCAAGCTACAGTCCACAGCTGAACCAGTATATGCAGTACAGATTTCTACTCACAATTAATCCTCCTGAAATGTATCTGATTTTTGTATTTTTGACATATTTCTCGATTTGAATGAAAGTTTTGTTCCTGGAGAAAAAAATTGGGAATTAGAGTTTTTCAAGAAGTTTAAATACTCCAGTAGTTTATATGTGTACCAAGTTAGGGTTAGGCCATAATTTTATTCCGATTCTCTTTGTTTTAGTTCTATTACGAGTTCGGGGACTGTCTGTGTTAGCCAAGTGAATATTCCCTCTGCCCATAGGCTTCTGTCCCTTTACATAACTTGATGTAAAGTAGGCGAACAAAATTAGTCACCTCCATATTGGTACACACACTTCTGGAGCGCCGAAGTTAACACAATTTCAAATATTTGAATTGATTCATAGCTCTGTATTAGCTCCGGGCTGCCAATACGTGACAAGAAAATTTCATTCCTTTTGCATTTCATTTTTCTTGTGTGGGATATATGATTTCTTCTTTATATTTGCTCTGGTATTTTATTTGATGTATGTGTTTATGTAAATTCGTTGTCGGAATAAATTACTTTTTAAGTGGTAAATAGCTAAAAAAAACTTTAATTAATTAATTAATTCCTGCTCCAAACGAACCAGTCGAGAAATATAAAATGTTGCGCTTGTATAACTTCGACAGCAGGGTAAGTCTGTGGAAAACGCTTCTTTAAGATATCAGTGGCTGCTTATACCTGGTTGCTTTGTGTTCACCTATTGCAAATCTGATTCTCCAGAAGGCGCAATCCGACTGTCGGGTCCCAATTTGATAGGTAAAGAACGTATATTTGATATGTTGTTTTGTGGGTAGCCATCTCCTGGAGTATGCGTACCAAGATGACGGACACTGAAACGTAGTATGTGTACCAGGCTAGGGTGAAGCCACAATTTTATTCCAATTTTCCTCATTTTAGTTCTATTATGTGTTCGGGTACTAGCCAAGTGACTTCCGCAGTATTTGTACCTAAAATTATGGCCTAACCCTGACCTGGTACACATACTACGTTTCGGTGTACGCATACTTCGGGAGTACCGTTTCGTAGGGGACAAGATTTCCAGTAGCGCTTCGACTGCCCGAACCCCCAAGTCTTTGTTAAACGAGACAATATAAATGAAACACTTTAACGAGACAATGTTTTATTATCAACTCCAACATACCATCACGGTACAAATCGATAATTAGGTGAATAATGAACAGGCCATGTACTAAATAACCAACGCATGAAAATTTTCTAGTCAGGCGTGAAACTGAGATAAATTATATCAAAACTGCCTAATTCACTCAATAATATTAAGTGAACAAAACAAGTTATGGCGGTTTATCTGTGGGAGATTAAATTAAAACTGGTTTGACTTGAATATTTATTATTAATTTGAAAAACACAACTATATTGTGCTAAGTTTCAGTAAGATCTTACCAAAATAACTAAATTATCCCTATAGTATGGTTCAGTGACAAATATCTGAAGGCTTTTTATTTTAAGATAATTTTAAAACATGAAAATTTTCAATACTTAGAAATTACTAATACTGATATATTTTTTTTAAACCAGTGGTTTTCAGCCTTGATCCGCGGAACTATAGGTATACATATTCTATGTATATCAGTGGTTCTTAAACAGGGGAGCGCGCCCCACAAGAGAGGCGTAGTCAATTTTTCAGGCGGGCGTGAAGCTAATTAAAAATGAAAATATTTGTTAGATTTTCCGTTGCCCGCCTTATTTTTGGATATTCACTTTTCTTTATTTTGGATATTTACATTTCTTTATCTTTGATATTTACGTTCCATCCGCATCTATGTTTTTTGAATAAAACATACTTTCGCCTTGTTATCTGTTATTTGTAGCTTATTGTTAGCTGGTTACTTTTGATGTTGCGCGATATTGAACATAATTAGCGTGGAGTGTTAATTTTGGATCATTTGTACAAAGATCGCGCCACTGATGCAATAGTGTGAAATTTGAGATAACAAATTACGTTTTAAAATAACAAATTACATTAGTAATTACCCAGTTGGGATTAGGAATGATTTGAATGTCCAGCTCGAGCTGCATTCCTAAACCTAACTAGATGATTACCAATTTTATTATTTTGAGTGTTGTCGGGGAGGTTTTCTGGCGTGGGCTTAGTACAAAACTTCCTACGATTTCTCTAACATTATAGCCTCGTCCTAAATACACTCAGTTTACCGATTTCAACTGTGGTAATGGGGAAGGTATTGCAAAATTGGGTGCTCCCGAAGTATTCGTACCAAGATGGCGCAAACCTGAATATAGTGTGCGTACCAGGCTAGGGTTGTTTAGGTTGTGCGTCATCTTGGTACGAATACTTCCGGAGCGCCCAAAATTGTGTCAATCACTGGTTATATTTGACTTCTACTGCATTGACAATCACTAATCAGAAATCGCAGTCATCCGCGTACGACTGACACTTACATTTGAACAGAAAATATTCAACTTGCGACACGACATACGGTACCGCATGTAATGATATTGGTCAGTTTGATCTTCATGTAAACGCCTTGAATAGACACGTATGAAAATAAAAATTTTATTAGGTTATCTGGGTTTCTCTATTGTTTGAGTTTTAGCAATATAAAGATGACTCATAATGAGCAGGAAGAAACAGGTGATGAATTGGACTTTTCGCGTGCCGCCAATTTTTCTAGTTATTTTTACGGCTGAAATGTGCATCACATTTTAATGTCTGGAATCTGTCCTAATTGGAGCACGAAGTCCATGTTTACGACAACAAATAACTGGCTAACCATTACCATACCCGACATGGACTGGTAACCGGACGAGAGGCCGTGGTTCGCCATATGATTAAGCCGTCTTAACGGCTTTATTCTTCCAAGGGATAATAAATCTATCTACTGGTATCTAAAAAAATCAAAACGCAAAGAAATCAACGCCAAGCTCGAGGTGTTCATAGAGTCAGTTTAAAAGCGTACCCTAACATGCTGACTCCCGCATTCCAACTAGATTCGAATTCAAACACCTCCACTTTACAATTTTTACGTTGTTATATTTTGAATAATATTTTGAAGTTCTTACAGGAGCACAAGAAATAATCAAAAGCACATCTTTGGGATAAAGTTTTGAAAAGGCATACATGGAAGCAAGAGTTACAAGGACTGCTTAAAAACATCAAAATATCACAAACCAATAACTGTTATGAGCATAATTTATGAACTCTAAGGCTGACGACATAACCTGAAGCCACTGAAAGATAATAGCACAGCTTAGTGAAATGTCCACATCACCGGAGTGGATAAAGTTTTTTTTGCGAATGCCAATTGAGGAAAGTAATTACGTTTTTAAAAGACCATACAATATAGTTACATAAATTTAATATCCTATATAATATAATAACATTCTGAATTAAAGGATTTTTCAAAAAATGATATCAGATGACCTCGTCAAAGTTTAAAAATAAATCTAAACTTCTTTTTTAGTTGTAAGAAATTTTCACAACTTTCTTCAAGACAAAGGACTCTCTGTCTCTGTCATGCCGCTCGCATAGTTCGCACACCCCTGCTGCAGCCTGATACCTCACACTGTAAGTTTACAAAGACTTTCGTTCACTCCAGAGTGTGATGAACCATTCTCAATGACTAAGGATTTGAGTGAATTCAGTCTACAGACTCCAGTCAAGTCAAGTAAAAATTCTTGTTCCAGGAGTAAATTCACAATATTATTTTAAATCAGTGTTTCTCAAAATTTTTTGAAATGAGCGTGGAGTTTTCATTGGGCCTACAGTAAGTCCCGATAAAAATGTATAGCTGAAATTGAAACAAGGTTTGGAAGTTCAACTTAACAAGCTGATAAATAGACACATGGGTTAATTTGGTCATAGACACAGAAACATTTTTATAAACTCAAATTTTTTTTAAAGGTTTTGTGGGACTAAGATTCTTGTATCATCGCAAATGGGCCACAATGGAGGTTAAGAACAGCTGTTTAATATATTCAAACAAGAATTGAAATGCCTGGCCTATTTCGTCATCGCTAGAATACATAAAGATTCACAGAAAACAGTGGCAAAGCAGTTAATTGGCACCATGCTGACCTCTAGTGAAAATGGATTCCAAGATGAGCAATTAATGAGTGTCAGAATACAAGACAATTACTTTTGTTACTATATCAGAAAAAATATCATAGTTAAGATTGATTGAATAACTTGTATATATTAATTTGATTTATTCATTATAATACCTGTTTCCAAAATGAGAAATAAGGGAGACACAAAAACTCAATATAGAGAGAAACAAACACTTATCGTCATAATGCCCGAAAAAATATCGAGAAGACATTTTATAACCACCAATCTAATTTAGATAAAATAGTAATTGCCAGAGCAGAACACTTGCTAAATTTGGGATTGATTAATTTGAAACAACTTCGATGGTGTGGCGCATCAAGCAACGCCCGCCACTACACCTCTGGTTACCATGTGTGGGTTTGAAGATTCAAATCACTCGGGGATGATTATGTGCGAGAGGATTGCGGGACTCCTTGCCGCCGTAAACTCGTTCATGTAACAGCTTCCTCCACCTACATGTCCATTCGAACAAAGCAAATACCTGGCTATTCACATACCCGACATGAACCAGTAACCGGACTAGAGGTTACAAGTCAATCACTTTACAGTTTCCATAACACCAAAAGTTCGAGAACCACTGGCATAGAAGTTAAAACATTAAATTTAACAGGAAGGATACTTGAAAGCACGATTTCATGAATAAAAATAATTTTCAGTTTCAATATGATTTTCCACACGTCCCATCTTTAGCACCGTATCTCAGTGTTCCCCTTGTATATTTAGCAGTGTTACCCATGTATATTATTCGTGCAAAGTCCTCTTGACCGACTTAGGATTCTAGTAATCACATGACAAACACTTTTTCAGCAGATATATGCGAATGTTCTTCTTTTGTACGAGGGCAACGAACTTTTCCATCTTTTGCCAAAAGCGAGAGACCCTGTGGAGGAATGAGTTTAAATTATTGTGCTGGGAAAGGAATGGCTAAAAACTATAAAAAACTAATTAAATATTAAAAAATTCATTTTGTTTTTGACATCCCTTGTACAGGACTGGTGGCAAAACTGAGAATCTTGATACCAAATTAAAAACACTGAGCTATTGTGCACTCAATAGCTGATAACCGACAAACTAATCACTTATAGAGGCTTTGAAAAATGACCCGGTAAAAAAGTATAAACAACAAAGTGGATAAATCTGCTTCCATCTGGTTAAAAGGCTTAATCAATTACATTGAAATATACACAGTGTCCAAAAAGTCCCTTTACAATTTCAATTTTGTTATGAAGTCAGTTCTCAATATATCTTAACCAGGTTTGTTGTTTTTTTAATCAGTAATTTTCCAAGTATTTTTATTTCATTTATTACAACATGTGAGGACCGAAACAATATACCGGTATGGTATCGATAATTTCCCCTTGCAATTTTAAACAAATTCAAAGACTTTATGGACACCCTATATCAGGGGTCGGGAACCTTTTTGGTCAAGAGAGCCATAAAATATACATATTTTCAATTGCATTTCCGTGCGAGCCACATAACATTTCTTCAATTAATCAGACCTGAAATGTTTACTCGAAAGTCAACACATACAATGTCAATATACATTTAATGTGATTTCTGATGCTGCATGTAGGCGCTGCGGGCCTTGAACGGTTGCTCACATGCAGCCCAAGTTGAAATCTACGATACTCATCACCCTTTTTCGTTTAGACATCTCCGTAGTGTTTTAAAAACTATATCGCTTTGTGATGTCCCAATATATGTTCCAGAATCCCCTTGTTTGTCACAATGCCTGTCTAGTAATTATCTTACATAACATAGACATGTGCTGGACGCGTGTTTTGAAACGTATTGTGAATTTCCTGCCAAATTCGGCTATAAAAGAGTTTGGGATCTCGTAACAATAGTAAGCTTAGTCTTAGAATATTAGATTCTTCTGGGAGCCATATGCCGTCACCAAAAGAGCCATGTATGGATCGCGAGCCATGGGTTCCCGACCCCTGCCCTATATTAACTGATGAATTTGATATCTGAACCACTATGGCTCTTCCATATGAAATTGTATCTTTCTGACACAAATTTGACCAAAACAAAGTTTCGTGCCCTCAGTTTAGCTGAACTAAATTGATGGAAAATTTGCTCCTACACACTTACCGTGTCTCCATATATATGACCATTTGAAAGCATCATGGGTGGATTGTTCTCGTTCATTACTTGACCTAAAAATCAAAAAAAGTTTGATAAAAACTGCAGAAGCCACATTAGAAGACTGTGTCTGGAGTTTAGAGCCAGGCTAGTATGAAGAAAATAAATACACCTTATTCCTAGAGTGGTGGGTAAGGCATTGGCTGTGTTTGCATTGGTCCCAATTTCATGCCTCGGGACATAACAAATACTGTGGTCAATGCGGAACCAAAAAGATTCCTATCATTCGAGATAGGATTCAAAAAGATTCAAAATAGGTAGGCAATGCCGAACAGGGGAGATTTCAGCTAAAAAGATTCCTATCATTCCAAAATAAAGTTGTGCTTTACATTTCAGTGGATACTTGTAAAGATGTGTATAAAATCATTTTTATTTCAACGGTGAATAACGCAAACGAGCCTGTTATACCACAAATAAGTCTTGATTGTGAAATACCTAGTGGTATTTTGAATTACCCACCACACCAATAAAACAAGGTAAGCAATGTCAAGTAGGGAAGATTTCAGTTATTCCAAAGGTTCCCTGTACATTGCCTTGTTTTAAACTAAGGCATCTAAAAAAGTACCACGCAAAAAACCAAGAACCCTTAAATTTCATAATTACTTTACAGAAATCAAGAAAATTTATTCAACACTTGAACTTCTTTTTGTGTATGATTTCACCCAAAGGTTTCAGTAATTCGAGACGCTTTGCACAAAAGTTATGTTCCCTCTAGAACAGTCGTTCTCAAACGGTGTGGCCCGCCCCACAAGGGTAAGTTTTGATCTTGCCTGCCTTATTTTGGATATTTACATTTCAAAACGTTTACGTACTTAATTATTTACAGTCTATCCATGTATTTTCAACGTGTTTTGGAATACAAACATACTTTCGCTTTACTATCTGTTACTTGTAGGTTATGGTCAGCTGGTTATTTTTGACGTGGCGGCGAGACTTCACAATTTATGAACAGGCTTAAAACGTTTGGGAACCATTGCTTTAGAATATGTTGCAAATGCCCCGGATTCTGTTTTTTTGGGGGCCGCCCTATATGAAAAATATGCACTATATATTTTTAACTGTGAATAACGCAAACAAACCTGTTATTCCGCAAATAAGTCTTGACTGAGCACAGTGAGCATATGGAAGTGATTCTGCAAGTTTATTAAACGTTGGATTGCAAACTGGACAATCTGGATTTTTTGTTTCTTCTCGATAACATTGACTGAAGTTAAAAAGTTAAGGAAAAACACAACAAGCATGTAGGACAGGGGTGGACAATTACTTTTCTGTGTGGGCCAGTTACAGATTATAGACTTGGTTACTGGGCCAGAGGCTCAAAACGTGATATGAAAAACTATGAATAGAGCAGTTCGTATACAAAGGCTTGGCTAACATCTGATGTCATAATAATAGACACAATGTAACAATTGGGGTCATTACCTATCGATTTTAATCGGTAAGTATGTTGATAGGTATTTGTCTGTATGTATGTCTGTTTGTCTGTTAGATGCACGCGATATCTCACGAAAGCGAGATTGAATCTGCTCCAGATTTTGCATGTGCATTCATCATATGTCGTACCAGAAGCCTATTGATTTTGGATGAATTATGTCGTATAATTAGCGAGTTATTAATTAATTAGTGATGGGACACAAGGTGTCACTATGGAGTAAGAGCGCTCTTTTGATAAGTCTTCGGTCTCTGACCGATATTCTCGTTATGCCGCTATTCAATATTATCAAAGTAAATTTATATCCATAAAAAGTATGTAGTTGTAATTTCAGCAAGCACAAGTGGGCAGGATGTCACACCTCGATGGGACGGATCTGGCCAGCAGGCCGTAATTTACCCAACCCTGATGTAGGAACATAGATCATAGGTCAAAATGTAAAAAAAGAAGAATAAATTGGTATACAACCTATGATGTAAAAAGAACAGAAGGTTGGGATTGCGTAAAAGCAGAAGCCAAAATGAAAAACCATAAAAACACTTTAATCCATTACAAAACCGGGATCATGAAGTTTGAAAATAGTCGGTCCTGAACCATAAATCTGGTTCTAAACTCTGGATTCAAACAAAAAATTGGAAAGGGATTTTACTTCAGTGAAAATTTTTGGCTTGTACTCTTTATAGTCAGGCCATATCAGACAAGCAATTTACAACGAGATAGTAAAAGGTGCATGTAATGTACGGATTACAAGGAAAATTTTAACCATATCAAAACATCAAACCAACTCTTGAACTATGTTAGTGATCCGAATTAAAACCATGAATATATTTTTTTTCTCATCACTGTTGTCTGAAAAATTTGAAAAAGTATGGCTCAGATCAGACAAAACGTCATAGATTAAAACACTGAAAACCCTTGACAACAATAAATGGGCATTTCTCAAAGGATACTGCGTTTTAAGTCCAGATAATCCAGATTGTAGGGTTACTTTGAATACTGATACATCGCTTAGTTGATGGAGCCGATAATTCTCGTATCGAAATTGTTCTTTCAGCTGCTGCCATCGAGTGTGTGAGAGTAGATCTTTGTACGGGGATACGTGAGTGTCGACAGGGAATGCAAGAAGGCCCATTACCTATTTTAAAAAAAAATCATTTTGACATAATGAACAAAATAAAATACCAAAAAAACATAGCAGAGAATTCCATAGGATACTGTAAACTTTGTTGCTTAGTTTACATCAATCACTCATATCACTGGTTCTGTGTTTCATTGTTAACAATATAAATATTTTTCACTATAACTAGAAAGAAAAGTCCATTCTTTTGCAAATATGGGCAATGTTTTTTCCTGCTTATGATCAATGCCCTACACCTGAAAGGTTTTCAAATGAAATTTATATTTTGCACAATTTTAGAAATATGACAACTTGAGATAACTGAATTCAAGATAGGAACAGCCTTGACTGAAGATATCAAATATTTAAGTGATATACACATCTTGAACTTCGAAACAGGAATTTAGTTGAAATGCCCAAAGATTTCAGTTTATTTATATTCTAGTTGGAATGCACGAAGAATTTAGTTTATTTATATTTTAGTTAGTTGGAATGTACAAGGAGTTTAGATTAAATAAGATTCAATCTTGTTGCTATTTGAGGAATTAGGTTTTATAAATCTAGAAAACACAAATGAACTGTTTTTTTGGAATGTTTGACATTTTTGTGGTGATTATGGTTTATACCAAATATGATGGATATTATTTGAGAAAATATTCTGTTTTGATTAGGATGCCAAAATATGGCAAAATATAACAAATTATTCACCAAGTAGGATAGCATTTACATACTTATCTCGGAAGAGATAAAGACAGCTTAATCATATGGCAAGTCACGTCCCCTCGACCACCAGTCCATGTCGGAAATGGGATCAGCAAGTTATTTTTTTCGGAAGCATGGACTTGATGAAGGAAGCCGAAATTTGAGGGAATGTTTCGTTTAGATTTAAATGCCAAAATCTGGCAACAAAATTATTCACCTGTTTCCTCTGGATGTTTGGCATTTTTGTGGCCATTATGGTTTATATCAAATATGATGGATAAAGTTTGAGAAAATATTCCATTTTGGCAACAAAATTAATCAAAAAGAAGGGTTCTACAATAGCAAAGTATTTAGATATAAACAATCTCTCCAATGAGAAGATATGATGTACCATGATATACGGTATATCTATTGGGTCGGACATTAAATGTAATTTCATATAAATAAGAATATGCGACATAATGTAATTATTCATACAATGAGTAACTCTCATTTGTTGCTGCATAATTCGTCAATCATGTAGCATAGCAGTTGTAACATGGCCGTGTTAACTTGCAGATGTTTTATAGCCTCTGTTAACGTTGTATTTACAAGTTGTTCTGCTGTTGTTTTTAATAAACTGAGTTTGATTGTAAATGAAATTAGCATTTGAGACAAGAAAAAGCGTAGCTATACTATTTCCAGTGAAAATTAACTGGGCTTGCTTGTTGCCCACATATACCTGTTTTACTTCTTCTAATTGAGAACCTTCAGCAGCTCCAAAAAACTTTCTTGCATGCCTGGAAAAACAATTAAAATATTTGAAGCTGGAATTTGGTTTAAATGAGACTATTAGTAGGTTTAAAAAAATATCTCTCCATTGGCTTTTCTATCTTATCAAATAATTATCAATATAACTTTTGTTTAGAGGTACAAAGATAAAATATTAAAAATTATTACCATATATCCTCGCATATAAGCAGAGTTTAAAACTAAAATAAAGTCACATGAGTTGTTTATGTGCGTACGCCTTTATGACGTAAATTTACTCATAGATTAGTCTCCTCCACTTCTTTGTGAGTGTTCATGACCTTTCTCTAAGAAAATTGCTTTAAAACTGGGCGAAACGGTGACCTAGCTGTTCAAGCGTTTTACTCAACTGTGTTGGAATCACAAATTTCAAATCTCGGGTTCTAATTCTATGCCCCTACCTCACGCAGGGTGTTATAAATTAGGTTATCAAAATCGCTCTCAAAATAGGTGTAAAAGATATTGCAATAGTGAAGTATAGAATGAATTTTTCCTGGGACAAAGCTGAATGGATTCCTGTCCATCTAAAATATGATATTAACCCCTTACATATCGTTAGATAGCATGGCTGCTTGTACAAGGCCTGATTCGAAGCCATTAACAAAAGTCGTAAATAAAAAAACTCACTTAATAGCTTCCACTCTTTCGTTCATTCGAACCAGTTCAACAAATTCTTGAATCCGAAGGCTAAATTCAAGATTACTTTTCAATTTTCGAAGCCTGGATCGGTTGTCGTGGCACCAGGCTAAACAACGTGAACTATCGTATTTTTCTAATGCTTTTTCAACTTCCCATGCTGTTACAAATACATCAATGTTGACGAGGTCCTAAAAACATAGGTAAATACAGTTATAAATAGAGTTTGGAAATTTCAACACAGTTCAAAGGTAACACTGGACAAAGAAGTTGGTTTAACCCTTTCCATGCGGTTTTTATTTTTTATTGAATAATCGTATTTGCTACGCTGACTTTATGCATTTGTACCCCCACAACTAATCAATCGACTAACGAAAAAGTAATGATCCTCTGCTGCCCACTGACGGCTCGTTGGCTTATTAAAGCTTATTTAAAGAGTTTGCAATTGGCGATTAAAAAAAAATTTTTTTAAAAGGGCTGAGTCACAAACCGGATAGAAAAAAGGCAATTTTTTTTCTTGGGTGTTGAAACCTCAAACCGTGATAAAAAATAGAAATATTCGCTAAATCCTTTACTGTTACCGCTTCTTGGTTGGCAAACAATAGCATAATATTGCTGTAGCAATTTCGTTATCTAACTCAAAATACTTTGGTTGATGGAAGGGATAATATGTCTTCTATTACCACCCAAAAAACACCGAAATTTGCATAAATTTCAAAAACACACCCTCGTTCCGCCGCAAATAAAATTCCCATGGTAAACGAAAGCGAGATTTACCGTCGCTTATGTTAATCTCGAAGAAGACTTCTTATCAATAAACTAAAACCCGGAAAAACTAGACCAACAGTTTGCGACCGATTGCTAAATAAAACAGTGGAGTACATCAACGTACCTGCCGCAATCTAGCGAGTTTTGTCGTGGGTACGTATACGTGCCCACCGCACGAAAAGGGTTAATAGAGGCTGAAAAATTAGAATTAGATTGAAAATTTCTTTTCTACAAAATCAATGGACACAATAATTTGTTTTTTATGCAACGTTTATTCCTGCATTTGCTCTGCACAAAGTCCACTAATATCTAAAAAGCTATTATTTTTTGGATGGACCAGAAATTTTCCAGTTCGGCATCGCCTAACAAATTTTATATCCCGGGAGAGGTGGTGGCATGCGGATTGCACCAGAGAAACTGAGATACACTCTCTGACTCTGAGTGAAAGTTTACCTTGTTTTTACTCAATTATGCAGCAAAAGAACCCATTACAATAAAACAGTCGATACAACTATATATTGCCCAACTATTCGAGATTTGATTCGAAAACAATATTCGATTTGATTCCAAAATGCTCAGCCCCACCCACAAATCAAGGTACCCCCGTAGTATGTGTACCAGGTTAGGGTTAGGCCATAATTTTATTTCGATTTTTCTTCAGTTCTATTACGTGTTCTAGGAATGTCTGTGTTAGCCAAGTGAATATACCCCCTACCCAAAAGTTTCAGTTCCTTTACACAACTTTATTAAAGTAGGCATACAAAATTAGATACATCCATATTGGTACAAACACTTCTGGAGCGCCCAAATTTAAACAATAACCCACCTCAATGTTAGAATCCCTCGCAAGCTTTAAAGCACTGTTGTAAAATCCGGATCGTAGTAGATGGTCAACAACCATTCGATCAAATCTTGTCTTCTTCCATTGGGCAACTACATGGGGAGAAGAACTGGCATGTTCCTAAAAAATTATTCGAAACTTTAATCAAAAGAAGTGGAGGCATAAAAGCGTTGGTTCAGTTGTAAGTTAAATTAGAATACCGTATATCTTCGCATATAAGCCAAGTTTAGAAATAAAAAAAGTTGCCGAACTAAGGGGTCGGCTTATACGCACATAATATGAATAATATAATTATGGTTATCAATTTCATTAATTTTCTTCTGCGACCATTTGCTGTGTGTTATAATCTGTAGGGTCAGCTTATATGCAAAATATGAGAGTAAGCATTATAAAAAAAATGCGTTGAATTGCAACGACTATTAATAATGGCGGCTAAGAGCAAGTCATTGGAGTGAGAACCTGCAATTGTGTTGGATTCTGGCGGACAAAACTTGTAAATTATCAAATGCTTTTCAAACAAAATTTGAACAAACTTACTTTTAGATGTTCGACTCTTCTTTTACATAATTTAGCGCTTGCTTCCTCAAGTTCAATTGCATCAGCAGCCTGAAAGTTGAAATATCCTGTTGATAACTTGGTCAAAATATTTGTAATCGGAGACACATAAAGTTTGAAAATTTCTTTGTTTTTACTGATTATGGAAACACCTATTAGTGATGTTCAAGGAGGCTTCGTTTGCACCTGTACAACTTGGCTCGGCTGAGTAGCGCATCGTGCTAAGCGTTAGAGAAACAAATAACTGGCTAACTAATTACATTCCTGATACAAACTGGTAACCAAACGAGAGGCCGTGGTTCGCCATATGATTAAGCCGTCTTATTGGTTTTCCCCTCCCCTGAATAAATATGTAAATCCTATCTTTGTTAATAGTAATCAAGTTTTATGATCTTTCCATTTTAATATGCAATTTGGTGGTTTATTCTATATTTATTCCTCGATACTTCCATTTTCAATAAAATGCGAGACATATTGATTTTTTTGGAACTGTTCTTATATTAGGCTGAATATATTATGAACAAGGTATTTGACATTTTCAAGAAAGTCTTTTGCTGCAAAACAGACTAATGATGAGCATCACAAGGTTATAGATTTTGAGAACCCACTGTTTGCCTATACTAATCCTTTAGAACAGTGGGGTGCCCCCATAAGGGGAGGAAACAATCTTTGAAGGAGTGCGAAGCTAATTAAACATAAAAATATTTGTTATTGCCCGCCTTATTTTGGATATTTACATTTCTTAATTGTTTAGAGATTGCAATTCCATCAATGTATTTTCAACATGTTTTTGAATAAAACAATATCTATTCTATAAGTGGATATTGTGTATCAAGCTGCAAGTCCTTTCTCCTTGTCTACTTTAAATACATATGTAGTTGTTGCCACAAGTATGCTCGAGTGAGATGGTATTAAATTGATAAATAGGAATATCCATAATTATGCATTTCCGAAAAATAGCAAATGTATTTGTTTTGTCTGAAGAATTTAGACGACGATCTAATGACAAACTAACAAATATACTTTGTTATTTCATGGAAAGAGATTATGTTTTTCCTATTTATTTCCTAGGGTTGTTTTTCCACTTCATCAAGTTATACGAGCATTAACTCAGATAAATTAAGTAAGTAAACTAAAATAACCGGATCCTTCTCAGACGAGATTATCACTGTCAATTTTGTTCTAAAGCATCCGCTAAAGCAGGGGTCGGGAACCCGTGGCTCGCGAGCCATATATGGCTCCTTTGGTGACGACATATGGCTCCCAGAAAAATCTAATATTATAAGGCTAAGCTTACTATTGTTACGAGATTTCAAACTCTTTCATAGCCAAATTTGCCAAGAAGTTTGAGAACGCGCGCCCAGCGCATGTCTATGTTACGTGGAGAGAATTGCCAGACAGGCATTGTGACAAACCTAGGGGATTCTGGAACATATTGTGACATCAAAAAGCGATAGAGTCGCGGAGCAATAGAGAGAAGCTTTGCGAAGCTTTATTTGTCATATTTATATCGGACTAGCGGAGCTAGTTTTTAAAATACTGTGGAGATGTCTATACATAAGAAGGGTGATGACACTGATGAGTATCGTAGATTTCAACTTGTGTTGCATGTTCAAGGCCCTCAGCCACAACATGCAACACCAGAAGTCACAATAAATGTACTGTATATTGACATTGTATGTGTTGAGTTTTGAGTAAAAATTTCAGGCCTGATTAGGTGAAGAAATTATATATGGCTCGCGCGGAAATGCAATTAAAAATATGTGCCTTTTATGGCTCTCTTGACCAAAAAGGTTCCCGACCCCTGCGCTAAAGGCTATGCTTAAAATCACTGAACTTCCGATCTCTGAGAGAACAAACTAGATAGCGATCAGTGACCAACCGACTTATCGATCTTCCGCATGTTCAATATTTTATTCGACAATTTTGACGGAGTATGATTTCACATAAGTTATTCTCGCAAATTGTGTTTTATTGGTTGGCCACATTCTAAACGCTCCACATCGCAGAAGGTCAATGTTACGCACACAATCGTTCACAGCGACGAAAGTTAGGGGATCCCCAAAACAGAAACTGTGGTACTGATCGAGAGCGATAAGTAACAAAACTATAAATAAGTTTGAAATTAGCAAGCAGAATTACAAATAATTGCTAGTGATGCATCACATTGTTGAATTGAAACTTCAACTTGGAAAATGTTCGTTCCAAGCTTACCACACCAATGTATGACCATGGGAAACGAAATCTGGTCCTTTTATTATAAGTGAGCTTTATGTTTGATAGGTGGCTACTAAGCAAGGTGCCTTGTACACGACAAAAGCGTTAAAGTGGGCACAAAACCAATAGTTCAAATATTTCACCCTCATTCAAAGAAATCAATACTCATGATAAAAAATACAGCTATGCGTCTAGAAATGGATTAAAATTTAATACTTAAATTACTTTAATAGAGATTTATAGATAATTAATGATGTATGTACTCTGTGTGAAATTTGCTTGCTGATTCGGAGAAATAGAGATATAGAATATTATTAAAGGGAGTGCCCAAATATTTCACCCAATTTTATAATGACAATTAAAAATTTCTTTGTCTCTGTTTATTAATAGTTTTTATTGTGCTTGTAGTTTTCATTGATCATACCATAAAATTTATAAAAAAATTACAATTGTTATTACTATGAAATCGGGCGAAATATTTCGGACACCTTTTTGACTACGGTAATTTTGAATGCGTTTCAGTACTAAGATTCCTTTTGAACACCCATGGCCATAACACAAACTGCATTTTAAAATATCACGAAATGCTAATTTGAATCATACATTTATTATTTTTTTGAGATCACGAAAACTTTTACATTTTATTTACATAAACTGTTTGACATACAACAGGAAGAACACATTCCTAATGATAAACATCAGTCAGGAACAGCTGTTCAAACAGACATGATATTTGATAGGGCACAGATGTGAATTGCCAGTTGGCACACATTTCAATTAAAATGTTTTTGACAGCAAATTAACAAAATTAATAAACTGATGTGCCATTATAAATCAAGATTCAGAAAATACAAAAATGACAAAGTTACACACAAACACTAATTCATGATTAAAAAAAAAAAACTTTTTCAAATTGCACAAATTTCAATTTTTGAGAAAACAGCTCACTATCTTGGATGTCTTTATTTCTATATAAACAGCATATTCTTCACATAACACGCTTCAAATTTTTAATAATATAAAAAGCATGTTTTAAAACTTGTCTAAACTGCACGTTTTGTTAACCCTGTTTTGAAGCACAGAAAATAAAAAAGTACTTCCGTCAATTTAGTACCATTTTGGAATAAAACCAAGATGAGAGAGACAAATCCTTCCAACCCTACATTTTTCGAATTATTCCCATTATAGTAACTTGGCTCAACAATTCTTATCTTTACAAATTTCGGTAATTCGGTATATCTTGTTTTGTCTGAAGAAGTTACACTATGATCTAATGAAAACTCATAAATATACTTGCTATTTAGTGGAAAGCGATTATATTATTAATATTATTTTATTCAAGTCTTGCTGCACACTAACACAGATGTATTTCTGTAACCTTTCGTCTGACTGGAGTCAGATTTATTCAGACAAGCATGATAGTTAAGAAATGCTTGTCTGAAGAAATAAATGTTATTCTGTAGCAAGACTCTTGAATCAAATGATAGTTGTACTACTGCAGATGGTATAGTCCAGGGGTGCACATCTCAAATGAGGATATGTGCCAAATTTTTCAAAATAATCTTGTCGCGTGCCACGCACAATTGCGGTATTGTAAATTAACTCCAGTAAAACAAAGAAAATGCAATAACAATACATAATAACGAATATCTATTTATCGAAACAATTTAATATTGTCCTAAAAAAAACTGCTGATTTTGATATAAACGTGATATTTTAATGTATATCATAAATATTTTTTTTTACAAAACCGTTCGCGTGGCACGTTCGAGCGTAAGGCGTGCCATTAAAACCAAAGGATTCTTACAGTGAGGTGAGCTTATTGTTTGCATTTGTGGGCACAGCTGGGCATTTCAAAATATGTGATGATTTCAGAATCGAATCGTCAATATTTTTAAATTGAATTAAATCTCATATATTTGAAAAGTAGTTGTAATGACAACCCACCTTTCTTTTCATGCTGTTAATCTTTTCAACTACGCCGTCAAGTAACGAAACAACATTGCCAGCAGTCGCATTCCCTGTTTCAATGCATCTTTCTAAATCTGTAAGAGCCCCCGCTACGCCATGGAATTCTCTATCTATCGTCTTCTGAGCAGAGCGGAAACGCTTGTTAAGAATTTCATAAGGAACCTTAAAAATATAAGTTTTATTAGAATTATCAAGCAAGTGGGCCAAAGGCAAATTGTCAGACAACTTTGGCATTGCAAAGTACCGTAGTAGTCGAAATTTCTATCGCAGGGCCGGGTCCAAGCCTCATGTTTGATAGTAAACTATCCCAGACTCGCATCCCTGGATGCAAATAATTGATCCTGGAATCAAACTATATGCTCATTAAATTTGAACAAGAAGATTGTGGTAAATTGGGTAATCTATGATATGAAGCTAGGTCATCAATTCTAATATGAATGCGCTATTAGGAAGACTTGCCCGTTAGGATTAGATTCTTGCGGCCAGCCATCTCAGAGAAGATTACTAAGGCAGACCTAATCTTTTAAGATGTTATGAAGTTGGTTCACAACATGTCTCATGCTGGTTTGTTTATTTTAATCAGTGTTTATGTTAGATTTTTTGCTTTAATTAATCCACAACTGTACCAACACGATAAGATGTGATGGTGGCCAAGCCAGACAGAATAAAAATACTATTCCACATTAATTAAAATAAAATCGAAAAATTTAGGATAAAATATAGAGTTCCATACAAAAGTAGCAAAAAAAGAATTAAAAAAAAGATAAAGTATGGAGCCGCTTCAAGTACTGTAAATTTGAAATTGAATTCCTCAATTAGGATCAAAGCGACAAGAATCTAGCAAAGCGATTCACATATGTGCACTTAGTGACTTAGTATCCAAACATTCCAGGTGCTCATTCAGATAATTACAATTTTGTTATTTGGTCGGTTTACAATATATCTTAACAAGTTTTTTTTTTATATATTTTGATCAGTGTTCATTCAATTCTTTCACTCAATTTAATACACTCATAGGGGCCAAAAAACTACACATAAATTCAATAAATTCCTTTCAAAATTTAAATTTTTTTTCAAGACTTCCTGAACAACCTGTATAAACAAACAGAAGAGAGTCATAGAAGGAAGCACTGCAACAAAAACACAATCCCACCTTCAGTGTGACATATTCCTGTACTTTAACGTCCATTCCGATGGATGAGGTCATTCCTTTTTCATAAATTTGCAATAATATAGGTTAAATTAGTGATAGTAGATAAACTAGCTGTAAGCCTGTAATGAATCATTTTTAAGAATTAATAATGGATTATGGGACCACCTCTTACCAGTTACAACCATGACTAATCAATATTAAATAGGTCATAGCTGGTGACTCAGGCAATTTGCAAGCCTCATAAAACGAAATGGTAGCCAGTAGCCTATGATAATCTGAAATAATGACGGCCTTTAAAAAAACATTGAAAGACTTCCTCCACCATCCAAGTCAGTACATCTGAAATTATTACCTAGCTAGCTATTCACAGTGACTGGATTGAGCTTTCATATCTTTTTTAGAATAAACATGAAAAACAAATGAAATCTTTCTTCGAATATATAAGTTTGTAGCATTACCCCAACCAAAATGGATGTCTGCTGAATAGTTAAGTATTCTGAATTCTGTCACATCTTCAGTTTTTATTTTGTATATCTATGAGGATTCCTTTTTTAATGTATTTGAAACTGTTATTGAAATGAAAATGCGACAGCAAGCGTGACGATTAGCACAATGCACTCTACCGCCAAGCCAAATAATAATTGAAGCATTTCTGTTGAGTAAAAGGGAATCCTAACACAATAGCACAAAAGAGACGGTGTGTTTTATTTCTAAGTTAGTATGCGACCAAATCATAACAAAGTAAGGAGACTTTAAAAAACGGAAGCATGACAAATTGAATTTTTTATCACAATGTGTGACCAATTAGAAACTGTCAAATAATTTTCAAAACTCGAAACTGAAACAATATATAGCTTCTGAATATTCAGTTCAATACTTATTACATTGTTATTGATTTTACTGACTAATATAAGTAATAAGTTTGCGATAAAATATGACAAAACTTCACGTTATGTAACCACCATATTTTTTTTAAAACAATTGTTAAATGTGCAAGACCTTGGTCAGACGAAACATCACAGAAATAATTTGTGTCAGTGTGCAACAAGACTATTCAATCACTTACAAAGTGAGTCATTTATTTTTCTTATTCCTTGGATCACTTGGCGAAGTGTTGTCTGGGAAGTGGGAATACATTGCGTTTTTCAATGGTATACAAACTTTTAAACCCACACAAAAAGTTTTGAGTTATGATTTCGCTTACATTTGACTTGAGTTGTTTAAAAAAAATAACATACAAATACATACAAGACATTTAGGTGCTCCAGAAGTGTACGTACCAATATGAAGATATCTAATTTTGATCGCCTACTTCACATCAAGTTGTGTAAAGCATCTGGAACCTAGTGGGGTTATTCATTTGACTAACACAGAAATTCCCCGAACTCAATATAGAACTAAAATAAGGAAAATCAGACTAAAATTATGATTATGATCTATACTTGTATATATATCGATACTGCCCGGCCGTGATGAATAAATTTTCTTGAATATTTGTGGATCTATATCAGGGATTCCCAAACCAGGGGTCGCAACTCCAAATTGGGTCGGAGTGATAAGTAGGTAGAGTCGCAAACAGGTCATGGGGTGTGTGGGGTCGCTGAGTTATGGTAGAGGATGGATGTACATAACATCTAAGATACAACAAACCATGTTAAATTTAGCAGTTTTTACCATGGCTTACTGTAAAACAGGTCCATAGGCATTGCTCTATGCTTATGCTATAGAAAATGTAGGTGATTATTGTGACATCACTGTTTGGTTTTAGCTTCTTTTACTTATTACCATCACATCACATCTCAAAAGTCCAGTGAAAAAAGCTCTAAAGTTCCATGAAAAATATATATATTGACCTGGGGTCGCACTGGACACTTGAAAGTTGTCTTTGGGGTCGTCCTGAAAAAAGCTTGGGTACCCCTGATTTATATATATAGAGATTCCTCCGCAGTCAAACATAATTCGTTCTAAATTGGTATTCGACTACCGAAAGTTTTTTTGCTATTAGAAATATTGATGACTAATTAAGGTAAATATCCTAATAACCATCCTGCTGCGGCGAGGAGTCCAGCAATCCTCTTGCACATAATTTATCCCACAAAAGATTCAAACCCACACAGGGTAATCAGAGGTGTGGTGCTGAGGGTATTCAGGTATTCTTAAAGCTCAGCACAATGCACCACACCACTGCAGCACTGAGCCATGTCAGCATGTGACTGCACTTTGTTACCGGTAATTTTAAAGACATTGGATTATGCTTCGTTAAATTTCAATATGTAACGAATGGAATCAATACCGGGTACCTCGAAGCCGTTTTCCTGATCATATTAAAATAAACTGACAAACTGCTGCCAGTACAGCAGTATGGCTGTATGGTACCGTACCGCTGTACCGGTACAGGAACTCAATACAATACAATTTTATTTCGATCTTTCGTCTACAATACAGAACGCACACAAAAAAACAATACACAGAGAATGGCGACAGAAAGACCGGGAAAATGGGCAAAAACTAGAAGGATTATAGCAAACGTTGTAACCAGCGTCTGTGCCTATTCACTCACACAAGTCTGCAAGTGGAAAAACACATCACGACAATCTAACTTAAAAAAATTCATGAACACGAGAAAGTGATATTCACGGGCTAAGCTTAATTTTACAGTTGTATATAAATTTAATGGGTAAAAGTGGTATTGCGAAATAAGTAGAACTGTAGAATGAGAGTTACCGCCTGTGACGATGCATGTGCCGAGTTGCGAATCCTAATAATGAAATCTAAGTGATTAGGATTAGCTGCTGTTTTTCATATTCTTAGTAAATAAACAAAGCAAAAAAGTAAACAAACAAATGTAGAAACTCGATAACTAGTTTAGGGCGTTGCTTTTTGTTTAAGGAAATGCAGAAATGGTTAGAATTCAGAAAGTTTTCATTTATTAATTTATATTCTTGAGCATTTGCCGATGATGGTAGGCCATAAAATCAACTTTTTTCAACCAGTTTTACAAAGCCAAAATTTTTAGTATGCAGACATGTCGACTGATATCCTAAACTAACATTCCGTTTCTTTTTGTCGAACGCTTGAAAATCCAGCTGTGAAAATCATGTCTGACCATCAGACAACTTTTGTTTCTTAATGATTATCACGAGCTTCTTCTAAAGACTGGAAGATATCACATTCCCAGATAAGTAGACTAGATACCGGTACCGTAACGGCCCTAAGACGTAGCTTCGATCCCGATTTGAATCCCAGTCTCAAATTCTTCTCTCCACTCCCGGAACCTCTCTTTCCAACTAAAACACTACGGCGCGGCGGTGTGGCTCAACGGGCTAAGCGTTAGGAATACGCTCGCCACCGCACCTCTAACTACTCTGCGTGGGTTCGCAGGTTCGAATCCCATGCAGGGATGGTTATGTGCGAGAGGATTGCTGGACTCCTCGCCGTCGTTGGGTGGTTCACGTACGGTAACCGCTGGTCGGTTACGGCTTCCTCCACCACCAAGTCCATGCTTCCGAAAACAAACAATACAGTAAATCTAATCCCATACCCGACTTGGAATGGTAACCGGACGAGAGGCCGTGGTTCGCCATATGAATAAGCCGTCTTATCGGCTTTCCTCTCCCCCGGGATAAATATGTAAATCCTATCCTAAATCCTATCCTACCGTATATGTATCAATACAAACGTAAATTTCTGATCGGCGGTTAATAGACAAATTTGTTTTTTTACTCATAATGCTATAATGTCATAACGATCGTACCGGTACCGGTACCGGTACTGATGCTGAGTGATACACCGGTGCCGGTACCTCGACAAAGATAGACCTTAGTCAACATAATAACATAAGAGCAATTTGCGGCGCCGATAGAAGGGTGTTAATCAGCTGTTTCGTTGTTGCGAGTTAGCAGCTCCGGTGCGTGCCAACATAAACGACTCTTCTCTCTTTTTCCGGATTTGAGAGACCAACGTAAAAGTACACATAACACGATCAAGTTTTATTTAAAAGCAGCATTTTTTTCGTATAAGTGTGCCGTAAGCTTTTCCCCCAGATAATATGGCACAGTACGAATAAATAGTTTGGGAACTGCTGCCTTACGCGATGTCCAAGCAAGGCATTCGTTGAAGCTGAGAAATGCAACCTACGATACAAAGTTGATTACGGTAAGTCCAACGCCTCAACCTGTTGGCCATCGCGCTTTATAACCATAGCTATAGTATAGAGCTGACATGGGCAAACTACGGCCAGTTGGGTAATTCAATCTGGCCCGCTTGATGCTTCCTCAACCAAACTAAAATTTGATGTTTTAGCTAAAAAAATAGCTCAAGGAATTTATCAAAATTGCGATTAAATTTAGTTTTGGCACGAGGCTTATTGTTTTCCAGTTTTGCTATTGTAACACTAAATAGTTTTCATACAATGTTTTTACGTCACACTTGCATGGCCCGCCAGTATAGGCGGGCAAAATATTTGGCCCCTAGTTCAAAAACCTTACCCACCTCTGGTATAGAGCCTGAAAAAACTTGCATTCAACTCCCAAATATTCAGAATCTGATTCAATTCTGATGTTATAACAGTGACAGAATTTTTACCCAATGAATTTAATTTACACATGCAGACAAAATTAATTAGTCTTCTTCAACAATATTTTTTCTGTAACTGGGAATCTCACAGCTGTGCATAACTTTTGAATTAACAACAAGAACAAGGATAGATGTCCAGTAATTGTATTATTAACCTTCATGTGGATTGCCATAAGGTGACTTAAACTCCTATTACATGTGTAATCATCACCAGTTTCATAGCTGCCATGTTTAAATACTATATTCTCCTTGACCCCATCTAATTTCCACCTATTACATATCACACATGTGTAGTCATTAGGGCTGGGGATTTTCCAATACCCGATGATTTCAGAATCAAATCAAATATTTTTCTCGAATCGAATCTCGAATACTTGGGAGATATAAAATTGTGAATTGTATGTAACATGTCCTCCATACGCATGGCATAAATGAAACATAGAAAACATCACTCAGGCAGATTGCTGAGCGTTCACACACAATATAAAACACGTTTTCATCAATAACTCACTACAGAAAAGAGTCCTATGTCAGATCTGCGTTGAAAAAATATGGCTTCAATGAAAAAAAAATTGAGAAATTCATCTCGACCATTGGCGAGAAAAAAAAATGGCATCGATTCGAATAATTTACTATTCGATTCGAAATGCCCAGCTCTAGTAATCATCGCCAGATTCATGGCTGCCAAGTTAAATACCACTTTCCCATTGACCCCATCCAATTTCCAGCATGTTTATCATGGCCAGATATTTATCATATCTTAGTGACTCTTACATAGATTAAAACATGAAAAAAACAAAATTTCTGCAAAAATTCAAACTAAAAAACAGTCATTGAGTCATCTTTTTCATGTTGTTCTTTATTTCAACTCCATAAATCAACATAATAGACCATAAAAAAATTTATAAAACAAAATGAAGTAAACTGTGGCCCGTCGAAGGTTTTCGAGTGATCTGCGCGGTATTATTCGAATCCCAACGTCTTTCACAAATCTGAGCTATTATTGAAACCAGGGCTGGGGAGCGTAAAATTAGTATGGCTCGAGCTCCAACTCCAGAGCCACAGTATATTCAAGCTATTGCTCCAGAGTCCAGAGCTTCATTTTTTTTCAGCTCGGAGCTGGCTTCAGCTCCGCACACTATAATGTATTTGATAGTACCGCTAAGCTTATCCACAAAAAGTCGGGTCCTCACTGTTATTGGACACGTTTAGTGGACATAACGAGTGTTTTAATATTATGTTGTTATTGTTATTTGTCTCCATCATTTTTGAAAAATCGCTTTTCTCTTTGAATACTGAACCAATTGCTTTGAAATTTTCAGTGGTTAAAGATAAAATTTTTCTCCAGAAGGCTATTACTTTTTTTATCGCTATGACGTCATCAAAATTATTACCATTGGGTGGCGCTACGTGTCCATATATTTGAGCATAGCTCTCTTGTTTGTTACATGATTTTTCACAAACTTGGTAAGGGAAAGATACAAAATCAAGTTAACACTAAATATCATGAGTTTCAATGGATTTCTTATATTTCTGTATTTCCGAGCTAATAAGTTGCTGTTCTAGACCCCATTTTTTCGGCCCGAGGCGTCTTATTTGGCGGCTATGCTTTCTTTATTTTGCTGTGGCCAACTGATCAGCGTATTTTTCGCAGATGTCTTCTCAAACATGATTTGTGTTAACTTTACATTTGGGTTGATATATTTTATTATGTGCGGATAAGATTTACAATTTAATTTTGTGAAGAGGAACTGATAAGACAGCTTAAACATAAGGCGAACCACGGCCATACATAAATTCAATCACATTTGTGAATAAGTATGTAACACAAATTTCACATAGTAAATGGCTTTTGAACAGTGGAAGTGCACTCGGAGCACTATTCTATAAATTACAGTTGATGCCTGACAGAAAACGTGAAATGCAATAATCATTGTTCATGGAATTTTAGAACACTCAAAAATAACCACTTGCCTATTAAAAGTAGTTTTAATTATGTATTCGATGACACCAGAGGGTCTTCTTTTCATATGGTTTAATTGACTTTGTATTGCCAGCTGTTAATTGTCATATTCCTTACAAACATTCAAAATTATTTCCGCTACCCTTTTAACTTAAAATTACCGCTTTATTGTTAGAATAGTTAATTTCGTAAGTATGATTCTACCAAACAAACATGATCTGGTTCTAACCATATAAAATTATTACCGCATATTAGAGCATAACTGACCAACAGAAAAGCGATTTTTCTGTCCGTCTTCTTGGATAGCTATAAAAATAAACATCGTCTTATTTGCCGGGAAAAACAGTATATTACTAAATGTTATTGAAATTGAACTAAATAAAAACTACCGGTAATTGAACAATGAATGGCCATCACATGATTAATACGAGCATTTAAATTGAATTTGTTCTTAGGAACAGTATCGCTTCTACTAAATCTTCTTTCATTTGGTATGCGCAGGGCCGAAAACAATCTTTCCACACCAACTTGGGTTGGAGGCAATGCTGTCATCATGTATGCCACATTTTGAACTATTTCCAGATATTCTGAGATGGCTTTTAGAATATCCAACTTATATGAGCAATCTATTTTTTCTACATCATTCAAAGCATAAAAGAAGTCTCTTTTAAATTTGGAAAGCGGTGATAGATCTGAGTTTGAGTTCCCACTTCCCTTCTCTGTTCGACGACGTTTGGCTTCAATGTCAAGATGTTTTTCAAAATCTGTTTCGCATTCGGAACCAGAATCAGAGGAGTTTCATGGATGCCCGCTAGCACAGGGCGATTGGTTTTCAAATTGTGTAGCTCTTGATCCACGTTGCATTCGAACAGCTATATCACATAGCGCTGCCTTTCCTCTATTGAGCTGTTCTTCACTTAGGGTAACCCTGTACATAGGATCAACATAAATAGCTGCTAATAATTATCGAGGAGACATTTTTCTCTGTGCAGCATAGATGCTTTTATATCATCTGCAATGATGCTACTAGATTGTGAAAGTTTATAAATGAGGTTTTTCCCTTTTATAAAAAGACCCTGGTGTAAAATCTTGTACTTGTAACCTTTTGGCGACTAAATAGGGCTTCCGAAGTAATTCTTCTAATTGATGTGTCTGTCGTCATTGCAAATCAGTCAAGGTTATGTCTAGATTGGCCATGCCAATTAAACTGTTTTTTTATTTCTAAGAGACGCTGAATCATTAAGTATGTGCTACCCCACCTAGTGGCTCGATCTATTATTGCACTTTTTCCTGTTCTACGCTTCAATATAGCTTATATTTTAGGTGACCTAGCCATGACTGATTAACTTTTTTTGTTAATGAAAATGAACATCGAGGCATGAAATAAGTCCTTTTTGTAACACTCCTTGTGGCATGGCTATGGATGGTTGAAATTTTTGTAAAAAAGTTATAAAATATAGGGGGTAGCATATGATTTTCGAAGTGATACATAGATTTGGCAATTCCAGAAAGATAGATATCTTTCAGTTGCAATACTCCACACTGCTTGTATAAGAGTGAGTTATGAACGTGCTGTGATTCTGCAGATAGTTATGCCGAATTACTAGTGGTTTTAGCGTAGTTTTATTAGTTCCTCCCCAACTTATAATGCCATATTTCAGATGAGAGTATATAAGACTATAGTATACAATTTTTATTGCATCGATACCGAGGATTCTACGTAACCTATACAATATTCCGAGTGATTGTGAAACATTTTTACATAAGTGATTAATATGAGGTTTCCATGACAAGTTTTCATCTAGGATTATACCCAAATACTTAATACATTTTGATCTTTCTATCTTTTTATTGTCAATTCGGAGATGGAACTTCCAAGTAGTTTGCCTGGAACCAAAAACCATGAATTTAGTTTTTGAGAGGTTTAATGATATTTTATTACTTTTTAGCCATAAGTTGTCCATCTCGATTTTTTTATTGATCGAAATCTGCAGTTCTTCACAGCATGCAGCAGAATCAATGAGCGCGGTATCGTCCGCAAAAAGAGTCGAGGGTAAGCTAGTTGTTGCTGGTAAATCATTGATATATATTAGAAATAGAAGCGGTCCAAGAGTACTCCCCTGTGGGACACCACAGTATGTGGTGGCTATATGTTCATGCGAAGAGATGCCATCGATACATTCAATGTACTGTTGTCTCTCAATTAGATATGAGTGTAATAATTTGAGGGGTAAACTTCGGATTTCATAATGAGACATTTTACAAAGCAAAATTTCATGATTCACAGTGTCTAAGGCTTTAACCAAGTCTAAAAATACAGTACAGGTAACTCTGCCTTTTGACAAGTTTTCAAATATTTTTTTTTTCAATTTTGTCACTGCGAGTTCGGTCGAGTAGTCATTTCGGAAACCAAATTGGGATTCATTCAGCACTTTTGTTTTGTCAAAGTAGACTGCAAGGCGATTACACAAAATGTTTTCATAAATTTTGGCAAACTGAGAAAGAAGAGAGATTATCGGTAATTATTAGGGTCAGATTTTGTGCCTTTTTATGAATCGGTACTACTTTTGCTAATTTTAATATTTAAGGATAAATACCTTTCCTAAAACTTTGGTTGATAATTTTTGTGAGTGTTGAAGCTAAAATTGATTTTGCCATCTTGATAAGCCTGATCGGTATGCTATTCGGCCCTACTACCTTGTTGGTATCTAATTTATTAATTAGACTTTCAACTTCGCAAGGTGTAGTTTCCTGAAGAAAGAATGAGTTTTCCAATGAAGGACCTAGAAATGCGTCAAATTTGTTTGGAGATGGCCCAATTTTAAATGCAAGCTTGCGACCGATACTTGAGAAGTGTTTATTCATAACGAGGGCTGAATTATCCTCGTTAGCAGTAGTTCGGCATGTTCTTAGCATGGATCCAAGTTAAAATAGTCATGCTGTGGTGTTTGCACACTTTATGAAAAATCGGCACAGTATCAAAAATCCCTAAATGGTAACTTGACTTGGTAAAAGTGACTGTAGTCTAGTACCTGTAGAGTAGCCAACTCTATTCCTGTATTCACTCAATGAGCATATATACAATGAGTGGAAACTTGCAAAGATTTGCTCATTGTGGCATTGTTCCCTGTATTTTTTACGTCGTCCAGCTAAATGGTTTGTTGCATATTAAGAAAAGCATTGCTCGCTGCCAAAATCCCTTGCTTCAGTCGAGTCGGGTGCGAAATTGGCCGTATTGAGGTCTTTACTTCTTCAATACATATTTGGTTTTGGGTTTCGAAGTATGGTACGCTGAAAGCATACAACTATGAGCATATATATGCTTATCGGGAATGCATATCTATTAGACAGAAAACGTATCTACAGAACAGAATATGAACCAGTCGCCGAGAGGAGTGCGGTTATTTATGTATTTATTAATTGATATAACATGGGATATACATATTTATCCAAGGGGAGAAGAAAGCCGAAAAGAAGGCCTAAATATATGGCGAACCACGGCCTCTCTCAATCATAGCTCTGTGCTCCATATGAATCACATGGCTCTGCGAGCTATTCGTTTACTTATTAAAAATACTGATTTTAACTATAAATTACTCTGGGATATCTTGCCATTGAAAACAAAAGCCAGAAATTGGAACAAAAGCAGGGAATGAAATGTGTGTATTATGTAATGGAGAACCTGAGTTTGTTTCACATAGTTTCGTGTATTGTAAAATTACAAAAAATATTTATGAAGATTTTGTTTTAGATATAATAAAATTGATCAGAATACATTTTGTTATCAATATGATTCTTGCATATTATTTAATTTCAACGATCCTTTATATAGTCATATAGATACTGTTGATTTGGATGCAATTATACTTTTGTAATCAATAGTGAGAAATATTTCATGACTGCTATTAACTATGTGAGCTATTTTTTCTGCAATGCAAAATATTTCCTTCGTCTGCTATTTACTATGTGAATTAATTTTTCTGTAATGTAAAGTATTTCCATAACTGCTTTTACTATGTGGGCTGTTTTTTCGGTACTCGTAGTATGTGTACCAGGTTAGGTTACGATTCTCCTTATTTTTGTTCTATTAAAAGTTCGGGAATTGTCTGTGTTACACAAGTGAATAGAAGTGAACCGATAGAATTTAGTCCATTTACACAACTTGATATAAAGTAGGCGAACAAAATTAGTTACCTTCGTATTGGTACACATACTTCTGGAGCACCATTTTTTTGTAATGTAAAATATTTAATATGTGAACTAATTTTTCTGTAATGCAAAATATTTTCTACAGCTTCTGTATTTTTTATATGTCACTTTTCATTCCATCGATAATACACATTGTTCATTCTTTGTGGAGTTTTTGGTAACTTTACAGATGGAATAAGACCGACATTCAACTTTTTCTGTTTCTGTTTTCTGTGCTCGTAAACGCGGATTTTTACGAAGTTTGGCGAATGGGGTCCCTGGTCCGCTCATGTACGACATGGAGAGACTCACTTCAGATCTAAATTAGGAAATATTACATAACATAATATTTAGGGATTCCCAGATAGTCAAAACATTTGAGACGTCTGGTTTTTATCTACAAAAGAATTTTTAACACTCGCCAGTAAATACTCGTGACTGCTTGTAGTTATGATTATATTTAATTTTGATTCGTATTTTTCGAAATCGTTATCGCCGTTTTAAAATACCAAGATCCGTGATATAATTCAATACTATATATTTCAAAACACTAATAACTTGATTGAATATGCTTATCATTGGTTAGCTTATATCCACAATGATCCGGGAAAATGGCTGGGGCGACCCAACGATAATATGGGAATAAATAAGCCAGCACAATTGACTGTTCAAATTCCATGACTATTAAATATATTTTCAAATTTTCCAACACGGCATAATGTGTGCAGTAGGAAAACCAATTAAATTTAGAATGTATTATAAATGGTGAATGATTTGGTATTGGCCATTCCTGGATGTCAGCCAACTATTTAGTTCTGTTAAGTGTTTGGAGATGCCAAAAATTATAGAATTAAAATCGGCGTCGTAACTAGTGAGCATAATTATTCCTCAACCCTAAGAATTATTAAAAGATCAAAAAAGTATAAAAAAGTAATTTCATTGTCAGGAGCTGGAGCCACGGAAGTTTCTGGTGGCTCCGGCTCCAGCTCCATCTATCATGGCCAGCTCAGCTTCAACTCCGACTCCATCAAAATGTCACAGCTCCATGGCTCCAACTTGCCAGCCATGATTGTAACCTCTAATGAAAAAATTATCCTCGTCGTTCAAACGCGCGAGAAGCACCATCCAACTTTCGAAAGCTTTTTTATGTCCTTTTGTGAACGTTATTGCTCGAGAGAGATGTTTGAATTTATTTTCATCGTCTGCCATGTATTTCAATCTGCTTTCCTGTATCTTTTCTGTGAAGCTAGAAGAGGCAGTTTTCATGACCTGAATATTTGACAGCACTTACTTGTACAAGCAAGTTTTTTCACAGATGAACCATGTCAAATCCCCCGTGAGATCACTAATTTCTAACAGTCTTATGAAAAATTCGCTCTGTAATCTGCATTGCTACATCGTCCATCGCATCGAATATTGAAAAACTTATTGGATAAAAGCGATGTCATGCTTGATATTGAAATATTTACGTACGGCTGTACGATAAGAACTTTTGACTTTACTGTATCTTCGTATTTTCATTGTTCTTATAATTTTGGTGTGAGGGTTTTATTTGTTTTTTCATTAATCTATAGTCGGTGTAATCAAAACGAGAACATAACAACCATGTCAAGTGGCCCGTGCAATCATTCGTAAACTAAATGTGGCCCTTCGGCCCAAAAGGTTGGACAACCTTGGTCTAACTAATCCCATACCGTACCCGACATGGACTGGTAACCGGACGAGAGGCCGTGGTCCGCCATATGATTAAGCTGTCTTACCGCATCTCTCCTACGTGCTGACGGGGTACCGTAATTATGTAAATCCCATCCTATCAATTTTTTTTATATTTTATTTTCGAGCCTCTATGCAGCTATACCGTGGCGTACGGTATGTAATTTGCAACGAGTATGCAGCCTTGGAAAAAGCGACCACCACCTCTTGCTGTTTTGGTACCGGTACCGGTATCAATTGACGTAGAAAACTGAGGTACGGTACCGTCAAATTACCTAACTTCGGACAAAAAATTTAAACAGCCATATTTTGGCTTAAAAGTGCCGTTATCTATTCTCAACTTTTTAATGTTGCATACGGTAATGGTTTTTCCTATCAACGCCACAGAGCGTCGCTCCTACTGACGCGATCCTCGTCAAAATACCATCATTCTGAAGAGGGCGTTAAAAATGTATAAAATATATAAGAGTGGTCGCAAGATGTCCTACGAGATTTAGGTAATTCCTAAAATTCGGATTTTTAAATTCCGTGAAAATACCAAGATTTAACGCTATGTCATAGGTCAGGGTTGGGCAACCTTTTTCGGCTCGCGTGCCAAAATCGGCTAAATTTAACGACTAAATTCATCCGCGTGCCGACAAAAATTAGAAAACATGGCTCTGATACTTTCAAAGCAAAAATATACAATAATGAACCTTTTAAACATGTACAGACAGATTCACTATCCGTAAAAATATCTGCCCTGCAAATAGATTTGATTACTTTCTTATTCTATATCAGTGAGACTTCCGCTGCTGTACTACCGTTGATAGAGGTTTTACATTGGGTTTATATTTTGTAACTTTCAAAGAAGTACACGAACTACTGGTTTTATCTTTTAGGCTACACCTGTTACAAGACTTAATAAGGTTCATAACTGAGAACAAAGATTCACAAGCATATGTAGAGGAAAACAAGGAGAGTAATGCAGTTGAAAAGTTTTTAAGACACAAAAATGTTTCGGGAATGGCATCCCAATCACGCAATAGTTCGTTTTCTGCACTTCGCTCTTGTATTCCCTTCCTAAATCGCTTATATTTATTTCGAAGTCGATGTATAACAGTAAGTTAGCAAGTAAATCTAACCAACATGAGCTGTACAACTTCATAAATCAAGCAGAACTGGAGAAAAAGGGTGGCACGGACGAACTATATTACTTATACTGCGCTCTTCTGGACAAAATTTCTCGAGAGCTCACTCATTTGATAAGTCATAATATATTATTTTGTAGCCAAATGTCTTGGAAGGACAAAAAGAGATTAAATAAATAACGGATTGTTAACAAACAATAAATAATTCATCAGATATTTCAGTCATGAAACTTTTTATCTGAAGAAGAATTATCTCGTTTCTGAGGCCTCTCTCGTGTGCTGAATAAATAAACTCGCGTGCCAGGGGTTGCCCACCCCTGTCATAGGTTATGTAAACCTAACGTAGATCAATTTTCGCTCACTTCCGAAACGAAGGCGAGGTGAAAAATTCATTTAATTTCCTAGGAAATTCGCGGGACCTATCTCACGTGAATCGTGCCCGAAAGTGCCTGAAGTGAATTTCTATAAAACCATGTTTTTTATATACTGCATATATTTGAAATTTATGTATGTATGTTCATTTGCCTCAAAAATGTAACAGTATCTGCATACTAATAAAACAGTAAAACAGAGACGGGATACATTCAAGACCTTACTGGCCTAAGACATAGATGTGCGTGCGACATGTACCCCTAACAAGTATAACAGTAGTTTAGGACTGCTGAGTTATACAAGGACAACAGACATGAAATTAACTATAAATATTAACTATACAAATAAACACAGATAGTAGGCCTATCGAACGGCTTCAGGTCTGACATAAATAGCTTTTTTGCTAATGCGTAATTAACCGCAATATTTATTTATAGTGGGTTTCTTTGTTTTAGTTTTGGCATTTAATATTACTCAGGGAACCTTGTAGGCGTCAATCTCGCGCATCGCACGTTCCGCGGTCGTGACGAAAGTTGTTTGTATCGTACAATGAACTTTACTTTGTTGACATCACACTGTCAGGAGCAAGAACAGCTATTATTTAATCATAAGCACTCTTAAGATTTGCGCAACAATACAAATAGCGAATATTCTATTGCATTACATGGCCCCGTTATAAAATAAACTAAGTGTGATTCCAAATTTTGAAATTGCATTAATGTTAAGAATATGCAGTGATATACAGGGTGTCCATAAAAAAGTCTTAACATTTTGTAAAATTGCAAAGGGAATGTATCGATACCATATATGGTTTTGACCCTCACATATGCATTAAATGTAGTAAAAATACTTAAACAAGTATTGATTGAAAAACAACAAATCTGGTAAAGATATATTGAGAACTTACTTCATAACAAAGTTGAAATTGTAAAGGACTTTATGGACACCCTGTATATGTGTTCAAATACTACTGGCGCTGTATTTGGCATTTCAAAGTTACGTATTGGATTTATGTAAATTATGTTAAGGTAGCTAACGTAGAGTCATAAATACATTTTATGAGCCTGTTGTTAGTGAGTTCGGTACAGGAGAGCCTGTTAGTTTGAATCACGTATGATATATTTCTATAAAGTTAACCAATTACGTGTTTATTTCGGTCCAAGAGTGGACAATTTGGGAAGGGTCGAATCAAAAAAGTACTTACTTTTTTCATGTCGATATATCACTTTGTCCAATTTAATAGCGGATGACATTGTTGAAACGGAGATAAAAACATGTGTAGGCCTACTGTATTATTTAAACCCGTGATTCCCAAAGTTGACCGGGGGCCGAAATTAGAAGCGGGAGGATATTCGCGTGGCGGGAAATGACTAAATTACGGGTCCAGTGTAGTTTCGAACCTAAAGTACTTCCAGTGGGCGTAGCATAACAATTTATGCCTATGTTGATCCTAACCCTCACCTGACTGCGTCATCTAAAAATTACGTCATTACGACGTCACATATAATTAGGATGCCGGTATAATATATTAACGAATATACAAGTGCTCAAACTGTGATAATGACATAACAATAGGTAGTATCGGTAAACTAACGGGTACTCCCGTAGTTTGTGAACCAAGATGGTAGACACCGGAACGTAGTATGTGTACCAGATTAGGGCTGGACAATAATTTCAGGTACAAATACTACGGGAGTCACTGGGCTAGTCTCCGAACTAATAATAGGAATAAAATAAGGAAAATTGGTATAAAATTATGGTTAACCATGACCTGGTACACATACTACCTTCCAGTGTCCGTCATCTTGGTTCACATACTTCGGGAGTACCAACTAAAGAGTAAACCATCTCATTGAGTTAGGCGGGCCTATCAAATTACTACGCAGACCTGATTTAAACCATTCATAGTGTAGAAAGTTTGAATAAAGTATAAAAATGAGTCTAAATATCGTATGTGGTTGTAAAAATTTTCATACCTTTTTCTAAGAGTAAAGGTCGCCACTCAAAATCGGCCTATACATGAGATTCGGACCAATTTGAGAGAAGAAACGTCTTAGCTATAAGTTAATTTCTAATAAGAACTCGGGCAATTTTAGCGTCGCGAAAGTCGTTACTAAACGATTTTAGATTTTCTTACAGTCGGAGCTATACATAATTTTTTGAGAAACTAAAACAACAAGGCCGCCTTTAGCCGATGTGGCGCAGTGTGCACTGCACTCGCATAGGTCTCACGCTAATTCTACGTGTAAAATAATAAAATTAACAGTTGTAAGCATGCATACGTGTTTACTTGTTAAGTTACTTTGATCTTTTTTTCAGTTAAAAGGCATAAAACATATGTCATTAAATCAATAACAATCCAGGTATTATTTTCATCTCTACCCAGACTGGGCGCCGCGTATTTTATTGCTCATAAAGACCTACAATAGCTAGGACCGCCCTGGCTACGGATAACTAGAGGCCACGATGGCACTGCTACAAAAGGTAAGTTTTTCTTACTTGCAAGCCATTGACGAGCCGCATATATTTTTAGAAAATTAAAACCGAACGGATGATACTTTTTGTAATAAAAATCAAGCAGTGATATATCTCTCGAATAAAATATAAATATATTCCCTCATTGCATTGTATCTCAAAAGTTTCATTTGAATATTTTTGGCACCATTGAACCCTTGGCACTTGGCTTCAACTTTTCTGCGTTTTGTTGCCATTTGTCTAATTATATTTAAATTATAGGCTCATTGATCGAGTAATTGTGAATTATATACTCGTTAGGTTATAATATAATTCAATATACACGTGTCTCACAATAAATTCTGTTACGTAAAGAATATAATCGTCAAGCTGTTTTGTTACTACAACGCGTCGTGGACTAGATTTTTTTTTTCCGCGGGCCGTAGGTTGCCGACCCCTGGGTGAGGCGGTGAGCATGAGATTTAAGCCCCACATGTGCAATCTGCGATGCTGACACAGCTTAATCTAACACAGTGAATCCCAACCTTTTTTGGTTCCTGCCTTTGCCTATTTTGGAACTTCCATTCTTTCCTTCCTATGCATAAAACTACTTTATTTGTATAATTTTAATGAATCCTCGCCTAATGCGCACCCCGCTCAACAACTTGTACAGTTCTAAAGAAGTTCATAAGTATTATAGCCAGGGATCCCATCGATCTGGAACCCAAAATAAGGACGACTGGAAAAGTTGCTGCATTGTGAGCAGAAATAGCTGGCTTTCCTATGGCCTCCAGGTTAATGTCACAATTACAGAGGTTACAGTGTGCGGAGCACTCAGGCGCTAAGTTCATGTTCTCAAATGTATTGGCAAATGTTCTGCCAAATTTGGCTATAACTATATTGTTTGAAATCTGGTAACAATAGTATGTTTAGCCTCGGAATATCAGATTTTTTTGGGAGCCGTATGCCGTCACTAAAAAAGCCATATATGGCTCGCGAGCCGTGGGTTCCTGATCTAAGATCTAACACTTTAACCGCTAGGCCATCGTAATTTAAAAGAAAATTTTTGGTAAATGGTGATATAAATACCACAAAAGATCACCCGGTACAGGTTGTGCGTCATTTAGAAAGTTATTATACTTCGGCTAGATCTATGAGATATCAGTGGTGGGAAAATTACGGCGCGCGGGTCCGTTGGGTAATTCAATCTGGCCTGCCCGTTGCTGTCCCAACTAAACTAAAATCAAATTTTGATGTCTTAGAATCCTTAGATAACTCCAGTAATTTGTTGAGATTGTGATTAAATTTAGTTTTGGCATGATGCTTACAGATTTTTGCTTTTTCAATTTCCTAACACTGTAAGTATTGTTCATAAAATGTAACTTTTTGCGTCACATTCGCATGGCCCGCCAGTTTGGGTAGGCGAAATTTTTGGCCTGCGGTCCAAAAACAATGCCACCACTGCTTTATATCCATTTTGACTTCCGATGAGCATACGGTTCGAACCCATGATTTCAAACTTGAAATCAGCTAATTCAGGGCTCTAACAACCAGGCTATTGCGTCCTACGTTGTCTATAATCTACATTAGTGGCTCTGAACCTTTTCTGGTGGGACAGAACCCAAACCAACGAAACATTTCGGAAGATCGGAAAACCACCGTGCAACAGGCCCAATACTGGCAAAACTAAATGATCTTTAAAAGGTTGAAATATACGTATAATTAGGCTTACCATATTTTTGATACAAAAAACCGGGACAGTGTGGATTGGACAAGCCAATCTCGATTTCGACAGAGGCTTATCCTATTAAAAAATATCCTCTATTGGTCTTTGCTTCAAATAATGGAAATCGTTCAACTCATTAGAACAGTGGTTCCCAACCTTTCTATCCTGGCGGACCGGTAAAATTAAATTAAATGTACTCGCGGACCGGCAAAAAATTGAAATGACCGGAACAGATAATATAATGCAATGTCGGGCACTCAATACGCTTCTAGACAAAAAAGCCACACTTAAAAACATTTCACACGAAGAAAAACTATCAAATAATGTGCCAGCCAAAAATTAAAATGGGTAAAACATAATGTACTACCATCTATTTTCGTAATAAAATGCAGTACTGGGTACCCATTATGCGTAAGAAAAGCACGCATAAAACATCTCACATAGAAAAACATGTACATGCCGAATAATGTATAAACACAATTAACTCTAGTGAGAATTTTGCTGCTGTTTCGTTTCCAATATTGGATTGCAAACGAGGCCTCAATGAAGTTTCTGCAACACGTAGCTCTGCAGAGGCGTGCAGCCGATTTCTTTGCTTCGTTTTAATTGAAGCTAGTGATGGAAATGTTTATTCGCATAACGCAGTAACTGATTGAAAATGCGGACAACAGTTTGATTGCTTGATTCCTTAGCGATGGGTATTCGCCATCGAGAGATATCCAAAATTGTGACAGTGATTCTTTCTTAAATCTAGACTGTAAAGTAGATTTACAATTTTATTCAAGATTTTTCTTTTTCATCGGGTTCATTTATATTAGACCCTCTGCAGTTGATCGACGCCTCAAACGAAATGAATGTACATTGCAATGACAAAGTCGTCGGTGACTTGGCAAGTTAGCACCAGGATCAAAATCCTACTATGTCTGCTCGAAATATTGGAACAAGTTCATATTTTACTGGAATATTAGGATAGGATAGGATTTACATATTTATCCCGGGAGAGAGGAAAGCCAATAAGACGGCTTATCTATATGGCGAACCGCGGCCTCTCGTCCGGTTACCATTCCAAGTCGGGTATGGGATTAGATTTACTGTATTGTTTGTTTTCGGAATCATGGACTTGGTGGTGGAGGAAACCGTAACCGACCAGCGGTTACGTGAACCACCCAACGACGGCGAGGAGTCCAGCAATCCTCTCGCACATAACCATCCCTGCATGGGATTCGAACCTGCGAACCCACGCAGAGTAGTTAGAGGTGCGGTGGCGAGCGTATTCCTAACGCTTAGCCCGTTGAGCCACACCGCCGCGCCTGCTACTCTTATATTATTATACTGCTCTTGACTGTTTTCTGGTTTAAACAAAGGAAATATGCATAACGTTTTATATAGATGGTCATAATAATCAGGAATATGACGCAGAACAGAAAAAGCACGCGTGTCGATTTTTAGATTTCTGAATTTTGCCAGATTTCATGGAGTGCATTCGCGATGAATCGGAGCCAAAAAAGCGAAAAGTGTGATTACTCGGCGCCAAGATGTCGCGAAATACGTCGCAATATGACGGCGGAAGAGAAATTGCGTAATAAACCAACGCAACCTCGTCTTCGGTAAAGAGATTTATACAGCATAAAAACAACGAAATTTCTCGCGGACCGGCAAAAAAGCTTCGCGGACCGGCACCGGTCCGCGGACCGGCGGTTGGGAACCACTGCATTAGAACACTTTCTTTCGGTATTTTGATGAGTCCACGACAGTACAATTGTTTGTTGAATTAACGCATGGTTCATAACTATGACATACCAATTGTTTTCTCCATCTGAACTAGTGAAGTGAGAGGCAAATCAGTGAAAAAAAAAACAAATAGAAAAATTATTTATGACTGCCATACTGAAAAACCGGGACATTTAGGTCTGCGGCCGGGACGGCGAAAAAACTTGCTAAAACCGGGACTGTCCCGGCTAAACCGGGACGTATGGTAAGCCTACGTATAATGGCAAATCTAATTTGTAGTATTTGATGATATTTACAATATACAAATACGAGAATATCAGTCAGAGACCGGAGACTTATCGACCGAAAGTTAGGGGATCCCCAAAACAGCGCTCTTACTCCATAGTGACACCTTGTGTCCCATCACTAATTAATTAATAACTCGCTAATTATACTACATAATTCATCCAAAATCAATAGGCTTCTGATACGACATATGATGAATGCACATGCAAAATCTGGAGCAGATTCAATTTCGCTTTCGTGAGATATCGCGTGCATCTAACAGACAAACGAGAATATCGGTTGGAAACCGAAGACTTATCGATCGATAGTTAGGGGATCCCCCAAAACATAAACTGCAGTTTCGATTCATCCGCTCTTGTAACTTGCGCACTGCGCATCGCACACACACACTCGGCGGGTCTCAAAATTCTCTCGCTTTACAAAAATCTAGATCACTATATCAATAATTGATTGATAACTCGCTAATTATACGACATAATTCGCCCAAAATCAATAGGTTTCTGGTCCGAGATAAGATGAATGCACATGCAAAATTTGGAGCAGATTCAACCTCGCATTCGCGAGATATCGCGTCCATCTAACAGACACACAGACATACAGACAAATACCTATCAATATACTTACCGATCTTAAGATCGATAAGCAACAAACAGACAGACAGACAAATACCTATCAACATACTTACCGATTAAAATGGATAAGTAATAATATAGATCAGCGTTTCTCAAATTGTGTTACGCAGAACACTGCTGTTCCGCGAGCTCTTCCGGAGTGTTCTACAAAACAATGCTCAAAATTGCGACTAAATTGGTCGCCATGGCTATAACCAAATTTTTTTATTATCAATTTTTCTTACTAATTTCTTGATTTTCCGCGGCGTGAGATAAAAAGCAAAGGCGTTCCGGGTGTAAAAAGTTTGAGGAACGCTGACAATGACTCTTTGAATTGAATGTAAACACTCCTGGACTCACTCGCACTTTAGGGCGTCTATTACTTTGCTTACTTTACACTTTTAGGACGTCCATGTTGGTTACCGGATAAAAACCCTCAGTCTAACTGTTCGGTACCGTTGGGTGCAGTGGTCAAAGAAAGAGAAGGTGATAAAATCCAAGTATTAGTAGACAACGAGAAAGAGGTTTGTGTGTCTTGACTCTTCAATATAGCCTCTACTAATTATCTCTATTTGATTGTCATGATTCACCTGGTTTTGAGGAGGTGGTGGACATGGATTATTTGGTTTTGGGGAGGTGGTGGACATGGTTTATTTGGTTTTGAGGAGGTGTTGGGCATGGTTTATCAAGTTTTGGAGAGACGATGGGCATGGTTTACCTGATTTTGGGGAGTTGTTGGGCATGGTTTATCCAGTTTTGGAGAAACGATGGGCATGGTTTACCTGGTTTTGGGGAGGTGTTGGGCATGGTTCATCTGGGTTGGGGAGGTGGTGGGCATGGTTAAACTGGTTTTGAAGCGGTGGTGGGTATGATTTAGCTGGTTTGGGGGAAGTGGTTGGCATGGTTTACCTGATTTTTGGGAGATGGTTGGCATGGTTTATCTGATTTTGGGGAGGTGGTTGGCATGGTTTATCTGGTTTGAGGGAAGGTGGTGGGCATGGTTAAACTGGTTTTGAAGCGGTGGTGGCTATGGTTTACCTGGTTTTGGGGAGGTGGTGGGCATGATTCACCTGATTTTGGGGAGGTGGTTGGCATGGTTTATCTGGTTTTGGGGAGGTGGTGGGCATGATTCACCTCATTTTGGAGCGGTGGTGGGCATGGATTATCTGGTCTTTTGGAGATGGTGGGCATGTTATATTTGATTTTGTGGAGGGGGTGGGTATGGTTTACTTGTTTCTGATGTCAGGATGTGGTGTGGGCATGTTACATCTGGTTTTGGGGAGGTGGTGGGCATGGTTTACCTGGTTTCAAAGTCAGGAGGTGGTGGGGGCATGTTTTATCAGGTTCTGGGGTGATGGGAGTATGGTATACTTGGTTTTGGGTGATGGTGGGCATGGTTCACCTGGTTTTGGAGGTTGTGACGGGCATGGTTTACATGACTGTGAAGTCAAGAGGTGGTGGGGGCATGTTTCATCTGGTTCTGAGGTGGTGGAAGCATGGTATACCTGGTTTTGGGGAGGTGGTGGGGGCATGTTTCATCTGGTTCTGAGGTGGTGGAAGCATGGTATACCTGGTTTTGGGGAGGTGGTGGCCATGATTTACCTGTTACTCAGAGACAAACAATCTCAAAAGGCAGAATTCTCCAAGAAAATTCGTTCATACAAATCTGATTTTTGTTACTCAGTTTCATAGCATATAGAGTTGCCCTTAACTTGACATTTTTGCAAGCTATGCTACAATGGAGGATCCTTTCATTTTGGTACTTTATGCTCATCATGCCACCCTTTGGATCCCTTAGCCCTCTAATGGATCCCTTTTTCTTCAAACTCCCATAGACTTTGGTTTGTTCCCGATGGTTCAGTCGGGCATAGCTATGTATGCATAACCAGAAAACGTGCTTGAAATTTTACCAAAAATCAATTGCGCTTCTATGAATTTATATTTTAAAATATATTCTAGAAATAGTCTCAGGATCCTGTTGATTGCATTTTTTTGTATATTGAAGCAAAATATGTTTGATACAAATTTAGGAAAGATGGTTAGATGTGGATTCATCAATCAAACTGATGCATTCAACATCTGTAGATGGAGTTGAGGACATGATCAGACTTGGCGATATGAATGAAGGGGAATTCTCAGGAATTTACCTATGAGATATAATGAAAACGAAATTTATGTAAGTGTTGTAAGTTATACCAAAGAAAATAATAAGGCAGATAGAATTTTATTTTATATAGAATATTTTATCTTATCTTTGACTCTGAACCAAGTTTTGTGAGTTGAACATGAAATTTCAACCCGTTATCTTTAACCAGTGATGACAACATAGTCGATTCTACTAGAGACCCAGGTGTAATGATTGGTTATGCAGTTGCAAACCATAAGATTCTAGTCCATTCAATATAAAATAGCTGTTTACATAGCAGTCGCTGTTTGTACAAAGTCAGCCTCACAATTTATATTTCTGCGGTTTAATTAAGGGTAATATATTCGATTGACCATGTCTAAAAAATGGTATTTCCTTCGGTTATTGGTTCTCCCTTGTGTTTTAATGGGTAATGTGATAACACTTTTATTTACAACAAGTCTTGAAAATCAGGCTTCTTTTTGTTTCAAACTTGCCAACAACAGATTCTCTTACTCGCAAACGTTGTCGAATGTGACATAAGATTATATGATATGAACAACTTAAACATCATATTCACTGATTTATGCAAGAGTATGTAAGTTACTCTAACATGACACGAGCCACATAAATCTTACATACTTATCGAAATTCTAAATATAATGCCAGTCGCTAGCTGTCAGGCACTTAACCAATTTGTTACGGCAGGCTTTACTCCACCGCCCTGATACAAACAGTTGAAAATGACACTTTTGAAGCTGATTAAGTTCCCCAGTTCAGAACTCTGGTTCAAATAGTGTGAAAAATCTTCTAATTAGCAATATAAGTTCACAAAATTTCTGTGTTTCAGACTTACACTGGTTCAATCCTTGTGGCTGTCAATCCTTATCAAATCCTTCCCTTGTATGAGGCAGACCAGATCCGGATGTACACAAACAAACAAATCGGAGAATTGCCACCACATATATTTGCAATTGCAGACAATGCTTACTTCAACATGCAGAAGACCCAGAAAGACCAATGTGTGATTGTAAGGTAAGGTTTTTTTGTTTATACTTGTAACGAAGCTCTGAACCAGCAGTCCCTTATATGTCAGGCTACTATTTTTGGAAGGGCAGAACTCTATATGTCTGGTATATCACACCCTTAATTAAGTTATTTTTGGTTATAATCAGAGCCAGAACAAGACTCATTTCCATCTAGTTTTTGTTCTTCAAAAACAAGGCTCTGAGCAAGCAGTCTCTCATGCAACAGGAATTTCGGCAATGAGGACTGAGCACATGGCTTATAATAGGATAGAATTTTCATAATTATATAATGAGAGAGGAAAGCTTATACGAGGGCTTTTTCAAAGAGACAATTTCATGGTTGTGAGTTGAATATCCAAATGAATAAATACAATTCGAAACGGCAGTTCAAAATTCTTTTCTCCAAATTCTATTCTTTGGACTTGAATTTTAATATCAAAACATGAACGCCAAATTTGCGAATTTAGTTTCAATTTTCTTTATGCGGCATTCACAATACCTTATTTCCGAACAAGGCCTGTACAAGTAGACACTGACATATGAAGAACTGTGACTAATTGCAGTCTTTCGTCTTCAGAATTGCCTACAAATTCAATACACTCTGGGTGATATGGCGAGCATGGGCATACTAAAAGTTAGGTTCACCAGCGTTTCTGGGTTTCATAGCATCACAATTTTGTATTTCGAAATCGTACATTTAAGACAGAAGGTTTATCATTCTTCTGTGAATGAAAAATAACACTTTTGTGTGCTGTGAATTATTGTGGGGCAATAATTGACCATTTTTGGCGTTGTTGACAAACTCACTGGCATACTAATAATTACTGTATATGTTATTTTAACATGTTTGCTCAAATCAAAGTGTTGGGTCGATTGCAATACATAGAAATAAATGGTTCAGCAAGTTTCCATTCAAATCCAAGAGTCTATATTGATATAAGTAAATTCTTTAAAAATTACGAAATACATGCCACTATTAATAAACTTGCTACATTTTGAAGATTATTTGCTTTAAGCGGAATTAGGTCTGCATTTAGATATATTTATAGTCTATACAATTAATACAATTAGGCTATTGTGCAGGCTTTTATTCAAGCATCTCAGATGTTTTATTGAGGTTTTGCTCCACGAAAAGGTTTAAAAACCCTTGGTCTATTGATTGAAGCTTACCTTGACTTTAAATCCCATGCCTGCACATTTCACCAAAGGTATAATTAGAAAAATCCCAGTCCTTTCAACAGCTTTTACATATTATTAGATATCAGTGGCTACTGGTTTGGAGGGAAAGGCGTAAATGGGCGCTGTATAAAAATAGATTACAGGTATTTTATATAAGTTTATTGAAATAGGGTAATGAGCCCTCAACAAAAAGTGAAAATAACATAACATCTGTTCAAATTACCTTATCAGTGAGACACCCACGTATTATTTAATACGCCCAAACATTTCTTAGTAATTTGTAAATGATTAACAAATGTAACTCTCCCCTCATCATTGGTATGCATCTTATCATACCCTTTTAATAGAGATACCTGACACAGACTTTGCTTAGCTACTTTTATTCTAAGTATTCGAAGAACTCAGCTTGTTTACCCAACACTTAAGGACTTTGTGATATAAATCATCATTCTCTATAAATACAATTAGGGGTCAAACATAATTTATTATAATCAGGGTCAATTTTAACAAATTTGCTAATGATATGGTATCAGCCTTTCCTCTTTCTATGGTTTTGCACTTGTGGATGTGTTTGTGCATATTGCGAGGGTCAGATCTTTATACGAAGTTCCCAACAACAAAAAAACACCTCCGCCACATCTTAATATAAAAAAAATTAATATCCAGTTGGGGTTAGGATTAGGTTTAGGAATTCAGATTGCGCTGGATAATAAAATTTTTAAATCATACCTAACTTTATTCCAAACTGGATAATTACTAATTTTTTTATTTAAAATGTGGCATAACCTTGGATTTCCTAATTGATAACCAGCGTTGGTTTGCCGCAGTTTTCTCTTCTCGAGCAAAACTTTGTGTTCGATCGATTTTTTAATACATGTTGGAAAAAAACTTGACTGCCTAACTGTCAAGAGCATTGAAAGCTCCAATGTAAGGATGACATATTGAAGTTCTGATCCTTGTGATGATTGCTACCACTTCTGAGCGATTCATGCGACCGCAAATCCGAGTGCTTCCGCAAAATCCTCTCCGAAAACACACCAGTTCAAGTTTGTAAATGGCCGTATTCATTTATAGGTGTAACAACGATCCAAACTCTCGCACTCTAATTATAGGACATAATTCATCCGAAGTTAATAGGCTTCTGGTCTGAGATATGATGAAGGCACATGCAAAATTTGGAGTAGATTCAAACTCGCCTTCGTGAGATGTCGCGTTCATCTAACAGACAAATACCAATCAACATACTTACCGATCTTAAGATCGATAAGTAATAAATCATAGTTCGAAGTGTTTTAATGAGATGGATAAGCTTGGTGGTTCTCAGCGATTTTTTTTGGTGGCATTTTCTTCAAACACAATTTCAAATCGCCCCGTTCACTGATGGAAAGGCGATTTCGATGTTTTGATATCAATAATGTCACGAAAAAATAAAAATAAAATTCTAAAACAAAATTTCCCGTTCGGCGCTCACCTCAGTTTCATTATCTAACTAGGTTATTTGCGATCATTGAGTGTATTGTGCGTGAATTGTTTGATCATAATAAAATTTGAAATCCACCAATCAAAATAGTTCGCTCAGCGAACTTCGCTGGTAGGTCGTCTAACTTTAACCTGCAGACGGTTTCACTACACTGCATGATAACCTTCGCTATCGCATTATAGACGCAAAATCCCAAAAATGGAACGACAATTACGCTGGCTTTATCAAAGTAATTCGAGATGACAGAGAATGTGTTCAAAGCCTGCATTACTTGTATGTAATGAGCAGTGAATCATTACGTCCAACTAAACTCCAAAAGTGAAGTGACAAAAATCATACGCAAATGAAAGACGTTAACATCGGTTTCAATTTGTCACAACCTATTTGTGCGAATCTGATTTTTCTGACCTTGTCAGTATCAAAACCGTATCAAGGTTGACAGTGACATTTGTCTGGCTATATCAAAGACGGTGCCTAATATCGAGAACCTCATCAGACCGTAAATATATACTACTACTAGATGTCCAACTCCGCTCGCCGTATAATAAACAAACAAAGGCGATGTTGCACCTCCAAGTGGCGGGCTTCACGGTTGGTTTTGTTCAGACTAGATGCTTAACGACGGCGACACTCCTGCATCACAGTTCGAAAACTAGCCCTGTTCATTGATGACTGATCGAAATATTTGCTGAAGCGCCTGAAGGACGAAGAAATTCGATAAAAATGAACAAATAATTGTGAAAATGAAGACACAGTCTGCCTTGCAAGTGACCAGGATGATGTGACAACTTCGAAATGTCGAAAGAAAGCAAGGCATCAAAAATGCGATGCATTGCAAAAAATGTCAGTCAGATGTAGGTAAGTGGTGACGAAAATGATTACTTTGCACTTTATATAAAAAAAAAACGCTTAGTAGCACAGCAGTTTGGTATCACTCCATCTCAAGTATTGTAGCTTTCACAGAAGTTTTTTCTCCCCTTGGACTGCCACAACGTCCTTATTTTTAGATGAGAAACATCTTTATTTTGCCGTGTGTCCCTATTTTTAACCTTATAAATGAATATACCATTAAATTAAACTGGGAATTTAGTTTAGATCTGGAACTTCATAGGAGATAAAATGAGTAAACGTAAAAAATTTGCTGTGATGATTATGAGAAAGAATTCAACGGCGTCGAACGAAACGAAGGGCCAGTGATTTGCGCACTGCAGCTTTTGTGAATGTGACAACAATCTGGAATGCATAGGCAGAACAGCAATTTCTGTTAATAATGCAACCCAGAAACACAATGCTCTGCTCAAGAAATTAATCAAACCAATCTATAAATTACTTTTTTAAGAGTCAATGATTATACGAAGGCTATCTCAACACATGCTAGCAGCTGAAATTTATTTCCATCTTCACATCATTGAACATCCGACACTTGATATAAAAGAAAAATATTTTCAAATCATTCATGAGCGAATACCTATTAAACAATGTAACTGAATGTCAAGATGTAACAACACTACTTGAGAAAGTATTCAAAAAATTTGAGCAAATGTATACGCAAAGTACTGCAGCCAAAATAATAACAACAAGATGGACAATAGGACTCATGGAATACGAAACCAATTGAAGAAACACAGCAGTTAGAACGAAGATTAAGAGGTATGTGATGCGTAATACTGCTGGTAATTTTAGAAATAATAATCATGATCCAAGTATTTAAATGCTCAATAGAAGATAGATCAAATAGGAAAATACAAATGGATTAATACCCAAAACAATTCTTTGTGCTATACCTGTGCTTAATATACAGACATTTTTATCAAGCTATTGAGTTAAACATGTTGGTCTGTTAGTTTACATGGCTGTTTCAAATGTTTTTTTAGACATATCTTCATAAATTCCCTCTAGATGTGTTTCCATGCCAAAACCCCATCTGGACAGCAAATCATTCTTCAAAAGTGAGTTTCGAGACGTCTGCAAAAATCTATATTTTAGTTACGATATTTTGAAATAAATTAATTAATTAAATTAATTAAAATTAATATCCAGTTGGGGTTAGGATTAGGTTTAGGAATTCAGATTGCGCTGGATATTAAAATTTTTAAATCATACCTAACTTTATTCCAAACTGGATAATTACTAATTTTTTTACTTAAAATGTGGCATAACCTTGGATTTCCTAATTGATAACCAGCGTTGGTTTGCCGCAGTTTTCTCTTCTCGAGCAAAACTGTATAATTATCATTTTCTAATGATTTGTGTTCGATCGATTTTTTAATACATGTTGGAAAAAAACTTGACTGCCTAACTGTCAAGGGCATTGAAAGCTCCAATGTAAGGATGACATATTGAAGTTCTGATCCTTGTGATGATTGCTACCACTTCTGAGCGATTCATGCGACCGCAAATCCGAGTGCTTCCGCAAAATCCTCTCCGAAAACACACCAGTTCAAGTTTGTAAATGGCCGTATTCATTTATAGGTGTAACAACGATCCAAACTCTCGCACTCTAATTATAGGACATAATTCATCCGAAGTCAATAGGCTTCTGGTCTGAGATATGATGAAGGCACATGCAAAATTTGGAGTAGATTCAAACTCGCCTTCGTGAGATGTCGCGTTCATCTAACAGACAAATACCAATCAACATACTTACCGATCTTAAGATCGATAAGTAATAAATCATAGTTCGAAGTGTTTTAATGAGATGGATAAGCTTGGTGGTTCTCAGCGATTTTTTTTGGTGGCATTTTCTTCAAACACAATTTCAAATCGCCCCGTTCACTGATGGAAAGGCGATTTCGATGTTTTGATATCAATAATGTCACGAAAAAATAAGAATAAAATTCTAAAACAAAATTTCCCGTTCGGCGCTCACCTCAGTTTCATTATCTAACTAGGTTATTTGCGATCATTGAGTGTATTGTGCGTGAATTGTTTGATCATAATAAAATTTGAAATCCACCAATCAAAATAGTTCGCTCAGCGAACTTCGCTGGTAGGTCGTCTAACTTTAACCTGCAGACGGTTTCACTACACTGCATGATAACCTTCGCTATCGCATTATAGAAGCAAAATCCCAAAAATGGAACGACAATTACGCTGGCTTTATCAAAGTAATTCGAGATGACAGAGAATGTGTTCAAAGCCTGCATTACTTGTATGTAATGAGCAGTGAATCATTACGTCCAACAAAACTCCAAAAGTGAAGTGACAAAAATCATACGCAAATGAAAGACGTTAACATCGGTTTCAATTTGTCACAACCTATTTGTGCGAATCTGATTTTTCTGACCTTGTCAGTATCAAAACCGTATCAAGGTTGACAGTGACATTTGTCTGGCTATATCAAAGACGGTGCCTAATATCGAGAACCTCATCAGACCGTAAATATATACTACTACTAGATGTCCAACTCCGCTCGCCGTATAATAAACAAACAAAGGCGATGTTGCACCTCCAAGTGGCGGGCTTCACGGTTGGTTTTGTTCAGACTAGATGCTTAACGACGGCGACACTCCTGCATCACAGTTCGAAAACTAGCCCTGTTCATTGATGACTGATCGAAATATTTGCTGAAGCGCCTGAAGGACGAAGAAATTCGATAAAAATGAACAAATAATTGTGAAAATGAAGACACAGTCTGCCTTGCAAGTGACCAGGATGATGTGACAACTTCGAAATGTCGAAAGAAAGCAAGGCATCAAAAATGCGATGCATTGCAAAAAATGTCAGTCAGATGTAGGTAAGTGGTGACGAAAATGATTACTTTGCACTTTATATAAAAAAAAAAAACGCTTAGTAGCACAGCAGTTTGGTATCACTCCATCTCAAGTATTGTAGCTTTCACAGAAGTTTTTTCTCCCCTTGGACTGCCACAACGTCCTTATTTTTAGATGAGAAACATCTTTATTTTGACGTGTGTCCCTATTTTTAACCTTATAAATGAATATACCATTAAATTAAACTGGGAATTTAGTTTAGATCTGGAACTTCATAGGAGATAAAATGAGTAAACGTAAAAAATTTGCTGTGATGATTATGAGAAAGAATTCAACGGCGTCGAACGAAACGAAGGGCCAGTGATTTGCGCACTGCAGCTTTTGTGAATGTGACAACAATCTGGAATGCATAGGCAGAACAGCAATTTCTGTTAATAATGCAACCCAGAAACACAATGCTCTGCTCAAGAAATTAATCAAACCAATCTATAAATTACTTTTTTAAGAGTCAATGATTATACGAAGGCTATCTCAACACATGCTAGCAGCTGAAATTTATTTCCATCTTCACATCATTGAACATCCGACACTTGATATAAAAGAAAAATATTTTCAAATCATTCATGAGCGAATACCTATTAAACAATGTAACTGAATGTCAAGATGTAACAACACTACTTGAGAAAGTATTCAAAAAATTTGAGCAAATGTATACGCAAAGTACTGCAGCCAAAATAATAACAACAAGATGGACAATAGGACTCATGGAATACGAAACCAATTGAAGAAACACAGCAGTTAGAACGAAGATTAAGAGGTATGTGATGCGTAATACTGCTGGTAATTTTAGAAATAATAATCATGATCCAAGTATTTAAATGCTCAATAGAAGATAGATCAAATAGGAAAATACAAATGGATTAATACCCAAAACTATTCTTTGTGCTATACCTGTGCTTAATATACAGACATTTTTATCAAGCTATTGAGTTAAACATGTTGGTCTGTTAGTTTACATGGCTGTTTCAAATGTTTTTTTAGACATATCTTCATAAATTCCCTCTAGATGTGTTTCCATGCCAAAACCCCATCTGGACAGCAAATCATTCTTCAAAAGTGAGTTTCGAGACGTCTGCAAAAATCTATATTTTAGTTACGATATTTTGAAATAAATTGCCCACAGCCACAACGATTGAACCTTGTCTACCATCTAAGCATGTATGTGTTTATATATAAGTATAACAGCCACTTCGACAAACTATTATTTGAAACAAAAATGTAAATACCCCACAAAACAAATTGGAATTAATAAAATGTAACGGTTCCAGGAGAAATATTATTGCATTCAATAAATGTGGTGGATTTTGCAGTAGCAAAAAAGTTATTGCTATTGATCACAACACAAATCAATAATTTAAAAACACTCGACAAAATAATTCAAAACTTTTTGTCACATCTAAAATTATAAATATATATATATGTTGAAGCCATGTTTAGATAATGGCAATAATAGGTATCCAATTTATGTGAAAAAGTTTTTAGTATCAGCCTGAATTTAAGCAAAATGGATTATCATGGCAAACGCAAAACACCTCTTATGTTGTAATATGCAGCTGGTTACTTCGCATACAATGACAGAATGAGTTTGGGAAAAAATTATCAAGATCAGTAGAACTCCATCATAAAACACTAATTTATTGAAGTTAAAATATGTGTGTTTAATTTATTTTTTTCATACAGACATCACAATTTCAATCACCCATCAGTCAATTTATATTCTTGCTTACTGCTTTGATCACACAGCATAAATCCTCACACTGCAACTTTTTTATGATCAGAAAATACACATATCTCTTATCAAAATTTACATTCCTTGACAAATCATTACTGTATTGGGTACCTATGAGAATATTTACAAATTACTCTTTTTTATGCTGAACAATCGTAGCACAAAGCGGCTCTCTACTAGACTACATCTACTCATGGGAGCTTTAAAGTGAATTTAAAATCTGACTGTCAATGTGCGTTCGAGTGCTGAAACGGTCCTAGGGCCTTCCCACTCAATTGATTGTTCCTTCATTTTGTTTTGTAATCTGCATTCTATCAGTTCTATAGTCAAGTATATCGTGTAATAATCCATGTGCACAACTAACTTGAATATATATATATTTTTTTTAATGGGATAATATAATAAAATATAACCAAAAGTTTATAACCATTCGAGCAATCATAAGATAAATAATCCAATATTCATTTTTCATATGTCCATTCCATCAGTGTTTGAGGACGAGGTGTTGATCGCATCGACATACAATTCATCAATTTTTAGTATATTGAATTATATTATGTACAATAAAAGTAAAAAATTAAATATATTAGACATGTTCATTTTATACATAATAAATTTATACACACTTGATTTATAGTTCAAATACAATTTCTTAGTATTTCAAATTCTCTGACAAAATTTGGTGATTTTCTATTTTTTTCAATGTTGAGTCTGTAAGTGATTGCAGTTTTTATTTGTTTGATAACTAACTGCTGATTAGGGGGACTACCTTCAAATATAACAGAATTTCTATGTATCCATATTTTATATCAAGTGATTGAAATTAAATAAACAATAATATCCAAATCTCGTCTTGTAATGTTAGAATTGTAACAAATAGCTTAAATTCAATAAAACACAAGATTCATAATCTCCCAAAAGTCTGGCATTATTTAATCTCCTTACAGTATTTTCCATAAAATCAAAAACATAATCAAAATATTCACAACTCATGAATAGATGGCTAACAAATTCTGGTTCTTTTCCACATAACACACACATATCATTCCCTGCAATATTTCCTATTCCAGGTTTTGTTTTTACTGGTAAAATATCCCACATTAACTTGAAATTAAAGGTTTTCATATAGTTTGCCATAATATTATTATGAATATTCTCACATGCAATATTTAAATTACAATTGCGTAGAAAAATTGATCTACCCCCAGTAATAAAAATAACAATTTTTTTTTAAATAGTTTTATGCATACCTTCTTTTAGATCTGTACTACTTATGTTATGTTTTCTCAAAATATTAAAATATTAATCTATACTCACTTTGAGGACAAAATCTATGTAAACATGTATTTTTAGTGCTAATCCCCCAAAATGTACAAGTTGTTGTCCGATATTGTTTTCAACGAAGGACATACAAATATGATTGTAGTCCTCATTATAATCACATCCTCTAGCTTTATAATAATCCAAGACACTAATTACTGAATGATGTACATTGTAAAAATGGGTATGTTAATAATATCATAACCCCCCAACTATTTTGTTTTTTTTTATCAAATTTTTCCATCATGTCATTCACCCTTTTTCTTAGTGTATTCGGCATCGGAAATACTTTTGATAAACATAGAAACTGCGGCAACACCTTTAATTTTACTAATATACATTTGCCTTCTAAAGTCAACTTGATATCCTGTAATTCTCTTACTTATTTATCTCTTACTTATTTATAAGTCACTCGCTTAATCTTGACGCATGACAGCACCGTCAGAACACAGAAAAACGCAGGAAGTCGCACGATGATTTTTGAAGCAATAATTATCTGTTAGCACCAAGTCAAGCGTGTCGGCGAATTCAACATCGGGAGGAATTTCCTGAGTTACACGGGGTTGCTTAAAGTCATCGCCAAACCACGGAACAAAACACCTGAACCCAACTCAAATCTCAGATAACGCAGCGTGCAACGCAAAGAATGTTTCCACGAGAATTCGTTGCGTTGACGCAGTGCGTCAAAATTATGCGTTAACGCAACAACGCGCGTTTACTTAAACAATTAAAGAATAACAAAGTGGTGTGAACAGATGTGAATGGGCCCTAATTGAAGAGCGGCAGAGTTCTGCTTTAATGTACTAATGTCAAATCCAATAAGTGATGGCACTCTCCGAACGAAATATTCTCGTGAACAATTTTACAAACGAGAATTCCCATTTGTTGAACCAATATCTTCAATATAGGGCGTTCTACTAGTTGGGGTTATATGGAGTCGGCATCCTATGAATTTGTCCCAATATTACAGTCTATAAAAGCTTTGTTCAAATTTGTTGGACAACAGTTTCTAAATTCACTTTGTAATGATAGACATCAAGTAGATGTCAAAGATGGAGATGCTATATATGAATAATACATTTTTTCTACCTCGACTTAAAATAATACTATATCAATATGATTTCGACTTGGCTTGTTATTCACCACTATTGTAGATCCAGAATAAACTCTATTCGGCTATTGCTGATGAAAGAAAAATATCTTGAAAGTGTTGAAGATATTTCAAGCCCTCGATTGATGATTTGAAAATTCTCAAAACTGATGATGTTGGTCTTGAATTTGAGTGCTCCAGAAGTATGCGCACCAAGATGTCGCACAGCCTAAATCCTAACCGGTACAAAACACACACACTAGTTTCAGGTTGTGCACCATCTTGTTGCGCATTGCTCAGGAGGTCCGAATTTTGTTATGCTGGATATAATTTGGGGTTTTGTTATAATTTTTGGTACTTCTCAATATTTTTGCCGCTATTGTACTATTCAGAGAAGTTGGTCTTATCATCAGGTAATGCAGGCCTGTGCTATGGAAGAGGATTATTTTTCAATTCCATACATGCAAAAGTTTGCCACAGTAAAATGCAATTTTCTGATAGAGTAACTGAAGCACTACAAATAATTGGAATCAAAATTAACGATTCTTTCTCACTCGGACAAATCAAGGCCACTGTCTATGTAGAGAATGAAGTTAGTTTAGTAGTTGAGGTTATGAGTGCTCAATATGTTCCCTAATTAGGAGTATGTTTAGCGGATTTTTATGCTTTGCCTAGATGTCGATTCAGGTTGTTCAATGGTGCCAATCTTTTTCCACATAGATAGAATATTATGCTTTATAAGCGACTCAATGCTTTTTTTACGAAACATGATGTAATAAATAAATCACAGTTTGGCTTCCAAAATAATCTATCTACATCACATGCTATCTTAGACACAATATCATATATCTACGATAAATTAGAGAGGAAGGAGTTTGTCAGTGCAACATTCCTAGATCTAAGGAAGGCCTTCGATACCGTAAATCATAACATCCTGATTTACAAGTTGAGACATTTCGGTATCAGGGGTACAGCAAACAAACTCATTTCTAGTTATTTAAGTAATAGATCACAATATGTTCAAGTTGGGTCGTGTCGTTCCTCTCCCTTACCAGTGACTCACGGAGTTCCTCAAGGTAGTTGCTTGGGTCCTCTTCTATTTCTAGTCTATGTAAATGACATAACTTGTTGTTCCTCTCTCTTTACCAAATTGTTTGCTGATGATACCAATCTTCTCGACAGCGACAAATCTTGTGCAGTTCTTCAGTTGAGAGTAAATTCTGAAATTGCGAAAGTATCAAATTGGATGCGGTCTAATAAACTAACACTGAACATTGACAAATCAAAAACTATGTTAATATCTCCACACCAGTGCAAATCTAAAAATGAAACAGTAATACAAATTGATGACAAAAAACTTGAAAATGTCCATTCTTATAAATATCTTGGCATATATTTAGATAGTAAAATGAATTGGGATGTTCACTTATCCAAATTATCCGTTAAATTATCTAAATCGGTTGGAATACTTTACAAGCTTAGACGATTTACATCACCAACAACACTAAGGATGGTGTACTACTCCTTATTCCAGAGCCATATCCAATACGGCATAATTGCTTGGGGTTCAGCTGTTAAAACATTATTACATCACATTGAGATTATGCAGAACCGAGCAATCCGTGCAATATCTGCCGCTAGTTATTTTTCACGACTCAGTCCTATTTATTATAACCTTCAAATTATTAAATTGGCAGACATTTACAACATAGAAGTTTTGAAATTGATGCACCAACACCACTGCAAAAAACTCCCTCCTGCGTTCACAAACTATTTTTCAAAACAAAGCAATGTTCACTCATATGGAACACGGTCCTCTATTAGCAGTTCTTATTATGTAAATCGTTTTAGCACCAAACTCACCCAAAACTCAATCAAGTTTGTTGGTGTTAAATTGTGGAATAATCTCCCCACTAGCATTAGGACCAGTACTTATAACTTGTATAAACATGCACTGAAGAGCCTATACCTAGATGCTTATAAGCCTAGTTGCAATTAGTCTGGAAATATTATATTTGTATACCGGTATGTACCGTACCTATCCTTGTGGTGCTGCTTTTCCCATCCATGTTCGTCAAGTTGTGTGCTCGCTGTGTACTGTTCTTGTTTTAATATTTTCCGCCCAACCTATATGCCACGAATACTGCAGAACCCATAATTATTCTGCACTACTCTAATAGCCACTAACAATCGCTTTCAACATAAAAATCCGTTAAATACGGTATCGATTCTCGCAGCCAAAAGCCCGTTGCTGGGCACGCCATATTGATTTACTGTGTATGCTTATTCAGCATTATTTCGCAATTCTTTGTTGTCATTGAGGCATATCCTTCTTACAGATGTCGCTGTTGAGTCATATAATACGATGTAGTCATTGTAGTATCTCGGTGTTTATTGGGCATGCAGCGGGAACCTATTGTATTCCTGTGTTTTATTATTATTATTTATTGGACACGAAGTGGACATAACGATCGTTTCAATATTATGTTGTTGTTGTTCTTTGACACGTTTTTAAAAAGTCGCTTTTCTCTTTGATTACTGGACTAATTGCTTTGAAATTTTCAGTGGTTGAAGATGAAATTTTTCTCCAGAAGGCTATTACTTTTATTTATTTCAAATATTTCTGTTAGCTCTGTAAAATTTGTTTTTGTTTGCTATGACGTCACTAAACGTTCTGCGGATATCGGACGCCATTTTGTGTCCAACGGACCATCTTGCAATTTCAATTCACGCTGTCACAAGACAGGACCTTCTAAAGATAGAGAAGTTCTGGTACCGTAACACAGCGCGGTGACACTGAACTAACTCGTAGCTGTCAAAAGCTTGAAAATCCATACAAATATGAGAAATAAAAAGATGAAACTTGGCAGGTGGGTAGAGTTGTGTTTCTTTTAACTATATTTGAAAGTTTCGCGTTTCTACATTTGAAGGAGGGAGAATAGGGGGTGTGCATTTCCGATACGTCGATAATATCTTTGTCAACCAATTTGCGGCCACCGTGTTTTCGTCTGTTTGATTGCTGTGATGTGGTGCTTTGTTTATAATTTAACGAGTTTTGTTCGAAATAACCGTGTTCTTGAAATATATGACGGTCAGAAATGCAATTAGAAGCCCAATGTTTTCACGCTGTCACAAGACCAACAATTGTCAACCAATTTGCGACCACCGTGTTTTGTCTGTTTGATTGCTGTATGGCTGCGTATGCGATAGTCTCGACGCAGCATAAACGATGATCAAGGCTTGAAATCGCACACTGGTCGTTCGGTCGCAAATACGTCTTTCGAGTGCCGTACTTTGGGGATTTGTATAGCTTCAACCCTTTGTCGTAGAAAGTTAATACGAGGTTTAGCGTGTAGAATAAATGCCGCCAATGCACCCACGGTGAAAAAATTAACGGGTTAGATATATTGGTTTTTGTTTTATAGCGGTTTGAATGAAATTGTCCGCAGACTGGCTACACCACCCTAGGCCTGGTGAGTTGTCCGTGTAGTCGAATTGTCCATCAGCCCTAAACGGCTATGACAGTCACTGTACAAAAAATTGTACCCCGATTCGGCTGGTGTTAAGTTGACGCATGTTATTGGACACGTAGTGGACATAACGATCGTTTCAATATTATGTTGTTGTTGTTGTTCTTGTTCTTTGACACGTTTTTAAAAAGTCGCTTTTCTCTTCGAATGCTGGACCTATTGCTTTGAAATTTTCAGTGGTTAAAGATAAAAATTTTCTCCAGAAGGCTATTACTTTTTTTTTTGCTATGACGTCATTAGAATTATGTGACTCTACGTGTCCATATATTTGAGCATAGCTCTCTTGTTCTTATTTGTCTTCTTCTTGGTATCGTTATGAAAAAATCGCTTTTCTCGTTGATTACTGGACCAATTGCTTTGAAATTTTCAGTGAGTAAAAATTATATTTTTCCCCAGAAGGCTATTACTTTTATTTATTCTTAAATTTTATATGAATCCTATGAGATATGATATTTCATACAAAATTTCGCGGTATTTATTTTTACTCATGGGAACACTGTTTTACACTTATTTCAAGCGGTTTCGCGATCGATTGTCTTGCTCAGTACTACAGCTACTGTAGGTCGGTACTGGTAAGTTGCCATACCGGTACCGTAACGCAGTGAAATTGACTTATTCCTTCCGCGGTATTACTAATGCTGCAATGCAAGTTTTATAGCCTATCGTATGCGGAACGGAATATCAGACCTACAGGTTCGGTACCGGTACTGGTAGCTCAGTACGTAAGTACGATACTGGTACTGGTGCCGCCGTGCCGGTACCGGTGTCTTACCACAATGAAATTACCGTAACTTATTCTTTCACGGTCCTACCAGTGCAGTAATGCAAGCGTTGTAGCACTTGTAAGTTGTAGCCTACTATATTTGTTTATTTTGATGAGAGTCTACTGGAAACAACATAAAATTTGAAAGAGAAGAATTGTTCTGTGATCAATTATCTGTCCTAAAGTGTAAACAACATAAAATTTGCAAGGAAACAACTGTTCTGTGATCAATTACCGTATATGGCCTACATTGTACAGGTAAGATGCTGGCTGACTGCTAACCGGTACGTACGTAAGTACGATACTGGTACTGGTGCCGGTACCGGTGTCTTACCACAATGAAATTACCGTAACTTATTCTTTCACGGTCCTACCAGTGCAGTAATGCAAGCGTTGTAGCACTTGTAGCCTACTATATTTGTTTATTTTGATGAGAGTCTACTGGAAACAACATAAACTTTGAAAGGGAAGAATTGTTCTGTGATCAATTATCTGTCCTAAAGTGTAAACAACTTTAAAATTGCAAGGGAACAACTGTTCTGTGATCAATTACCGTATATGGCCTACAGTGTACAGGTAAGATGCTGGCTGACTGCTAACTCAGTACCGCACCTACGTTAGGTACCGGTACCGCCGTGAATTCAGCTCTCATCTCTTTGTTGGACACGTAGTGGACATAACGATCGTTTCAATATTATGTTGTTGTTCTTTGACACGTTTTTAAAAGGTCCATTTTCTCTTCGAATACTGGACCAATTGCTTTGAAATTTTCAGTGGTTAAAGATAGAAATTTTTTCCAGAGGGCTATTACTTTTTTTTTTCGCTATGACGTCATCAAAATTATGTGACTCTACGTGTCCATATATTTGAGCATAGCTCTCTTGTTTATTTTTATTATTATTTTTTCAAATTGGTCCTACAAACTTGAAATTCACCTCAAATGTGCAGAAGTTCTCAGCTAGCAATAAAATGCAAATTTTATGCATGACTGACCACGCTTTCACGCTCCAGTGAGCAAAACGCGTCTTCAGTTTTTTTTGCGATTTCTCAAAATTGATACATGCTATTGGATTGAAATTCATAACAATGATCAATGGACATGTTCCGGATACGATATGTCAAGGATACGCATGAGTGACCTCGGCGATACGCTCCAGTGAGCAATATAGGATTTTACATTTTCATCTTCTTCTCGAGAACGACACTACTCAGAGACTTGAAATTTACATCACATGCAGATAATAGGTCCCCCATCATAAATTGCAAATTTTATGCATGACTGACCACGCTTTCACGCTCCAGTGAGCAAAACGCGTTTTCAGTTTTTCTGCGATTTCTCAAAATTGATACATGCTATTGGGTTGAAATTCATAACAATGATTAATGGACATGTTTCGGATACGATATGTCAAGGATACGCATGAGTGAACTCGGCGATACGCTCCAGTGAGCAATATAGGATTTTCATCTTCTTCTCGAGAACGACACTACTTAGAGACTTGAAATTTACATCACATGCAGATAATAAGTCCAGTGAACACTCCAGTGAGCAAAACGCGTCTTCAGTTTTTTTTACGCGGGAAGCCTGTTAAAGCTGCACGCAGCTCTAGTTTCGATTTTATTTTGTTCTTACTCTGTATGATTGAATTTAATTAGGTAAATATCTAATACTCCATAGTTATTATGACATCCTGTATTTTATTTTTCAAACTTTGTTGTTCCTTTTTGTGATTGAGTCTAATTAAGTGAATGTTTAGATAAATTTTCGTGGTCATTGTGGCATTCTTTTTTTTGTCCCTTTTGTATATATGATTGTGTCGAATTTAGTGACTATTTAATATTGAGTTGTTCGGTTGCTATATTTGCTGCTTCAATGCAGCTACAAGGTGTCGCTGACTGGATGACTCTTTCGCGATCCATCGTCTATTGCAACAAGCCGATATCCGTCTTCGTAATTTGTTATATGACTTTTTTTATTTTTCGTATATATCGTACATTGGTTTTGCATGACGAAAATAAAATCTGAATCTGACAAACGTACAATTAAATAGATACGCTCGGAAATAAAATTTGAAGGTTTTATCTTCATTATCAATTAGACAGTGGAGCCTGCGGCAAAAGTATTGAGTGACGATGTTGGAGTTGAGCAAGTGCGTGAGCTATGTGTGGTGACCGAGGATGACCCTAAAGGAGTTTCGAAGCCTGCGAAAATTTGTCTGTTGCTAAATGCTTGAAAACTTGGCGAGCTTATTTTTGTATTCGGCCATTGTTCACCTTTTTTTTATTACTTTATTGCGATAATAGACCGATCTTTTTCTGCATTATTCCAATGAGTAAAATAATAGTTTTTATTTTGATGATACATTTGCACTATGATTTGTTGATTGTATTAAATTTTAATGTTGTGGATAAGACATCAGTATTTTAAGACAAATTAGGCTGAAGACTTATCGATCGACCGCAAAAAAAAAATTAATTAATAACTTGCTAATTATAAAAAAAACAAAAAAAAAAATCAATAGGATTCTGGGCCGAGCATCAATATTTGGAGCAGATTCAACCTCGCGTTCGTGAGATATCTCGTTCATCTAACAGACAGACAGACAAATACCTATCAACATACATACCGATGTTAAGATCGATAAGTAACAAAGGTTTTCATTCTAATCATACCTGACAAATATTTTTGTGTTTGCAGAATCGGAAAATTCTGAGGGGGTTGCTCGATGATGTGTTACACACCCCAACCTTCGACTAGCATGGGCATAAATTCTTCCAACACCAAAATCATTGTTCCAGTTTAAAATACCATGGGAATGTTCCCTCCAGAACTTCTTGAAACCTGTAACCCCTGCTTCGAAATATAATATTAGTTGGGCGTATTCGGATGCACTTCAAGATAAATTCGGTGGGAAAGTTCTCGAATCTGGCTATAAATCGCTTCGAGTATTTTAGGAGTGAGTAGAAGAAGGTTGGGGTACGAAACACCACGTAAGCGGAGGAAGACCCGAAAATGTCGACAACATCCACTGATGATATGGTAAAAAACCAAGATTGGTTAATTTTAAGCTCGATCAATTGTTTTATGGTGATAACTGACTCACAGTTGGAGTGACCATGCTTGTTAAAAAAACTTTATATATAAAAGCATTATGCGAGGCTACAGGGAATGGGGCGATTCCGATCATATCTTGCGCATAGCATGGAAAATAATGGATCGAAATTTACAGGTATCAATCACAATTATATACTTTTTTGTTACGGATTGTACAAATCCACTTTCTTTTTTTTTGTCAGTTTAATTTAAAAAAAACTTATTTGAGGTAACAAGAAAAACCGGCATTTATTTGATGTTTCAATATTTGATTTAACCTATTTCAATCATATTACAGATAAATTTTGGAATTTTTTCATTTTAAGGTTTCTGGCTGTTTTTATTATATTGCAGATTAAATTTGAGGTTTTTTACTCTTTCTATTCCTCACTGTTGTATTATATTGCAAATAAAAATGAGACTTTTCCTATTTTTAGGGTTTATCACTATTATACAATTTCATTCTTTAGGGTTTCTCACTGTTATACCGTTTCATTCTTTAGGGTATATCACTGTTATAAAATTTCATTCTTTAGGGTTTAGCACTCTTATACCATTTCAATCTTACAGATTTCAAGTATCCCATCTTCATTTCATTTGTAAACAAGAGAGCAGAGCTCAAATATATGGACACTAACGTTTAGACATCGGTCCCTGTATTTAAACGACTCCGATGCCTAGCTCAGCAACGAATTCGATGAAAGATCGGAAGCAAGCGATGTTTTCCAAACATTTCAATATCGTTGCCTTTAAATCGAATTACTCAAAGCTCAAATGGTGTGTTAGTAGTAAGACCAAAATTACAGATCTGTGTTATTGAACACGGACGATAATCATGTTGTACATGAAGTGGAAGACGCAACAATAATTGCAACACGCTGTTAACCCAGCAAATATTTTTTGCGTTAGTATTCAGAACATGTCGAACATTGTTGGAAAGGTTGTGATGCATCCTCTTGGCATTATTATGTTGTTTTCAGTAGAACTGTAACAAAAAGATGAGTGCGAAATTCACTGAGGTACGGGACCATACGGGTACGGTGGGGTACCTACTTAAGTTACTGACTCCATAGTCAGACAGTCGTCCAGCATCTTACCTGTACACTGCAGGCCAGATAATCGATCACAGAACAGTTCTTCATTTGCAATTTCTATGTCGTTTTTAGTAAAACTGTAACAAAAAGCAAAGAGATGAGAGATGAATTCACTGCGGTACTGGTATGATACCTACTTAACTTACTTAGTTAGCAGTCTGCCAGCATCATACCAGTATGCCGGATAAAGGTATTCGATCAAAGAACGGTTCTTCCTTAGCATATTAAAAACTCAATACGTTTACTCTCATCAAAATAAACAAATACGATAGTCTAAATCACTTGCATTACTGCACTGGCTGACTGGTAAGGCCGTCAAAGAATAAGTTAATTTCATTGCGGTAAACCGCAACTTACCAGTACCAATATCGTACTTACTTACTGAGTTACAAATACCGAACCTGTAGGCCTGGCATTCCGTTCCGCATACGATAGGCTACAAAACTTGCAATGCAGCATTAGTAATACCGCGGAAGGAATAAGTCAATTTCACTGCGGTAGGGGAAACTAACCAGTACTGACCAAGACAATCGATCGCGAAACCGCTTAAAATAAGTCTAAGACAGTGTTCCCATGAGTAAAAATGAATATCGCGAAATTTTGTATGAAATATCATATCTCATATAAAATTTAAGAAAAAATGAAAGTGATAGCCTTCTGGAGAAAAATATAATCTTCACAATTGGTCAAGTAATCAACGAGAAAAGCGATTTTTTTGATAACGATACCAAGAAGAATTCAAATAAGAACAAGAGAGCTACGCTCAAATATATGGACATGTAGAACACAAAATGGCGTCCGCGAAGCATACAGTCGGAAAAAAATGGCGTCCGATGTCCGCAGAACGTTCGGTGACGTCATAGCAAACAAAAACAAATCTCAGAGCAAACAGAAATATTTGAAATAAATAAAAGTAATGGCCTTCTGGAGAAAAATTTTATCTTCAACCAGTAAAAATTTCAAAGCAATTGGTCCACAAATGAAAGAGAAAAGCGACTTTTTAGATTTTCCACTAGGTCAGGGTGGTCCAAACCCAGGCCCGCGGGTCACTTGTGGCCCGCCGCTTCATTATCTGTGGCCCGCGTCACATTCGGAGTGTAATAAAAAAAACGATTTCGTGTTGTCCCGTAATAAAATTATTCAGAAAAATCTTTTGACATATTGTTACATCACTAATGTCACTGAATTGACTAGTGTTATGGCTAGCTGAGTCAACTATCGAAGTTGAATGATGTGCTTAGCATTAGTCTGAATTTTATCTGGCTTTCTGTCTTTTTGGTCGGGAATATATGCTAACAATATAGGCATAATAGAAAACTAAAAATCGAATGCAGATCCTATTAGCCTGGGGTGGCTATGTTTGATAACTATGTGTTTGCACAGTAAAACTGTTTGTTTTGTATTGCACTGTTTACCCATTCTTGGCATTTCTGTGGCCCGCAAACAATGCAAAAATAATTCTGTGGCCCGCGGAACCGACAATCTTGGACCACCCTGCACTAGGTGTTCAAAAGTGTCAAACAACAAGATCAATAAGAACAACAACATAATATTGAAACGACCGCTAAGTCCACTACGTGCCCAACAAGAACAACAAAAATACCAAAACGATCGGTATAGCCACTAAACTCAGTTTCCTATTACAGGTCATGTGCGCGGATATTAACGGTGAATTTTACCGGGCTTTGAATATAAGTTCACTTGATAAATGCGAAAAATAACGTAAAGATTACTAGTAGCACTGTGTGAAACTCACGAGTGATTTACAGCGATTTTACCGGAAATTTCCGTGATCTTCAGTCTTCACCCACGAATGACATTAAAATTTTGCAACTGTAATATGTATTTTTATTTTCAGTCACACAAAGATGCAATGTGAATTTCATTCTTGCAGTTAAAGTATTGGATTTCAAAAGAAGATTCATTATATTACGGTACTTGTGCAATGTCTCAATAGAGTAGACTGATTAATGGTAAGCACTACGATATATATAAAAGCCAGAATAATGTTGAAAATGCGGAATAAAAAATAAAAAAAATACAGTGATACATGCACATAATTATCTCACTAACTCAATAGAGTTAGTTTTCATATGATCGAATGAAAGTGCAAGGAAATGATTGTCATTTTCCTCAATTGAGGACTGCGAGACCTATTCCGCGCATTTCACAAAATGTTGGCAGTTTTCTGCACCAATCTGATTATGTGTATTTAAATAACTTGAGGCATTTCCCACCTATTTGGCAGAATATTGACTTATTTACATATGAGTGAGTAACTCAGAAAACTTGCTCTTAAAGCTCTTCAATACGGGCATGCAGAGTGGGAAAAACATTTCTCTGACAAGGGTTATATGAGCAATATAAGCTTTCATATTTCGAATCATCCAGAAAAACAAGCTAAATACAAAAATGAGATTCTGGTTTTAAAATTTCTGATATTTATTATGTCAGTCATTTGTTACAAATGCCTTTTTAGTCATACAAGAATATGATTTGTTCGCCTCCAATGTAAGCTTTTACAACCAGGTACTAGAGCCTGCAATACAGATCCCTAATTTCCTCTACGATGCTTATTTGCCAGTGGGTATTAGTCACACATGAACTTTTTAATTGCTGTTCTTCTAAGCTTTCTCTGCATGTTTTGTAATATTGTGTCCAGTATGAATTCTTATATGGACCTTCAACGAAGAAGAATGTGAAAAACATTTGCCACATGTCGTACAAAAGTATGGCTTCTCCCCTGTATGGATTCGCTGATGCACATTCAAAGTGTTCTGAATTGTAAAGCATTTACCACATATTTTGCAAGAATATGGCTTCTTTCCAGTATGAGTTTGCGTATGTTTTTTCAGATTATTTGCTGCTGCAAAGCACTTTCCACAAATTTTGCAAGAATATGGCTTTTCCCCATTATGAATTCGAGTATGCTCTCTCAAATTACCTGTTTCTGCAAAGCATTTTCCACATATTTTGCATGAATATGGCTTTTCTCCTGTATGTATTCGCATATGTTTTTTCTGATATACAGATCGAACAAAACGTTTTTCACATATTTGGCAGGAATATTTCTTTTCCCCAGTGTGTATTTGATAATGGTGTTTCAAATTACCTGCCGCTGTAAAGCACTTTCCACAAATTTTGCAAGAATAAGGCTTCTCTCCTGTGTGGATTCTGATATGCTCCTTCAATATACAAGAACGGGCAAAAGATTTGCCACATGATTCACAAGAATACGGCTTTTCTTCAGTATGAATCATAACATGCTTTTTCAAATAACTGGTGAGCTTAAAACGTTTGCCACATACTTCACAAGAATGTGGTTTTTCATCAGTATGAAGTTTCATATGTGCATCCAAATACTTTGAAGTTGTAAAGCGTTTTCCGCATATTTTACATGAATACTTCTTTTCTAGGTCATGAACTGGCGTACGCTCTGTCCATTTGTTGGTTTTTGTGCAAACTTCTCCAGTATCGTACCTTTCCATAAGTATGTGTTTTTGATATTCAATTTTGAAAAGAAGAGAATTTCAACGGACAATTCAAATCATTTGAATATTTATATATAGAATAAACAACAAACAGAAAAGGAATATCCTGCATGTCGCATGTCCTAATTATGAATGGATGAATTCCTTAGCGAAGAATCATAAAGTGGGAATATATATTATTCTTATTTCATACATCAAAAATATATGGACATTAGAACTAGGTGAATAAAATCTGTATCCACACCATACAATAATACATGAAAAAAGTTTTTCTCACACAGAATTAAGAGTTAGAATGGATGATGTGAAGTACATTGGATCTACAAAAATATCCCACTGCACAATGCAAAGATAAGCACGTACAGGTATTTTGACCAAACACAGTTATTTTGTTATGATTAATGAAATAAATGTGTTTGTAGTCCAATATTTTGATTTTTAGACAGTTCGGGGTAGAGTTAGAATAGATGTAATAGAAGATATTTACCATGAGATAGCAACATAGATAGATAGTTTATTTCGAAAACTCGATAACAAACATAAATTACAAATGGGAGAATTCTGGAGGGCAAGCAAAACCTATAAAAAAGTTTAAAACATGAAAAGTATCTCATGTGCCTGCCCACCAAAACGCACACAAAAACACAAGCCCAATTAAATGAGGCTCGGGCCAAACTTAACAAACAAAATACACGATAGTATTAAACTTTCGGGCTGTTGTACTTTTAACAATTATGTTGATAATGACCAATACCTACAATCTCCTGCAAAGATGGTGTGATGTGGGGAACGGAATGTAATATATTTGCGACGATAGTAATACTTGAAATAATACTTGGAAGCCATGAAAAACCAAGCCATAAAAACTACACTGATTGGGCATTGCGGAAAAGGTGATAAGTGGTTTAATATACAAATAAACGCAAAACCATGGCGGCAAATTCGATGTGCAGCCACTCATTAAAGATAGGCCAGTTGTCCGCAAATTAGCTGCGGTAGCTAGCAGTCTATTCTTGTCAACCTTGAAGCGATACTGGTTGGTTTTTCACTACCTGTATGAATGCAGTCATTATTCGACAAGAGTTGTTTCCCCGACCCTTGACCCCAGAAAAAATTTCCCATATCTTACAATCCCAACATTTTTTATGCTTAATTTAATAAAACAAACGTTTCTTTCTTACTTGGCCTTTATTTGATTTATTCCGTGTATAACGACATCTATAATCTGTTTATAACCCAAATTATTTTAGAAGTTACATAAAGGGGCAGCAGACCAGTTTGGAACGCCCCTGAAGCTAGGCAGTGCATTTGTCAATTTAGCGGTTAGGAAAATGTTTTGATTGACCACAAATTGCTTGTAGTCCATGTCTATTTTCCTAATATTTGTTGACCGATAGGCGATATCGCGATAAAGAGAGTGTCAACACGCCATGTCCTTTTCCTTATATTCAACAATCGACATCGCATAATCGGGAGAGTCAACCTATGTCAGCTTGCGATACCGGTAACCTATGAACAAAAGGTGATGAAGGAAGTGATAAGTAATAGCTGCAAAGTAATGTCCATTCATAGTTCTTGAGCCTTTCAAGTAGGGCCCGGCCGATATATCCGCTTGTTTTCCACAAGTTTTGAACTATCGGTATTGGCTAATTATACCGATATATATCGGCCAATCACGTACCTGCCAAAGTTGCTCCAGGAAAGCAGTTTTATCGCGCGTCCATCAAAAACGGTTGTGCCCAATACTCTTTTTTTGCTATTTCTACTTCTCTCTCATCAAAGAGCGGCTTTAGACTATTTCTCTCTTATCGAAGGCGGACATGTGGCAACCGGGACTTTACATTTTGCAAGCGAGTTTTCGAGCGTGGTGGCTTGCAAATTGAAGCGAGAAAAACACGTGAACGACTTATTTGCGTCAAATAATATACGAAAGATTACAATGAGTGTTCTTTCTTGCCATGCACACAATTTTCTGTGGCACTGTGGCTTTACACTGTTAATTTCTAATTTAATGCATTAAAAATTGCTAAGCTCAGTGATGCACAAGCACAAGTAAAGAAAATTGTACTTTTTAAGCAATTTTTTGTCATCATTGCATAAGTTTAACATTTTGTTATAGATTTCATTTCTTTTGCATGAAAAGCACAGAGTGTTGCTTTTGTCACGGATTTTATTATCCGTGTGTTTTAGTTTAGTTGGTCTCTTTATATTTGCATATATGCTTTTTCGAGGACCCTTAATTTGAATATACTTCATCCGGGTCCGGTTACTGTGAGACTCCAATCACCCTCGAGTTGTGAGAAAAAGAGTTTCACGCTCGTCGGCTGGTTTAGATGTCGGACGTATTTTCCTCTGTTCTCTGTTCAATCAATCAATCATTTTATTTCGGCTCTCTGACTAAAACGGAACAATACAAAAAAGTAAACAATACAAAAAAGTAAACAGACAACAAATACAGAGATACCTGGAAGGCGAGCATAACTTAAAATAAAGTTAAGAAACGTACAAGTACGTGCCCACCCACCAAAAAATAAAATAAAAATAATACGATTATACAAAAAATATGGACACGATTCAAAATCGGGCAGTGCTTATAACTCAATTTAAAATGATAAAAGCCAAATAATTGCTTGAATCAGTGGATAATTTACTTGGAGTAAAATAAGTGTTGCGCTTGAAATAAGACAGCAAAATTCAGGTAGATAAAATTAAATGTAATAGAATCCCAACGACCTCCTCCGTCTCTGATAGATGTTTCAAATGTTCGTATACGATTATGGTAGCTGAGAAATCGCCATGATTAGCCTTGCAGTAAATATATATAAATAAAGCTGATCTCGAATTCTGTATATTTCGGGTCTGAGATTCCTATATAGCATAGAAATCTACATGCATATATATGCTGATTTAAGTGTTTAAACTGTGAAGTTGCCTCATAATAAACCACAAATCCGGAATCTGAGTCTTCTGATTCAATAGGATTTACATATTTATTCCGGGGGAGAGGAAAGCCGATACACACGGTAGCAACATCTTTCGACCGTGACAATGGCGAGCACGCCAGGATTTGCAGGATATGAACATCTCTTTTAACCGTGACAATGGCGAGCACTGCGGCGGATTTGGCGGAATAACTGACGGCAGCTTCGAAGGTTCGGACGATCAGGAAAATGAAACAAATTCCAGCATGGACGAAAAGTTTACCGGAAACATTATGGGTCTGGTATAGTTTAGTACCACATTCACTTCTAGTTGGCCTGCCTCAACAATTTTTGCATATGTCAATCCTAACCCCCATCTGACTACATCACCGAAAAATTACGTCATTCCGACGTCACAGTGGCGTAATAAGGCCCACCGAAGTATGCGGATGGTCGTCCAAAACGCGCAGACGATAACCCGAAATCGATCAAGCTATTTCTCTCGTTTGCTCGTCGCAACGATCACGATAGGAGAGAGATCGCCGGCTTTAGCAAGTTCTTATCGGCAGCGCAGATGCCATTTCGGGCGATTGTAATTATACTTCGGCAATCCCTATGACGTGTTGGTGACGTCGTAGTGACGTAATTTTTGGATGGCATAGTCAGGTGAGGGTTAGGAATAACATTGCAAAAATCGTTATGCTACGCCCACTGGAAGTACTTGTGGTAGTAAAGTATACTAGACCCAACATTATTAACTCGGCAACTTCGGGAACGGTGTCTCAGGCAAAATATACATTTTTGGTGGGCTGAGTGAGCCTTGGTGTAACGATGGAGGTCCCGGCATGTGTGCGGTGGTTGGAGCTGGCTGTGATTTTTTTTACCGGTTTTGGACTTCGGGATTGGTGTGTTGCCTGCAGTGATGGATTCCTGGGCCGTTGTAATCCCAATCTTTGTGGTCAACGTGAGCCAGAAACCGGTGCATGTCGAGGCGGGTACTTTAGTGGGAATAGTTTGCCCAAGGGGGAAGTTTATCAAATTGCTGAAATGTCTAACTCTGATCCTGAAGTGGGGGAAAATTTGCTTGAGCACCTCGAGCCGTTGTCGTCAGAAGTGAAACATTTGAATGAAGATGAGAAAAACCAGTTTAGGTCATTGGTAATCAATTACCAAGACGTCTTTGCCAAGCCTGGCAAACCCATGGGAAGGACATCAATAGTGAAACATCGAATAGTAACTAGATCTGCACAGCCTGTTAAACGGAATCTATATTGAATAGGATTTGAAGATCGATTTCGTTCATGACTATTTTTTATTTATTTATTGTGTCATCCTGTTTAAACCATTTGGCTATGAAAGAGATATTTTGAAGAGGGGAAGGGTACATACATCTTTAAAAAAATTGGTTGTTTTGTTTTTTTTTAATTTAATTTTGAGAATGAAACTTGTGGAATTTCATCTTAAATAGGGGGGGGGGGGGGGAATTCTGTCACGGATTTTATTATCCGTGTGTTTTAGTTTAGTTTGTATTTTTATATTTACCTATATGCTTTTTCGAGGACCCTTAATTTGGATATACTTCATCCGGTTGCTATGAGACTCCAATCACTCTCGAGTTGTGAGAAAAGAATTTCACGCTCTTTTCCTTCGGCTGGTTTAGGTGTCGGACGTATTTTCCTCTGTTCTCTATTTTATGCTGATTTAAGTGTTTTAATGCCTCCTTGTAATGTAAACCATCTTTTTATGTGAGGAAACATCGGTATCGGCCTAGTTTTAAAAAACTATCGGTCCAAAAAGGCAGTATCGGTCGGACCCTACTTTCCAGATCTGGTAATTTTTTATCAGTACAATACGACGCGATTAAAATAAAACAAAAACTCAGGAAAGTTCTGGAAATCATTTTAGTTTTCCGTCGTTTACACCGGAATAAATATAATATGAATGATTTGTACACAAAGGAAGCAATCATATAGAATCAAGTTCGAGAAAAAGGGATTTGCATACATGAATTGCTCTCAATATGCAGCAAAGTCACTTTTTCTTTGGTCAGAGCTAGGTAGCCATGAAGGTTATAATGAATAATGATTTATTCAATAGGATTTTTCAGATGCATTCTAGGATCCACGTCTAGTTATCATATATGGGAGCATTTGAATGTACGTATGTTTATTTGCCTCAAAAATGTAACAATATCTGCATAATAATTAAACAGTAAAACAGATACGGGACACATGTTCAAGACCTTACTGGCCTAAGACACAGATGTGTGACATGCACTCCTGAGTCCTAACAATTATAACTAGAATTCGGTTGAAAATCGTTGAAGGTTAGGGGATTAAAACAGTGGTCTTACGCCGTGTGTCCCATCACTAATTAATTAAGAACTCGCTAATTATACGACATAATCCATCCAATTTCAATAGGCTTCTGATCCGAGCTATGATGAAAATAGGTGTAGTTTGTGACATATATTGTGATGTAATTAAACAGCCACCTAAAGTTCTGTAATTTTCTCAATTTCAAATGGCATTTACATATTAATTTCTTGTATTTCACTAATATTGCAATCTATACAAATCAACTTTCTGTAAATTGTCGCTCTCTGTATGAATATGACACTTTTCACTTGAAAAATGTATTACATTCATATATTACAAAATATTGCAGTTATTCTTAAGCGTTCGAGGGCCGCGAGTTCGACACCCCTGGTCTACCATGCTGAAAATGCATCCAAATACTATCTAGGTGCAACCCCGATCATCCAGTAAGCAAATTCCATATGCAAGAGGGCATGTCCCAAACACTAGCTGGCCCATTCTTTCTTAAAACTTTGTAATCAATTGTAACTTTCTTGTTAAGACATGATTGGTATTTAATAATGGGTGAAGTTGCCTTTACCGCATAGCTGGTTTTCCCCTCCATATAGTTTCATTTTTTTTGCAATTTATTACGATTATTCTACGAAGTTTTTCATTTCATAGCTCTTAGGTATGTAACCCTTCTCCTCTGGAAAGTTTACCTCCCAAATATCAGGCAAATCTTGCCTCGGTGTACTCCGATGCGTCCAGTGAAAACAAGTTTTATAATTCTGACAAGTCTTAATGAACTAGTTTTACTTCTTTTAACATTATTAATTTTAAAAACAACAGTAAATCTAAAACTAAAATAACAAGAATATCCCTATAGTTATTATAGAAAGATCTTTTAAATTTCTCGAATCTGCCACAAATTTGGATATTTTGCGCAATAGAAAAATTTAAAAACATGCGTTCTGTCAAGATTACAAGGAATCCAAAGTATTGTGAAATTCAAAATGGTTTATTCCACCATGAAATGCGTTCCTTCAATACACGCAACAACTAAAAGCCAAACCCGACCAAAAAGCAACAAACCCACACTCACACATTCAATGCTTTTCAATTGAATTCGTTAGGTTACTCAAGTTCTGCTTATACTGCACCTCCAGTTGTGGCACAGTACCAATTTTACTTTATAAAGCGAATAACGCAATTACGCAATAATCACATTTGTCATGCGTGTTTTGCGATGCAACAGTGAAGTTCGTCCAGCATTTTACGTGTGAACAAAAGTTGTTATTATTTGCTCTGTGAGATGTCAGTCACTATTTAACATAAAAATAACTAATGCGCATATGCATTATTTATACTGCTATATTATTCGGTTAACCGTCACAATAATATCCGGATATCAGATAGCAAAAGAACTCTCGGTTATCCGGATAATCCAACCTTATTGTCGAGCGGGACAAACCGCACAGCAAAATCACATTAAATCAACACTAGGCCTGCTTTGAAGCCTACAGGGTATTCCCCGACTGAGCTGCCCGAATTGATTAAACACCACTGTGAATCCAGCGGAATTTCAGCGGAAAAATATTCTGCAGTTTTCAACCAGTTCCCATGCGGAAAATAATCTCTTATTACAATATTTATCAGGGATAAATGGATCCTATTTGAAATAATATGTTCCGAAGGGAACAATTCAGACTAAAATATAAGTTTAAGCACATTTAGCTGGTAGTGGTAATAACAACATACATAACTGTATATCACATAAAACAGAAAAACTAAAACGTATTAGAATATAATTGCAGAATGAAAAAAAATACAAAATAAAAATAGGCTACATTCGATGGGAACACAAAAATATCGGACAATATTTTTTTCAATTTTACATGCAAACTTTAGGGTTCGAGACCAAATGCGAATATGATCCGCAAAGTGCCGACAATTTTTAACAGTAATTTTGAATAGTACCAATAGTGATAAGTATTATATATAAAAGTTGAAGGGAACAAAGCGGGACTTTATGATTATTGGGGCTTCAAATACAGGCCAAAAACAAGATTTTCTGAAATTTGATGTGTACTCGACATATCAATGCCGAAGTCGAATATGATCCGCAAAGTGCCGACAATTTTTAACAGTAATTTTGAATAGTACTAATAGTGATAAGTATTATATATAAAAGTTGAAGGGAACAAAGCGGGACTTTATGATTTATGGGGCTCCAAATACAGGCCAAAAACGAGATTTTCCGAAATTTAAGGCGTACTCGATATATCGAGGCCGAATTCGAATAGGTTGCTTAATATGCCGACAACTTTTGACAACGATTTCAATCACATGTATAAGTCAAGTGTCTAACACCAAAGTATGATCAACAGCGGAACAAAACTTAACAAAATATGGCCCTTCAAAAATTGACGAAAAATCAAATTTTGCTGTATTTCGTGCGAACTCAATGATTCGATGCCGAATTCGAATATGATCCGCAAAGTGCCGACAACTTTTAACAGTTATTTTGAATAGTAATAATAGTGAAAAGTATTATATATAAAATTTGAAGGGAACAAAGCGGGACTTTATGATTTATGGGGCTCTAAATACAGGCCAAAAACGAGATTTTCAGAAATTTTATGCGTACTCGATATATCGAGGCCGAATTCGAATATGTTGCTTTATATGCCGACAACTTTTGACAACGATTTCGATCACATGTATAAGTCAAGTGTCTAACACCAAAGTATGATCAACAGCGGAACAAAACTTAACAAAATATGGCCCTTCAAAAATTGACGAAAAATCAAATTTTGCTGTATTTCGTGCGAACTCAATGATTCGATGCCGAATTCGAATATGATCCGCAAAGTGCCGACAACTTTTAACAGTAATTTTGAATAGTAATAATAGTGAAAAGTATTATATATAAAAGTTGAAGGGAACAAAGCGGGACTTTATGATTTATGGGGCTCCAAATACAGGCCAAAAACGAGATTTTCAGAAATTTAGGGCGTACTCGATATATCGAGGCCGAATTCGGATAGGTTGCTCAATATGTCGACAACTTTTGACAACAATTTCGATCACATGTATAAATCAAGTGTCTAACACCAAAGTATGATCAACAGCGGAACAAAACTTAACAAAATATCGCCCTTCAAAAATAGACGAAAAATTAGATTTTGCTGATTTTCGTGCGAACTCAATGATTCGATGCCGAATTCGAATATGATCCGCAAAGTGCCGACAATTTTTAACAGTAATTTTGAATAGTACCAATAGTGAAAAGTATTATATATAAAAGTTGAAGGGAACAAAGCGGGACTTTATGATTTATAGGGCTCCAAATACAGGCCAAAAACGTGATTTTCCGAAATTTGATGCGTACTCGATATATCGAGGCCGAATTCGAAGATGTTGCTTTATATGCCGACAACTTTTGACAACGATTTCGATCACATGTATAAGTCAAGTGTCTAACACCAAAGTATGATCAACAGCGGAACAAAAATTAACAAAATATGGCCCTTCAAAAATTGACGAAAAATCAAATTTTGCTGTATTTCGTGCGAACTCAATGATTCGATGCCGAATTCGAATATGATCCGCAAAGTGCCGACAACTTTTAACAGTAATTTTGAATAGTAATAATAGTGAAAAGTATTATATATAAAAGTTGAAGGGAACAAAGCGGGACTTTATGATTTATGGGGCTCCAAATACAGGCCAAAAACGAGATTTTCAGAAATTTAGGGCGTACTCGATATATCGAGGCCGAATTCGAATAGGTTGCTCAATATGTCGACAACTTTTGACAACAATTTCGATCACATGTATAAATCAAGTGTCTAACACCAAAGTATGATCAACAGCGGAACAAAACTTAACAAAATATCGCCCTTCAAAAATAGACGAAAAATTAGATTTTGCTGATTTTCGTGCGAACTCAATGATTCGATGCCGAATTCGAATATGATCCGCAAAGTGCCGACAATTTTTAACAGTAATTTTGAATAGTACCAATAGTGAAAAGTATTATATATAAAAGTTGAAGGGAACAAAGCGGGACTTTATGATTTATGGGGCTCCAAATACAGGCCAAAAACGTGATTTTCCGAAATTTGATGCGTACTCGATATATCGAGGCCGAATTCGAATATGTTGCTTTATATGCCGACAACTTTTGACAACGATTTCGATCACATGTTTAAGTCAAGTGTCTAACACCAAAGTATGATCAACAGCGGAACAAAACTTAAAAAAATATGTACCTTCAAAAATTAACAAAAAAATCAGAATTTGCTGTATTTCGTGCGAACCTAATAATTCGATGCCAAATTCGAATATGATCCGCAATATGCCGACAACTTTCAACAGTAATTTTGAATAGTATCCATAGTGAAAAGTATTATATATAAAAGTTGAAGGGAACAAAGCGGGAATTTATGATTCATGGGGCTTCAAATACCGGCCAAAAACAAGATTTTCTGAAATTGATGCGAACTCGATACATCGAGGCCAAATTCGAACATGTTGCTTTATTTGCCGACAACTTTTGACAAAGATTTCGATCACATGTACAAGTCAAGTGTCTAACACCAAAGTATGATCAACAGCGGAACAAAACTTAACAAAATATGGCCCTTCAAAAATTGACGAAAAATCAGATTTTGCTGTATTTCGAGCAAACTCAATGATTCGATGCCGAATTCGAATATGATCCGCAAAGTGCCGACAAATTTTAATAGTAATTTTGAATAGTACCAATAGTGAAAAGTATTATATATAAAAGTTAAAGGGAACAAAGCGGTACTTTATGGTTTATGGGGCTTCAAATACAAGCCAAAAACAAGATTTTCTGAAATTTGATGCGTACTCGATATATCGAGGCCGAATTCGAATATGTTGCTTTATATGCCGACAACTTTTGACAACGATTTCAATGACATGTACAAGTCAAGTGTCTAACACCAAAGTATGATCATCAGCAGAACTAAACTTAACAAAATATGGGCTTCCAAAATTTAACGAAAAATCAGATTTTGCTGTATTTTGTGCGAACTCAATGATTAGATGCCGAATTCGAATATGTTATCTTATTTCCCGACAACTTTTGACAAGATTTCGTTTACACGTATAACCTAAGTATCCAACAACAAAGTATGATCACCAGCGGAATGAAAATTGAAAAAATAATGCCTTTCAAAATTGATAAAAATCAGATTTTGTCATATTTATTTCGATATCAACTATTCGACCCCGAATTCGAATATGTTATTTTATTTTCCGACAATTTTTGACTATGATTTCGTTTATATGTATACCTCAAGTCTCCAACAACAAAGTATGATGACCAGCGGAATTAAAATTGAATAATTATGGGCCTTCAAAAATTGATAAAAATCTGATTTTGTCATATTCAGTGCGATAACGATTATTCGACCCCGAATTCGAATATGTCATTCTTTGTTCCGACAACTTTTGACAACGATTTCGTAGACATGTATAACTAAAGTGTTCACAAACAAATTATGATCACCAGCGGAATGCAAATTAAAAAAATACGGGACTTCAAAAATGGGTAAAAATCAGGTTTCGCCATATTTTGTGCTATATCAATTATTCGACACCAAATTCGAATATGTTATTCTATTTTCCGACAACTTTTGACAACGATTTCGTAAACATGTATAACTAAAGTGTCCACCAACAAAGTATGAACACCAGCGGAATGAAAATCCAAAAAAATATGGGCCTTCAAAAGTTGTTTGAAAATCAAATTTTGTCAAATTTGGTGCGATATCGATTCTTCGACGCTAAATTCGAATATGTTATTCTAGTTTCCGAAAACTCTTGATAATGATTTCGTTTACATGTATGGCTCAAGTGGTCGCACCAGAGTGTGATCACCAGCGGAAAATTTTTTAAATTGACTTGATAAACGTATAGCATGCATATATAATTCTAGAGTGTTAACGGATTAAGCCGTTATTTCAAAATATCAGCCAACTGTGGGCTCGGTGATGTTCGCCTGGGATTGATTTATAATTGATAATTACACGGAAGCAGAATCTGAATTATTTAAATATGAATGAGTAACTTCTTAGAAATATATATTTTTATATTATATTAGTATATTAGGTAGAAAGAAAGAACATTTGTAGTTTTCAAGCGGATTTTAAAAGCATACTATGTCGCTATTTGTTCTGCTAATTCTGTTCCGCATTTGTATTAGAAGGTTCATGACAAGTAAAACAACATAAAAATTCAAAGTCGCTGTATGAATCGAATCATTGAGTTCGCACAAAATACAGGAAAATCGGATTTTTCGTCAATTTTTGAAGGGCCATAATTTGTTAAGTTTTGTTCCGCTGTTGATCATACTTTGGTGTTAGACACTTGACTTATGCATGTGATCGTAATCGTTGTCAAAAGTTGTCGGCATATTGAGCAACATATTCGAATTCGGCCTCGATATATCGAGTACGCCTCAAATTTCGGAAAATCACGTTTTTGGCCTGTATTTGAAGCCCCATAAATCCTAAAGACCCGCTTTGTTCCCTTCAACTTTTATATATAATACTTTTCACTATTGGTACTATTCAAAATTACTGTTAAAAGTTGTCGGCACTTTGCGGATTATATTCGAATTCGGCATCGAATCGTTGAGTTCGCACGAAATACAGCAAAATCTTTTTTTTTTCAATTTTTGAAGGGCCATATTTTGTTAAAGTTTTGTTCTGCTGTTGATCATACTTTGGCGTTAGACACTTGACTTATACGTGTGATCGAAATCGTTGTCAAAAGTTGTCGGCATATAAAGCAACATATTCGAATTCGGCATCGATATATCGAGTACGCATCAAATTTCAGAAAATCTTGTTTTGGGCCTGTATTTGAAGCCCCATAAATCCTAAAGACCCGCTTTGTTCCCTTCAACTTCTATATATAATACTTTTCACTATTGGTACTATTCAAAATTACTGTTAAAAGTTGTCGGCACTTTGCGGATCATATTCGAATTCGGCATCGAATCGTTGAGTTCGCACGAAATACAGCAAAATCTTTTTTTTTTTTTCAATTTTTGAAGGGCCATATTTTGTTAAGTTTTGTTCCGCTGTTGATCATACTTTGGCGTTAGACACTTGACTTATACGTGTGATCGAAATCGTTGTCAAAAGTTGTCGGCATATTAAGCAACATATTCGAATTCGGCCTCGATATATCGAGTACGCCTCAAATTTCGGAAAATCACGTTTTTGGCCTGTATTTGAAGCCCAATAAATCCTAAAGACCCGCTTTGTTCCCTTCAACTTTTATATATAATACTTTTCACTATTGGTACTATTCAAAATTACTGTTAAAAGTTGTCGGCACTTTGCGGATCATATTCGAATTCGGCATCGAATCGTTGAGTTCGCACGAAATACAGCAAAATCTTATTTTTTTTCAATTTTTGAAGGGCCATATTTTGTTAAGTTTTGTTCCGCTGTTGATCATACTTTGGCGTTAGACACTTGACTTATACGTGTGATCGAAATCGTTGTCAAAACTTGTCGGCATATTAAGTAACATATTCGAATTCGGCCTCGATATATCGAGTACGCCTCAAATTTCGGAAAATCTCGTTTTTGGCCTGTATTTGGAGCCCCATAAATCCTAAAGTCCCGCTTTGTTCCCTTCAACTTTTGTATGTAATATTCTTCACTATTATTACTATTCAAAATTACTGTTAAAAGTTGTCGGCACTTTGCGGATCATATTCGAATTCAGCATCGAATCATTGAGTTCGCACGAAATGAAGCAAAATTTGATTTTTCGTCAATTTTTGAAGGGCCATATTTTGTTAAGTTTTGTTCCGCTGTTGATCATACTTTGGTGTTAGAAACTTGACTTATAGATGTGATCGAAATCGTTGTCAAAAATTATCGGCATTTAAAGCAACATATTCGAATTCGGCCTCGATATATCGAGTACGCATAAAATTTCAGAAATTCTCGTTTTTGGCCTGTATTTGGAGCTCCATAAATCATAAAGTCCCGCTTTGTTCCCTTTAACTTTTATATATATTACTTTTCACCATTGGTACTATTCAAAATTACTGTAAAAAGTTGTCGGCACTTTGCGGATCATATTCGAATTCGGCATCGAATCATTGAGTTCGCACGAAAATCAGCAAAATCTAATATTTCGTCTATTTTTGAAGGGCGATATTTTGTTAAGTTTTGTTCCGCTGTTGATCATACTTTGGTGTTAGACACTTGATTTATACATGTGAACGAAATTGTTGCCAAAAGTTGTCGGCATATTGAGCAACCTATTCGAATTCGACCTCGATGTATCGAGTACGCCTTAAATTTCGGAAAATCTCGTTTTTGGCCTGTATTTGGAGCCCCATAAATCATAAAGTCCCGCTTTGTTCCCTTCAACTTTTGTATGTAATACTTTTCACTATCATTACTATTCAAAATTACTGTTAAAAGTTGTCGGCACTTTGCGGATCATATTCGAATTCGGCATCGAATCATTGAGTTCGCACGAAATACAGCAAAATTTGATTTTCCGTCAATATTTGAAGGGCCATATTTTGTTAAGTTTGGTTCCGCTGTTGATCATACTTTGGTGTTAGACTCTTAACTTATAGATGTGATCGAAATCGTTGTCAAAAGTTGTCGGCATATAAAGCAACATATTCGAATTCGGCCTCGATATATCGAGTAGGCATAAAATTTCAGAAAACCCGTTTTGGGCCTGTATTTGGAGCCCCATAAATCATAAAGTCCCGCTTTGTTCCCTTTAACTTTTATATATAATACTTTTCACTATTGGTACTATTCAAAATTACTGTAAAAAGTTGTCGGCATTTTGCGGATCATATTCGAATTCGGCATCGAATCATTGAGTTCGCACGAAAATCAGCAAAATCTAATTTTTAGTCTATTTTTGAAGGGCGATATTTTGTTAGGTTTTGTTCCGCTGTTGATCATACTTTGGTGTTAGACACTTAATTTATACATGTGATCGAAATTGTTGTCAAAAGTTGTCGGCATATTGAGCAACCTATTCGAATTCGGCCTCGATATATCGAGTACGCCTTAAATTTCGGAAAATCTCGTTTTTGGCCTGTATTTGGAGCCCCATAAATCATAAAGTCCCGCTTTGTTCCCTTCAACTTTTATATATAATACTCTTCACTATTATTACTATTCAAAATAACTGTTAAAAGTTGTCGGCACTTTGCGGATCATATTCGAATTCGGCATCGAATCATTGAGATCGCATGAAAATCAGCAAAATCTAATTTTTCGTCAATTTTTGAAGGGCCATATTTTGTTAAGTTTTGTTCCGCTGTTGATCATACTTTGGTGTTAGACACTTGTCTTGTACATGTCATTGAAATCGTTGTCAAAAGTTGACGGCAAATAAAGCAACATATTTGAATTCGGCCTCGATATATCGAGTACGCCTCAAATTTCGGAAATTCTTGTTTTTGGCCCGTATTTGGAGCCCCATAAATCATAAAGTCCCGCTTTGTTCCCTTCAACTTTTATATATATTACTTATCACTATTAGTACTATTCAAAATTACTGTTAAAAATTGTCGGCACTTTGCGGATCATATTCGAATTCGGCATCGATATGTCGAGTACGGATCAAATTTCAAAAAATCTTGTTTTTGGCCTGTATTTGAAGCCCCAATAATCATAAAGTCCCGCTTTGTTCCATTCAACTTTTATATATAATACTTATCATTATTGGTACTATTCAAAATTACTGTTAAAAATTGTCGGCACTTTGCGGATCATATTTGCATTTGGTCTCGAACCGTAGAGTTTGCATGTAAAATTGAAAAAAATATTTTCCGATATTTTTGTGTTCCCATCAAATGTAGCCTATTTTTATTTTGTATTTTTTTTCATTCTGCAATTATATTCTAATACGTTTTAGTTTTTCTGTTTTATGTGATATACAGTTATGTATGTTGTAATTACCACTACCAGCTAAATGTGCTTAAACTTATATTTTAGTCTGAGTTGTTCCCTTCGGAACATATTATTTCAAATAGGATATATTTATCCCTTATAAATATTGTAATAAGAGATTATTTTCCGCATGGGAACTGGTTGAAAACTGCAGAATAATTTTCCGCTGAAATTCCGCTGGATTCACAGTGGTGATTAAACTGCGATGAAAAGGCTTCGGTGGGAAGCTTGTTTGGTTTGAGTGAAAGAGGGGTTGGAGTAGGGGTTGGATCAAGCGTTACTAGACATATGGTACTATATGGGGAAATATTAAAGAGAAATATATAGCATAATTACAGATCAAATTGATGGCCAATTAGACTTACGCAAGCACAAACTTAAATCTGTGATATCAGTACATAAAAAATACAGAAAATATATAAAAATACAGAAAATAAACATAGTCATAAACAAACATACGAGAGTCATAAACAGTTCACAGTAGAAGTTAGATTCAAAATTCATAGAGTACTTGGCTACCCACTTCAACGTTAATGAGTACCGGTACCGGTATTGTTCTGTGCAGTGTCAGTTGAAATCACATCCACGTTGTTATAACACCGTATGGTACCGGTACGCTGCGAGCAAAACACTATAGCAAATTGTATAAGTGAGTCTATTAAGGTTAATGCCATACGGTACCGAAGTACCGGTAGTTGTAAACTTCACAGAATATGGTAAAGCGGGGTTTGGTCGTTTTGCTCCATCTTCAGTGGTGGGATTCAAAAATCATATTTTTCAGCCGGTTCTGTTACAAAAAGTCATGTTTTTTCAGTAATGCTAACCGGTTCGCTGATCTCATAAAATTCCGTCAGACTGTTCTATGGAACCGGTACGAACCGGCTGAATTCCACTACCGGTACTGGGTATCTTCATGTTTAAATCTCCGTCATCTAGAATGGGATATCGTCAGTTCGCATTCTGCTGTTATTACAAATCCGCAATATAAACCGTCTTATATTTTGAACTTTTGATAGTATGAATCCATTCTCTTTGTGAATATTCATACTGAGAAAATATGATATGTTTATTGAAGATTAATTTTTAGCATACTTGGTTATAATGGGATTTTTCTTACAGATCACGCCAGTCCAAAAGATATTCATTTCACCATTTCAGTTTGTTGTTGAGGTGAAAGAAAGTAATTGATTTGCGTTTAATTTAGAGGGTGATTTTATATTCTTAATATTAACAGTCGAAAGTTATTTTAGTTGTATTTTATTGCATGGGAGTAACTGTTTATTTAAGCAAGTGTAAAATCCCATCCTACGCGCAAAAAGAAAAGTGATGTAAAAAATTTTTTTTTAACATTGGCTCTTATGGGGAATGTGATCACCAGAGCAGAAATTTGCATTTTATGTAATTTTCTAGATATCTTTCATTGTATACGTGAGCAGTTTTGAGGATAGAATATTTTTTACATCTTTTTTGATATTTTTATTATGATAAACTAGACCATGAGATTCTGTTAACGCGCCGTGCTCTGTGGGATATGCGCTCCAACTGCTTGTGATAACAGAATACCGGTACCGGGACCACAACTGGCGTTCAACGAAAGACCTATTTTGGTTTTAATAAGATGTTATATATTTCATGAATTCCATGTACATTTCTGGTACACCTTTCAAAATCCAATGGCCTAACTCAGTTCATATGTTGACGGTACCTACCATGTACGGTACCTATCCCAAAATTGGTGATGTTCAGGGCTGGATTTAGACCATGAGAAGCCCCTTCATATTTTTGAGCTTAGAATTTCTCTCTAAACAACACCACATTTAATTGCTTAAAATTTAAAAATATGAAAGCATCAAACTTTTCATTCTCCCCATCCATGGGTGTGAATTTTTAATTAAAAGATTGATAATTTACTTGAAGCAGTTTTGCTTTCAATTTCTTTGATCAAACAACCGCTACAGCCATCTTTAACATAGAAACTTCCAGCAGAATGCGCATAATAATAATTTCCCTTATTATGATGCAAACGACGCTGGCTGTTTACAATGTGGTTGAAACTAGTTGTGTACAGAATTTTCTACCCTGAAAAGCTTGATATGTATATATATACTTTTTGTAGGGTTTAAACTTGTCAAGTTTTCAAAAGAATTACAAACTTTGAAACCGAATTTCGAGGCTCTAGGTTTCAGCCTGCCTAGCCTATTGGCTGTGAACTGGATTTCCAGCCCACCACCTTGCATCAATTCTAGTCGGCTATTCAGATATTCTTACATGTCAATATAAAAAATAAAAAGCTTTTGACTACAATGCTTTCCCATAATTCCAGATATTGCTAGCCGTAAATTTACTATGTCACATGCGCATATGGTAGAGGAATGCCACTCGTCGTCAATACATTGTGGCACATCTGCTTGCATATTAGTAGTTCATGTAAGCGTTCTAAAACTCTCCATGCTTTTAGCCATTGCCTTTTTAGCGAAAAGATTGCACGTAATAAACTCGATATAGAAGAGGTATTGAGATTCCACATTGAGTTGATCCAGGGCATGTTTCATTTATACGCGAATCAAAAACTCAAAAAAATATTGCGCCAACACATATTTTATTGTGTACCACGTGTATACCGAAAAGGATAGATAGTTTGAAGGCGACTGGCGCAACATCATTGTTATAAGCGATCAATAGTTTTCAACTTGCGTTATATTATCCGGATATCTGTCGTCGTTTTATTAGGAGTGTTTATAATGCACACGACACGAGGGATATTGTTATAGATCTAACCTTGAATATTACCTAGTTAAGGTATGTAGTGGGATTTAAAGAGGTAAAAGTACAAACATAGGCGTAAATTAGTAAAAACAGAATTGATTATGGACTCAGTAAAAATGACGTGGATTCGGAATCGAATCAGAGTCCAAAAAATGTCTGGATTCGACTCGAATCTGAATCCCGGCCCATCCCTAGTCCCTACAGAAATTTCTGGCCCTAATCACTCAGCAGATTGAAATAAATGGTTTTCAGCATTTCCGGCCCATCCCTAGTCCCTACAGCAAATTTCTGGCCCTAATCACTCAGCAGATTGAAATAAATGGTTTTCAGCATTTATTAGCAAAGATAGATATTTTAATCAAACATATAGTTCAACTTAAAGCCTGTATAATGATATTTTAAATATATGTCCCATTATTACTGCATTGTGAGAAGGCTTTCCACACTATCAAGTCTATAAGGTTTTAGCGTCTTCCAATGTCTCAGATGGAAACTTCAGTCTTCATTTCGCATATTCTTTTCATTAATGCCATTAGCATTTGAAGCTTGACTGATTCCAATGTACCTTTCCATTGTTGTTTAATGTAATATCCTAAACGTGACTTCAAATTTTTTTCTGACTTCGATCATCACATGTTTGAATACCCGAGCTGACTTCTACTGATTTGTTATTGATTTACAATTTTTTTATAAATTAACTGTCGTACTTACTAAGTGTCCACTAAGTGAAAATCTACAAAAAAAGCAGTGTTTAATACATTTTTAACCGAATCCAAAAATATTCCGTAACTTAGTCAACCCTTCCTCCGAGGAGTTTTTGTTAAATTGTTCAAACATCTTAATTACCTGTTAATCTTGATAGCAAACATGGGGGGCAGGGGGGAGCTGACTGTGATGGACGTATCGCTCCCCAGTCTATACCGAATAACTGTGTGTTTTGTATATGATTTTTATTGATTCAATGCCTGTATTCTGGTTGACAAAATAAATCTCCCTCTCGTATTCAGTCATCTTTTTTAACCTAGTTACGAGACCGGTATTGTACCATTATAGGTTGGAGAAATTCATCTTTTTTGTATACCGGTACCGTACAACTTGTCCTGCCTATTGGCAAGATGGCCAACATTTTTGTTCGTAGGCCTATTTCAGTATTTACTAAATAATTTAGTTTTCACCTCTTGCAGCCTTGGTACGGTACCGGTAGTTTAAATCAGTGGTTCCCAACCTTTCTATCCTGGCGGACCGGTAAAATGAAATAAAATGTACTCGCGGACCGGCAAAAAATTTAAATGACCGGAACAGATAATATAATGCAATGTCGGGCACTCATAATGCTTTTAGACAAAAAAGGCACACCTAAAAACATTTCACACGAAGAAAAACTATCAAATAACTTGCCGGCCAAAAATTGAAATGGGCGAAACATAATGTAATACCATCTATTTTCGTAATAAAATGCAGTACTGGGCACCGATTCTGCGTAAGAAAGGCACGCATAAAACATCTCACATAACAAACATGTACATGCCAAATAATGTATCCGATTCTTTTCTTCGTTTTAATTGAAGTTAGTGATGGAAATGTTTTTTGCATAACGCAGTAACTGATTGAAAATGCGGACAACAGTTTGATTGCTTGATTACTTAGCGATGGGTATTCGCCATCGAGAGATATTCAAAATTGTGACAGTGATTCTTTCTTAAATCTGGACTGTAAAGTAGAATCACAAATTTTAATCAAGGTTTTTCTTTTTCATCGGGTTCATCATACTAGTCCCTCTGCAGTTGATCGACGCCTCAAAACGAAATGAATTTACATTACAATGACAAAGTCGTCGGTGACTTGGCAAGTTAGCACCAGGATCAAAATCATACTTTGTCTGCTTAAAATATTGGAAAAGATCACTGCGGCCCATGTTTTTTTGCGCGTCTCGTGACCACCTGCAGGGTCGCAACAAGTTCATATCTTACTGGAATATTATACTGCTCCTGAGTGTTTTCCGGTTTCAACAAAGGAAATATGCATAACGTTTTATATAGATGGTCATAATAATCAGGAATATGACGCAGAATAGAAAAAGCACGCGTGTCGATTCTTAGATATTTGAATTTTGCCAGATTTGATGGAGTGCATTCGCGATGAATCGGAGCCAAAAAAGCAAAAAGTGTGATTACTCGGCGCCTAGATGTCGCAATATGACGGCGGGAGAGAAAATGCTTAATAAACCAACCCAAACTCGTCTTCGGTAAAGCGATCGGAGCGCATTCGCGATGAATCGGGGTCAAAAAAGGGAAAAGTGTGATTACTCGGCGCCAAGATGTCGCGAAATACGTCGCAATATGACGATGGAAGAGAAATTGCGTAATAAACCAACGCAACCTCGTCTTCGGTAAAGGGATTGAGACGAAATAAAAACAAAGAAATTTAAAGAAATTTTCCCCGGACCGGCAAAAAAGCTTCACGGACCGGTACCGGTCCACGGACCGGCGGTTGGGAACCACTGGTTTAAATGACACGTCAGCATGTGCAAATGCAAATTTCTGCTCTGGTGATCACATTCCCCATTGCGAGTAGGATGGGTTTTTAATGAATAAGGTCTATTCTTCTGAAACTCAAGACAAGTTATTAGAATAAGCTTGTATACTATTATTCATTTTGTTGGTATCTCAGTCCAGAGATTATTTCCTTTCTATACTCTTATCGGAATTCAGACTTAATTCACATGAATATATAATATTTCATTACCAGATTTTATTGATTGTTTGAATTTAGTCCAAAATATCCCATTACATACTGGATTGGGATAGTTGACTAATTAAATCTCTCATAATTAAACTCAATGTCCGTCTGATTTGTCAAACGAAATATGTGGAAAAGACTTTAAAACAGCAAGTAATTTGAAAAAGCATTCGAGAGTTCATACTGGAGAAAAACCATATTCTTGTAGGATATGTGGAAAAGGTTTTGCGCGGTCCAGCAATATTTGAATATTCATATACAAAGTCATACAGGAGAGAAGATATATCCCTGCAAAATATGTGGCAGACATTTCTTGCAAGCAGTTAGTATGGATCGGCATATCAAAGAAATGCATACTGGTAAAAGGCTATGCTCTTGTGAGATATGTGGGAAAAGTTTTTTGAAAGCAGATAATCTGAAAAGTCATATGCGAAGGCATACAGGGGAAAAACCATATTCCTGTAAAATATGCGGCAAATGTTTTGTGGACAAAAGTGCTGTGAATGCTCATGTACGAATTCATACAGGAGAGAAGCCATTTTCTTGTAAGATATGTGGCAAATGTTTTTTACAATTTAGCAGTTTGAATAGACATATGCGAATCCATTCAGGTGATAAACCATACTCCTGTGAGATATGTGGCAAATGTTTTTCAGACTCAAGTTATTTAAACACACACATGCGAATCCATTCAGGTGATAAACCTTACCCCTGTGAGATATGTGGCAAATGTTTTTCACAATCAGGCCATTTGAACGAACACATGCAAATCCATACAAGTGATAAGCCTTGTTCGTGTGAAATATGTGGCAAATGTTTTGCGCAATCAAGGTTTTTGAGCACACATGTGCGAATCCATTCAAGTGATAATCCTTATTCCTGTGAAATATGTGGTAAATGCTTCACATGTTCCAGTAGTCTGAATGTGCATAGAAGAATTCATACAGGAGAGAAGCCATATTCTTGCGAAATATGTGGCAAATGTTTTTTACGATCACATGATTTGAACAGACACATACGAATCCATGCAGGTGATAAACCATACTCATGTGAGATATGTGGCAAATGTTTTTCACAATCAAGTCATTTTAACACACACATGCGAATCCATGCAAGTGAAAAGCAGTACTCATGTGAGATATGTGGCAAATGTTTTTCACGATCTTGGAACTTGAATAGACATATGAAAATTCATAATAAGAAAAACATTACGATAGAGAAACATGTGGAGAGTGTTCCATGAAAAAAATGTAATGGAAGTCGATGTGTGATATAAACAGTTGGAAAAACTTGTGCCGAATGAAATGGTGTGTGACATGGCAAGACATGAATAAATTCTAGAATCTAGAGCAGGGCCGTCCAACTCTTGGCCCGCGGGCCACTTTGAGAATCTTTTTCTATTTTATCACCTGGTCTTTTATTCAAATGTAGCCCCAACCAAATAATCAAACATGCCGGGGACATAAGCAATAATTGCCAATGCTGAAATCCTTGATGTTACGGCGATGAGGCAAAATATTGATGAGTTGACAACTTTGGATTGCTTTGGCGCCTAAAGAATGTACGGTAACAGACATGGAACAAGCAATTCAGGATCCCGAGTATAGGTGAATGGTCAATATCGCTGTCAGGTAGAGATAGAGTTCCGCCTTCTGCCATTCATCGAATTATGATAAATACAGAGACAAGATAATTAACAAAAGTTCTTCAAGGACAACAAAATGTTTTCTCGAAACTTTTTAGGCATCAGGAGTCAGTTGTGAAAGCGAGACACTTGGTGGCAGAAATAATCGCAAAACAATCGAAACCATTCTCAGATGGAGAATTCGTTAAGGAATGCATTGTTCGGGTTGTCAATGTTATATCTCCGGAAATGAAACTTTTGGGAATCACCACTGATGGTGCTCCATCAATTTTTGGGAGACTGCAGGGTCTAGTAAACTTTATCCAAATTGGAGCAATTAAAGTCGGAAATGACACTACTATGCAGTTCCAATGCATAATACACCAAGAGAATCTTTGTGCCAAGTCACTGAGAATGCCAAATGTCATGTCAGTTGTCACTAAAACGGTTACCTCCAAAGGGCTGCGTCACAGATAGTTTCAAGAATTACTGCACAGCATTGATGCAGACTTCGATGACATTCCATACACCAAGGTCCGATGGTTATGCCGCGGCAAAGTGCTGAAATGGGTGTTTGAACTCGAGGGTGCAATACAAACTTTTATGGAAAGCAAGGGTACTCGTATTGTTGAATTCAATAACAAGAAATGGATAGAAGATTTTGCATTTATGGTGGATATAACTACCCATCTAAACGAATTAAATTCATGCCTGCAATAAAGAGGCCAACCGATCAATCCGTATTTGGTCATGTCAACGACTATGCGAAACGCAAATAAACAACAACTACTTTGTTCATTTCCCTACTCTTCAGAGTCTTCCAGTTCAAAACAGTCGGAAATATACAAAACTAATAACGGAATTAAAGGAAGATTTCAAACTCAGATTTGCCGACTTTGAAAAGACTGTCGTGTATTTCAAGCTGTTTTCCTGTCCTTTTTCAGAAGATAGATGAGTTACCTGAAAACCTACAAATGGAGTGCATTGAAACTGATTTAAAGGAGAGGTTTAATGAGGACTTGCCATTACTAGAATTTTACCGAAAATGCGACTATAAAGAAAAATTTCAGAGGATTCACAGAATGGAAGCAGCACTCACTTGTGCGAGCAAGATGAACCCTTCGCATTGCTACATCGCAGATAAACTTTTTAGCGAAAAGCAGTGCCAAACTTCACACTAAAATATCAACGTGTAAAGAAGACTTTGTTGACTTTACTGTATCTTTGTTTTTTTATTGTTATTATTAAAGTTTTGTGCGAGGATTTTGTTTGTTTTTTCATTAACTTTTAGTCAGTGTTTCATTGTTTGATTTTCATTCGTGAATGTAAACAATACGTTTTTGCGACTTTGAATGCTATTCGTTAGTTTTTGGTTGTGTTTCGGAAATTTAAGTTTGAATCAATTAAGTCAATCATCATTTGCCTCCTAAGGAGTTGTAGTTTTAATAGTATTAATGAAAAATTAGTCTAGAAATAGCTGTGACAAAATAGGCTAAAATTATCTACCAGTACGCAACGTTTCTTGTGCTAAAATAAACGTTGAATGTGCACTTTGCGCTAACAGTACTGTGACCCTTTGCGTACTGCTCCAATTTCACAAGTCAGACTAACTTTTGTATTGCTCAAATGCGGATATTCATGGTACTAAAAAATTGAAGTTCATCCGTAGGGATGGGCAATATAGAATTCCAATACCCAGATAGCACAACTACGTCGGAACAACCATGGCCGAACGTTGTTCGAACCACCGGCCCAATAATGGCGAACAACCATGTTCCAGCGTAGATTTGGCCGCTGGGCCAACGTCGGTCCTTTCGCTGTAATGCAACCGTGGCAAACGGTCGGGCCAACGTAGGCGATACGTTGTAACACAATCGTGAAATATGGCCGGGCCTACGTAGGCGACACGTTGTAATACAATCGTGGCATATGGTCGGGCCGAGTTAGGCGATGTGTTGTACAGACAGGGAATAGATCTATACTATATAGAAATTCCCCACTAATCTAACATTATTTATATAATAAAATACAAAAGATAACAAAATGTCCTTATTTTACAAATATGTATACATGTAATAAAATTAATCGGAGTTCGTTGCCAGATCATCCAGAGCTGAAAAATATAAAAATTCCGGGTTAAATTGCAGTATTAGCAAATTACAGCACCAGAGTTCAAAGCCTAGTCTGAATGACTGCATCCCAACAAATTTTCAGAGTAGGAATCTTAAGCCAAGATTCTGCAGTCGCAAATGTGTGAGTGAAGCTTACATTGACAAGACGATAATAATTGAGAAATACAGAAATTCTTGATTCCGCAAGGGGGGCGTAGACAACGTTTTGAGGGGAATATTTGTTGGAGGGAATAATGATGATTTGAGATTTTATCTGACTAAAATGTCTTGAAATATTCCTTGTTGAAATTCATCTATCTTATTAGAAACATCATGCACCATGATTAGTCTATTTGTTTAATTGATTTACAATAAATTTAGTTGTAACTTCATCATTTGCTGTTGCGATGATACAAATAAGTTCCAAAACCACTGTTCGCCATTATGCACCAAACTCTGGCAACATTGGATTGGCAATTTGGCACTTGACTCTAACCATAATCAGCTTGGCGATATCTCCTTAATAAATATTTTTCTATACTGTTCACTTTTGTATACAAAATCTACATTCAATTTCTTTACTGTTCACAGTTGTTTACAAAATCATTATTCAATTTAACAATCATAATGATAAAAATGAATGGTGTGGCAACTGGCAAGTACATTTTGTTTACTAGTCCGTTTATTAGTTTAATATACCCAACTTATCTAAATTTTCTAGCCTGTTTTTATTTTATTATATCTCTGTTGTTGTTGTTGTGTGTGTAACTTAATTTAATTCATGAACACGATAGGCATCTTTTTGGCAAAACCTTATATTCTTTACGCTTTAATCTTAATAAGGTTTTGTTTTCACTCCAGATTGTCAGATTCTATTTAATCAATTTTTGTTCATTTCCCTTATGAATTATCTTAAGCTGATTTGGAGTCAAAATAATCTTATACTTTTAAAATAGAAGAGGGTAGAGCAGAGAAAGATGGTGGAACAATATGATAAACATATTACATACCTTCAATAGCAGAAACTAAGGGCGTCTCACTCACTCCTTCTTATCCACCGCGTCCTGCACAGTTGAAAGAGCGGGCGAGTAAATTTGTTATAATTGAGCTCATGATTCTCCAATCCAGTCTTTCTTGGAGCAACCTCCGAGACTTGACAAATATCCTATCTGGAATGAGTAAATAAGCACAATTATGAGAATACATTTAATGAAAAGGTTTCCATCCGTTGCAAAAGCTCTATGTTAATTATCGCGAGTATCTACTCTGAAAAATATACACATATGTGTTTTGTCCACATCGCATTCGTATAAAAGTGAACAATTTTAATATTGCAATCAGATCGTATTTAGACATTTAAATAATCTTCCTTGAACACGAAGCGAAAATATGGGGCATATTGTATTTCATACATAAATTCGAAGCGCTTCATGCAGTCAAAAACAAAACGACAAAAAATAAAAGGCACTCAATATGATGAGACCCAGCAAAGGTATTTTCACCTATTTTACTTTCATGTTCTGTTTAGCTTTCGAATTAATTATGGAGTAATCTGCAATATTTTAACATTGTACTAAAACTAAACAAATATTCTGAAGCTCAGAGATTTTTACATCGTGGTCTTCATACGATGGCATGTGTTACCGGTCAGCGAACTCTTTTAAATTAATTTTGCTTGCCCGCTGGGTAAAAAGGTTGGGAACCACTGAACTAAACAGTTAAGTACAACCACGTTACACCAATGCCCCGCAAACTTACAGTCGATTTTCATCAGAATGATTAAATAGAATATTCAGAATAGAATAAATTGATTTTTAATGTTTTCTCGTTGTGGGGTCGCAAGTATCTGTAGTCTGTGATTTTACAAAAATTGGGGTCGCGGAAAAAAAAGTTTGGGAACCACCGCCGTAAAGTGTCCGTAATCGACTATAAAAATATTCAACTTACGAGCCATTTTTCAATCCTTGAATGTATTCTGGATCAAAATGTAATCAGACAATGAATTTCATCAATTCCGGTATGTCCGAGTCCACACTATAATCAGTGGGAAATTGCAGATGCCGTAGCTTGTAGCATAAGAGTTTCTACCGCCTGTCCCAACAATTTTGCCATGGACTGGATTGAAGCATGGCTTGATCTCTGAAAATCAAGTTAGTGTTACCCAATGTATAGTACATGATTGTCTTTCAGATGATAAACGTGAACGAATGGCCTATACTAATTACCAGAATATAAATTTTTCATTAATATTAATTACCGTATTTTCCGGCGAATAAGTCTACCCGGCGAATAAGACGAGGCCTGTTTTTAAGCCTGAAAAAATGGGTTTTTGCATATAACCGGTTAATAAGTCGGGGTAGTAAAATCGCATCAACGTCGGGAATCTTAAATTACAATGCAAAGCCTTTCGAGCGGTCGCCGCGTTTGCGCATTGGTTAAAATAGCCTATAACGACTTTTTCTTGTAGCGAAATATTCAATCCATATATGATAATGCAAATATGATAATCACAGCATTGAAATTCCAGATTCACAGCACGAGAATGTCGATTTATTTAAACTAACCAGATGAGGACGTGGGGGATGCTATTGCCGAAGGTATTTTATTGTCCGGATTCAATAATAAGGCGACAAAAAATGAAAATGATCATACTCGCCTAATAAGGCGACCCCCCCCAAAAAATCAGGCCAAAAATTTGGGTCTAGAAAAGCGACTTATTCGTCGGAAAATACGGTATTAACCACATGATGTTGTACTAGGTAATTATTCAACCGATATATCTAGCTATTGTGCAATATTTTGTGGCACACATATGCAAGGAGCTACTATCAAACTATAAAACAAAAACACCTGTTTTGGGCATTGTCCGCATTGAAACACTGAGATGCTTGAAATGACACAGTGTATGATTGCGTGAAAGAGGGAATTGAAGCAGGTGAATTTTCCAGTCCATTGTCATAGGGCCTATTACTGTATTATAAAAATGGTATATATCATTAAACTTACAATGGTAATATTGACACTCGACAGAATATCTAATCGGTAATAATTATTTAGAATGACCGGAAAAAAAATGGATATTACACAAAATATGTCCAAATATTTGTAAAGGATCTGTCGTACAATACTTCATGCTTTTAGAGTCGCTGGGCATTGCACAGTTGCATGCACATTTGGCAGTCATTGTACAGAGATGGGCTTCGCCCAGTCGCCCGAATCTTTTTTGCTAGCGGTCTACCTTCCAATTCACTTTAAAATATAATAACACTTAATTAGGGTTGGTTGGGTAAGCTTACATAGCATAGGCCTATATACTGAATATAAATCATATTAATATATACCCAATATAATTCTATTGAATTTTAAAACAAAATAGATATTATTCAGAAATCAGTAATTTATTTCTCAACAAAGCTGAAAATATGAACTAGAGCAGGGTTGGGCAAAGTTCTCGGACCACGTGCAAAAATTTTGCGCACCTAGACTGGCGGGCCATGTCGCATCTCGCATGTGTGGCGTAAAAAGTTATACTTTAGAAACAAAATTTTATTTAAAGTGTTATAAAAACAAAAAGGGAAAACAATTATCCTTGAGCTATTCTTTACCCAAAAACATCAAATTTTAGTTTCAGTTTGATTGTGGCAATTGTTAAAACATATTTTAGATTTCAGCCAATTGAGATCTGTATTTAGATTTGTTGAAATTCATCAGACAGAAGGTTCACAAATGTGCATCTATTCAGATTACTGGATTAAGTCGTCCAACGGGTTGGATTTGGGCTGCGGAAATGTTTGGACTTAGACAAATAAAGTAAATATAAAAAATCATATCTAGGGATGAAGGACCAATACCGGTACTCAATAACGAATACTGGTAATTAAGAGATGGCAACCTCAGAAAATTTAACAAAAAATGCCAAAAGACCAAGTACGGTAACGTACCGGTACCTCATCTCGTTCTGTCGTTACCGGTACCTACGGTGTCCAGGGATAATTATGTAACTTTTACCGGTACTCGATAACGAAAACTGGTAAATGAGAGATGGCAGCCTAAGAAAGTTTAACAAAAAAATGCCAAATAACCAAGTACGGTACCGGTACCGTACCTCATCTCGTTCTGTCGTTACCGGTACCTACGGTGTCCAGGGATAAATATGTAATATATGTAATACCGGTACCGTATCACCCTTATGAACCGTGATCTGACAACGCACTTAGGGTATTGTACCGGTACCATGAGATTAACTTACACGGTTACAACTATCTCTACTTTCGCCATTCATACTAAGCATTAAAAGTTCAATTTCACTGTCTAATCCACGGCAAAAACCTCGCAATAGCATATCGATTACGAGTACCGCCAAAATGAATGGCGACCTCATGTGCTATATTCGAATCGCGCGCCAATTTCATCGCGCTATGGCGTGTTTCGTTGAATGCCAATGATGGCCTTACCATGGTAAATGGTTGTAAAACCGCGTACAACGGTTGCCGGCGGATTATAACGTTGGCCCAACGTAGTTGTGCTATCTGGGTAGAAATAGAAATATAGAATACCAATATAGAATTCCCAAAGTATTCGAATCCATCGGGATCCGATAACAGGATTCGGTTTCCGCCTCTCCGGCGCCAAGCGTCAATTTTTGTATATCGGGTTTCTAATTTATCAATAATAGACGAGCGTTTTTCTCGCGTGGGAATCTCTCTCGTTTAATTAAACTTGCCTCTGCTCGCAAAGAACCCGTAAATCGGTAAACATCAAACACTGTAATTTCAATCGGCATATTCAGGACAAGAAGACGTAATATAACCTCACGGCGAGGACTCGTTATTGCACCATTTTTGCGTTTTCCTTCTTTGCTATCTAGCTAGCGTTATTTGTGCCGACTTACTGGAGATGTCCCGATAATCTGAATGCAACAATCTTTAATTGTTTACAGACGTGCCTTGCCTCATTTTAAATTAAATGATTTTTCGCGACCTACGAGTTTTTTCAAAAAATGATGCACGTAAACCGAAAGCCAGGCGTTAAATGTTATAACATTCCTCGCCATTAATTTAGATCAAATATTATTTACGAATAATTTTATTATACCATTTTCCGAAATACAAAGTTATATCGCAAAACGCGAACTACTGTCACATTTAAATTTCACTCTCAAAAGATTACATATTTTTCGGTCCGTTTCTATCGTTCAAGATAGGCGCACGTTTGATCGAGTGTCTGTAGTATTTTAGTCGCCGATAAATTATGAAAAAAGTTGCCGCATCTGGCGAAGATAGTGACGTATTGAATTTGGGTAGGGCTAAGTCTGGGTAGATAATGATTAATGATAACATTTCTATCGTTCAAGATAGACGCACGTTTGATCGAGTGTCTGTAGTATTTTAGTTGCCGATAAATTTTGAAAAAAGTTGCCGCATCTGGCGAAGATAGTGACGTATTGAATTTGAGTAGGGCTAAGTCTGGGTAGATAATGATTAATGATAACATTTCTATCGTTCAATACAGACGCACGTTTGATCGGACTCTGTAGTATTTTAGTCACCGATGAATTTTGAAAAAAGTTGCCGCATCTGGCGGAGATAGTGACGTATTGAATTTGAGTAGGGCCAAGTCTTGGTAGATAATGATATGTAACGATAATCATAGAAAATGAGTTCGTCTTCAGATGTTATTACCTAATAACTAAGTACGAAATCGCGTTTACGGAACTTGGTTTTACGTGTCTTGCTCTCACCCAATAAAAGGTTGATTTTATTTGATAGTGGTTAAATTTAATATTTTACAACGGCGCATAGGTTGCAGTGGCCACACGCTGGTTCAGCATCTAATTAATTCTCAGCGGGTATGTTGTAGTATACTCGGCAGACTTACATTAATAATGATTTAACGCCGTTTCATGTCTATTTTGTATTTAACCACTTACTATTAAAGTGTGTAAAGCGTGTCTCAATTTAGAATATCAGTATTTATTAGTATTTAGGGATTACATACATTTGGAACAATTGAGGGCAAAAAATATTGTAATATTCCTAAATTTTATTGTCCTGGGAACTGCCTGTTTAGTATCAAATGAAATCCAATGTTCAGGACATTTCCAAACAGATAATACATTTATAGTGAGTAATACATTTGTAATTTTTTACCATCTAAATCCAGCAATGTAGAAATTCCCACTATTTGAATAAGTATGAAAATAGAATAGGATTCGGTATTCTGGATTCGATTTAACTATTCTAGAATAGTAAATTATTCTACATTGCCCATCCCTATTCATCCGATTTAAATAAAAACTGAAGTTTAAATAAAAACTGAAGTTTAAATAAAAACTGCGCCAGTGGATAGATGTCGGTGAAAATACCAATACCAAGTTTATAAGAAACGGTCAAGAAATAACGGAGACATCGGAATTTTAGGACCGCCCGACGGGCCGATCATTTCCATAAGGATTGTATTACTTTGTTGATAATAATTGTGATAAATATGAAAAAAAAAACACATGTGCGTCACATATATGGAATAGTGAGAATATTTCATGATTTTATTCTGGTTTTTGATACTTGAAGGATATTTTTAAATAGGTGTAGTTTGTGACATGTAATTAAACAGCCACCTTAAGTTCTGTAATTTTCTCAAATTTCAAATGGTATTTACATATTACTTTTTTGTATTTCACTAATATTGCAATCTATACAAATCAACTTTCTGTAAATTATCACTCTCTGTATGAATATGACACTTTTCACTTGAAAAATGTATTAGATTTATATGAAAAAAAAAAAAAACTTACAAAATATTGCAGTTATTCTTAAGCGTTCAAGGGGCGCGAGTAGGGATGTAAGATTCGAATATTTTATTTGCGAATCAATAAGTTCCGATTCGAATATTTCCGAATCTGATTCTATTTAGTATAACATCACATTATCGTTTAATTTCATCAAATTTGGGAAAACTATAGCATAAATTATGATAAAATACCAAAAACGAAGAATAATGTTGTTGTTATGATGGCATTACATAGGTAATTCAAAGACACGTTTATATGACATATTTGCAAATCTTCTTAACATTTTAAATAGTCTAAATAAAATTTTACGAAACCATTGGTTCCTCTAAAGCTGTGACCCATATGAAATATAACTTACGACTTGGGAACGCTGTAAACGTAGCGAAAATATAAGCTTTTGGTCAGTTATGAGACAACGTCACTGTGTCGTGCAATCGCCTCGTGCTATTTAAATTATTAATATTTTTTTAAATAGAATCGATTCGAATTGACGTTGATTCGAATCGCTTCGATTCTAAAACTTACATCCCTAGCCGCGAGGAAGAACCCCTGATCTACCATGCTGAAAATGCTATCAAGGTGCAACCCTGATCATTCAGTCAGCAAATTCCATATGCAAGAGGGCATGTCCCAAACACTAGCGGGCCCATTCTTTCTTCTAATTTTGTAATCAATTGTAACTTTCTTGTTAAGACATGATTGGTATTTAATAATGGGTGAAGTTGCCTTTACGCATAGCTGGTTTTCCCCTCCATATAGTTTCATTTTTTTGCAATTTATTACGCTTATTCTACTAATTCTTCATTTCATAGCTCTTAGGTATATAACCCTTCTCCTCTAAAAAGTTTACCTCCCAAATATCAGGCAAATCTTGCCTCGGTGTACTCCAGTGAAAACAAGTTTTATAATTCTGACAAGTCTTAACGAACTAGTTTTACTTCCTTTAACATTATTAATTTTAAAAACAACAGTAAATCTAAAACTAAAATAACAAGATTATCCGTATAGTTATTATGGAAAGAAATTTTAAATTGCTCAAATCGGCCATAAAATTTGGATATTTTGCGCAATAGAAAAATTTAAAAACATGCGTTCTGTCAAGATTACAAGGAATCCAAAGTATTGTTAAATTCAAAATGGTTTATTCCACCATGAAATGCGTTCCTTCAATACACGCAACAACTAAAAGCCACATCCGACCAAAAAGCAACAAATTCACACTCACACATTCAATGCTTTTCAATTGAATTCGTTAAGTTGCTTAAGTCTTGCCTATACTGCACCTCCAGTTTTGGTCATGCACCAATCTAACTTTATAAAGCGAATAACGCAATTACGCAATAATCACATTTGTCATGCGTATTTTGTGATGCAATAGTGAAGTTCGTCCAGCATTTTACGGATGGCTAAATACAGGCAGAGTAGTGTGAATAAAAGTTGGTATTATTTGCTTTGGGAGATGTCAGTCGCCACAAGATATAAATATATAAAAATATATAGATATAAAATAATAATATAAAAATCACTAATGCGCATATGCATTATTCATACTGCTATATTATTCGATTAAACGTCACAATAATATCCGGATATCAGATAGCAAAAGAACTCTCGGTTATCCGGAAAACCGCTATCCGGATATTTTAACCCTATTGATGAGCGAGACAAACTGCGCGGAAAAATCAACACTTGGCCTGCTTTGAAGCTAAAAGGGGATTCTCCGACTGCGCAGACCGAATTGATTGAACTAATGAGAGAGGGAGAGAGAGATTTATTGTTTTGTCAACCAGAAAAAACAATGGTATACGAAAAAATGTATACAATATACACAAGATTAATTCGGTATAGACTGGGGGGAGCGATACGACCATAAGGTCATCAGAGTCAGCTCCCCCCAGAAAGAGCTTGGGTGACTGGAAAGCTCGTTTGCTTTGAGTGAAAGAGGGTTGTTGAAGACCAAGCGTTACTAGACAGAAACCAGACAGAAAATAAATGATTCCCTTGACATTGGATTCTTTGATAGTTTTGATATTTTTCTTTGTGACTATTATGTTTTCGAACTGAGCATATTGATTTAGATCTGGTGCTTCACACTTAGCTTCTGTTGTCGAAATAAGACCTTGGTAAGTTTGGTGACTTAGAAATTGTTTTGCTCTTTCTTGTGGTGTTGCTCCTGTTGAACTTTTTTTCCAAATGTTCAATTCTCCTGTGAAGGTGTGTTCAAGCCAATTTAATCTTTCATCATTAGGGTCTATGTAAGGTCTGAGATCTTGGTATATCTATAATCTTTTCTTGTGTTCATAAAGTCAAACCACTTATATTCATTATCCAGGCAATCCAAGCACTTCTCTCCATCTCTATAAGGAAAAAATCAAACAAAGACCCCGATATCCTGTGAAATTACAACCTTATTCCTATTACCTTGTCTGAAATCAATACCCAAGAATGAAAAACCTCACTTACATCCTTTGTAACCAATTTATTTCCATATCCAACTTTACTTAGGTAATTATAGTAATTTTACTGTTACCGGTAACTTTAATTACTTATTACAATCTGGACTATAATTTGGCAATAATAGGCTCTAATTTGGGGAATGAAATGGTTTCGCCCATCTCTTCATGCACCCAATTCTGGCAACTTTGGTTGAGCAACTTGGCATTTGACTCCAACTATAATCAGCTTGGCAATATGTTTTCAATAGAATCTTCCTTTTATATTTAAATTAACGATTAAAAGATCGATTAATTTGGCGATGGCAACCAATTCAAATATATCAATATGGTGTGGAAAATAAATTTTTTTTTTCTAGTATTTATTCATTTATTTTTTGTTTACTATACCCTAAATTTATCGCGTTTTATTCTTACTTAAATAACTTCTCAGTGGTTGTGTGTGTGTGTGGCTGGTGGGTGCATGTGAGCGTGTGTGAAATAACTTAGTAATTTTTGGTGAGTAAACACGTACCACTTACGTACCACTTCCTCTTGGCGAAACCTTCCATCTTATATTTTGTACGTTATAAACCTTATCTAAGGTTTTGTTTGCTCCCGTGATTTCATAATCAGTTTTTATTTATTTGTTTTTATCTGTCAAATGTATTGTTATGCTGATTATGGAGTCGAAATAAACTAATACTAACTAAGACAAGGACCAATAGCGCTCCAGCGCTGTGGACGTTTCCCCGACCATTGACCACGGAAAAAATCACTCTTATACCTTACTATTGCAAACTTTATGCTTATTCTGAGAGTGTTTTGGTGTGTTGGCGCTTTTAAACTGGTTCACATGTTTGAAACCATTATTTTTTTATAAAATTAATCAACCTTGTGTCGTTTGCAGGTACTGATATAGCTAAGTTTAGCCTTGTCCATCGCAGCATTTGCAAGATTCAATTTCGATCACTGCAACTAAAGTAAAGCTCCGCGAAAGACACAATGACAATTAAGTTAATTAATTCACTATTATTTTCTTGAAACAACTGAAAACTGACAAATATCACTCAAAACTACAAAAACGAGGCAATATTTGCAACCATGCTTGAATATCTGCTTGAGCGACAGGAGTGTCTGAGCGGCTGAGTGCAGAAATTGCATCTGTTACCGGTACGTGTTGCGTCATTGCAGGCTCGGCGGTGTGGCGCATCGTGCTGAGCGTTAGGAATACGCTCGCCACCGCATCTCTGATTATTGGACACGTAGTGGACATAACGATCGTTTCAATATTATGTTGTTGTTGTTTTTGTTCTTTGACACGTTTTTAAAAAGTCGCTTTTCTCTTTGATTACTGGACTAATTGCTTTGAAATTTTCAGTGGTTGAAGATGAAATTTTTCTCCAGAAGGCTATTACTTTTATTTATTTCAAATATTTCTGTTAGCTCTGTAAGATTTGTTTTTGTTTGCTATGACGTCACTAAACGTTCTGCGGATATCGGACGCCATTTTGTGTCCAACGGACCATCTTGCAATTTCAATTCACGCTGTCACAAGACCTTCTAAAGATAGAGGAGTTCTGGTACCGTAACACAGCGCGGTGACACTGAACAAACTCGTAGCTGTCAAAAGCTTGAAAATCCATACAAATATGAGAAATAAAAAGATGAAACTTGGCAGGTGGGTAGAGTTGTGTTTCTTTTACCCATATTTAAAAGTTTCGCGTTTCTACATTTGAAGGAGGGGGAATAGGGGGTGTGCATTTCCGATACGTCGATAATATCTTTGTCAACCAATTTGCGGCCACCGTGTTTTCGTCTGTTTGATTGCTGTGATGTGGTGCTTTGTTTATTATTTAACGAGTTTTGTTCGAAATAACCGTGTTCTTGAAATATATGACGGTCAGAAATGCAATTAGAAGCCCAATGTTTTCACGCTGTCACAAGACAGGAACTTCTAAAGATAGAGTAGTTCTGGTACCGTAACACAGCGCGGTGACACTGAACTAACTCGTAGCTGTCAAAAGCTTGAAAATCCATACAAATATAAGAGATAAAAAGATGAAACTTGGCAGGTGGGTAGAGCTGTGTTAACCATCTTTGATAGTTACTTCTCTCCCCCGGGATAAATATGTAAATCCTATCCTAATACGCCGATAATATCTTTGTCAACCAATTTTCGACCACCGTGTTTTGTCTGTTTGATTGCTGTATGGCTGCGTATGCCATAGTCTCGACGCAGCAGAAACGATGATCAAGGCTTGAAATCCGTGGTCGCACACTGGTCGTTCGCAAATACGTCTTTCGAGTGCCGTACTTTGGGGATTTGTATAGCTTTAACCCTTTGTCGTAGAAAGTTAATACGAGGTTTAGCGTGTAGAATAAATGCCGCCAATGCACCCACGGTGAAAAAATTAACGGGTTAGATATATTGGTTTTTGTTTTATAGCGGTTTGAATGAAATTGTCCGCAGACTGGCTACACCACCCTAGGCCTGGTGAGTTGTCCGTGTAGTCGAATTGTCCATCAGCCCTAAACGGCTATGACAGTCACTGTACCAAAAATTATACCCCGATTCAGCTGGTGTTAAGTTGACGCATGTTATTTAGTAACGTTTTTATGTGAAATGTTTGACTGTGGTTCGGTACCTGATCCGATAATACGGTACATAATTGACTCATATCACGAGATATTTCAACTGATGTTTCAATTGTCACAGGACCTAAAATATCTATGACAGTCCCTGTACCGTCACGGTACCCCGATACAGGTACTGGTAAGTCACCGCCGGTATGTTAGTCGTTGGTCACCGCATATGATTTTTGGGGAATTGTTCTGCGTGTCCATATATTTGAGCATTGCTCTCTTGTTCTTCGTGGGATCGCAGGTTCGAATCCCATGCAGGGATGATCATGTGCGAGAGGATTGCTGGACTCCCTGCCGCCGTAGGGTGGTTCACGTAACCGCTGGTCGGTTATGGCTTCCTCCACCATCAAGTTCATGCTTCCGAAAACAAATACCTGGCTAACTAATCCCATACCCGACCTGGACTGGTAACCGGACGAGAGGCCGTGGTTCGCCATATGATTGAGCCGTCTTATCGGCTTTCCTCTCCCCCGGGATAAATATGTAAATCCTATCCTAACCTATTTCAGTATTCATGATTTTGGTAATTTTTGCGGACCTAACGTGCGGTATTTTTGTAACCAAACTCTGAGCAAAGAAGAAAAATAAATTAAAAGACATTGTTCACATTTACAAATTTCAATGGGAACCATAGCGAGGGTGCTCCGTCATTTAAAACTGTAATCAGTAATTTATGTTTTCACCATACTGAACAGACACTGAATATACAAAAAATTACAATAAATATGAAAAATGCGTTTCAGGGCGAGGAAAACCGCGAAAAACTAATATATATAGGTTATTGAGCAGCGGCACCTTTAAAATAGTCTAACAGATAATAATAACAAAGATTTGAACTATATATGTTATTTGAAGAAAACAATAAATACGTCAAAGCAAATCTGGTGTTCCCCGGATTCGCGTGTTTAACAACTGCTTGCTCTGACAAACTCAAAATTGGTTCCATTACATTTGAACCCACGTACATTTGAACCCATGACAATTGCACCTGTATGCTATTGCACCTATGGAATTTTTTTTGTTTCACGGATAGTTAAACCCATACTAACCCTAACCCATGGGTTTTAGCACCCGCATATAGATTGAACCCGTGGATATACGCATGGGTTCAAATGTACGGTCACCTCAAAATTACGTGATCACTGGCGACGATTCGCCGAGGAAAATTATAGGATGGAATTTGCAGCTAAAAATTCTCAAATAAATTTATTCTGATGATTAACTTTCGTGTCGGCTTTAATTGTCCTTATTGCCTTCGTAATATTAAAAAATAACCATATCTTTATGGCTGACTTCTGGATTCGATGTCGTTTTTCTGTTTCTATTTTTCTATGTTATTTTCGCTTCAAAACAAAACCTCTGAAATGTTGTTACTGCGTATCTGTTAAAATGCGATAGAATTCTCTTAATGGTAATTCATATCCAAATTAATATATCCGCTCAGACATTTTTGTAATGTTACTTTTTCGTCATTTGTATTGGTGATTCGAAGTTTATCGATTGACCAAAAGATGTGAAACTCATTAGCGCACAAAAAGATCGTGCAAAAATTGGAGCAATGAAGTTACAGAAAACAAATAGATAAAAATAAACACACATATAACACACAATTTAATAACTCAAATTTTAACGTTAAGCAAAAGGTTCCTGTATACTCGTGTATTTGTCAGCATTCCGCAAGTACAATCCAATCGTTTGATTCAGAGAAGTGCGATTTACGTGCCATGTCCAAGTCACGTAGTACCAGGTATTCCAATAGTTTAATGTTCGAGTATTTTTCCCAGCCCTACTCATTAATCGATAATTATTGGCTCGATTAATTAATTTTTATGTGAATAAACTTGCTTTTCATGTTTTATTTGAATACTAAGGTAAATCGTAAATTGACTGGTACTTAAGTCTGGTAAAAACGCCCCGCAATGAATTTCGCGACACTAAATAGGTTAGTGACCTTAAATATTCTACTGTCTACTACATAACTTTCTAAAACAGCATTGCCCGTTGAGGACTCATTTAAACGCAAATGAGTCCGCGGACTCGGGTTGGGAAACACTGTCATAGCGTAAAATCAGGCCCCGGTAAATGCCTCCTGCGCAAGACATAAAGCATTCCGGTCAATACGATCACGCAAACAGTTATTTTTTGTGTGATTGGTATAATGACAGTATAAATGGGGGAAAGTTCACAGTCAACGGAATTTAACCGTTGAAAATTTTTTAGGGAACCAATTTTTTTTCATTTCTTCACAAGAAAGAGTTTGCAGTTTGGACGCCAATCATATGTAGAAATCGGTCTCACAGGTTTAGTCAGTCTACGGTCCAAATATGACAATATTACTCCATACATTGACGAAACAGTGATTTGTAAAAGTTGCGCAATCACGAGACAAATATTTACAAATATACATATATTTCATAGTCACGTTTAACGTCACAGTCGTTATTAGCAGGATGGCCATGGAGTCGCGCACTAAGGTAGATATCAAAATTCCAAAGATACAAAGACCTTGGAAACATGCGATCTTTTCGTCTTCTCTGATTCATCATGATAACATTCTAAAAGTATACAGTATTGAGTCACCTATTGGCGTATTGTTTTGTCTTACAAAACCCTTCTACAAACAGTTTTGTATACTCCACCCTGTTACCACACCCACCCATCGCCTTCTCTCGCACAAATGTCTGTTTATTGATGATAAGGATGGATGGACAGTAAATTTTAAGATTTTTGTATTTTCAATACTTATCAAAAGGAGTGCATGCCGCACATTTGTGTTTTAGGTTAATATGGTCTTGTGCATACATCCCGTGTTCAATATTGACTCTAGCACTCGCCTAATTTCACATATCTATCCATCTGTGTTAAATATATGATGAGTGCTTTCGATTGCCCTACATTGAAAACCAAATGCAGAATTAAGACCCACCCATGGCCATTCAGTTTATTTTGTTTTTAAGGGTGGAACAGAAGGTCAAAAATAAAAGTGAAGATTCTGGCATCATGCAATACTAAAAAACTGGCGTGCAAGAAAATAAAGATTAATTATTTAAACACTGAAATAAAAGTACAGCGTGTTAGTGAGCATATCGTACATGCGGGGTAAGCAATCAAAGTTCTGAACTCCGACAGTGAACGTGCAAGGAAAACAGGAGTCTATAATACTCTTAGCAGCAATATTGCAGTCTGGCCGATCTAAATCCTAGATTGCCCTCCAGAAAAAATGACAAAAAGCCAATTTCTGTTTGCAGAAGGAGCATGGACCTTTCCCCGACCTTTGACCCCCGAAAAACTCTTCCTATACTTCACCATTGCAAAATTGTCGGGGCTATTTATAAGAGTACTTTTGCGAGTTGGCGAGTGAGAAAAGTGTCTGAGCGGATGCGAAAAGGGAGCATTGTTACGTCACCTCTTGCATTTTGCTGATTGGCCAATGTCACGAAGTAAACAAGGAAGTCGATGCTCGGGGAAAAGTCCATTAACCATAGATATTAAAAAAAACTAATGAACTCATCTGATTGTGATAGAATTCGTCCGTAAACGCAGATCGACAAAAAAATAAAGGAATGAAGATATTTTAATAAAAAAAAATCTCTTACTCTGCGTCAACATAATTTAGATCAGGGTGGTCCAAACTGCGGCCCGTCGAGTCGTCGACACATTCCGTGCGGCCCGGGAACAATTTTAGCATGCACCACTAAACCATTGGCAGATATATATTTGTATTTATTAGAAGAACAATTTGATTTATTTTTAAACTAATACAACTCGGATTAGTCCTTACCCTAATGTCGATGTCGGGATTGATGTATGTTAAAATCACGGAATTACATTGTTGTAGCTATAAACGTCAAAACGGTGCCTACATGGGAATGACGTCCTGTGATCGTTATTAGGAGAATGAATTGTCTTGTGCAGACCAAGCCGATGAGATGAGCTCGCGCCAAGTAACTCCGCATTTGAAGAGACGTTTCGCGTCTTTATTTTTGTCAAAACACTCCTCTATTTTCAAGCGTTGGCCCTGGGACAGCAGTGACAAACCGCAGAGCTGACTTAGCGCCGCGTGATCCATTTTTTTTTATCTGAGTCCGAGGTCGAACTTCTTTGTTTGTTGACGATAGCACTAAACCGGCTCACGACCGAAGTAAACTAGGAAGAAACGTATTTCCTTACCCACAACAACGTTAAACCACAGTGTCGGGTGTGTTTCATGTAATATCTGTCACAAAGGAATATACTTTTAAGCGACATTACAAAACCAAACGCAATAAAAGATACCGAAAATGCCACGAGTCGTTTTGTACATTAGAAATCACCAAGGGGCTTCATATAGTTTTTTTTAAAACTTGATTAGAACTATAAACTCTTATTTTAAAATATATTTAAAGTGAGTAAGCTTGCGCTGTTTTGATCACTTTTGAGTTTTCTCCGAATGCGGCCCGCGAGACCTCCTAGAAAGTTTTTGCGGCCCTTTAACCACGCCACCTTGGACCACCCTCGACTTAGAAGCTTGCAGATTCGAATGAAAACGGCTATACCAGTGGTTTCCAAAGTGGGGTCCGCGGGAACCACTTTCGGTGGTCCGCGAAGGAATTCTGCTATATGCCTCATGGTTTGATAATACAAAAATTAAGGACCAACATTTACAAATACACATTTTGTCGTTGTTTATTGCTTCCGTAATCACTACTGGGAGTGAGGACACTGATTATCCTCTTTTTGTTTCTAACATGCTGCCCATTGTGATGTCACGGAGCGGGGGTACGTGATATTGCAGAGAGATAAGTGCCATTACAAGTCACCTACAGTAACTACAGCGGTGTAGCTGACCCTGCCTTTTTGCACGTTTGTTGGTATAGGAGGGAGTTACATTAGGCCGTTTGTAATGTTATGCAAGTACGCTTCTAAATGTCGTTTTACGCCTATATATTGATAAATAACGTTAGGTGAGTCAATGAGCATATACAATGAGTGGAAAGTCGGGCTTTTTCCGCCGGAGATCGTATCCGACAGCACGCTTCAGTGCACATATTATGTGCCCCAAGACGAGCGGCTTTATCCGCGTTCTCAAGGCATTTGGCGATGAAGTCTGTGCCTGCTTTTACGGGCGTTGTCGATTTTGATAATGTTTTAGAAAGTGAAGTTGAGAAGGAAATCGCAAGAACGTAAGTAATGGCTTATTGTAAGCTAATCATTTCTATTAAAAAGGGAGCGCAGCTTGAAAAGTTTAAGAACCGCTGCTCTAAATAGGTGCGGTATGTTCGTATGTAGCTGACATGTTCAAACAACCGAAATTTTAATTTTTTAGAAAATTTTTTTATGCATCATTAGAATAGAATACCGTACTATGGTATTTTAGATAAATATGGTTTTGTAAGCAATAGTTTCCAGCATATTACTGTGTACTACAATATTCTGAATATCACGCAGTGATCACCAACAGAGCTATGAATTCTAATAGCTGCTTCAATCTGGATTGCGAAGTTACTGTTGAAATCCTTTTTGTAGATGATTATGTGGATTCATCATCCAATAAGAAGATTTATCGGTGAGTAACCTAACATGGCTTTTCCATACTGCAGTACTGTATTAAGAATTTTATACATAAATAACCGCACTCCTCTCGGCGACTGGTTCATATTCTGTTCTGTAGATACGTTTTCTGTCTAATAGATAGGCATTCCCAATAAGCATATGCTCATAGTTGTATGCTTTCAGCGTACCATACTTCGAAACTCAAAACCAAATATGTATTGAAGAATTAAAGACCTCAATACGGCCAATTTCGCACCCGACTCGGCTAAAGCAAGGGATTTTGGCAGCCAGCAATGCGTTTTCTTAATATGCACCGAACCATTTAGCTGGACGACGTAAAAAATGCAGGGAACAATGCCATAATGAGCACATCTTTGCAAGTTTCCACTCATTGTATATATGCTCATTAACTCACCTAACTCTATCTTTCAATATATAAGCGTAAAACGGGATTTAAAATCGTACTGGTATAACATTACAAACTGCCTACTGTAACTCCCTCCTATACCAACAAACGTGGAAAGGGGCAGCGTCGCCTACACCGCTTGCAGTTACTTGTAATGGCAGTAATTGAGCTCTCTCTCTCTCTGTGATAGCACAGGCTTATACCTCTGTGACATCACAATGAGAAGCAAAAGAGGGGAATCAGTGTACCTAGTACAGTATAGGCCGCGAGCCGAGGCCCTGAAAAACGCCTAGAAAGTGAGTTTCGTAGCGCACATCAGGTATCTACCTAAGAATGATTTTAAAATGTTCCTTAAAAATTTAGTAACAAATATTGCCTTGTTCCCAATTCCGAAAGTTGCACGTTTTACGGAAAAGACGCTTTTACTACAAGAATATGTGCTACGATCTGTCCTATATTCTCTACATTTCCGGCAATGAACAATGACTTTTGCATGACGTAACAATTGAATCGAATCAGCTGTTAGCGAGCGGATGAATCTTAGTTATTACTGCTCGATCTTGCGTTGAGTTGGGCAGCCTTTCCATAGCCCTGTTTAGTTATTATTAGTTAAGTTATGCTAAGACGTTGTTAAAAAGTAAAAGTAACTTATTAAACACTTGTAGATCCTTACCACGGATATGGGCCGTGAGACGAAACTTTGAAAACGCCCAGAAAATGGGTTTCGTAGCGCACATCTGGTAACTAAATAAATTCTTCAGTTTTGTGTGAAAATGAACATACTGAACGCATTACAGCTTGTTCCCCAATCCTGATGCAAAATTGAATATAAGAGGTTCCCGGAAATTCAATAACCATAAGTTTACAACACATACATAAAAACTATGCAATTCGAGAGCCCTACAGCACACTAACACAAATGTATTCCTGTAACGTTTTGCCTGACCAAAATCAGACTTCCTCAGTGAATCATAATTTATTGGGTAGATTACGAAAAATATGGCATACATGTAATCAACAACAAAAATACTTTAATTGTGTGACAGGAGTCGCGAGTGACCTCGAAAGGTCGAATAAATTTTATATAATAACCACAAGCAGTTTACAACAAAAACAGCATAAAAATCTACATCCATTTTATAGAAGCTATCAAACGTATTTATTTTTAAGCAATGAAGTCACAAATTAACATCGTGAGCACGAAAAAACAAATAAATCAGTTATTTTTCACTTAGAAATTTACCGGAAAAGTCAAGAAAATTAAATGAATGTACAGTACGTATATAATATAGTCAACAGAAATATTACAATTAGTCTTTTTTTAGTTTATGTGATTATGTGTTTGAACAAAAGCAATATTATTTCTAGAAACAGGACTACGACACTAACAAATGTCCGAAAAAACAAACAAATAAATGATACTTATTAAATCAACTGCAATATCTAATTCACTTTCTTCTGAATTGTTTTCGAAATCCACTATCTCGAAAATCGACTTTTCCTCTATAAGTGTACTGTGATTTTTGCAGTCAATACAAAAACAAAAATCTGTGCAATTTAAGTTGATTTTGCCACACTTGCATAAATTATTTTGACTATTTTTCTTACACTTGCAGTTTGCCAACTCAAGAACTGATTTGAGGGCCACATGCTTCTTCAGTGAATCATTGTTGGGTGAGAGAGTATAATCCTTATGTTTGCCAGTGTTAAATAGACGTGCCCCGTTATCATTTACATTCTTCATATCCTCTTCATACAGTGAACAAACAAATTCCTCAGCTTTATTTATTAATGCCTCGTTAACCTCAAAAGATCTTCATAGTTGAGAAAAAAATTGAATTGAAAACCTCAATGAAGTCTCCAACATGAGTTTGATGGGCAGTTCCAATTGCAGAAAAGTGCTAAAGTATTTCAATATGAAAACCCCTCTAAGCTGATTGCAACTATTATGATTCTCATAAACTTTTACGCTTCATAACTTCTTATTTAATCCATTTTATAGCACTGATAGCAGCAGGGATTAGAGCCTTCGTTAGGTCGGATTGGTGGAACATTGCAGTTTTCTTTTGTAGTACAGTATCTAAAATGAGGAAGAAAATCATATTTTGAACAGCATGAATATAAAAATACCACAAAATACTAACTAATACCTTGAATACATAATGCATTTTATCTGATGTACTCAATGAGCGTATATATGCTCATTGCATGTCCTACAGTCCAGCAGTGTTTGCATACCAATACTAGACTATATCCACACTAAATTTTGATATAGATCTATCACAGTCTGAAATGCCCTATGAGTTTGGACTATAGACTATATTTTACAACATCAACTGTCTGTCTACAACTTGAGTTCTCACCTCTCAATCGCTTTCAATGCTACTTTCTTTCCACTGCATAACTTATCATTGCTTCCCAGGTTCTTGTCGACCTTATGAATTCAGATTTAGACCAACCGACATTAGTAAAATTGATTATTTTCTTCTCCTTCACACAACCGTGCATTACAGAAACAGCCATTAATTTCTATTTCCAAATAGGCTATTCTGTGGCCTATATAGTAGTATAAGTCTGCTGAATAGTCAAGAAGAGTCATTAAATTAATCATAAACATTTCATGCAAGCCAGAAAATATCGTTGTTTGTGACATATTATTCTAGGTTTAGCCTTCCTTGGAGTTATCGCACCGTACCTATTTAATAACGTCTTATGAGCTAGTGCTCAACTAAAATTGCTATTTATGGTAGGATATACAAGTGTTTAATATCTTACTTATACTTTTCAACACCTCCTTAGAATAATTGAACTAATAATAACTGAAAACAAGAGAGCAATGCTCAAATATATGGACACGCAGAACAATTCCCCAAAAATCATATGCGGTGACCAACGACTAACATACCGGCGGTGACTTACCAGTACCTGTATCGGGGTACCGAGACGGTACAGGGACTGTCATAGATATTTTAGGTCCTGTGACAATTGAAACATCAGTTGAAATATCTCGTGATATGAGTCAATTATGTACCGTATTATCGGATCAGGTACCGAACCACAGTCAAACATTTCACATAAAAACGTTACTAAATAACATGCGTCAACTTAACACCAGCCGAATCGGGGTACAATTTTTGGTACAGTGACTGTCATAGCCGTTTAGGGCTGATGGACAATTCGACTACACGGACAACTCACCAGGCCTAGGGTGGTGTAGCCAGTCTGCGGACAATTTCATTCAAACCGCTATAAAACAAAAACCAATATATCTAACCCGTTAATTTTTTCACCGTGGGTGCATTGGCGGCATTTATTCTACACGCTAAACCTCGTATTAACTTTCTACGACAAAGGGTTGAAGCTATACAAATCCCCAAAGTACGGCACTCGAAAGACGTATTTGCGACCGAACGACCAGTGTGCGACCACGGATTTTAAGCCTTGATCATCGTTTATGCTGCGTCGAGACTATCGCATACGCAGCCATACAGCAATCAAACAGACAAAACACGGTGGTCGCAAATTGGTTGACAATTGTTGGTCTTGTGACAGCGTGAAAACATTGGGCTTCTAATTGCATTTCTGACCGTCATATATTTCAATAACACGGTTATTTCGAACAAAACTCGTTAAATTATAAACAAAGCACCACATCACAGCAATCAAACAGACGAAAACACGGTGGCCGCAAATTGGTTGACAAAGATATTATCGACGTATCAGAAATGCACACCCCCTATTCCCCCTCCTTCAAATGTAGAAACGCGAAACTTTCAAATATGGTTAAAAGAAACACAACTCTACCCACCTGCCAAGTTTCATCTTTTTATTTCTCATATTTGTATGGATTTTCAAGCTTTTGACAGCTACGAGTTAGTTCAGTGTCACCGCGCTGTGTTACGGTACCAGAACTTCTCTATCTTTAGAAGGTCCTGTCTTGTGACAGCGTGAATTGAAATTGCAAGATGGTCCGTTGGACACAAAATGGCGTCCGATATCCGCAGAACGTTTAGTGACGTCATAGCAAACAAAAACAAATCTTACAGAGCTAACAGAAATATTTGAAATAAATAAAAGTAATAGCCTTCTGGAGAAAAATTTCATCTTCAACCACTGAAAATTTCAAAGCAATTAGTCCAGTAATCAAAGAGAAAAGCGACTTTTTAAAAATGTGTCAAAGAACAAGAACAACAACAACAACAACATAATATTGAAACGATCGTTATGTCCACTACGTGTCCAAAAACTATGGAAAGGCTACCCAACTCAACGCAAAAGCGAGCCGTAGTACATCTGATATTCATCCGCCTACGGGGGATCCACCTACAGCTGACTAATTTGATTGTTACGTCATGCAGAAGTCTGCGTTCAGTGGTCCATGATACCGGAAAAGCAGAGAAAATAGGACAGATGGTAACACATATTTATTGTAGTAAAAGCGTCTTTTCTGTAAAACGTACAATTTTTGGAAGTGGGAACAAGGTAATATTTGTTACTAAATTTCTAAGGAACATTTTAAAATCATTTTCAGGTAGTTACTTATGTGCGCTACGAAACTGAAAGATAAATGGCCTCGGCTCGCGGCCTAGTAGTGATTACGGAAGCAACAAACGACGACAAAATGTGTATTTGCAAATGTGGGCAGCTAATTTTTATATTATTAAACTATGAGTCATATAGCAGAATTCCTTCGCGGACAACCGAAAGTGCTTTCCGTGGACCCCACTTTGGGAAACACCGTGACACAATTATTATTGTAGGAAAACTGAATTTGTTTCGCAATGGCGATGTTGACGATTAAAAAAATTATTTCAGTAAAGCTCTTGCTGAAGAAATGATTGAAAAATTCCAAGCAGAAATGGGAGAAGTTTAAATCAAATACGTATAATATGATCCACTATTATACAGACATTTGTGCAAGGGAAGGCAGTGGGTGAGTGTGGCAACAGGATGAAGTATACAAAACTGTTCGTAGAAGGAAATTTGTAAGACGGGACAATACGTCAATAGATGACTCAATCTACTTTTAGAATGTTATCACCATGAATCAGAGAAGACGAAAAGATCGAACGATTCCAAGGGTTTTGTGTCATTGGAATTTTGATATTTACCTTAGTGCGCGACTTCATGGCCATCCTGCTCATAACGACTGTGACGCGAAACGTTTCTATGAAAGTTGTATATTTGTCTCGTGAGTGCGCAACTCGTACAAATCACTGTTGCGTTAATGCATGGAGTATTATTGTCTTGTTTGAACCGTAGACTGACTAAACCTGTTAGACCGAATTAAAAAAAAAGAATTCTACATATGACTGCGAACTTTTTCCTGTGAGGAAATGAAGGAAAATTGTTTTCCCGAAAAGTTTTCAGCGGTCAAACTCTGTTGACTGAAATCCCTTCCCAATTTATACAGTAATTATACCAATCATACTAAAAATTGCCGATTGTATAGACCGGAATGTTTAATGTCTTGCTGCAGGTGGCATTTACCAGGGACTGATTTCACGCTATGATTTCGCGTTGTGTCAGAAGTTCAGTGGTTACCCGTAACTTTGCTTGGAGATCAGTCTCCTTTATTCCCGTGTGAAAGCGTGCGACATTGCTTTAAGCAAATTCTCTGATAATAATTCGCTATTACCTCCGTAGCTCTTGTCACTTCGGTGGTCAACCGTAACTTTGTTCAGTGATCAGACGCCTTCGTTTTCGACTGAGTGCGCGTGACCTCGCTTTAGGTAAAGTTCTTTTGAATAAATATATCGTCTGACTAACCTCCTTGATTCGGCATATTACAAGAACTTCCGCTTTATGGAATTCACATTTTTTCTGATTGATTATGTAGGCTAAAAAAGCTATGAGCACATGTAAGCGGCACGTGGTTGATACATCTGGATCGTTTTCACAAAGCCCCTGCCACCAATGCAAAAATGCGAGTTACAAATACTGATTATTTATTTAGACTAAAACCCACTAATACGCTAATCAGCAATATTTTTAATAGCATTACCATTTAGTCACTTCAAAATTTCGTCTGCGAATTCCTTTTCAAACCCCGATATTTTCCAGTTTAAACAGATTATTTGTTATTGAACACGAAACGGTAGCGTTTTGATGTTATGCTGTTAGATACGAAATGTACATATTGATCGTTTTGTTATTATAAATATTGTGTTGCTGTTGGTATTTCTATCGTTATGAAAAAATGGCTTTTCTCCTTAACTACTGGACCAATTGCTTTGAAATTTTCAGTGATTAAAAATTGTATTTTTCGCTGGAAGGTTACTTTTTCGTGTTCATATATTTGAGTATAGCTTTATTGTTTCTGTAACCAAAACCAATCAATAGTAACGTAAAAATGGCGTAACTGTTACAGGCAGAAATTTAACTTTCGTGAATTAACCTATTAGTTTTAGTTATTCTGGTCCCGATAAACATGTTCAAACTTGCTCTCGTTTATTTATTTGTTTATTTATATTAAGCGTCACTGACCGAGAGAAAGTTTGAAGTCTTGGCAATGATGGTGCAATACTCTCTTATATCAGCTGATTTGTATTCATGCCCTTGTTTTTCTTATTGTATTATACTAAATGTCCTATTTATTAGTGTGGGAGACAGTGCAATGAGGCCTGGTCACATGAATTTCTTTGTTAGTAGCTGCGATTACTTTGCGGCATTGAGTTGCAAATTGTAGGGTTTTGATTATGCTAATTTAGAATTGTTAAGATGTTTAGGGTTATTTAGTAATATAGGTTCTAATTGAGTTGTATGTCGAAGGCTAATTATACTTTTTTATTGTTTTTGTGTCTTGTAGCTAAATTTAAGTACTGTTGTTGGGCTGGAGACACAAATATATTGTAACCACATCATACAATACACACGAAACATTTACATACAGACATCAAGTTTTTACATTCACTGTGTTACACTGCCGTTATACTTGCTGTGGAAATTTATCTATCTACTGTGGAACTTTTAACCCGATTGCTGGATTGTGGAATTTTACTGGACTGTGACTTGTATATACTGTAAATATACTTTCATTACAAGTTCTTTCATACAAGTTGGATGTGTTTATGTGTGCGTTACTACTGTGTCGAGAGTTAGCTACGGAAGTAGATTGACAAGACAGCCCAATAATCAGAAATAGGACCTGTAGAACCTCTTAACTCTACATTAAGTTACAATATAAGTCTCGACTGTTGTCTCGAAAGTTTAAAGTCAAGTGAAGATGTCAACTGTTTCTGGATCAACTACTAAGTCATGTATGTCTGAAAGAGCAAAGGCAGAGAAGAGATTGCGACTTGCAAATTTGAGAAAGCAACAAATTCTGAAGCAAGCTGAGCTGAAACGTAAACAGCTGGATTCCGAAGCCGAGCTGAGAAGTAAGCAACTAGAGGTTGAGACTGTCCGAAAACGTAAGCAACTTGAATTGGATTCTCAGACTTTAGCAGCTGAAGCAGATGCTGAAGAAGCTCAAATTGAGTATGATATGCTGTCAAGTGCTAGCCATTCAAGACGAGGCTCAGTTATTGACGGCTCAACATTTTATGGATTTGAAGCTCAATCTAGTTCTGAGAAAGTTGTCAAGTCAACTCCGATTACTGATCATTTGAAGTTATTAAGTCAAGATGATGTGGCTGATACGTCACTTCCGCCTCCTATGAAACCATCAAATGTGTCGGACTTTGATCCAGAGAAAGCAAATAGAATCTTGCGGCAAATTTTTACTCCTATGGCAAAGGATGACAAAGGATGTATGTTGGATCCGAACGTTCCATTTATATCAAATGAAAATCAAGTTCCATCACCTGCGAAGAATTTGGTGAGTGATATTATGCATGATCATAGATTTGATGCCAGTACAAATCAGCATCTCATTCGCTTGATTCCCACTGAAGTGCCGAATGTTGAACCTGTAAACAGGTCAGCAGCCCATGAAATTAAGATTGAGTCACCGGGTACTATAAGAAGCCATACTAAGATGGAATATGGTACGCCGAATCACACTGTTCATGCAATGGCGCAGCTGACGCAAGCTTTACAGGGAGGAATGCTGAATGTAGCAAATATCATTAAGCAAGGTTTAATGTTCCCTCATATTAAGATGACAACATTTAAAGGAGAAATTCTGAAATATACTGAGTTTGTTCGAGAGTTCAATACTTTTATTGGTTCGAGTCAATTGGATGTTGCTCAAAAATTGAATTGTTTGATTTCCAATTGTGAAGGTTCTGCTAAAGAAGCAATATTGTCATGTGGTTCTTTACCTGCAGAAAGAGGTTATGAACTGGCACGAAGTATTTTGCATCGAAATTATGGTCAGAGGCATCTCATAATTGATGCACATATGCAATTACTTACTGAAGGTCCCTCAATAAAGGCAAATGATGTTAATGCATGGGATGAATTGGTCACCCAAGCACGGAATTGCCTCATTGTATTCAAGGAATATGATGCCAGATGTAGTTTGGATGATTTAACTACATTAAGAAAGATTGTAAAGAGATTTCCAATACAACATTTATGGAAATTTGCTCACATTGCTAATGAGAAGTACACCAATGGAGATATTGTCAATTTTGATACTCTTCTTACATTTATGGAGACAGTTTCAAATGTGAATAGATCTGGATTTGGTAAGCTTGCACTTGAGACACATAAAGGAAAGAAATATGTTGACAGTCCGAGTCAGCGGGGCAACCGCAGTGTGTCATCATTTCTTATTTCTGAAGAGTCATCTTCTAAAGCACCCACAGCTGATCCTAAGTTGAGTAATGCCACGTTGAGAAAACCACTACGAGAGTGCGTTGTGTGCAAATCTGATCATCAGTTGTGGAGGTGTGAAGAATTTAAGAAAAGGAAAGCCAAAGAGATGTTCGAGATCGTTTCCAGGAACAAGTTGTGTTTCAATTGTTTGCTTCCAGATCATTTTGCAAGCCAGTGCAAGTCAAATTATCATTGTAGAGCACCAGGTTGCAATAGAAGACATCACACGCTGTTGCATGTTAATAAGAAGCCTGATTCAGTGAAACCAAATGGTAGTACAGATGTGCAATCACCTCAAGATGTGAGGTCTAATGAGGCCGGAGCTACGACCGCCAATGAGGCCGGTGTAACTTCGACTCAGTTGTGTGCTACTGAAGTTAAACCTGCCACCTTTATAAGAAGAAAGGTGGTTCCTGTGCGAGTATGGGGAACCGATAATCGATCATACGACACATATGGATTCATTGATGATGGCAGTAATGTTAGCATTATCAAAACTGAGCTTATGAAGAAACTTGGTTTACAAGGCAACAGCGACCCACTCGTAATTAAGACGTTGGGTGGAAAAATTGAACATAAATCAAGTCCTGAAGTGTCACTGAATATTCAAGGACTCAATGAAACTAGGATTATTCAGATGCATGGAGTTCGAGTGTTGGACGATCTTCCCTCGGATTTGGAATGCAACATACCGTCTAATAGTGCGATGGCGAAATACGAATACTTGAAAGATATCAATTTTCCAAATGCAAAGAATGCAAAAGTTGAAGTCCTGATTGGTGTAGATGTGCCTGAAGCTCATGCGTGTTATGGAATGCGACGTGGGAGTAATTCAGAGCCATTTGCTGTACATACTGGTCTTGGATGGGCATTATTCGGGCCGGATGGTAAATTTCATCAACCAAGTGTAAAACATCTTGATTGGATTCATTTGGATAATGAAGAATTGCATGTTCAGATGGAGCAAGCTTTTCGGAATGAATTAAAGGATTCTAATGTCAGTGGATTTGACACTTTACCATCTATTGAAGACAAACAGGCTTTAAAGATCATGAATGATTCAATTTGTAAAGTGAATGGAAGATATCAAGTCAAGATTCCATGGAGGTCATCTGATATCGAGTTGCCTGATAATAAGCAAGTTGCTGAAAGAAGATTTGAGAATTTACAGAGACGTTGTGTCAAAGATTCTGGATATTATGAAAAATATAAAGCCAAGATGGATGAATACATCTCTAAAGGATATGCTAGTAAAATTGAAGACCAAGATTTGATACACAAGAAAAATACATGGTATATTCCTCACCATGGGGTTGGAGGAAAATTTCGAATTGTTTTTGACGCGTTTGCCAAGTGTAACGATATATCATTGAATGACAATGTTTTAAGCGGACCACCCGAAACAAGCAGTTTGTTTGGTGTCCTTACAAGATGTCGCGAAGAGAAAGTTCTGATCATTGGTGATATTTCTGCAATGTATCATCAAGTGTTGGTTGCACCGGAAGACAGAGATTCTCTGCGGTTCCTTTGGTGGCAAGATGGAGATTACAATCAACCAGTTACAGAGTATCGTTGGAATGTTCACATTTTTGGTGGCTCTTGGGCTCCTAGTATATGCTGTTATGCCCTGAGGAGAGTTGCTGTCGACAATCGAGATCACATGGACAAGGAAACTTTAAGTGCAATTAATGAAAATTTTTACGTCGATGATTTGCTTCGGTCAGAGCCAACCGTGGAAGATGCAGTTCATCGTATAAAGGATTTGTCCTCTCTTCTTGATGGTTCGGGATTTCATCTTACTAAGTTTTTGAGTTCTCAACCTAAAGTTTTGGAAACTATCTCTGAAGCAGATAGATCACCTACTACAATAAGTTTTAATTTTGAAGAAAATATGTCACAGAAGGCATTGGGTTTACTGTGGGATGTATCTACTGATGCATTTCGTTTCGAAGTCAATATTGAGCAAAAACCATATACAAGACGTGGATTGTTAGCGATGCAAGCACAGATTTTTGATCCTCTTGGTATTTTGGGTCCCTTTCTATTACCTATGAAGAGATTACTGCAACAATTATGTGCAGAGAATTTTACCTGGGATCAACAGTTACCTGATAAAGCTATTGATTTATGGAAAAAGTGGATGGTTCAACTTCCTGAATTTAGAAAAGTTTCTGTGCCAAGATGGTTCAAAGGCTCCAAATATGGTGATTGTACAATGCAGTTGCATACGTTTTGTGACGCCTCTGAAGTTGGTCTGGGAGTTGTGAGTTATGTTCGAGTTGAAAGCAAAGATGGCAATATACATTGTGAGTTCATTGCTGGAAAATCGCGAGTTGCACCACTGAAGTCCATTTCAATTCCTAGACTTGAGTTGTCTGCTGCTGTCATTGCTGTGAAACTAAGTGCAATGATTCAAAAAGAGTCAAAATATAAATTTGATGAAGTCACATTTTGGTCTGATAGTACATCAGTGCTGCAATACATCAATAATGTCAAAACAAGATTTAAAGTATTTGTAGGAAATAGACTTTCTGTAATACATGAGCATTCTACACCAAAGCAATGGAGATATGTTGGCACTAAAGAAAATCCAGCGGACTTGGCATCAAGAGGAGTCATGCCTGAGAAGTTAAGCAAGTGTGATTTGTGGTTCCAGGGTCCTGAATTTTTAGGAAAGAGTGAAGATTATTGGCCAGAAAGACCAAAAGTTTTGCCAATGAGTGAAGACAATTGTGAAATCAAGAAAGCACACCAGATGTTTTCTATAACACAGGAAACGATTGAGAAAACACCAGTCTTTTTCACGTTATTGAAGAGATATTCATCTTGGAGAAAATTACAGAAGTCAGTTGCATGGTTGACACGTTTCAAGAAATGTATATCATGGAAATTTGGTCATGCTGATAAACCTGAATTTTGTAAAGAAGGTTTAACTGTGGATGAAATAAATACTGCGACTCATGACATATTACATCTTGTTCAGATGGAAATGTTTTCAGAAGATGTGTTCAAGTTAGACAAGAATTCACCATTGCGAGCTCTAACACCTTGTTTGATTGATGGCTTAATATGTGTTGGAGGTAGACTACAGCGATCTACTTTACCTGATGAAAGCAAGCATCAAGTTATCTTGCCATACAATCATCATGTGACTGATCTCATTATTAATTATTATCATTTACTGGAGGGACACAGTGGAACACTGCATGTCTTATCTGTTATTAGACAGCGGTTCTGGATCATCAGAGGTCATTCAGCGGTCAAACGTGTTCTTCGTCAATGTTTGAAATGCAAGAAGAGGCGAGCTAAACCAGGTTCGCAAATCATGGCACCACTGCCTGAATTGAGAGTTAAACCAGGAAACCCACCATTTAGTGTAACTGGAGTGGATCTTATGGGTTATTTTCATGTCAAATCTGGTCGAAGTGATGTGAAGCGATGGGCTGTGATATTTTCATGCATGGCAAGTCGAGCAATTCATATTGAGGTTGTGAATAGTTTGAATACTTCTGACTTTATCAACGCACTGGAAAGATTTGTAGCAAGAAGAGGTCCTGTATTGGAGTTGATTTCTGACAATGGGTCAAATTTTACTTCTGCGAATAAAGAGTTAAAGGAAGGAATGAAACGTTGGAATCAGTCTGTGCATGAAACCCTCAGTCAAAAGGGTATCAAATGGAAATTTAACCCTCCTGCTGCAAGTCACTGGGGTGGGTGTTGGGAGAGAATGATTCGGTCTGTGAGAAAAATTTTGACTGCACTTGCAGGGGACCGACAACTGGACGATGCTATGTTTTATACATTTCTCACTAAAGTGGAAAGAATTCTGAACAATCGACCGATTACACCTGTTGGAGACGATTGTAAAGATCTTTGTGCATTAACACCAGCTATGCTATTAACTGGTCGTATCGATCCTGACTATCCATCGGATGTTTTTGTTAAAGCAGATGGATATCGAAAGTCTTGGAAATTGGTGCAGTTACTGGCAAATCAATTTTGGTCAAGGTGGACAAAAGAATATCTGCAAATTCTTCAATCAAAGCAAAAGTGGCATCAACCAGCAAAGAACTTCTGTTGGAGACTTGGTTCTGGTAGTTTATGAAGATACACCGAGAGGTTCGTGGCCAATGGCAATCATTGAGGAAACATATCCAGATCAATTTGGTATGGTTCGTCGTGTTCGAGTCAGGACTGCAAAGTCTTCATATGTTCGTGATATTCGCAAATTGTGTCATCTTGAAGCTGAAGCTGTTTAATAATTTCAATTATTAGTGAACATTTCATGTTTTATTATGTTTAATTTTGAAGTTGAAATTTCCTGTTGCCTGTAATTTGATGTATTTATAAATAACTCTGTTTTCCCATAGTTATTTAGAGGCCGGTAATGTTACAGGCAGAAATTTACTTTAGTGATTTAACACATTTATTTTAGTTATTCTGGTCCCGATAAACATGTTCAGACTTGCTCTCGTTTATTTATTTGTTTATTTATATTAAGCGTCACTGACTGAGAGAAAGTTTGAAGTCTTGGCAATGATGGTGCAATACTCTCTTATATCAGCTGATTTGTATTCATGCCCTTGTTATTCTTATTGTATTATACTAAATGTCCTATTTATTAGTGTGGGAGACAGTGCAATGAGGCCTGGTCACATGAATTTCTTTGTTAGTAGCTGCGATTACTTTGCGGCATTGAGTTGCAAATTGTAGGGTTTTGATTATGCTAATTTAGAATTGTTAAGATGTTTAGGGTTATTTAGTAATATAGGTTCTAATTGAGTTGTATGTCGAAGGCTAATTATACTCTTTTATTGTTTTTGTGTCTTGTAGCTAAATTTAAGTACTGGTGTTGGGCTGGAGACACAAATATATTGTAACCACATCATACAATACACACCATACATTTACATACAGACATCAAGTTTTTACATTCACTGTGTTACACTGCCGTTATACTTGCTGTGGAAATTTATCTATCTACTGTGGAACTTTTAACCTGATTGTGGAATTTTACTGGACTGTGACTTGTATATACTGTAAATATACTTTCATTACAAGTTCTTTCATACAAGTTGGATGTGTTTATGTGTGCGTTACTGCTGTGTCGAGAGTTAGCTACGGAAGTAGATTGACAAGACAGCCCAATAATCAGAAATAGGACCTGTAGAACCTCTTAACTCTACACAAAGAGCAAGGCTTTCTGGTTTAAGTAGGGTTTACTAAAACATATATTTCACATCTGGACGCTACTGGAAAATAAGCCCATGAATATATAACAGTTGAGTAATTGAATATTCCCATCTGTGCCAGTTTATGATAAATGAATAACTGGGTCATATTGTACACAATTGAACGCGACTGAAAGCATGTTTTGTATATGCGATGTCTATGTTTAGGAACAAATAGGAAATTTAATATACTTTCAAATAGATTCTGCGGTAATTTTTGCTAAACGTATGAGATGTTTCAGAGCATGGAAAATGCAAAGTTGAGACTGACGGTAACTCGCATTTTTGCATTGGTGGCAGGGCTTTGTGAAACCACGTGCCGCTTACATTTACTCATAGCTTTTCTAGCCTACATAATCGATCGGCAAAAATGTGAATTCCATAAAGCGGAAGTTCTTGTAATATGCCGAATCAAGGAGGTTAGTCAGACGATTTATTTATTAAAAAGAACTTTACCTAAAGCGAGGTCACTCAGTCGAAAACGAAGGCGACTGATCACTGAACAAAGTTACGGTTGACCACTGAAGTGACAAGAGCTACGGAGGCAATAGCGAATTATTATCAGAGAATTTGCTTGAAGCAAGGTCGCACGCATTCACTCGGGAATAAAGGAGACTGATCTCCGAGCAAAGTTACGGGTGACCACTGAATTTCTGACACAACGCGAAATCATAGCGTGAAATCAGTCCTTGGTAAATGCCACCTGCCGCAAGACATTAAACATTCCGGTCTATACAATCTGCAATTTTTAGTATGATGGTATAATGACTATATAAATTGGGAAGAGTTTTCAGTCAACAGAGTTTGACCGCTGAAAACTTTTCGGGGAAACAATTTTCCTACATTTCCTCGCAGGAAAAGTTTGCAGTCATATGTAGAATTCTTTTTTAATTCGGTCTAACAGGTTTAGTCAGTCTACGGTTCAAACAAGACAATAATACTCCATACATTAACATAACAGTGATATGTACAAGTTGCGCCCTCACGAAACAAATAAACAACTTTCATGAAAACGTTTCGCGTCACAGTCGTTATGATCAGGATGGCCATGAGATCGCGCACTAAGGTAAATATCAAAATTCCAAAGACACAAAACCCTTGGAATCGTTCGATCTTTTCGTCTTCTCTGATTCATGGCGATAACATTCTAAAAGTAGATTGAGTCACCTATTGTCTTGTCTTACAAATTTCCTTCTACGAACAGTTTTGTATACTTCATCCTGTTGCCACACTCACCCACCGCCTTCCCTTGCACAAATGTCTGTATAATAATGGATCATATTATACATATTTGATTTAAACTTCTCCCATTTCTGCTTAGAATTTTTCAATCATTTCTTCAACAAGAGCTTCACTGAAATAATTTTTCCAATCACCAACATCGCCATTACGGAACAAATTCAGTTTTCCTACAATAATAATTGTGTCACATTGTTCCCCAAAGTGGGGTCCACGGAAAGCACTTTCGGTGGTCCGCGAAGGAATTCTGCTATATGACTCATAGTTTAATACTACAAAAATTAGCTGCCCACATTTGCAAATACACATTTTGTCTTCGTTTGTTGCTTCCGTAATCACTACTGGGTACACTGATTCCCCTCTTTTTGCTTCCCATTGTGATGTCACAGAGGTATGAGCCTGTGCTATCACACAGAGACGGAGAGTTCAATTGCTACCATTACAAGTCAACTAACTATAGCGGTGTAGCCGACGCTGCCCCTTTCCACGTTTGTTGGTATAGGAGGGAGTTACAGTAGGCAGTTTGTTATGTTATGCCAGTACGATTCTAAATCCCGTTTTACGCTTACATATTGAAAGATAGAGTTAGGTGAGTAGAGCGTAGCCAGAGGGGCACTAAGTTTTAGTTTTTAGCTATCAACATTAATTGACAGTAGGCCTATATTTTATGTTTTCAGCTTTTCAATATTAATTTCAAGATGCCTGCTGAAAGAAATTGAGATATGACGAATTTTATGCTAAGTTAGAGTTTATTGTGATAAACGCAGGTGGAGAAGAGATGTTTTTTGTCTACTGGACAGATCATCGGTTTTTTGTTGTGAATGTTTTGTTTTAGTGCACAAGGCCGGGAATCATTAAAATATTTTAAGGGGTTCACCATGGATTTTTTTTTCAAATTGTAAACCACTGGGTTTATACCGTAGTTTTAAATCCGAAAACACGGGTATGAGACGCGAATACTGTAGCAAGATAGATGAGACTGACATATGGATAATACAAAATAACCGCAGGGCTATCCGAGTATTTGTCTTGTGTATTGTAATTTTGTAACATTTTTTTCAAGTACAATCATATTCATGTGGGAGAAGTTGCATCTGCGATCAATTAAATAAATAGGCCTGGGAGAATGTGGTAAATTGCATCTGCTTTTGGTGAGGATTAAGAAATTGTTAAAAGTGTAATCATATGATTACAAGTGTTGCCACGCTACTTGTCATATGTGTGCATCGCATTATTTACTTGCTTTGTCGCAGTGATGAGCGTTGCTTTACACTACAGTCTACCTACTTTGTTGAATTGTTCTTTTATCTTGGTTAGATAGTAGTTAATTTTAAGTCAATCAGTGCAACTGGCTATGAAGAAAATGGCGTAGGTCGCTGCAGTACGCGAAAGGTATTATAGTATGTATATACAAACAAAATTTTGACGCAATGCCTCTTACTTTGTTTATAATGCAATTTCAGATTCATATCTTCAAACCACCCATTCAGTTAACGGATTAGGACAGTTATTCGAATATAGTTAGCAGAGCTCGACCGATATCACTTTTTGGCACCGATACCGATAACGATATATCGGCCAACTAGTGACCGATAACCGATATCGACATACCGATATCTACAACCTGAACCCGCAGTAAATACAAATAGAAAGAAAAATTCAGTTTCAGTCAATCAAAAGTTTATGTTGAAAAATAAAGCAGTCCTACAGAGTGCTTGCATCATCGATAAAAGTTTCACAGCAAATAATAAGAACACACATTAATACACAAAACAGAAGGCAATGTTTGAAAAAACCAAGCACAAAAGAAAAATGGCAGTCAGTAAAAAGCTTATAGAAGTCCATTTTGATCCATACAGTAGTAGGTTTGCACGTAATTTACGGAATTACGTAATTTTTTCGAGTTACGGGAGGGAAGTTACAAATTACGTAGTAAAGTCGTAATTATTGGTCGAGCGCTTCCGCGTTTGAAAGGTGCTCCTTCAAAGCAGTCAATTCCGTCGATTATAAAAAGTGAAAGTTTAACAAGTAGAAGAAGTTAGAGTTCCGATATTCGCAGCCTTTTTTCTCTCTCTTGTTACGCAGGTGGGGGAAGGCATGACGCGTTGCCACCCCGTTTGAGCGTTTGGTTTCACGGTCAAAATGATATTATTATGAGCGTTATCACCGTAACGCAATTAAGACCGACAGACTTTTTTGTTTTCACGATTTGGTATCTTTTTTATTCGGCGCTGATAATGATAAATAAGAATGTGTGATAGTTGATTGTAATTCCGGAAGGCGTATTTTTCTTTCTCTCCGTGAAACAGACATGAAAGGAATTTACCGCCGCTATGGGCTCTCAAAAGGAGAGAAGGCTACTTTCTTTTCCCGACTCAATCACTTTTATTAATACAAATCACAGCGCATTAAAAAACAAAAAAACAAAATAGAATTTATTAGCATTAACTTACAACGAGTTACAGGTAAGAATTTACCGCCAGCTAAATAATTAATATTTGATCTAAATTTATCGCAAATAATGTTATAACATTTAGGCCGCGAAATGATTTGATATAAAATGAAGCTTGGTAATCAGAATATCGTCAATAATTCAGCATCAATAATTATTATAAAATGCTAACTATGTAGCAAAGTCGGATAATGTAAAAAACGGAGCAATAACAAGTCTTCGTCGCGAGGCAAGCGCAGGTATAATCAAACGAGAGAATACGCTCGTCGTTGATTAATAACTTAGAAACCCGACATTTTTATTCAATACGAAAGTCGATTTTAAAAAGACAACTATCGTTTCATAAATATCCGTATACCAGTGTCGGTAATGATAAAATTGATCGCATAAAATTGGGACGGTTAATTTGCGAAGGTGATAAAGGAAAATTAAAGCCAGCACAAAAGATAAAAAGCAGAATAAATTTAATTTGAATTCACTCCTTGGTATTTGTCTTTAACATCTGTCGCCGGCGTATAGTACTGTCGGTAATATGAAAACCAAACTTCGATGTCCCATTCGGAAAAGAAGTGGATTCAAATGGTTTTTATGATAGGTTTAAATGTGTGAAAAAATATCGCAATTATGGGTCATTAGTAATTACGTAATCGATTTTGCCACAATTACGGAATTACGTGCAAGCCTAGTGGGGACGCAAGATATTCGAAGGCGAGAATTTTGCACCGCACGAAGAGATAAAAGAGAGAGAGAGAAATATAGAAGAGAACTCTGTTCATTGAAAGGCAAAATGAGAGAAGCGAAAAAAAGAAAACGCTCGGCCGCAGATATTTCCCGGGGAAAAAGACTCATTTTTTAGAACGTGGAAAATCGACTAACGCTGATATATATCGGCCAGATATATCGGCCGGTTGGGCCGATATGATATATCGGCAAACACGCAATATCGGCCCGATATATCGGTTGGCCGATATATCGGTCGAGCTCTAATAGTTAGTTGCACGTCAGTATAGCAACAAACGAATAACAATCTACTTATTTGTCATCTTTGGGTACTGCATGTAGAAGACGCTGAATATTTCGAGGTGGTATGTCACTGCGTTAAAGAAATCGGTACAGGTATTCGACCGACTGCTCCGAACTACAAAGCAACTCTTGGACCTCATCACCTTTTCGCCACAGCTCGACATAATCCCCGAACATATAGATAAGAATGAAAAAGATCACCTTCAATTTTCAACCACACGTCCACACAAGTTATAAAGCCAACCAATAAAGGTTCTTCCACATGGGATGTCTCACTCACCCTAATTTTTGCGCCAGGTGATCCACAGAATCTTTCAATTGCATTTTGTGATGTTTTTTGTCGTCCCAAACAGCAGGGCTTGCTCGTCCCGGAGTATTTGAATCTTTAAATTCTGATGACATTCTCCTGATTTCAGTATATTGGACTTCATTTTCACCTTCCTTTCATCTTAATTGATCTTTCATTTTAATAAGGCACTGCTGCATTTTGTCCAGAAAATGCTTTTTTTGGCACTGTTTCATGACTGCTACAACTCACAGAATTTACGTTCCCTTGCGATTGTCTGGCCAGTGTCACCAGACATATGTTCCGGGGTGGGCGCCCATACTGCAGTACTGGAACATCCGCACTTTGTTCGTTTCTTGCACTTCCGAGGGCATTCCCTTATGACAAATTCGCACTTTGTTTTTCATATCTCGAACCTCCAGGGGCACTCCCTTGTGACACATTCACGCGTTGTTCATATTTTGAATATCCTTATACGTTACGAGAATATGGCGATGACTTTTGCAGAAATTGCGTCCGTGCTTATCGGAGTTCTTGTGACCGAGGAGCCTTTGTGGAGGTTTTTCACCTCGATTTCGACAGTAGCCCAGAAGTTCGACAGTAGCAATTCTTCCCTCTCTCATTGAAGTTAACATCCAGAGTGCGAAGATGCGGGAAGAGATAGTTTCGGTGAGAGTTAACCTTTTTTTACAATACGGCATGCTCTTTTCTGGAATTTTGGTTCATGCTCGGTTCCTCCTTCATGCAATAAAACACAAGACGCATGGACCATTTCATAAATCAAAATTTTGAAGAGCTTATCGCAGACTTGATAAAAACAGTTATAAAGTCCTTACGAGTGATTGAAGCGGATGACAGAGTACACCTAAAAGGGGCATTGGGAACGCAAATGACAATGCTGTTGCCAATGGGGAAAGGAAAACCCTGAAGAACGTCACGTAAAGAGTTATACATCACAATGAATTTTTCCGTATCACGTCGTTCTCTGATAGATTCTTTTCTGAAGATGCTGCTTAGGACCTCGAAGTGTTTCCGCGTAGATTCACATCGCGTGTCCCTGTATTTTCCCGTGCTCCCATGGAGCGCTGGTGAGACAATTTCTATGAAACCTCGCTCCGCATTTATGCATTTTACTTCCATCGCCAGGCAGTAAACGTCACAAAACCAAGCAAAAGTTGTGATTTCAGTTCCCTCGGTTACAGTACTGCAGTGACTGTATTAGCCACCCCTAATTCGACACTCATCGACGTAATCTTACGTAAAATAGATAGGTGATAATACAAAAGGATAAGACTTCTTATTTAAATAACACGCTAATAGATCCAGTAATATTGACGTTTCCTGAGCCTTAGGCTGATGCTTTACACATTCAACTCTTATGCATGTAGCCAATTTATTTATGCCTGCGTAATTAGCCTGTGTCGTCAGTTTCTTAAACAGAAAACACTGTATGAGTGCATTGATACACACTGTATGACTTCAATATACAATGGCCAATTTGCTATTAAATGATGCTTGATAGCCCAATTTTCTCCTACTCTTTCCAAAATATTCACGCCTGTTTATTAACTGGTCGCAAAGTGGTTTGTGGGTACTCCCGAAGTATGTGAACCAAGATGGCGGACACCGTAATGTAGTATGTGTACCAGGTTAGGCCATAATTTCAGGTACAAATACTATGGGAGTCACTCGGCTAATCTCCGAACTTGTAATAGAACTAAAATAAGGAAAATTGGAATAAAATTATGGTCTAACCCTAACCTGGTACACATACTACGTTCCGGTGTCCGCCATCTTGGTTTACATACAGATTTTTGTCCAGTTTCAACAATTTCCCCCTGAATGTATCCTGAAAGGCGTCAGAATACTCTCGTTTTCAGTCTCTTCACTGTTGTTTTCAACACTTTTTTCTTGTTTCAGCGCCCGCAAAAGTGTTGTCCTGCTACTGTAACACCCACACTTTGTTATATTAATTTCGTGAACTTCCGGAGAGCACTACCTAATGACACATTCACGCTCTGTTCATTTTACAAACTTCCAGGGGCACTCATTGGTGGCACATTCACGCTTTGTTCACTTCTTGTACATCTTTGTACTTTGGAGGGGCATGAACTTGCAGAAACTTGCCTCTGCGCTAATCGGACATCCTGTGGCTGAAGATCCCTTTTAGCTCGGTGTTCCAAAAGTTTTTTGAGAAGTTTGATAGCAGCGATTTTTTTCAGCCATGCCAGGACCATATGATATCTTTGTTTAATCATCCCATTCATGTCTTTGATATTTATATTCACAGTCTTCAATCTCAACTTTTGTTAACACAAATTTTATTTTTTATATAAATTGAGGCCATTCCACTCACTTTTTACAGCATTTACAGCTTCGTAAATCCGAAATGACTCATTTCGATTTGGTGATGTTGCTTTGTTGACTGCTCCGGACTATAATTATTCACCACAGCGCTTGCACTTTCGCCTTCCACATCTATAGTAATATCACTAAACAAAGACGAAACGACATGCTGATTTACTCCAGAATTGAAATTGTTTTTGATACCTGTTTCATTATTCCCGTTCACATATATTTTAGGTGAGGAAAACAACCGTTGTGATGAGTTGTTATCACATCTTTCAGTCATATATTTCTACTAATAAACATGTATTTACAACAACTGGCAATGAAGTTCAATCAAGATACAAACAAGATCCATAGATAACCTTGGATGGCTTCATATTAATTTTGTCCGCCTCATCGACTGATATCCGAACCATCCCTTTCTGACTAGAGGAGGAGGTGGAATATTGAAGTGAACTTGTGTCGTTGCTAAAAGTCAACAGGGTCGAGGTCCGGGATACTCATATCCGAATCAACTCTTTTCCTAGCAGATGAGGCGGTTTCACCTTATGTAGTCGTAGAGGTTGAGGTCAGTGAAACAACTACGTGAAACTCTGCAGAGAATACAGATTCTGCAAACCTAAAAATATTTGTCGGCTCCAATTTTAAGGAAATACTGGTAAAATTTATTTTTCATGAAATACTGATAACTTATATATGCAGAAGTTTCACTGATATACTGTATGATAAGAAATGTAATCAAATCTATTTGCCGGACTGGTATTTTCATGAATAGTGAATCTGTTGGTACATGTTTAAAAAGGTTTATTGTGTATTTTGCTTTGAAAGTGACAAAGCTTTGTTTTTAATTTTGGTCGGCACGCGAGAGAATTTTTGTCGTTAAATTTAGCCGATTTTGGCACGCGAGCCGAAATGGGTTGCCCACCCCTGGTCTAGGATGAGATTCCAGCAAACAGCTAAAAACGGGACTTATGAGGCTTTGACGTCGTACATAGGAATATATGAGTCTTCTTGTTATTTGTGTCCGCGGGTATGAAAAGATTTGATTTCTACCTACAAAGAATATATAAGAAATGTATGTATTATTCAAGCCCAATTGAAAATGGAATAATGCAATTAGTCAAGATTACGCTTCAGCATCTCCAAATATAGCACACCAATTCAAGTTGAAAATAACTTCATTGCTTTTTCATCACTTCCCCGTTTTAAGTATTCACCTTTGAAGACCTTTAAAGTATTTTTGATAACATTTCCATAAAGAAGTTTTGCCCCATTTATAACTCCATCAGTGTCATGTAATGTTAGTTGATCAATAGCCCTTTCCAGATAATCAAAATTTGATCGACAAAACATATCAATAATTTTGGGCTCTGTTGAACAATTCGACAGTTCTTTGAATTTTATGTACAGTGATGCTAAATAGCGCATGTTTTGCATTACTGCTTTTCTTGTTTCCACATGCTTCCCTTTTCTCCTGCGACTTCTTTCAATAAATTTCTCCCAAATGTTAGAATTGATGCATGACTTTTTCACAAATTTCCTTTATCGTCATTCTGAAACGGGCTAGCATATCAAAAATTCGGGATTTTCGTCTCCTGAGGGCATAATGAGTATAGAGGCAGGTATACCACTTTTTTTCTTTCAAGAATTTCATCTTTAAACAAATATTTACATGTCGTGCGAAGTAACTTCTGTCAATAAATGCATGACACGGAGAACATATTTTAAAACGGGACAAATCAGCTTGACATTGTTTTGGGCGCCTTTCAACTTCTATGGGTTCGTCTTCTTTTATCATTTTTAAATTATGCTCATATATGCCCTCCTTCCGCAGAAGATCAAATTTCATCATTTTTCCCGTCCAGTCCCAAAGCCTCTTTCACCGCAGCCCCCTGTCCATGCGCTGTTTCTAAATGTCGTTTCAATAGACCTTATTCATTAAAAACCCATCCTACGCGCAAAAAATAGAAGTGATGTAAATCACCAGAGCAGAAATTTGCATTTTTTGTAATTTTCTAAATATCTTTCATTGTTTACGTGAGCAGTTTTAAAGATAGAATATTTTTTACATCCTTTTTGATATTTTTATCATGATAAACATGGTCAAGATTTTTGATAATCGTTCATTAAAATTTTAATGAGCGCGGTGTTTCCGATGACGTCATTCTCACTAGACCATGAGATTCTGCCAACGCGCCGTGCTCTGTGGGATATGCGCTGCAAATGCGGCCCTAATGTCGCTTTGGGTCCGTGTCCGTCCGGTACTGGAAGCGTTTAACATTGACAATCTATAACCCGTACCATTTCTATCACGTTTGTTTACTGGTTTTACGCATTTAAACTACTGGTACCGTACCAAGGCTGCAAGAGGTGAAAACCAAATTATTTAGTAAATACTGAAATAGGCCTACGAACAAAAATGTTGGCCATCTTGCCAATAGGCAGGACAAGTTGTACGGTACCGGTATACAAAAAAGATGAATATCTCCAACCTATAATGGTACAAAAAAACATGACTGAATACGAGAGGGAGATTTATTTTGTCAACCAGAATACAAGCATTGAATCAAAAAAAATTATATACAAAACACACAGTTATTCGGTATAGACTGGGGAGCGATACGACCATCACAGTCAGCTCCCCCCTTCCCCCCATGTTTGCTATCAAGATTAACAGTTAATTAAGATGTTTTAACAAAAACTCCTCGGAGGAAGGGTTGACTAAGTTACGGAATATTTTTGGATTCGGTTAAAAATGTAGTCCATTATTAAACACTGCTTTTTTTGTAGATTTTCACTTAGTGGACACTTAGCAAGTACGACAGTTAATTTATAAAATAAATTGTAAATCAATAACAAATCAGTAGAAGTCAGCTCGGGTATTCAAACATGTGATGATTGAAGTGAGAAAAAAATTTGAAGTCACGTTTAGGATATTACATTAAACAACAATGGAAAAGGTACATTGGAATCAGTCAAGCTACAAATGCTAATGGCATTAATGAAAAGAATATGCGAAATGAAGACTGAAGTTTCCATCTGAGACATTGGAAGACGCTAAAACCTTATCGACTTGATAGTGTGGAAAGCCTTCTCACAATGCAGTAATAATGGGACATATATTTATAATATCATTATACAGGCTTTTAGTTGAACTATATGTTTAATTAAAATATCTATCTTTGCTAATAAATGCTGAAAACCATTTATTTCAATCTGCTGAGTGATTAGGGCCAGAAATTTGCTGTAGGGATCATCACCAGGGCTGGATTTACCAATAGGCTAGGCAGGCTGAAACCTAGAGCCTCGAAATTCGGTTTCAAAGTTTGTAATTATTTTGAAAACTTGACAAGTTTAAACCCTAAAAAGTATATATATATATAGCAAGCTTTTCAGAGTAGAAAATTCTGTATACAACAAGTTTCAACCACATTGTAAACAGCCATTATTGCCTCGTTTGCATCATAATAAGGGAAATTATTAATATGCGCATTCTGCTGGAAGTTTCTATGTTAAAGTATGGCTGTAGCGGTTGTTTGATCAAAGAAATTGAAAGCAAAACCGCCTCAAGTAAATTATCATTCTTTTAATTAAAAATTCACACCCATGAATGGGGAGAATGAAAAGTTTAATGCTTTCATATTTTCAAATTTTAAGCAATTAAATGTGGTGGTGTTTAGAGAGAAATTCTGAGCTCAAAAATATGAAGGGGCCTCTCATGGTCTAAATCCAGCCCTGAACATCACCAATCTTGGGATAGGTACCGTACATGGTAGGTACCGTCAACATATGAACTGAGTTAGGCCATTGGATTTTGAAAGGTGTACCAGAAATGTACATAGAATTCATGAAATATATAACATCCAATTAAAACCAAAATAGGTCTTTCGTTGAACGCCAGTTGTGGTCCCGGTACCGGTATTCCAGTATTCTGTTATCACAAGCAGTTGGAGCACATATCCCACAGAGCACGGCGCGCTGGCAGAATCTCCTGGTCTAGTGAGAATGACGTCATCGTAAACACCGCGCTCATTAAAAGTTTCAATGAACGATTATTAAAAATCTTGACCATGTTTATCATAATAAAAATACCAAAAAAGATGTAAAAAATATTCTATCCTCAAAACTGCTCACGTATACAATGAAAGATATCTAGAAAATTACATAAAATGCAAATTTCTGCTCTGGTGATCACATTCCCCATAAGAGCTAATGTTAAAAAATATTTTTTTACATCACTTTTTTTTTTGCGCGTAGGATGGGTTTTCAAGGAATATGGTCTATTGAAATAGCATTTTGCCACAGTATAAATACGGACGTTTTGGCTTGATTAAGCTGTTTTTATTTTTATCCCATTCTTTTCCAGTTCCATCGTTTTGCGAATGGTATCCACCAGTTGAATGCAATTCAAACAGTGGCATAGTATGTAACTCACTATCAGAGTCCGCTGATGAACAAGGAACATCACTGTCAGTCTCAACTTTGCATTTTCCATGCTCTGAAGACATCTCATACATTTAGCAAAAATTACCGCAGAATCTATTTGAAAGTATATTAAATTTCCTATTTGTTCCTAAACATAGACATCGCATATACAAAACATGCTTTCAGTTGTTCAATTGTGTACAATATGACCCAGGTATTCATTTCTCATAAACTGGCACAGAAGGGAATATTCAATTACTCAACTGTTATATGTTCATGGGCTTATTTTCCAGTAGCGTGCAAATGTGAAATATATGTTTCAGTAAACCCTACCTAAACCAGAAAGCCTTGCTCGTCGAAAAGTGTCGTAACGGTACCAGAACGTCCCAAAACTAGATGCAAACAGGCTGGTTTGAGTGTGCCTATATCAATATTACTCAGTTTAGGCAAAACCAAAATCTGCCTAAGTCCAATGTACTTATGCCAGTGCTTCAGGTCGATGGGGTTAGGGTCAGTGATACCTCATCGAGCAAACTCCGCAGACTTTTAATATTTTGCAAATACAAAAAGATGAAGTCGTATATATATACATATATATATATAGATTATTCGGCGGTTTGGGGGACTCATGCAAAACACGATGTTAGGGAAACACCATGAAGGCGATGTGCTGAAAAACTTTAAATGGTACGAGACGCTTATACGGAGCGTGGCATTTTATACTCTGCATCGGTATGAGAAAACTGAATGGTTTAGACTTTAGAACATAGAAAAAATGTCCCCTCAAAAAGTCTCCGAATTATTTTGCCACTTTTACATCGGACAATATATATTTATATATTTTCCACTTTTTTGGTGGAGCGGGATCCTGATAAACCATTCCGGAAACTCGAGGAACTTGTTCGCAGTACTTAAAGTGGCTGTAGGAATTGTATAAATTTATAAACAGGCCTCAAACTCTTTGCTGGGTCAAAGTTGATTTATCTGTGTGGTGTATTTATTACGTCATACATCGCATGACTACTCGTGCGATTTGCCCACACGTTTTGTCCTTGGCAGGAGTCTTCGCCCAGTAGTTGGGTTGAGTTGTTTATTAAAGGGAGGGGTTAAGAATACAACAATCTGGCTCTTGTATTGTTTTTATAGAGTGCTAAAATATCAAATATATACCCTCCCGGACAAACGCACATTTTGTTTTTACGTACTTTTATTTGAATTATCAACAGTACATTCGTCAGAAACCCTGGCCTCCCTCGCGCAGAGAGGGGGGAAACGGCTTATCTATCTGAGCCAGCCCTTTAAAGAAATGAATAGATAAATACTCAGCGTATGATCTACATTCAAAGGCATCCACAATATTGAAAACTTTTCAATCTCAAAATTTGCTGGAACATTTTGCAATATAACATAACAAAAAGACATGGATAACAAGAATCTTATTTACTATAATATTAATATATCTAACAGTTCATACAATTTAGATTGGAACTGAATAGGTCCAAGTTTTGGATCAATCGCGTTACAAGATTTCGCAACACTCGCAAACAACAAAGTATAGATTTTGGTTTTCAGTGCTTTCGGGACATGCTTGCGTTTAAAAAAGCTTTTCATTAAACTTCCGGGACGTCCTCTATGAAGGTTATCTTAAACGTATTAGTATTCAGATAATATTTTTTGGACGCGTAACGAGTGTGCTTATAATTAGCCTAAACACGAATTTTATTGGGGGAACCAAAGTTTTAAATGTATTTTTAGTGTCTCAATCGTTTCTTGGCATGTCTGCGTTTGAAAGAGTTTTACTTCAAATTTTTGAGGAGTGTTCTGTGAATTTGCCTTGTGCATGTCAGTATTTTGAGAATACTCTTAGACACGTAACGAGTGTGCTTATAATATAATATACCAAATTAATTACATGTTAAAAATATAGGTGAATATAAATGTTCAAAAATAAATTTTTTTATTATAAATTGTCCTGTTTTTTATTTTATTAAAAAAAATTTAATATAAATAGCTGACAATATCTTACTTAAGAATGTCAGAAATAATCTCAGAAATGTCGTGCGAGTTACTAATTATGTGTCAGAAGGTGAAAAAGAGAATTTTTTTTCTCTGAATGTGGTTGAAAGATAACAATTCAATAGGATATCAAGTTCATTGAAATATTCGGGTATTGGTATCAGACCACTGGGAGAACCAAGATTATTAAATGTAGATCGTGGTTTCCTGGCATCCTTGCGCTCAAGAGTTTTTCTGTTGTCAGCGTTCAAATCACATTTTTACAAGTAACGAGTATCTAAAATTATAGTTATATAAGAATTTGGAACATATTGAACATAAAAAAAGATAATAAAAATGTTGGGAAATAATTTCATATTCAAATTTCCTCGGTGCCTAATCACAACCACCAAGTCAAGAATTTCGAAAATTCGCTCAAAAGTGCGAATTACTATCAATGTGCCAGGAGGTAAAGAGAACATCTTATTCCACAGAGAAAATTAGCGAACAAATTAGGTTCATCTCGTTTGAGCATGACGGCGATTCATTAATGTGCTGAAGGGTAAAGGTAACAAACAACTCATTCGGTGATTGGGCTGTGTGGCGCATCGTGAAGGAGCGTTAGGAATACGCTCGCCACGCATCTACTATTACCCTGCGTGGGTTCTTAGGTTCGAAACCCGAAGGGAAGATTATGTGCGAGAGGATTGCTGGGCGACTCGCCGTAGGGTGTTTCATGTAACCGTTGGTCAGTTATGGCTTCTTTCACCATCGAGTCCATGCATCTGAAAAAAATAACTGGCTAACCAACCCCATACTCGACATGGTCTGGTAACCGGACAAAAGGCCGTTGTTCGCTATTTAATTCGTCTTATCGACTTTCCTCTATCCCGGGATAAATATGTAATCACATGACTTGGTCATGTTTTGCGATTTATTCATACTAGTCACTCAACCTTTTTTTGTGGCACATTTTCCTTACAGAAAATACTGTACAGAACTTTCCGTGCAAGGGACAAACAAGAAGAAAATCAAAAAACTATGTCCGCAAAAATAGACACTTTCCCTTAATAATTAGAATGAAAATTACCCTTCAGTAACAAAAAACAGTAATATCGTTCATCACCATTACAATCAAAATTTAACTATAGTGACACAAATGACAATGAATTTATCAATAACTCCAGCAATTTTTAGTGGTTCGTGGCCAATCTGAAAGTGTTGCAGTGCCCCAGCAGTTGGATATGGCCCACTGATTGAGAATCGGTGCACTAGATAGACGCGCCAGGCTCGTCTTGGGAGGGCAACTTATTGATAGCTCTGAATATGGGAACCAAACAGTCTGGAGCATTAGAGGTAAATATTCCATATTTAAGAATAATTTACATTTTATGGTCATGTTTTCTGTTCATTCACACGAGACAGACCTCGACGCCCCTTTTGCCGTGATATTGGAACTTGAGCTCGCAAACAAATTGCCTACAGATTTGGCAACTGATTTATCCTCTGTGGCGTCCTCTGGTGACGAAACCGAATTATTACTAATCGTAAAGACGCTGGATGTTCGTTCAACAGCCATACGAACCAATTTCCATTGCCTTTGTGCGTTGTTATGTCGTTTTGACGAGGTACGATCCTCGGTTTGAAACCCGTGGCTGTCGTCGACACTGGCAATCTTAGCTGCATGGGTATACGGGGCAAGTATAATCTTCCATCTTGAAAAGGACGAGATTACCGCAAGCAAGTTTACGACTAAGTTGAAATCGTAAAGCAGTATTGGAACTATATTATAGGGTTCATTAATAGTTATAACTAATATAGAAACGACTAGGTTTGTGATTACACACACAAGACAAGCCGTTAATGATCGTTTAATTAAAGGCATCAGCTTGTGCGCTTTATCTTTATATAGTTTGTGGAACTTCATTAAACTTTGTTGCCTTGATAACGGGTAGATGAACAAGCCAATGAATATGATTTGGAAAACTGCGGTTGTGATTCCGTAAACAACCCAGGCGACGTAGGCAGGAATTGATGTTGAATTGACATCACACCCGAGGCCGCTCCTGGAATAGAAATGGAATAAAATCCAAGTTACGAGTTGAGGATATATGTTGGCTAAGGGTGTATGCAGCCCAAAATTGGAGGGGGAGGTCATTTTTTCATACGACGCGATAAAATTGAATATATATGGAGGTTCGATGTTGCATTGACGCTCATGACACTATCACCATTATTGTGTGATAAATGAGAAGTACAATTAGAATTATGTTGATAAACACAAAAGCGAAGCGTAAAATTGCTTGCTGTGACGCAAGTACTAATCTCGAAGAAGCCTGGAGTAAAATCACGCGACGCTAGGCCAAACAGCTGATTAGCAAAGGCTAATTAGAATCGAGGGTAGAGTAGATTAGATATTGATACTAAAGGCCTGTTGTCACAATATTACGCCCAACTTTACTTCTTAATCGTACCTTTTTCTCTTCGTTGTTAAAAACAGCTTTATTAAGTTCTGTAATCGTTACCCCGTGAAAATTTTCCAGAACTGAGAAAATTTGCCCAGGGTTTTATATGTCGTTTCGGAACGACATATGGATGTGAACAAACATTTTCTGCCATGAAACTAATTAAAAGCAAAGCGAGGTCAAGACTTACAGATTTAAATTTGAAGAATGCACTGCTCCTCTCAGTAAGAACATTAACTCCAAGAATAAAAAAATAAACTGGCGAAAGTAAAACAGCAGCAAAAGTCTCATAAAGGCGGTACTTAAACAAAATTGATCAGTTTTGTTTATTATACTTCCTTGCTTAATTTCCATTCATGTGAAGTTGTAAATTGTAAAAACTACATATACGTGTGTATATATGTGTGTGTATTATAAATTTATATAATTTCAACAAGAAGCGGACATTAGGCGTGGGAATACAAGAGATTTACGGCGCATCTGAAACATTATGTTTTAAAACGGGGTTGGCCACCCCTGCTGTAAAGGGATATGTATGGACACTAATATATAGGGTGCTCCCGAAGTATTCATACCTAGATGGCGCGCAACCTGAACATGGTACGTGTACCAGGTTAGGGTTATTCAGGTTGTGCGTCATCTTGGTACAAACACTATCGCAGCGCCATATATAGTTATAGAAGGCTAGTAGTAAAACACAAGATCATTTTATCGTTCATACCTCTTGTATTTTCTTGTGAAGAACAGCCCCGTCGTCAGGATTTCAGCAGCGAGTAACGCCGCTAGGCTTGCCCAACTAAAAAAGTGCGTCAGTGTTGAAGTAAGATGGCTCATTAGGGCGTTGTTGTAACACATCCTTTGCCTTATCCATAGGAACAGGTAAATCGCACAGAAAAACAGACCAGAAAACACGAATTTTGTTTGCACGACTTGATTACAATGTTCGTATGTTGTGTTGACTTCAATCAAAATTTCTGCGTGTTCAAGAGCCGTTCTGCAGAGAAATATAACCGCTGCAGCAATGTTTACTGATCGTAAGTATATTCCGTATCGTTTTGATGATCCTTTGCTAGCGAGAACCAAACTCACACTTTCATGTTTCCGTTTTAGGTACGCAGACCGTTCATATACAGTCAGAGCTATTAAAATGTAAAGTCCGATTACTGTGTATATCCATAATGATACTTGTAGTACAGTCGATCTGATTCGATTTCTTTCGAGTTGGTCAACATCAGTAGAATTGCCAGATATGCTCCAGTCATCTTCCTCAAACATATTCACATTTTAGAATAATTTATAGGCTTCGGAAAATAACACTATAATATGCTATTAAAATACGAATATAACTGATGGTTAGTGTTTGTTCACGACGCTTAATGAGCAGCCTTATCTCCGAACACGGCCATGTGCAAGCAACCACTGATATCTAACAAATATGTAATGAGCTACTATAATTTGGAATGGACCAAAACCTTTTCTGGTTCAGCATCGCCTGCCAAATTCATTACACCCTTGGTTAGGTGGTGGACATGGGATTTGAACCCGGGATGTGTAATCTGCGATCAGGGGTGTGGCCAGGAATTTTCAAAGGAGGGGGGATATGGAGTTTCTAATTGCCAAGTTGGAAGTAACAGCTATAGCGGGTCCGAAGGACGTGAGTTTTCAACAGCCTTGACGGTCTAAAAAGCATTTTCAGCTACGAAAAATTACTATGTATGATACAGAAAAATGGACGCTCTAGATTAGAAGTATGCGTACCAATATGCAGGTAACTAATTTTGTTCGCCTCATTTACATCAAGATGTATACAGGGACTAATCATTATGGGCAGGGATTGCATCCACTTGGCTAACATAGGCAACCGTCGAACTCTTAATATAACTAAAATGAGGAAAATCGTAATAAAATTATGGCCTATACCTAACCCGGTATACATACTACGGGAGTATCGAAAAATGCATGTCTATACGCTAGTCTAGTCGAAGTCCGGATTCCTATCTAGTCGAACGGTCTGTTAGACCTGCGTTTCAATTAATTTACCTTTTAGATCATGCAAAAGGACACCGACCAAGGAGCCAAGTCATGTCAGCGTCGTATGCCAAACAGATCCGACTATTTTCAATGAAGAGTTGAATTATCTCAACTAAATCAACTTAATTAAGCCTTGGCTGAATTATTTCTCAAATCGTTCTAGCTAAGTCTTTTAATGTGCTTCTGGAAATTTTGACTCGGGAGAAAAAATTTAAAAACAATCTCTTCACAAGTCTTGTGCCATTTCAGCTAATAATTTCGACTTCGACTCTATAAGTCTGAAATCGGTCACGTAACTTCATGTAATAAACAAATTTTGTGTCTGAACTATAAAATATAGCAATAGAATCTCATCTTCGACTTGAAATTTTAATTTTATATCACATGCGTCTGTTTCTAGACAAAACTTGCTGGCAACTCTTTGCAGACCTTTCAAAACTCAGCAATGGCGTTGCAATTCTAATGAAGAAAGAATATATGCAAAACGCAGGCTATATTATACGCAAATTATGACAATAAATTTAAGAAAAAAAATTTCAATAATTAAAAACATCCGGTCAATGAATGTCTATATTGAAATTCATTCGCCAGTGCCAAGAAGACCCGCATATAAATCTAATTTCATAATTACTCAAAATTAGTTTCAAAGTCCCGTTCTCAATAAGCAGTCAATGATAAGAGTTTTCGGTAGATCAGAATCTTTATCAAATATAACTCAGTATATTACAATTTTGGTTGCACTCTTAAGTAACTTGCTGGCGGTGAATGGCTCACAAGGATTTGTTCAGAGAGAAAGGCGCGGATAATTTTGAGTTGTGGATATAAAAAATTTAAATGTAAAAAATTGCCAATTCACAGTTTTATGCTTATATTTTGGTGTTTTCTTGCACGATTTTTGTACATTTTTAGCAAGGTTTTTCACGGTTAGGGGTTCTATAAGAAGCTATGAAACACCTTTCAAATATACCCTAGGAAAAGGGGGGTTAAATTGCAAGCGGCCCACATAAAAATATTCTGAGCATGAACTAGTACTTTCTCTCGTTCTGTATGTTTATATACAGGAAAATTTCGCCCGATTTTATAGTAATAACAATTGAAATTTCTTCTTTATTGAAAGTTCTTATTGTGCTTGCAGTTCTCATTTATCATACAATAAAATTTATTCAAACTTTAATTGGTATTACTATCAAATCAGGCGATATTTATGGACACCCTGTATATATAAATATCAATGTGTATGTCGCGCTTACTGAATTATGCTAGCTGTTGCGCTAGATAAGTGTTTCCCAACCCGAGTCCGCGGTCTCAAATGAGTCCGCGGAGCGCTTGAATGAGTCCGCAACAAGCCAGAAATTCACGGCAATATATTCTCACATTATTATAGTCGCAGATTGACGTGCAATTTTAAAGAAGTAATGATTTCATCTTGTCGTACGTGAGTCGACGCAACCGCGAGTTACCATGAACACGATTAAATTAAAAATCAAGAACATTTTAAATTCTCGTCGTTGTCATGGATTGAATATTGTGCGACAGAAACGGCCATTATACACTGAAAAAATCGGCTCTTTTAACGAACGCGTAATTGCGCGAATTTCCGATTTTGAAATTTGTTAAAATTCTGTTGTGTTTGGTTTTATTGCTTTTTCACACAGAGTACGGTTGCAATAAACGCACATTGAGTCCGCAAAGATTTTCGCCGATGAGAAAATAGTCCGCGACCAAAAAAGGTTGGGAAACGCTGCGCTAGAGGGTAATGCTGCAATTATCAATATTTCTATTTATAGTACATTCATTAAATACCAAGGAGAAATTGTTTCCGCAAATATTATGAACCGAACAGACAACCATTGCATAAAATGATCGATCATTGTCGAAATATCGATACCCACATTTAATAAACTTTGAATAATTTTTTTATTCTCTTTTTGAAGGTTATACTGTATGACATTAATGGGGTATGATACAAGTGTAAAAGGTCATCGACATGAGAATTTATGAATGGCATTGTTTTATGGTATCACCTTTTTATGCAAAGCATGTCGAAGTATCGATACCAATAATTAATTAATTAAACAATTAAAAATAATAAATAAAATATTAATAATAAAAACATTAAACAATAAATAAATAATAAAAATTAACAAACTTCAATTAAATTTTTTTATTCGCATTTTAAATGTTAGATTGAATGACATCATTGAGGTTGGATGCAAGTTTGAAAGGTCATCGTCATGGCTCATGAGAGATTATGAATGGCGTTTTTTTATTGCATTTCATTTTTGTACAAAGCGAACGTGTCCGCATTCACAAAAATCAATTGATTTCATCAATCAAAGCTAATTGCAAATGAGATACCGATTCTTTGTGCCGGACTATTTATGGGCCGCTTTTTGTTATTCGCTGAAAACTTCGAGAGTAAGAGTTGCCTCTCGTTTAACCCTTATATTATTCATGACAATTTTGCAGATGAATTGCAAATATAATGTTGCTCAACTTCATATTTTTGTCTGGCGCTCGATAGGCCGCTTTTTGTTTCAGCTGACAAAGCCAAGAGTATGTCCATCCTTATTCATTTGCCCGACTTAGGCATGAGGCCTTGGTTCACTATGTATCTGGGTTGAAGTATCTTTACCGAAGTAAATTTAATACTTCTATTGGATAGAGCGTGGACGCGTAAAAAGTTTTGAATATAGATTCTTTATTATTGCGTCTTGTGTTTATACAAAGCAAACGCGTCCGCATTTAAAAAATCGCTGGATTTCACAAATCAAAGCCAATTGCAAATGAAATACCAAAAAGGTTATTATTCGAATAAATTTTCCTATTACCTACTGATTTCATATGTCGGGCTATCTATAGGCCGCCTCATGTTTTCAATGGTGTTCACTGTAATTGAAATAGGGTAAAGGAGCGAAATTTCTTGTAAAATATCGGGCCCCATATGCCTCCGAAAATATAAATAAAAAATAGTAGAACCTCCCAGCGATTTCTTCCACTTTCATGTAATTTTAAATCGGCTAGCCATTATTCGCGAAGAAAGGCGAATCACAGTTTTCTCTGTGCCTGCCCAGTAAGAAATACAGTTTGAGTTAAGTCTACACAAGTACGTCAAGTAAGCTGACTTGACAACTTTCTACTTTCCCATGTTAATCATGTCTGCAATTGTCGGCAACAATATACAGATTTCAACCTCACGATTTTTGAACGATGTCACATTGATTAAACATAGGGGCAATACTAAATGGGTGACAATTGGAATGGTTGGGCCAACTAACACGGTTTGCACATAGGGCATCGACACAACCTTTCATTTAAAAAAAAATAACTGGCTACCTACCTACCTGGACTGGTAATCGGACGAGAGGACGTGGGTCCGCATACGATTTATGCGTCCAATGGACTTTCTTTTCTCACGGGATAAATATGAATATTCTATCATAATCTTTTTTGTTATTAAATATATACTCTGACTGCCCCTTCACTAGAGTCCGACGCCCTTGGATAGCATAATTGAACTTGCCAACGTAAATACCTGAAAACAGACAAATGGACTTTGCCTGGAAATTGAGACACAAAAACGCACCTCGTTAAAAATAATATCCTGCCAAACGCCCTTCCTTGTCAAAAGTCCCCCAGTTGCCCTTGATGATAAAAATATCTAGGGATAGCCAAAACCGAATAATTTAGTATTTCGAATACATTCTAAAATCTTTTCGTATGAGAAATTCTTTAAGACTATTGCAAATTCTGAGACATTATATTCGATTATGCAAAATATTTGAGATTAATGTTGTTTTAAATAGTTTTCTCTATTTTATTCTGTCAGGATTTAACTAATTTTTATCTATCATAAAATAAGAAATGATTAGAAACGATATTTTTAAATAACAATTATCTCTATAATCAAGAATTTGATAAGTGTTATAACCAATTTCGAATGTATTCGAATATTCATTTTGAATTCGACATCCTTGTAAATAACTTAAGACGGAAATTATTAAACTTATACATATTGAGATACAGAGTCACACTGAGTTAGTAACAAAATATTCTAACGGGCCGTGACAAAAATCCTTTGTCGCCCTTGCCAGAACTTTAATGCCGATATAAATAACTAAAAGCAGACGAAATGAACTTTTCACAGATCACAGTAAAGCTGCCCCAGACAGAGGTTCTTTAGTATAGCCCGCATATTGTTTAATTTACCGACATAAATGAATGAAAAATAGACCATATGGTTTTCTACAGATCAAAAAAGAACTCCTATTTTCAAGTTCCCTATCCAGTCAGTAAAAATCCCCCTGTGAACCCGCACGGAGCACCAAACATTAGACAGGCGTTTCCAGACCCGACATCGTCTGTACTGAGTTTCAAAAATAAATTATATTGCGAAAGGGGACACGATATGACTTGTACTACATATTGCCCATGTTTGGCTGTGAAAAATTATCGATATATTTCCTATTAAATGACCTATAAACGATAAAATTCGTCTACAGTTTAAAACGTACAAATAATTGGCGTAATCGATATAGGCAATACTTATAATCAATAATTTAAATCCAATAAAAGTTAAAATAAAAGGTAACGGTATTTCAATTTCCAGGTTATTAGACGTAAGCATGATGAAGCCGTTTTTGTACTAAAATTTCAGTAAACATACTGAATGTGTTAAAAATATCCAATTACATGTAATTAGCTGTGTTATCAATAAAATAAAATTCGACACATTAATGGAAATAACTATTTATCAATTAGTGATTGATAACTTATACGCCAATCAGATATTTGATACCAGACTCATTAAATATACTATTTGTCTACTATTTTAATTTACTGCTTGAACCAGTGGTTCACAAACTTCTTAAGCCGCGCCCAATTTTTAGAATTAGCCAAGTCGCACGTCGGACCTCGAAACGAACTAGCTAACAATAAGCTTTAAATACCAGATATTGGGATAAAAGTATGTTTTATTCAGAAAACTGAACAAATATCCAAAATAAGGCGGGCAAGATAAAATCAAACAAATATTTTTATTTTCAATTAGGTTTCCCCTTCAAAAAATTGTCTACGCCCCTCCTTGTGAGGGCGCCCCACGGTCTGAGAACCACTGGCTTAGAGTCAAAATAGGATTTTTAGAGCCCTAAAAAGTCTTGTTAATGTACGACTTGGTCCTGTTGGTGCTTATCTACTGCTTTCTACTTGTTATTTTATCATTTGTTATATTCCTACATGCCTGTAGTCGCTCCCCCCGGACACCAAGTACTTTGGAGAATGTGGGCTAAAAGAATACATTCCGTTCGTTTTCAAATTATACATTCGATCGTTCCTCTCTTGATCATTCATTAACAATTAAACACAATGAATATGATTCAGAAAATATTTTCCTTAATTTATCGCACAAAGTGGAATTTCAGAGTCTTGTTAATGTACGACTTGTTCTTGTTGGTGCTTGTATACTATTTGCTACTGTCTCGATATTATTTGTTAAATTCCGAAACGATTTTGGTCGCTTCTCCTAGAAAATATTATAATTTTTCATTTACGTTTCATCCTCGTATTTCCAACGAGTTTTTGAATGAAACATGCTTTCGCTTTGCTATCTGTTATTTGTAGCTCATTGTTAGCCAGTTATTTTTGAGGTGGGGCGCGAGACTTATCAAATTCTTAAACGGGGGTGCCGCTTAAAAAGTTCGAAAACCACTGACTGGAAATAATGTTCGCTAATACACTTCGTGGTGCAATAGTGCCTTTTATTTTCAACTGGTACTATGTTCAGTGGCGTATCTACTTAGAATGGCGCCCATGGCAAAGTCTAAAAATGCACCCCCTTGATAGTTGTATGACAATTTGTATCTAATTATTATTAGATTAGGATACTTCTACGTTAATATTTGAGTAAAAATACAAGTTTCAGTTATTCCCAATTTGAAATTATTTCATTGAAACGTTTTATTATTAATACTTTTCGCCGTCTTTGCGACCTTGTTCAAACGGCGCCCATGACACGAGCCATGGCTGCCACACCCTAGATACGCCACTGACTATGTTCGATGTTGTTATAATCCGATACGCTTGTGGCATCTTTCTTCGATGAATATTATGCTAATTCATTGCCAAGAATTGAAATGTCCCCACATTTTCTGAGTCTGAGCCGGAAAAGGGGTTTGCTAATGTACGACTCAGTGCAAGTGCGCTTTTCTCTTCACCTGCTACACCAATTGTTATTTCCATTATGGAAAGGCCAAATAAAAACGTTTCTTTTTCAAAGTATAATATATTTGACTATTTCTCCCATGCCAATTACTTTTTGGAAAATTACCGATAAATATAACAAATTTTTTTATGTCTATTTCGACTTATTACTTCATATTTGTGACTAATTCTGCATTAATATATTGCCTAGCCTTGATCTGCCGCCATTTTTTCAATGGAGCGACGATTACTAAGAATTATGATGTTGACAATATGGTACTCCCGTAGTATGTGAAACAAGATGGCGAACATCGGAACGTAGTATGTGTACCAGGTTAGGCCATAATTTCAGGTATAAATACTACGGGAGTCACTTGGCTAGTCCCAGAACTCATTATATAACTAAAATAAGGAAAATTGGAATAAAATTATTGTCTAACTTGGTACACATACTACGTTCCGGTGTCCGCCATCTTGGTCCGCATACTACACGACAAAATACCACACATATGGATATGATGGATTCCATATTGAACCATGCCTTGATTATGTCTATAATACACAGTAAAGTATTGTCAATTCGAAGAAAAACTTGGTTGGGTTGGATCAACTGGCGCGGTTTGCACATAGCACGAAGATATCATTTTTAATTTAAGCAACATCTGAATTAAATAACTGGATAACAAACCCACTGGTTTGGCAAACAGGGAAAGGGCCGTGTCATTACAATACACAATTAGATATTGTCAATTCGAAGAGATGCCTGTTTCAAAATTCTAATATCTTTCCTGATTTGAAAAAAAAATTAGAAATTTGAAACCGTACCCAAACCACCAAAACCATGAAAAAACAATGAAAACTCATTAGGGCATACGATTTTGGACTCGAAATACTTAATCTACAACATAGCCAGTACCCAACGCACTAACTTAAACAAAAACTAGCAAATATCACAAACTAATCTAAACGGGACTACCCTCGTTAGACTGACTCACCGCAGAGTATAAACGGGTCCTCGACTCGTTGTTAAGTATTACTTATTTATAAGTCATAACCGGAAAAACAATTTACCGCCCTGAGCAAAACTTCCGGATGGGAAACTAAAAGGTTTCTTCTTAATTGATTTGAGGTTTTTACTAAGTTCAGAAGCATTGACCAACTCAATTACCTTCACCTTGCCATATTTGGTCTTGGCTCAGACTGCTTTCTCGTGTACGCCAAAACAACTCCCCGAATGTTTAAAATCATAACTTTCTACTTAAAGTGCGCATAACATTTGCTCATCTACTCAAAGATCGGAAACCCCGTTGCCACATTCTAAATAATTTATCCCTGGTTTGACACTCCAACAGGCATGAATATTAATAAGTTAGATATTCTTAGAGGAAAACATAATCAAAAAAGTTGCAATTTTGCTGTTTTTTGACGCGACTTTTGGGAACAAATTATATTTTTCCATCGTTAATTTAAGCAGTATACTAAGATTTCACGACAAAATTAACGTTATTTGGGTACTCCCGTAGTGTGTGTACCAGGTTAGGGTTAGGCCATAATTTTATTCCGATTTTCCTTATTTTAGTTCTATTACGAGTTCTGTCTGTGTTAGCCAAGTGAATATATCCCCTGACCATAAGTTTCAGTCTCTTTACACAACTTGATATAAAGTAGGCGAACAAAATTAGTTACCTCCATATTGGTACAGACACTTTTGGAGCGCCCCCATTTATCCAGTTGCCGGTCTAGGTCATCTATATGTGCCCCAATTTCTCGGAATGCTCGGTATACTGAGATTTTGCGATAAAGTTTTAATGTTACTTGTACATTAAAATAGATGGTTTACATTCTATTACTCATTCTGTGCGCTTGGCACAGAACATGGTTGAAATATGTCCAATTTTGCTGTTTTTTGACACGAGATTTGAGAACAAATTACTTCGTTTCTAGCGTTAGTTTGAGATGAGATACTGGGATTTCACGATAATATGAATGGTATTCTACTTTCAAATAAATGACATTTTCTTTATTTCTCATTCTTTATATTTAGCGCCAATTACGACGATCCACCGTTAATTAATAGCGATTACTGGACTTTCGGAGTAAAATGACTGCGTCGAAACACCGACAGGACTTTTTAGTGTATCAAATAAATGATAAACAAACAAATTCTAATCCTGCCTAACGCTGAATTTTAATGAACGCCCTGCTCAAACTAACCCAACAGCGTATAATTCTTAGAATAACATAATCGCTCTCCACGAAATAGCAAGTATATTTGTATACTTTCGTTAGATCAATGTTTAACTTCTTCGGACAAAACAAGATATGGCTTATTAAACAGCCAAAAGGACTTCCAGTTCAGTACACAATACCCGCCTATTACACCTCACATTAGCGTACAAATACTACGGGAGTCACTTGGCACTCGTAATAGAATTAAAATAAGAAAAATTGTAATAAAATTATGGCCTAACCTGGTACACATACTACGTTCCGGTGTCCGTCATCTTGGTTCACATACTTCGGGAGTACCCAATGCCCAGTACTCTATTATTAGACCTCACATTAGCGTTTAATTCCTCAACTTTTTCGCCAACGACTTACAAGACGAATGTAACCTATTATTACAGTTTGTTTTGACATTGACGATGCACTATCGTAGCAAAACCTGTTCTTAGCATTTCAAAGTTTTACTCGGTAATGACAGGGTAACTATTTATGGTTACGGGGTTTTATTGATGCTGTATGATTATGAGCTATGTTTGTCTTGTGCGTGTTTGATAAACGAAGTTTTTATACGCATTTCGCTGCGAATAGGTGTCTGTACAAGCAAGTAAGAAAACGAAAACAAATATAGCTGAACGAAAGCATTTTTAGAAAAGGAGAAAACCTTATGTATAAAATATGTATTACAAATCGTGTAATAACGAAAAGCCCCAAAGCATACAAGTTGAATTTAACAAGAATTATAAACACAATTTACTCGCAACTGGAAATTGCAGGGTATGCCGAAAAGTTAGGTAAGGTAATTAATTAAAATTAAATTATTAATATCTGTTTCCTTACTTTAGACCCGACCTGTATGAGCAATTTCCGGACAAATCCCAGCAACATATAGAATTACCAGTAAAAAAGCTTAATGTTATTTATCCTGGATAAAATATCAACTTACAGATTTGCAAAATTAAAATCCATTTTCTCGTCAATCACAGTGAAAAATTACCAAAGCAAAAGCTTAAAGTTGTTTCCCTTTGAACAAATTACACATCTGACAAAGCAAAATTAATTTTACATTAAATATTACAGTTCCTGTAAAAAAAAACACGAAAATATATGCAATTTCTCTGTCAAATCTAGTAAACATATCTCATTACTTCAAATAGCTAAAAGTTATTTTGTCTTGAAGAAATCACGAATTCCACATCTGCAAATTCATTCCTCATTGAATGTATAGTTAGGATTAGGAACCAAAGTTATATTAAATAATTTGCATTGTAAAAACTGGTCACCAGTACTTGCAACCAAAAAATTGGGAAGTAAGGGCAATTTATCTCGTTAAACCCAACTAAATATATAGAATTACTGTAAGGGGAAAGCAAATAAATATTCTGCTTTGAACGAAACACTATTACGCATCTTGCCACAAAAACAAAAACGGAAAACAATGCGAAATTTTTGTTTCAAAACCCCGGTAAACATATAATTACCATTCGAATAACTAGAGAAAATCACGGATTACACACATCTGCTTTCAATTCAACTTATGGTAACTATTCCTGAAGACTAGCTCACGTAATGCGTGCTAATAGTACATGGACAATAAATTTGCGTTATAAAATAAAATTACCGGTACTTGACTTGCTACAAAAAAAAACGGAAAATTCGGGGTAGCCCAAAAGAATGGTAGGGTAACAGTTACATACCCTGTATTACCAATTTTCCCGATAAATCCCAGTTAACACATAGAATTACTAGCGGAAAATCTAGCTTGAAAGCATTTAACATCAATAAAATTCAAATTATGCAAAATTTAAATTATGGTGAATATTCTCGAAATCTAGGTTACCGGATCACGTAGGTTCGAGTTCAATCGCGTAATGACTAGGGCTGGGCATTTTCGGATACCTTGTGATTTCAGAATCGAATCGAATAATTTTTTCGAATCGAATTTCGAATTCTTGGAAATATATAATTGTAAGCGACTTTTTTTATAGTAATTGGTCCTCTTAACAGATGAATTATTGAAGACATAAAATACATCGCTCAGATGGATTACTGAGCGTTCACACACAATAACAAACACGCTTTAACAATAACTCACTACAGAGAATAGTCATATGTTAGAATTGCGTTAAAAATTATGACTTCAATGAACAAAAAATGAGGAATTCACCTAGACTAGATCATTGGCGGAAAGAAAAAAACAAGATGGCGGCGATTCGAAATTTAGCTTTGAACCAATTCGAATAATTTACTATTCGATTCGAAATGCCCAGCCCTAGTAATAACGTGCTGACTGTAAAATGAACAAATAATTTGCAGGTACTTGACTCACAACAACAACAAAAAACCTAAAAAACACAGCGGTGCACGAAAGTTGGGTAAGAGATATTTAAATTAATTAATTATTACTAACTGTTACGCTACTTTTGTCCTGCCTGTATCAACAATATTTTGGCATATCATATAGAATCTGACATATTGAATTATAGTGCAATAGCTAAAAACTATTTTGTCTTGAACAAATCAAAAATTCCACATCTGCAAGATTCAAATTCTCTTCATATTTGATATTGTTACCAACAAAAGTTACATCGAATTATTTACTATGCGAAAATTGGACTTGCAACAAAAAAAAAACGGAAAATAATGCGCAATTTATCTGCTTAATCGCTGTAAACATATAAAATTACCAGTCGAATAGCTCGAGGAAATCACAAATTACACACGGATCTGCAAAATTCAAATTATGGTAACTATTCCTGAAAACTAGCTGACTTAATGACGTGCTAACTGTAAGTGGGCGATAAATTTGCATTATAAATAAAGTTACTGATACTTGACTTACAACCAAAACAAATGGAAAATTCAGGGTAGTCCAAAAGTAGAGTAATAGTTATCACATTGAATAACTATTACTGACTTCAACCGTACTTTTTGCATGCCCTGTATTGACAATTTTCCCCAAAAATTCCTGTAAACATATATAATAACTAGCCGAAGATCTAGGAGATAATTTACGTCAATAAAATAACAAATTCCACGTCTGCAAATTTCAAATTCTTTTCACATTTCATATTGTTAGCAACAAAAGTTACATCTAACTATTTACTGTGCAAAAAATGGACTTCCGAAAAAATAACAGAATTAATTTATCTTATTAAATCCTAATAGACATATAGCGAATACGTATCACTTTTTTGACAACACCTTTTAATCTAAAATCTGCAAGGTTTAATTAAATCTTACTCAGGGTTTTAATCACTTTCCCGATTCTGTAATCAGTTTTATTCATTTAGATTTTATCAAATATTTTATGCTGATTATGGAGTCAAAATAAACTTATACCTATAATAGAATTACCACACGAATAGATCGAGAAAATCACGAATTACACACATCTGCAAAATTCAAATTATGATAACTATTCCTGAAGACTAGCTCACGTAATGACGTGCTAACAGTGAATGGACAATGAATTTTCGTTATAAAATGAGGTCACTGATACTTGACTTACAACCAAATAAAAAAAAATTGGAAAATACGGGGTGGCCCAAAAGTAGGGTAACAGTATTGCATACTCTGTATTAGCAATTTTCCCGACAAATCCCAGTAAACATATACTGGATATATAAAAATTGGACTTGCAACAAAAAAAACGGAAAATAATGCGCAATTTATCTTCTTAATGCCTGTAAACATATAGAATTACCAGTGCAAAAGCTGGAAGTTATTTCCCTTTGAACTAATCACAAATTACATCTGAAGAATCAAAATTTATTTTACACTAAATATTACGGTTTCTGAGCAAAAAAAAACTTGAAAAAGGATGCAATTTTTGTGTTAAATCTATTAAACATATCGAATTACTTTACTATAGTGGAATAGCCTAAAGTTATTTCCATTTGAACAAATCACAAATTATGCATCTGCAAATTCTTCCACATGTAGTATTGTTAGCAACAAAAGTTACATCGAACTATTTACTATGCAAAAATTGGACTTGTAACAAAAAAAACCCGGAAAATATGCACAATTTATTCTGTTAAATCCCTGTGTACATATAGAATTACCAGACGAATAGCTCTAAAAATCACAAATTACACACATCTGCTAAATGTAAATTATGGTAACTATTCCTGAAACTAGGTCACCGGATCACGTCGGTTCGAGTTCACTCACGTTATAACGTGCTAACGGTTGGATGACGTCATCGTATAACGTTGAATTTATCAATAAATGAAATTTGAGAAGTTCTAACGTGCATTGTCATGCTATTGTTGTCTGCGACACAAAAAGACACTTCTTCTCACGGGCCAAACTACCAAGATTGCTTTAATTAAATTAACGATATTTGACCTTACGCACACAAAAAGTGAAAAACAAAGAAGTGTAGTCGCAACGCACAACCCTATTTCACTATCATATCACTAATAATTTCACGGAGAAAACATGATAAATTTTGGATTTGCCGACAAGATAACTGTATCTTGTTTTGTCTGACTGAAACCATAATTTTCGATATTAGTAGTCATTATTTCCAGGATGGTCGCTAGAAAAACAGAAAAATTGTCAAACAGCTAAGTTTTTCAAAGGCATATGTTATATTACACTCATAGATGCCCAAAATGTCGTCCGTGCACTTCAGATCATTGTCTTAACTCAGGGCTATTCATCTGGCGGTTCGCATCCGGACCTTTCGAGCCACACTTTTGAAGTTTTCTTTTATAAAATCACTTTTATAGTTTTGAATATATATGGAAAGAACTATAACGCCAATATGAACAATTTTGATTAGCTAATAATCATTACCCGGTCGAGGTAGGGCGTGTTTAAGGATGCCAAAATATAATTTCTGGAAAGTACGGACCTAAATAATTTTAAAGTTGAGTAGCCCTGTCTCTGTACGTCCAAGCTCGTGCAGCGTTTTGGTAGGCAACTTCTGAGATATCGTTCCAATTCAATCTGTACCCACGCATTTTATTCATGATCTAATCTGACTTTCAAATTTTCCTTGTTCGGGTTAAAAGAGCGAGCTTAGTAAAAATGCATGTCCCAGCGATGAAGCGACGTTTAAAAACACCTTTATCTTGGGAATAAGAAAACGGATAAGGCTGCTATTGCTGTGCATACCTGTGGATTGGCAATTCTTGAACAATACGATTTTTATTCTGGGGAGAGATTTTATTCTCTGTACTAGCGATACGTGGGGAGCTATATTTGAAAGATCGATGGATTCATTTCATTTCGGCAATGTTTATCCAATCTATGACATTCTGTGTGAGGTGGCGAGTACGGGGGTTGATCCCGTGATATGGGACCTGCGATGCCAACTTGATTAAATCCAAGCGTTGGGCCTCGATTACTCGCAAGTTAAAGCATTCGTATCCAACCTAATACCCGTCATATCACTCGAGTTGTAATAAATTTGACAGACAATATGGCGACCCGAAAATGTTATAGTCTTTTTAGAAGCACACGGTAGCTCACTGCATGTCCGTAATCGTCTACTTAGAGGTTTGTTCAGAAAGTCGCGAGATTTTACAAAACTTATATTTTTAAAAATTTGTGTCTTTTGAAAAAAGATTTTGAAGCACTGGTTTAGACAATGTTTCAAATGTATATAAGGCCATGCTTGATCCGGGTCATGAATAATAAATGAAAATCTAAACATATACAGATCGGCTCGAAAGTAGGGTAGCATGATGTTATGGTATGGTATGGTATATTATATGGTAATATAGACCTAGCAATTAGCATTAATGGATGAATAGTATGGGCTTCTATGCGAATTTTGTCGAATAGCAAGTTTAAAACTGTTTTTAGGTGTTATGTACATTACATGGCCCACTAGAAGTATTCGTACTAAGATGACGCACAATTTGAACCACCCTAAGCCTGGTACACATACTATGTTCAGGTTGTGCGCCATCTTGGTACGAATACTTCGGGAGCACCCATTACATTTCAAAATGCGCGAATACAATATTTCTAGAATCGAGCATACGATATTATCTAAAGATATTGGTATGTATTTAAACCACTGTAGCGTTTGCCAAATACAACGCCCAATAGAAGTAGCATACGGTTCGAAATAAGTACACAGATACCTATATTTGCCTTCAACCTAATACAAAATTACGCCGGTGAGTTCTTAGTATACTACGTCATCAGCGGACTCTACCAATTATCAGTCGATTTCAGCAGGGTTGGCTTTATAAATTCGAGTCTCGCAAACGAAGTCCACTTTATGTAAGCGATAAACAAATCTTATAAAGTTATATAGAATCAAAATTTTCACAAAAATGTGTCCGTGATAATCCCACTTTGATGGACGAATAGGGGGAGCTTTGAAGTTAATTTTGTCGAAAAGAAGGTTCAAAATGTTTTGTCACTATGTTCATCATATTCATAATGCGAGAATTCAGTATTCTCTTCCAACTTTGGCAGATTTTATTTAAATCGATATGTCATGTTATCTTATCTCTTAATAGCGCCATGCTTTATTGGGGCAATGAATAATAAATGAAAAGTCTAAACATATACAGATTGGCTCAAGCGTAGGGTAGGCAGTTATTGGATTACATAATTAATCAATTAAATATTAATTTGTAACTGTCACCCTACTTTTCGGAATCTCTGTATAGAACAAGGCGTTACTATTCTAAAGGACGATAAAAAATAATACCAAGTGATACTTAAAGGACTTGCTGTTATAGGAATTCGCAAATTTCATCGCACATAGGTGTAAAACTGTTTTCAGATGTTGCCATTATGTACATCACATTTAAAAATGCGCGAATTTTATGCCAATTCTGGCAGTATATATATCGAATTATCATGTTATTTGAGCTCTGTATATGATGATACAGGATGTTATCTTATTTCCATATCGTGTTATCTTATCTCTTCATGTTGATATACCATATGCTCTAATGTAATCTCTCTCTATATATATATCATGTTAACTTATCACTGAATATCGCCATATTTTTATCATATCTAATGGCATATGCTGTGTTTTGTTTATTTAGCATTACGCATTTAAAAGCGTTGGTCATGCTGTGGTATGTCGGCGAAGAATTATGCCCAACAATCCTTTTTGTGAGAAAATTTTAGGAAGAACGGAATACGCGCAAAAGTTTGCGTGGGACGAAAATCGAACCCAAAATCGGGCTTTGCTAAGTGATATATCTTTGATTTACGAGGGCTGCATGTAGAGATATTTTATGATTGATTTGGAACATACATTTGGTAACATACATTGAAACTTAACACGAATCAAGGTCAAGGTCATTGAAGAGCCAATCAATTTGAGTCTGAAAAATGTAGAATTGAACCGATCCGATCTTGATTTGAAAACAAACTACTCAAACCAGAAAATTCCAGTTCCAACCAGAAGCATTAGGTTCAGCCTTGGAAATACAAAATAAAAAAATTTCGAATTGTAGACTTAGTAAAACCATATATCTTATTTACTAGAATTGCGTGTAGAGATATTTTATGGAAGGTTCAAAACATTTAGTAATGACAGGGTAAGATTCTACACATTCATTTCAAAAGGTTGATTGCGTGTTGTTTTCTCAACTTTTCGCTTGTTATGTAACACAGGAATTCTGCCAATCCTAAAAATATCATATAACCGAACATACCTTCCTTATGTCACAAAATTACCTAACTGACTAATAACAGCAGATGCCAAGTTTTTATGATGTGATACCTCCCACACATATAATCACTATTGAGCAACACTTCAATACAAATATAAGTTAAACAAAAACATTTACTAGAAAATAAAAGCAGTAACTTCTAGAATATTTTCCGGCGACCAAATTTTGGTTCACGACTCATAGGTTGAGAAACACTGATCTAAACCAGCTGTTCTCAATACTGTCATGACCCGTGCTCCATTCTAGGGGCTCTCAACTGTCCCCGCTCTTCTATTAAAATACTTATTTCAGTTATTTTATAATAAAAATACAAAAAAATAAAGCAAAAGATTGTTGAATTACAGTCAAATAAACCAAAGACAATTTGCTTTAAATTAATGTATTTATGCTATTTAAAAATAATACCTAGTTTCAACGCGCTTATACCAGCTATTTTTTGAACCAAGTGTAATAAAAAAAAACAATAAAAACGAATGCAAAAGAATAAATGTATTACTTTCAAATCACAGTCAATTTACTTTAAATTAATGTAGTTATGCTCTTTAATAATAATACCTAGTATCAACCGGTTTATACCAGCTATTTTCTGCGTCTTGTTTAACAATAAAAATGCCAACATAAATGCGTTACTGTCAAAAAACGAAACAAACCACATTCCATTACGTTTAAATTAATATGACCATCGAGAATGATTAACTATACCGTTTTCTTTTCATTGATTGCGCATAAATTAACTCACACTATAGTATCTTACTGTGTTTAAAGTTCACCTGACGAAGTGACATTTTGGAGAATTCTATCATTCTAACAAAAACAACTAATTTTTATGCGTTTCTACAAGCTATTTTCGCACCTTGTCCAGTCATAAAAATACCATCAACAAAAAAAGCATGAACGAGTTGGAGTCAAAAAAAGCCCATTAGGTTTAAATTAATGTGGCCATCGTGAATGGTAAACTATACCATTTTCTTTTCACTAATTGCGCTTTATTTAACTTATTATAATATCTTACAATGTTAAAAGGTCAACCGGCGAAGTGACATTTGATGAATCGAAAAACGTTTCCCAGCCAGACGCAACATACGCAATGGTATGAAAGTTAATAAGTTAATACGTGTTGTATTTATTTTGAGATGGCGTTTTTATTGTTTGTTCAGACTCGCCCTAAAAACACAGGAAAATTTAAAAATCAAGACTGTTAGAGAGAGTTAGTGATTATGTGTGATACATCCAATGAGTTACTATCCTTAATACTCTCTCCCTGGCTAAGCCCCTGAATATACTGTACTAAGTTTTTGAAAAAGCCAAACTCCTTTTTTTGCACAAGAAAGAGGGTTAGTGAGCCAGAAAGGACCCAATTCGTACATGCAATTTTTATGAAGTTTTAGGGTGAACGCCAATGATATGTATTGAGCCCCCTATATGCATTAGGAGTAGCGAAGCCTAGTCAGTTTGACGAAGCCTACCTTTTTCACCCCAAATAAAGTGGGAATTTTAAACGAGGTTTCCAAGAGTCTTGATGATCTAAAAAGCGTTTCAGGCTACAAAAATATTGCTATGTGTGATGCATCAAATGGATTACGATTCCAAACGATTAAGCTTTTGGAAAAGCCAAATTCCTTTTTTGTACAACGATTAAACATCGAGAGAAGAGAAGTCACGGGGCTTGGATCTTAAATTTAAACTGCGTAGCTTTTAATGCTCACTTCAAACGTTATATAGACCAGTCCAACGAGCCCGACTTCTTTTATGCCATTTAATCCTCCATTTCTACCAAATCTTTGCACATGTCGCCACTAATTGGTACTATAATTTAAAATTATCTGAGAACCCCAAACGGGGGGAGATCGGAGTTCTATTCTAGTTGTTTAAGCTGTGATGCCCATACTCGAAACAAAAATATTCAATACTATGGTTAAAATCTCATTTTGATTTTTGATTCCACTTGCACACTTCCTAAGCTGGGGTGTGCAAACTGAGGCCCGCGGGCCAATTGCGGCCCACAAGAAAAAATTGTGCGACCCGCGGAAAAGTGACGATTTTGAATGGTGTGCCCGCGAAACGAGTTTTTAGTTAATTTAAATTTGGTACGTGCGAGTGATTCCAATCTTATTGCGTCGCAATGCATATACCAGTACCTGAGTGCCAATCCCATATTAGTAAAACTAGCTAGCAAAAATCCTGTTGCAAAATACGCAATGTTATAAAAACGGGTTTCTCACTGAATACTCTTAAAGTCGGTGTAACAATAAATTTGAACAGCAGTTTTCTTTGGAAATTTATGCGTTTTAACTCTTTTAAATTTATGCGTTTAAGCATTTCTGCAAGGACACCCAACAATGCCGTAAGATCGATGACAAAAAGAAACTGTTTTTTTTTTGTGCCTGTATGTAACTACTTGAAAAGCTATCCTAAATAAATGTGCGGCCCGCGGCTTCACCCAGTTACTTGTATCTGGCCCTCCTGTAATAAAAGTTGCACACCCCTGCTCTAAAGCAGGGGTCACCAAACTACGGCCCGCGGGCCGGATCCGGCCCGCGACGTCATTTTATCCGGCCCGCGGCGTCATTTTATACGGTCCGCAATAACACGCAAAAATGGCTAAATTTTTTTCCAAGGAAGATTTTCACGAGCATCGTCGTCCTTGTTTATTTCGTAACATTGGCCAATCGGCAAGATGCAGAAAAGTGACGTAATAATAGGCCTTTCCGCATCCGCTCAGACACTTTTGTCACCCTGACAGATTTTCAGTCGTGGTTGTAGACAAAACTTCGTTTTTGCGACTTTGAATGCTACCAGTACGTAACGTTTTCTGCGATACACTTGTACACTCGTGGCGCTTGCTTTCGACGAAACTGTTTGTTTTTCGTGCTAAAATAAACGTCAAATGTGCATTTTGTGCTAACAGTACTGTAATTCCTCGCGTACTGCTCCAATTTCAAAAGCCACACTAACTTTTGTACTGCTTTAATGCGGATATTCATGTAGGTATGTTACAAAAAATTGAAGTTCATCCGATTTAAATAAAAACTGCTCCAGTGGGAAGATCTGAGTAAAAATAGAAAACAATACCAAGTTTGGAATAAACGGTCAAGAAATAACGGAGATATCAGAATTTTAGTACCGCCCGACAGCCAATTTTTTCCATAATGATTGTATTACTTTTTTGATAAGAACTGAACTAAATACGGAAAAATAACACATATCAATCACTAATCTTTCGATGTGCGTCACATCTATGATATATTGAGACTATTTCAGGATTTCATTCTGGCAACGGTCATTGACACCGCCGAAAGATCGTCGTAAATAAACGCTGGAGTGCATGATAGTTTGACAGTGGTTTATTGTGGGTAATAATTAACGATGTTCTGATTGTACGAACTTCATAAAAATTGGTAAGTATCAAGTTAGACAAGAAATACACACGTCGATATAAATTTTATTAGTGTCCATAGACAATATCATTAATTTGCACTACGTATAACTGGAGCTGGATTTTTAAAAGCGTCGAATGTTGGGAAATTTATGCGCTAATGAAAAAATTCAAATACCAGATAATAGTTGTTTATTTTATCTAAATTATGTCGAAATTTCATAGAATTCCAAGCTACAGCAGGCAGTCGTTTTTATGAGCGGTATTTCAACACGGCGTAACGGTACTTAGCAGACGTGATGCGTACATTTTTTGCCGCGGATTTTGTAACATTTCTAATTCATGACAGCAACGTTTTGATAACAGCTAAACTCAGGATAGTTGTCTAGATATAGGAATCTTGTTAATTTTTTTTCCTAGGATGTTCTCGATCTATATTCTGCGATATTCCCAACTTTTGTGAATTTATTGTATTGCATTGACAAAAATATTCATCCGGCCCGTTTTAACACAATTTGAGTCATACCCGGCCCGCGGTCAAAAAAGTTTGGTGACCCCTGCTCTAAAGCATAAAATGACCACCAGAGGCGGTATCGTCCACATCTCGAAACAATACATAGCAATTCACATATTGAATACATTTGCCTATTCATTCTTAATACGCCGTATAATTTGAGTATCGAAAATCTTCAAGCTTTGTCTACTACAATCTAAGGCGCGAACAGTGTCGCGCGTGATTGGTAAGTTGCCAAACAGACTGCTGAACTCGATTTAGAACTCAAGGCAGACTGGCCCGTGATTTGCCAAATCATAGAAATACCCTCTCGAATACGACGTTATATATTTCTGTGACTATCTGAAGATTTGAATAATAACTATACAAGGAATATCCTTCTTAGTACATGCGAACTTGAGGACATTTATTGACACGAAGTGGACCTATGGGTCGTTTTGTAATTATGTCGTTGATTTTATTGTTAGTATTCTTTTTCTTCTTCTTGTGAAATATCGATTTTCTCTTTAATTACTGGATCAATTGCTTAAGTGGTTAAAGATTTTACTTTTCGCAAGAAGGCTATTACTTTCATTTCATCCAAAAAAAAATTGTGGGCTGTATGGGATTCTTCTTTGTGTGCGATGACGTCATAAAAAAATGCGTACCTTGTGGCGGTAACGTTTGCGTTAGTATTGAAAGTTGTGGTACGTTTTGGCTTCGTGTCCATCTGAGTTCAATTTAAATTCTGAGTTCAATTTATATATTGCCACATATATCAACTTTTTATGGGTATTTTACACTTTTTCTTCAAACAAGGCGTCGAACAAAACATTTTTGTACTATAGTCAATAGCGTATACCTAATGAATTGCAACGACAAATTTTATGAAACGTTTACCTCATTCGCTTTAAATAAGGTCAACAATCGGATCCTTTTTCATTTTTGCTTCCATGCATTCCGCCACAAAATTATTGGTATTGCTAAAGTCTCGACAGTTTTAAGGTCAGCTACTAGACAACAATTTTTTCGTGTGCGCAATAAAGCTTTTCCAATTACCGTTCACTAAATAATGAATAGACGACTAATGAAATATTTCCCTCAACTTGTGGTCGAAGAATCTTTATGGCGTAGCCAGAAATTTTCAAGGGGAGGAGGGGGGGGGTCTGCAATTTCTAATTGCCAAGTTAGACCATAGCAGCTAGCAAGTCTGTCTCTTTGGTTTTTTTTATTCCCCTCTCACAATGCATAAAAGTACTTTATTACTTATCGATTTTAATAATCGGTAAGTATGTTGATAGGTATTTGTCTGTCTGTATGTCTGTTTGTCTGTTAGATGCACGCGATATCTCACGAAAGCGAGAATGAATCTGCTCCAGATTTTGCATTTGCATTCATCGTATCTCGGACTAGAAGCCTATTGATTTTGGGCAAATTATGTCGTATAATTAGCGAGTTATTAATTAATTAGTGATAGGACACAAGGTGTCACTATGGAGTAAGAGCGCTGTTTTGGGGGATCCCCTAACTTTCGATCGATTAGTCTTCGGTCTCTGACCGATATATACTACAACATATACAGAGCAAAATCCCCCCCTCTCAAGAAAGAAGAAGATAGAAGTACTTCCTAGAGAGGAATCCCTCCCCACTGGAAAACGTTGAAATAAGCGTTGCTAACAGCTAATATTACCCTACGTGGAACTCTGAATGATTCATAACAATCTCATAATGAAGAAAAATATTTTTAAATTTTCCTCGTGTTCTCAACAAAACTTTTTCAATTACCGTTCACTAAATAATAAATGGATGATTGATCAAATGTTGCCCCTCAACTTTTAACCTGCTAAATGGTACTTCAGTTCAAGTACTTGCAACTGTAAACCACTCTTACCAATGCTCGCCAGAAAGATTTTCCAAATATTGTTCACTGAATTATGAATGGAAACTACGCAAATAAGTGTTGTATGAGAGTGACGAATGAAACATTGCCCTTAACTTGCGGTCAAAGAACTTTTAACCTGGTTAACGGTACTCCGGTAAAGTGTTAATTATCTATTCGTGAACGAAAACTACTCTCAACAACCAGAATTTCCCAATTATCGTTCACTAAATAATGAATGGATGACTAATCAAATGTTGCCCTCCACTTATGGTCAAAACTTTTTTAACCTGCTAAACGACACTATGGTAAAATGATAATTAAATACCTGCATCGGTAAACCGCTTTTATCAAGACTCCTCGCCACAAAGATTTTCCTATTAACGTTCACTGAATAATGAATGGAAACTATGCAAATAAGCGTAGTATATGAAAATGACTAATGAAATATTGCCTTCAACTTTTGGTCAACGTACTTTTAACCTGCCAAACGGTTTTTCGGTAAAATGTTAATTTAAGTACCCGTAAACGAAAACTACTCTTAACAATAGATTTTCACAATTATTGTTCACTGAATAATGAATGGATGACAAATCATATGTTGCTCTCGACTTTTGGTCAACGAACTTTTAACCTGCTCAACGGTACTTTGGTAAAATGTTAATTAAGTACCTGTATCTGTAAACCACTCTTACCAAAGCTCGCCATAAAGATTTTTCAATGATCGTTCACTCAATAATGAATGGAATAGCTCCTCAAATGATAATAGATACCAGTGGCTGACTGCACAGGGCCTTGTTCTAAGCGAAATGAAATAGTATAAAATATGCACATATGCACATGGAGACCTCTCTCAAGTATCAACTGAGATAAATATTACGGTATAAATATTCTGTATTTTTGATGACCTTATCTGTACGCCAAGGGTAGACAATTATTTTTTAAAATGGGGACCCTTTTTCGTAGAACTTGCGTCACAAAAACTCTCTCAGAATTTAACCTGAAAAGTATACGAGCGGAACGTATAAAAACCGCGACCGGGCTAGACCAACCGTTATAAACCCCGCCTTCTTGTCTACCCCTCCCTATAGGCGTTTGTCTGCTTTATAATTTTGAAACATTTTATTTTTGATTTCCAATAGATAACACCAATGACATTAAGGCAGACCAAATTGAGGAACATTTTCAGTGAGCTCGCCACGAAGTTTTCCCAGTTAACCTTCGATAAATAATGAATAGAGTATCTCCTTACATGGTGGTATAAGTCAGTGGTTTCTTGCACAGATTTTTGTTCGGAGACGGGGTTAGTATTACGCACTGTATTTTTATGACCGTGCTCCTATGATATAGATCAGGGGTAGGCAAGGTTTTCAAATCAGGGGCCAAAAATTTTGCCCATATTCACCGGCGGTCCATGTAAGTGTGATGAAGAAAGTCAGATTTTATGAACAATACTTACAGTGTTACAAGCAACAATGGAAAACAATAGGCCACGTGCCAAATCTAAATTTAACCGCAATCAACAAATTCCTTGAGTTACTTTGAACTAAAACATCAAAAATTCGGTTTCAGATTGATTGTGGCAGCATCAGGCGGGCCAGATTGAATTAACCAACGGTCCGGATTTGGCCCGCTGGTAGTACTTTGCCCATGTCTGATATAGATGGACAGCCATTTTGCAATGGGAATACATTTTCTTTTCAGCTCACGCCAAAATTGCGATACAAAAATCTTAAACCAGAAAAAGTACACAAGCTAAGAACGAAATCTTTACAGACCATCACGGGACTGGGCCGACCATCATAAACACCGCCTCCCTATATACTCCACCTAACAGATATTTGTTTGCTTTATAATTTTACAGATTTAACATTTATTTTGATAACCCAGAGATAACACCAATGGCATTAAGGCAGTCTGAGTGTAACATTTTCACCAAGTTCAAAACATCAATTATTAAAACTCCAATTTCTCGACGAGTTGAACAAAGTTACAGTACAAAACATTAGGTCGACACGATAACATAAACAAATTTCATTCCAGAGTAACGTTGATGGACTGCGAATAACGACGAACATAACAAGCTAGTGGTTCTCAACCTTATATAACTCATGGCCCCTCCAGAGGCTCGTAGCCGCCTGTTTGTCAATACAGTAGTATTTATCGTGGTATTTTCATTGACAGATTACGAATTCCAGTCTGGTCAAATAATTCATGCTCAACAAATTGAAAACACCCTGTGAAATGTCCTTGTCAAGCAATTAAACTGAGAAGAACAGGAAACAGAAATCAGTTTTGCGCTTGGCATCGTGGCCGCCTCCTACTGCTGTGTGGACCACGGGCCCTCCGGTTGGGAACCGCTGTGATAGTTGGAATTGTAATACACAGTCGTGTGGGTTTACGTATCCCATGCAAACTGCGAGTTTAGATTCTTTATAACTTCTTCGTGGTGATGCAGGGCTACCAAAAACAGGACTAATTCTTAACTACTTATACAAAAATGAAGAAAATTTATCTGACAATTGAACACTTGAACTTTGTGCGTGTGAGTGTTTCATTCATAGATGACTAGTATTTTACGACTAAAACTTAATCCCAAAATTACACCTTTCCTGAGCTTTATCTCCCATAACGAACCCACGCATTGACGTAATAGCTTGACGCGGATTTTGAACATTGTTTTATTACGAGTTCTACACGCCCTTCATAACAGTATTTGTATATTTATCCAGATGCATGGACTTGATGGTGGAGGGAGCCGTAACCGACCAGTTTTCGACTGTAAGAAGTAAGATAGATTACTGCTTCGCTTTGGTCTTCATGTCTATATGATGTGGTACATATTTTATATGTGATGTGGCTGGTATTGGGAGATCGTTGTTGCGAAATTGCCGGATTAAGCTTCAAATTTTTGATGTAATCCACCCCATTAACATAATCAAAATACGACACAAAAGGATTGGATTTTGTTCAGTCTTTGACTATTTAAACATTAAAGTGTTGCACGTTAAAGTCTAGTTATAGTGTAAATACTATGCTAAGTACGTTTGAATAAATATTTATTCTTGGCAGTAATCGTTCTGAACTAAGCTCTGGACAAGCGCCGGGACGTTAGTCCTTCAGTATTTTTGTTACACCATTTTTGATGTGTGTAAGTGAAAATTATGATTCAATTCCATGCTTGGCTTTCGCAGTATCTTTGTGCAGAAGAAGTCTTTTGTGACCTTGGGCAAATGAATTGTAACTGTGCACAATATGAGAAGAGATGAATTTCAAACAAAAACAAAATGATAAATTGAGGAGTATGCAACCTTTCATACCGGAGTAACAGATACAAATACCAGGGTGAAACCGCGGGCCGCACCTTTATTTAACATAGGCTTTCTGGTAGTCGAAGGCACAAAAATGTTGTTATTGATCTTATGACATGCTTTGTTTGCTTCGCACAAGTTGAATGGTAGGATATTGTAACGTCAAGGCATAGGTAATAAATCGGATTCAAATACAGACTTTGGGATTGGAATAACACGCACGTACCAGATAAAACTAAATTAAAAACTGTTTTGCGGACCGCACCCTTTTTAAAATTGTGACCTCTCCGAAGGTTGCACACTCCTCCCTGGGTTAAAGAAGACGATGGCCGGTTAGTTTAGAGAGGAAAAGCCAGGTTAATTCCGTCAACATTCTCTAACAATTATCTTCTAATATATATATAGAGAGAGAAGTCCTTTTAACTTCTCTCCAGACGAGTCAAGTCAGTAATTTAAAAAAGTCATAAAATAGATGCCTAATTGTTCAGAGCCTTTTCCAGAACGATAGAAAAACATTAATTAGTGTACCGTGGTGATAGAAATGCAAAACGATAATGCATATTTTGTGAAAAGATAGTTCATCAAAATACAAATGCAAAAAAAATATACTCTATTTTGTATAGTGGAAAATAAATTGTGTAATAAAGAAACGAAACGACAGATTTAACTTGTACGTGAGCGCGATGGCCCACTTGTCAGGGCTTTGAATATAAGTATAATAAAATTGCAGGCCACCACCTCACCAAGGGTAAAATAAACGAATAAGCATTGTAGTACCGGGGAAGTTTCCAGTTGTTCCAATAATTGCTGGTTTAAAGTGGGAAGATGCAAAAATAAAATACCAAACAAGTTTGCCCTAAGAACGATGAAGACATCGGAGACATTATTGATAGGAATATTGCAAATGATTTGTCGTTCACCAATCACCATGTACCTGCTTGATCAGAGTTTCGTCAGAACGATACGGGAAATATTAATTACCGTTCCGTGGTTATCGAAATGCAAAACTGTAATGCATATTTAGTGAGAAGTTAATACAACGAAAAGTTCATTGCAAAAAAATTAAAATAAATTGTGTAGTAAAAGAAACAAGATGGCCAAACATATTTAAGTGGACTCGATGGCCTCTGGTTGTCATATTAGAATTGCAGACTTTTAAAGTCCCATGCATATCGTATCTATGGTGTATCACACTGGGTAAGCGGTGCCTAGTCTCTACGAAAATAGTAACTCCTCACATAATAGTGGCTGCTTATACAGAGCCCTGCTCTGAGTGAATGTGCAAGAAACATCGAATAAAAATATGTGTAAGCTTGTTCAAACAATGACGACGGCATCGGAAATATTAATAATAGGAATATTGCATATGACCGCTAAAATGTTGGGTGCTAAGTGTGTTTTTATCAGTAGTGCAAAGGAATGTAATAGTAGCGGTTAGCGTTGAAAAAGTCAGCTCTTCGAAAGAAAAAGCTTAAAGGGAGATTCCCTTTGATGGCAATAAATAGGGAATCAGTGATGGTTACGATAGGTCACATTTGTACAATTTTTACGTATTACGTATTTCACGTCAAGTATTGCTGGACCGTCGCACGATGGTTCACATACCTGCTGCTGAGTTGAGAATTTCCCCATGATAGTTTTTTTGTCTGAGACAATTGACTGTTACCCCTCGCCCCAAATCTGCAATGTGACGTCACTTTACTGTCACGACATCACTTTTATTTGATGTTTTCCCCATTTTTATATTCATTTTTACTGATCCGTTCTCTTCGCTCCAGAAACATCAGTATTACGTCACTTTTGTGTCGCGGCGTCTTTTCTATGACGTATCTTGTGTGACTTTTATTTTGAAATTAATCCACATTGATCGGACCAAAAGTATGTGCACCAAGATGGCGCACAACCTGAACATAGTTTGTGTACCAGGTTAGGGTTCAGGTCTTGGTGCACATACTTCGGGAGCGTCTTTTGTTCTCCCCAAAACTGCATAGCCATGTCAATGTTTGTGCCATAGCGTCACTTTTATCGGCTTTTCTTCCATCAACTTTTATTTTTTGATAAATCCACTCTGCTGGCCCCGAAGCCTACATGGTGATACCACTTTTGTGTTATGGGCTTCAGGCATCAATTTTTTTACGTTCCCGTTGTTAACGTTCATTTTTTGATTAATTCACCCTCTCTTTTTCTGAAATTTGTATTGTGACGTCACTTTTGCGTAGGACTTAAGATAAGACCTAGCTCGCTCCAAATTCCGCTTGGTGGTGTGACTTTAGTTATATGACGTCACACTATCACAAAAAGGCAATACGGACGCCATTTTTGTGTTATCGCGTCACTTTTCCTTGACGTTTTATTATCCCGCATTTTTTCTTGAATATTTAACACGCCCTCCATAGATCGTGCACCGCTAGACTCGAAGAAGCGTTTACAACAGTTTTCAAGTCGTGTGATGTGCCACACGTGATGTAGGTGCGACGAGAAGAACTTTTTGTAGAAATATGGAAACAGGTCCGATACCAGACATTCGTAATTTCCCCTTTTCTACAAACTTATACATAACAGCAAAAACTGCAATCAAAACGACGGATAGAATGTATAACGGCTCTGGCTGGAATACTAATGGTACCGCTATTAAATATGCTGACACAAGTATAGCCATGACTGCTGTTGCCGTGTAGACCTGAAAAGTAAGCAGTACTTTATTATTGTGGATCTTTCGTACAAAGCACTAATGCAACGTTTCAAAATAACAAATTAGTAAATATCCAGTCGGGGTTAGGATTGATTCGAAATTCCAGCGCAATCTGCTTTCATAAACCTTACCTTAACTGGATATTCACTAAGTCTCTTATTTTAAGCGTTGGCGAGGGTGTTTTTTTTTTTGGGCGGGGGCTCTGAATAAAAGATTCTATTTATTTTTACCATACTGAAGATACCCTTATACAAACAAATATAATAAAGAAACGTACTTATGGCATTTCCGGGCGAGGGGGGCGCGAAAAAAATACTGGTTATCGAGCATCGACACCCGCGATCAAGTCTAACAGCAATTAATACAGGAGTGAAAAAAAGTCAAACTTTTACCATTAAAAAAATGAAGAGATCGTTTCGGTTAGCGCGTAGGTCAAAACCACGATGGGAAGATGGGGAAAAATATGTCACACATATGGGGAATTCACACAATCGAAAGGAATTAAAGTTCGGGTCTAAAACCTCGCAATAATGTTAGAAAATATAAATAGTGGAAAGTGACACGTATATGACAAATCTAATCGGACCATTGATTAATTATTGTAGGTATTTTAGTCAATCCCATTGCTTAACTCAGACATATAGGGTGTCCATGAAGTCTTGAAATTTTTGTCTCGAAATTGCAAAGGGAATTTGAAGATACCGCATATTGTTTTGGCCCTCACAGATGTATTAAATGAAGTAAAAATACTTAACAATTACTGATCAAAAAACAACAAACTCGGTTAAGATATATTGAGAACTCACTTCATAACCAAATTGAATTTTTTTGGGACTTTATGGATACCCTATATGTCTGACTCTCCTGTGATTCTATTCCAGAGTTTAACCTCAAACCCTCATAAGATAATATATCAATACATCCGCTATTTAAGTAGTGTTTGCCAGGGTCAATACAGAAAAATATTGCTATATGGACAGCGTTGTCGACCTTTTTTTAAAACCTTTATCCATAAAATTTGTATGGCCCCATAGCGACATCTTCAAAAAAAATAAATATATATAGCTCTATCGACAGCGTTGCAGACCTGTTTTTTAAATTTTTAATCCATAAATTTGGTATGGCCCCATAGCGACATCTCGAGATTAAAAAAATATCGCTCTATGACGATTTTTTTTTGGAATCTTCCCATAAAATTTGTATAGCCCCATAGCGACTTCTCGATGTTATAACATTTGAATACTTACTTTATAAGGTCTGTGAAGGTCTTTTCGTTTCACTCTGAGATACAGAAGTCCAATGAACGAGAGACCTCTGAATCCCCACATAGTGAACAGACTGGCAGTGACAAGAACGTCGAAATTGCTTTGAAGAAGCATTAAAGCACCCAAGCCCATAGATATTAAGATAGCCGGAACAGGAGAGTAGTAACGGACATGCGCCATGGAGAGAAACTGAAAAATCAAAGTAACATAAAAATAAAAGTGCCCAATGCGTGCCAACGTTGGCATGAAAAGATCTTAGATTTGAGTCCTGTTCTGTCAGTTCGTGTTCAACACCTCAGTCAGGTTGTAATAAATTAGTTAGGCAGTGCTGAACTGAGAAGATCCCGATCTTTTTAAAATAGGGAGAACTCGCCATTACACCGCAGTAGTTTGAATTCGGTCAGTAATGGCCTTGTGCGAGAATATAACGGGCTACCTATCGTAGCACACCCAAGCAACGCCCGACAGGTTATTGAAATAAAATTTGAACCTAAAGAACGCAATATGCATCTGGGATACAGCAACGCCATAAAATTTTAACAGTTAAAAATAAATTGCTTCAAGAAGTGAAATGCAACAACAGTATGAGCTCCACCATACTACATGAATATGGGCTGCTCACTGGCAAATGCCCCCCCCCCCCCCCCCCCCCCAAAAAAAAATAGCCAGATCATTCGGAACATATTCTAGAGAGAAAATAACTTTTGAACAAAGCGTCTTAGATTGCTGAAACTTTTGGGTATAATCATACATATAACCGGAAGTTGAAGTGTTAAGTGAATTTTGACCATTTTCGTGGAGGTAATTAAGACATTCTGTTTCGTTTGGGATCACCCTGTATATCCCTGATTCTCGATGTCGGTGGCCTTAGTAATTGAAATCACCATAAGTAACACAAGAATCTCAAACCTCAGGCATATGTCCGAGTCGCCCCGCTACAAATGGTACCCTTGCCGTTGCCAGGAAGTGTCCGTTGATTGATCCAATCAGAGACATGCAAACAGAAAGCGTCATCAAATAGGCCAGGAATGGGTGAACACGCTGGCCGAATGTAACCGCTACTGCATGCGAGGATAACATCTCTGAAGGTGTCAAAACTGAAAGAGAGAGGAACATATATTTAGATAGATCTCTGGAATGAAACATACTTTCGGCCTTTCTATCTGTTATTTGTATCTCATTTTTAGCTAGTTATTTTTGAGGTCATGCGCGAGACTTGACGAATTCTAAAAAAAGAGCGCGACTAGAAAAGTTTGAGAACTTCTAGAAAGACTCAAAATATCATACCAGCGATTCTCAAACATTCACGATTTGTTTCCCGCTTCCAAAAATCCCTAACGCTTGCGGCTCCCTGCACTTCGATAAAACTGCTTAGTTTTGCTTATAACGCGTCTCCATCAGTTAGTTTATGCGCCACGTTTTCAATTGGAATCAAATAAAACAAGAAAAAAAAAATTTGCATAGCAGTCAAAGTCTTAAACCAATTGATGTAGTACCTACGGCAAATGCCCTCCACCTATATCTATAAAGAAAACTCCCATTTATTTGTCTTTCTGGTAAGCAATTACAGAATTTTCAAAATGCAGACTATAGTCGGCTGGAATTTGGGACGGTAAATGTGCCTTACTAATCAAATTGGAATGAATTAAGCAATACAAATGTGGTTCAAGCAGCACAATAAATGCCTTCGATCGTGTAACCCCCCTCTCCGTGACCCAGTTTGAAACACTCACCTGAAAAATATGCCACGTTCACAATCATGTATAACAACGTTACCAGCGGTACAGCGATGATTGTTATAATCGGCAACGACCGTGAAGGGTTCTTGACCTCTTCAGTTACGATTGTAACAACTTCAAACCCATCATACGCCCATAGTCCTTGATATATTGCCAAACTTATTGCGCTTATCCCGACTCCAGTTGAGACTAAATGACTGTCTCTAAAAAGAATGAAAAATTAAATTGTAAATATGTAAAAGAAGGTATTTTAGTAGAAACGCAAGCTAGAGATTAGTGTTTATAGTTATTGAAAAGTGAAGTGACACCGGTACTGCCGTAAATCGAAAAATTGACCATTGAGTACTAGACCCACTGATTGGAAACGATTTGCCCGGTCTGAACCCACCAAAATTAAGACGAAGCAAAATTCTCTAAATTTAGCATTCGAGCAAAGAGCTCTAAGTTTAACTACTAAAAATTATATAATTGAATTCAGTTTAATAATAATTTTTGACTCAAGGTTTGGTAATAAAAACGAATGCATTCCTTAATAGACCATTGATAATACAGCCTAATAAACTTGATGTTTTTTTGAGTTTTGATAGAATTTTTCGACTAATTTTATAACTGTGATGAAATTGCATTAGCGTCGCCTATTGTGGCACCATCCCCGAGCGATTTGAAGGCAAAGCGTGGCAAAGCGAGGGTTTTATTTGGATAGCGTGCGTCAAGATTGCTACATCTTGTAAATTCTTCTTTTTCTCGTTTTAGAATAGCAGTGATGCTGAAGTTAATAATAAAAGTCTAAACGAGAAAATCGGTCGGAGACCGAAGACTTATCGATTGAAACTGCGGTTTCGATTCATGACTCTATAGTGACACCGCGTGTCCCATCACTAATTAATCAATACCTCGCTAATTATACGAGTTACGAGTACGACTAATCATCCAAAATCAATAGGCTCCTGGTCCGAGATATGATGAATGCACATGCAAAATTAGGAGCAGATTCAAAGACGCCATCGTGAGATATCGCGTGCATCCACCAGGCAGAAAGACAAATACCTATCAACAGATCGATAAGTAAAAACGGTCTAAATGAGTTTCTCTTGAATGGTTTTACTACAATCACCATAATTTCTACACTGATTGTCGACTGAGGGGATTTAAAATATACGATTCGACTCCAGTGAAAACATGCAAAACTCCTACTCCCGACCCCTGTTCGTATAAGGACGCAAATAATGAACTTGTTATTTTCGAATGCCAGTTGCCTATTCTCCAATTGCAAAGCTCAAAGATACCGAAGTAATCCGTTGCTCGGATAGAAGAAAGGATACAATATTTTCTCACGGCGAAACTTTCTCACGGAGCGATAGATATGAACTTTACAAACCGCCATTACAAAATTGCCAAATCGACATCTGGATCGAGATTGCAAACCTAAAAAGACGGTTTTGCATTTTTTATGATTTTTTTGTAGTTTTAGGTGGTTTTTGTATTTTCTATAAGTTTTTCGGGAATTTACCATTCACAGTACTTGTGGACTGCTATACAAGTGTTAATGCAAGACGAACGTATCGGCTTGGTAACTTTACATCTTTCGTCTAACCTCCCTTCATGAATGTTTAAATTAATCCGCTCAAAAAATTTGGAAATGAGAAAACTGGGAATGTTTGAAAACGACTTATCCGCGCGAGACATCACAGAGAATAACAAACACTAAGTTTATATGTGTCTACATACTTTAATATTCTTCGTCGCCGCCAAATTATATTTGCAATATATTATGAATTATTTAGTTTTAGCTGTTTGAATATTTATGATGAATTTGATCATAATTATAACCGAAAATGTACTGGCGAGCTTGCCAATTCAGTCAGGTAATGGCGACGGCCTAATTCATCGATTCTCAACCAGTGAACATTGTATCGTTTTGGTAGTTTTGCGTGGTATTTTACAGTTTTTCGTTGCGTTTAAATTTTTTACAATGATAATCTATAGGGATAATCTTCCAGGGAACAAGAGTCAGGTAAATGTTTGTTTTATTACCTTTCAGTCAAGGAGCTTGCGTTCGATGGTCCAGGCATAAAATTATTTCTGGCAACGGTGCTGTCTTTCAAAAGTTGAATAAATCCGACTGTTGATATTCCAACTAGTGCAACGACTTTTCCGAAAGCACAGAAAATCTGAAAAGAAAAATGGAGTTAATTTAATAATCAAGTGAGACGGGTGAAGCTAATACTATGGCATGATATCTATCCCGAGCTAGTACCACAGTCACGGCTGCCATCGATATGAACCCAAAAATAAGGACATCCGGCATGAATAATAACAAAGAACGAAATGTAATAAACAAAGTGTATTCATGCCAGTACGAACCGTGTCTTAACATTTCTAGCAAATCAATTGTTCGAACTGACCAATATAGGTATCCGGTATAAGAAGCTCTGCCCCTAAAATAAGACAACAAATAGAAACAAATGTCAAAATCAGGACGTTTCTACGGACAACATTTTTTTTAAGACAAAACCTTCAAAACAAAGGCCATTAGATATCAGATGGTCTGTAATATGTCATATAAAAGCTTATCTAGTCTTTTATTTTTAACTGGCATTATTTTTCACGAGATGTTTTGATGAGATGTGTAAGCCTATTTTTAGCCCCATCTACTATTTTTTTGTATTTTGGTAATATTTAATACATTTTTTAGAAATGTATCATCAATATTAGTAAAATTTTGAAAAGTAGACAAAATTACATTTCGAAGGATATACGGATGAATTTCTTAACATACGCATAACTCATTTTATTGCAGAATTTGTACTATCGATTCAAATGGTTTGCGAACAAAATTGATCAACTATTTTGACGCCAAGTTTGCGTAAGAACGCAAAGGGCGACGACGACATTGTCGTGATAACGTTCATGCGACGTATCGTGCGTAACTCCTTGCGTGAGGTATATTGCGCAATTGCACATCTGGTCGTTCACAGCTTGAGTGCAGATTGTGTCATCATTGCATCAGTATCGTATCCTCGGCCGCAGATAAAACCCTTTCAGACGAATTTTGATTGAACATAGTAAAATTGCTAGAATATAAAGGCCATTTTATATACGTTTACTATTTGGATATGGGACGCAATTGAAAGGCCAAAACGAAATATTTGATCCTCATGCATTTATGAGGTTCCGCCGGAAACATCAAGGCTAATTATTCATTCCCCGTTGGATATCATGAAGATTGAATAATAAAAAAAAAATCTGATAACGGGTACATGGAAGACATGGTGGCACCAGTAGCTCACTTGGTCAGTGTTTTACAGTTTGCGGCCACATTAGATTTTCGAAATTACTGCATATACGCTACATTCCTGATATCGCTATATTTACAATGGATTTTAAACGAAAGCTTTGTCCAGTTGAAATATTGGATAGTATTCATCTATCGGAAGAAGAATATATGGCACAATAAAACTCAGCAATGGCGCTAAACAATGCATCCATCGATATGTTCCATCATTCTGTTTTTAGAAATCCTTATTTTTGCTATTCGTATTTTTCATATCTTTATGCAATTAAAACGGAAATAACACTGCGTATTGTGTGTTTTAGTCGAACCGATTTTGAGGCTGGATGTAATGCGTAAATTTCCCCGTGTATCGTTTACAAGTCGTTAGTCGCTTCACGAGTACGAACTTAAGTAAATGACGTTACGAACATGCGAGGAAAAGTGTTTCCCGTATGAAACGTAAACGTGCTACATGCTAACGTAATTGCTTAACGTCGCTGCGTAACGGCGTAAATGTGTTAGGTCGTTATTTACGTCACCTTGACGTCGCCTCGATCTTGCGACAAACAAAATCACGAATAAAAATGCTTCTAAAATTTGAATGGTGCAACATAAGTTCAATCTAATGGTATCACTGGAAAGCTATCTTCAAATTCTACAAATTTTGTCGATAATGTACTAGGTTTAATCGAAAACAAATTGAAGTTTTGTCAATTAGATTTGAGCAATTTTCAGAAGTTTTTTATGCTTTTTAATTTTGCCAATTTTCATAAGATGATCACAATATTTTATCTCAATTTTAAAATTATACTTAGTCCTGTAGATTATCTTTCACACGATGCAAAACTTGTCTAAATATAATAAATGGTTCGCGAGATATGAGGTTTCAAAGTTGCATACCTCTTACGGGATGCGAAAGCCGCTAAAGCGGCTTTCAGCGTCAGAAGACTTTCTCGGGAAAGCCGCTTTAGCGGCTTTCAGGGTTCAAAGAGTTTTAATCCGGTAGTTTCATATAATAGTAGCTTTCTTTTCGGTGACCTTGTTCGGAGCGTCGCATAAAAAAAAGGAAAATTACCTGCAGTCTGACGGCCCATTTCACTTTCGTCATGTTTAACACCATAATCACCAATGCAACAGGAACGCCGAGTAACTTCTTCAGCAAAGTCGCGTTAGGAACTTCACATTTCCCAGCCTCAAAGTACAGTCTTGTCATGTATTCCCCGAGCGCTATAAACTGCGCAGCTAATCCCTCGGGTGCCGATACAACCACAGTCATCCAGGTAAATATAAATGATAATAGCGGTCCAAAGGAGTAGTGAATAAAAGTCATCCAAGACCCTGATTCGGGTATTGAAGCCCCAAGTTCGCAAACACATAATGCTGCCAGCATTGCAATCATGCCTCCGATACCCCAGATTAGAATACTCAATTTTACATCCCCGTCACAGTATTTTAAAACTCCAGTTGGGACGACAAAAATCCCTGATCCTATCATGGTGCTCACGACAAGACAAACCCCAGAAAATATTCCAATTTCTCGTTTTAATTTGATTAGAGATTTCTTTTTTATTGTTGGACTTTCGCTAGAATGAGTCCCCGAATCGTCGTCACCTGAAGACGAATCTTTAAGTGGTATCTTTTCATATTTTGTACGATTGTTTCGTAAAGTCATGGCTGTTATTTGCTGTTCAAAAGCCGCGACTCTCGTCAATCTTGCACTATAAAACTTGCAATTGAATTAACCATCTGGTCCTCTTGCCGATATTGAACTATTAAACTCTCTATTCAATTGATTAATCTGAATATTTATAAGCAAATCTGTTAGATAAATGGTAAAGGAAATCATATTATATGGGTATGGCTCCGTTTCAGTGAGAACAGGTCATGGATGCAATGTAACAAGGTTTGTCAACGTTCTGAAGGTGATTGAGATTTTAATTTGCAAACGACCCAGAAGAACACTTTCAGGCATTGCCAACACGTCGACCGCCATCGACCGGTCGATTGCCACGTCTCGAGTAGTCAATCGCGTCTGAGGTTGATTGAATTTAATAACATACACTTAAAAATTGACTTGAACTAGTTTCATGCAGCGCCTATTTTATGTTTTGAAAAAGGACGAATACAGTATTGTAGCCTACAAGCGCTAAATATGATATACACATACAGTATTTAAGTCTGGGAAAGCCCCTTAAAGCATATCATTACGTAAAAAACGATTTATTAAAAATGCGCACACAGAGCCGAGCTTATTGGCCGCAGAGGTTTTGTTTGCGCGTGTGCAGTTATCTGCATATTCAGTACCCATTCGTTTTTGTGTACGACCTTATTATCGATCAGTCGATCGCGAGCTATTATTAACATTTTAGCCGATCGCGGTCGAAGGCTGGTTGGCCACTCCTGCAATATAACACAGTACTATCACAGTAAAAATTAACGGTTAATTAACACATCTCTTTCTATATTTTGACTTGGAAGTTCGCAAATGTTCATTGCAATGAATGTTTCAATAAACACCGCGTGCATCACCTACGTAGTAATATTCTATTGGCCAATTTCTATTTTTTTTCTTTATACATAATACATAAAGACGGCTGACGTTCTTCATAAGAAATATAACAAATAACGAAAACCCGTGAGTGACGCTTGCATATTCTCAGATCGAGTAAAAACATCTAAAGCAGGGGTCGGCAACCTACGACACACGGAGTAATATAATCCGGCCCGCGACACTTAACTGAATTATAGTAACAAAACAGCGTTTTGGGCTGTTTTGGCGATTATACTTTTTAAGTAACAGAATTTATTGTGAGACAAGTGTAGACAAAACTATTTCATAATAACCTAACAAGTATATAATTCACAATTACTCGTTTAATGAGCCTATAGTTTAATTATAATTAGATAAACGGCAACAAAACACGGAAAAGTTGATGCTAAGTGCAAAGGGTTCAATGGCGCCGAAAATATTCAAATGGAATATTTGGACGTGCAATGCAATGAGGAAATAAATTTATATTCTCTTTGAGAGATGTATCACTGCTTGATTTTTACTATAAAAAGTATCATCAGTGCGGCCCGCCAGCGACCCTTAATTTTGGCCCGCGAGCGACAAAAGGTTGCTCACCCCAGATCTAAAGGAAGACTTGTTATAACACTGAGGACCGTGTTCTTAAATCCTATAAACCCAATTTCTTTAATAAAGTTTGCGAAAATACTTAATTTCAGTTACAGTAACAAAACGCTGTAACCATAACTAAAGACTGTCTCCAGCAGTAATATATCCCAAATTTCGCTTCAACTATCTTTTTGAATGTCTTTAGGTTTAAATATCAAATACCTAAATTGTTTCTACTTTATACTTTTGTGGATGCGCACGACCGTCGAGACGCACACGCCGTGATCGATCAACAAAACAATTCATCTTTGCAATTGATACTGTTAAAAATATTGTAAAATTATTTTGTCAGAATTGCGCTAATGATTTGGTTTCTGCGGGACTAACTACTTATCATTCTTCTATGCTTTTGTGCCTCTGGATTCGTATGCATATAATGTATGGATGCAGTAGCAAGGGTAAAGTTAACTATCCTAAGTGAATCAAAAGTCCTGCTGCACACTAACACAAATATAATTCTGTAACGTTTCGAATCACTTAGGATTGTTCAGAATTGTTTTTGTTATTTACACCTGACAAACTACTTAAGATCGCCCTAATAAACGATGCATCGAACAGATATATAAATACACATTCACTATACAGATACAAATAGAAACGCAAGCATATATCGATTGATACATGACAATCATATATCACATATCGAAGCACAACGGATAAATAAAGCAACGGATAAATAAAACACAACGGATGTTATTAAAGTGATGTAATTTGCCGATGGTTGGAATTTAGATTTGGTGGAACCAAAAGAAAAACTAAGAGCTATCATCATCATATCAAAAGCCCAATTCAATTAATTCTCATGCATGACCATTCAACATATTCACCCAATAGACCGAAAAGATTGTCACAGTGGTGAATATCTGGGGTCTTTCGAAGAAAGTCCCCGCCAAAAATAATACCCCGCTAACGTGGTGAGCGCAATGTGCAGAGCTCAAAACGTGGCGGGGGTGTCCCAAATCTCACATTTTCGCATTAGCGGCGTGGGCTTTCTACAACTAATATCTATTTAAACTATAACCTGCACGCAGACCGATAAGCTTGCCCCGACTTTCTCTGTCTAGATTGAAAGTCAATTCAAAATAGCAATTGCTGACAATGTTGACAGACAGAGATGAATTGCGTGAGTCAGAAACCTTATGCAATATAATAAGTAACTAATTAGATTCTGACATTGATTTGCGGCGTCAAACTTGTTATTACACCCGCTACACATTAAAGATCATTGAGTATTAGATTTGTTTTTATACACATTTATAGTATATTCCATTTAACTTTTGCGCAGCGGTCTACCAGCCTATGAAATGTTTTATTGGGGTTTTTCTCCACCAATAAGTTTAAAGAAACTGTTCTATACGCTTTTCGCTCTAGGAAGCAGTCGATATAGGGTAGTATGTGAACCAAGATGGCGGACACCCGAACATAGTATGTGTACCAGGTTAGGCCATAATTTTATTCCAATTTTCCTTATTCTAGTTCTATTACGAGTTTGGGAACTAGCCAAGTGACTCCCGTAGTATTTGTGCCGGAATTTATTGCACACCCAAAACTAAGTATGATCGTAGATGATTAAGCAATAAGGAGAATGAGATTTTCATATTCCGAAAAAGAAATAAAAATCCAATATAATGTTCAACCATGGGAAAAACTTGAACGCCGATTCAAGGCAAACTAACACCTATTATCTGATTAACAACCAAGCTGATATAAGGGATTGACTATGAGAAATGTATGACTAGATAAGTACCATTAACATCACATTCGAAGCTTAGGTGTAAACCACGTGATAGATGCTTCAAATTCCAGCCATTTCTTTTCACGACGATTGGCATCGTATTTCTGCATCTTTGACTACGCTACGGAATTGAAGCCCTCGGGTGTTCATCGGGTGCGAAGTTTAGTCAGCGCAGATTTGTTTAAGTTGTCGCCGATTGGTTTCGATATCCACGTGTATTGTACGAGTATTGCACGCTGGTTAAGTTATTACGGATGCAAGAGGCCGCTCGAGTCGAGTTGTAACCCTCGAATAAAATAAGCATGGATTGTTCATCTATCATATTATACAATAATCATTAAATGGGCTGCAGTTGCCATGATAACATGACCCAACATCGAAATTGCTTGTTTGAGTTATTGACCTATTCTTCTCGCCAAACAAACGCTGTTTAACTACATACACTACATACGCTCAGATAAATATTGTCAAGAATTCAAACACTTGGCCAGAATATCCACCCTTCATGCATGTCGGTTTATATTCTGCCAAGTGCCAAGTCCATTTTTTTTTATAAGAAAGCGACCTTGGTTTTTTAGTTCGTCCAGGTATATACTGATATAGTTTCCTTGCCAAACAAAACCTGTTTGCCTACATACACTTAGATAAATATTGCCAAGAATTCAAACACTTGGCAAGAATATCCGCCATTTATACATATCGATTTATATTATGCCAAGTCCATTTTTAATAATAAAGCATGCATAGAACTTAATTCACTGCCTATGCTCACCAATACCTAAATGCTGGTTATATTATTACTATTATTATGTATAATATTATTATTATGATGTATCAAGTATTACCACCGGTCTTGTCTAAATTCTGCTCTATTAACAACCCATCTATTATAGACCCGTAACTGCCACTTTATCATCCATAGTACTCATTTGCTTGCCAATTAATTAGTCCTTAACATGCGCAATACAATTCTATTTCATTCCATATTGGCCGATAAACCAAAGAATAGGAAGCGCGTCACGTCATCAGTCTGATCGATAAAATAAACCGAATTGCCCGAGGCTTAGTAAACCATTGAAGCGTGCACTTTCACAATATTGAGGTATCGCTATGCCCGATCGAGACAGCGTTTACCTAACTATTGCTCAGCACTATGTTGCGTAAATTGTCCGATTCAGATAGTTGAAGAAGCGTATTTTTCAGGGTGCCGAGTAGGATAAAGTTCTGCAACTATCCCGAATAGCAGGGAGTTGTAAAAAAGGGATTGCGAGTTGTTTTGGTAGCAGTCATGTTCTTAATAAAACATACAAAGCGTGTACCTAACTATTGCTCAGCGCTGTTGCTCAAAATGTCCAGATTAGATTGTCGAAGATGCAGTTTTATAGGATAGAAAGAATTCTGTAACTATTCGCAATGGCATGGAATTAAAAAATATGAATGGATAGCAGGTCGTTTTGGTAACAGTTTTGTCCATAAATAAAACATACAAATCGTGTATATACCTACTGCTCAGCGCTGTGTTGCGTAAATTGTCCAGTTTAAATTGTCGAAGAAGCGTCTTTCAGGGGCGGGATAGGAGAAAATTCTGTAACTATCTCAAATAGCGCGGAATTGTAAAATATGGATTGCTTTGGTAGCTGTCTTGTTCATAATATAACACACAAAGAGCTGTGTTGCGTAAATTGTCCAGTTCAGATTGTTGAAGAAGCGTCTCTTAGGGGTGGGGTTGGACATATAGAATTCTGTAACACTCCCTAATAGCAGGGAATTGTAAAGGATGGGTGGATAGCGAGTTGTTTTGTAGTACCTAACTATTACTCAGCGCTGTGTTGCGTGGATTATTCAGTTTTGTTTGTAGAAGGAGCGTCTTTCAGAGGTGAGATAAGATATAAAGAATTCTGTACCTATCCATAATAGTAGGGATTGTGAAAGATGCATAGGGAGTTGTTTTGATACCGGTCTTGTTCGTAATAAAACATACAAAGGCAATATAAAACAAATAGCATAGTTTGACCAAGATTCGATTCCGAATGTCTGTGATTCTAAGTAACATTAGGAAAGCGAAAGACAGAGATTTATTAACAAGTTTCAATTACATTGATTTTATGTGGACTGAGTGACGTATCTAGGGTGTGGCAGCCATGGCTGGTGCCCTTGGCGCCGTTTGGAAATGGTTACAAAAGCCGCAAAGTTGTAATCAAAAAATGTTATAATTTCAGTTTAAAAAATAACTGAAACTGGTATTTTCACTCAAATAATAAGGCAGAAGTATCTCATTTTGAAAACAGTCATTACAAATTGTTAACCAACTATCAAGGGGGTCGCATTTTTTAAACTTTGGCATGTGCGTCATCTCCGTAGACTCCCGAAGTATGTGTGTAGGGAATAGTAGTTATTTATACAGTATTTTTTATAGTAATATTCGGAAAACTTTGAATTAGCCCACAAGTTTTTCTAATTCGTCATAAACATTTCGGCCTAAAATATTTAATTGCCCCGTTAATAATAATTGGCCCGTTAAAAACAACCTAATTTGCCCTCAGACAATATTAGTTTGACATTCCAGTGAAAAATGTGTGTATCAACACCGCTGGTTGTCAAAGTAGATTTTTCATAGGCTTATATACACTTTGTGAACGGTACTTTCTGCCCTACGGGATAATTTGACATGGATACGTTTGTAAAAGATTCTTAATATTAATTCTTGTTAAGTAATTTAGATGAACGTCATAGCCGAATTATATTATTAAAATCGTTGTTCGAGAACGATTAAAAACTGGAATGTCATAAACAAGAGGACCAATTGCTCTGAAGTGATCTATGGTCTCTATGCGTTAAATTCGTTCTGGTGTGCAACGATTGGGATATCGGTATATTTAAATTGTCATGAATATATATTTAGTTACGCCTTAACCGTACCGATGCTCGATCTTCGTTTTCATATATTTGAGCTTTTATCACTTGTTATTAGTGAAATGCTTATAACTGTCCTTTCAATTTGAGGGGTATGCCAATTTTTTAGCACGGTGGTCAGCAAACTGCGGCCCCGCGTGCCAAACTCTGCGTTTTTCTATTTTAGGATGGCCTCGTTTTCAGTTCATAAAACAAAAATAGCTCGTGCGGTATGTCAACAGCGGCTGTTGTACAGCGTTTCTGTTATAGTAACTAGCGCAAGCACATTATTTGCTATTACTCGAAATTAACGTAGGAATAAGAGTTTTAGGTGTGTCATAATTGGAATTTTAATGTGACGGATATTGATGTGGCCCGTACGCCACTGAAAATGTGTATATTTCGCTCAATAGTACTTAAAGTTGGTCGGCCCACCGCATATTCTGACAGATTCGATTGACCGTAATTTCTAGTCCCTCCGATTAGAACAATATACAAATGAATGCTCTCAGAAGCCGCAATTGCATGTAAAAACAATAAATTGCTTCCTTTCCCACGACGCAATGACAGATTTGATAAGATATACGTATATTTTCTTGTTATATCTCGAAATTGGTAGCTTTAGTATTGCAGCAATTGTATTCCATTTATACATATATACCGTAGATTAATTTGCGTGCTTCTTTAGCATGAGATTACTGTCAGATTTAGTGAACTGATTTTGCAAGATTTATATTTACTAGTTTGTGGGATTTATTTTGAAACCTTGAAAAGCGAAATTAAAAATCCTTGTCAGATTTATAGTAACAAGATGAATTTGAATTGCCCTAATTCAATATTCAGAAATTTGGGCGGAATTTGAGACTAAGCCCGGAAAAACCAACGTAAATTTATTACGTTTTGAAGTCAGAGAGTCAAAAAATAAATGTAAAGAGTAATATTGGAGAGTCGATCTCAGTATAATTTGACCTCAATTTAACCGGCGAATTAAGAAAGTTAGAAATAGCTAGGGCTGTGTAATTTAAATCGAATAGTAAATTGTCGAATCGGTTCAGACAAAAAAATTTAATCTAATTTCCGATTATTTTTTTTTTTTTGTCCGCCAAAGGTACTCCCGTAGTGTGTGTTCCAGGTTAGGGTTAGATCATAATTCTATTTCAATTTTCCTTGTTTTAGTTATATTACGGGTTCGGGGACTGTCTGTGTTATAGCCAAGGACCCATTACCATAAAAAGTATTCGAGATTCGATTCTGGAATCATCATGTTTTCGAAAATATTCACCCCTAGAAAGAGCAAGTTCGCTTCGTTTACATTAGGTTATGATTATTCTGACCAGTTGTGGCTCAATGCGTTCCTCTTGTGGCGAAGTCAGAATAGTACTGACTCCTGAGTTAACGAGATTTCAAAATAAGATACGATTGCCACAAGATGGGATACTATCTGTATTTTTGAAAGGGAATATGGTAAAAACGCTCATTACATTGATTATACAATATTAACCAAATGTTAACATTATCCGTGATTACTGTATAGAGCAATGGTTCATTATTAATATCACCATATGTTTCTGGTGTTCTTTTCGAGTCATTTTAACCAGCTTACCGCTAATTTCTGTTTTCGGGGTTTTAAAAATTACCATGCCGGCTGGAAATTTCAAAGCCCTGGCTGCGGCATTACATTTATAATAGTTCGCTTCGTGTTAGATTTAATTACATGTACCCCTAGCATGAGATAATTATGGAATGATGATCTATCGTATTAATCCCACGACGGTAAGGCCATACAAAACCTGTTTGTCTACATACGCTTAGATAAATATTGTCAAAAATTCAAGCAGCCGGCCAGAATAACCGACATTCACGCATGTCGGTTTATATCCTTTACAGTGCATCTTTGGTAGGAAAGCTCATAGTTGCGGAAGTAATTATGCAGAAATGTATGACTAGATAAGTGCCTTTGACATAACATTTGAAGCTGAGACGTAAAACACGTGATAAAGGCCTAAAAATTCATCGATTTTCATACTCCGACAAAGAGATAAAAGCCAATAAAATATTCAACCTAAACTATCGCCGATTCAAAGCAAACTCTGTGACATATTATCCGATTAACAATCCAGCTGAAGTGACTATGCGGAAATGTATGACTAGATAAGTACCCTTAACATAACATTCAAAGCTTAAGTGTAAACCACGCGATAAAGGCTTTAAAATCCAGCAATTTTATTTCATGGCGATTGCTATCGCATTTCTGAACTTTTGTTGACGCTACGGAATTGAAGCCCTCGGGTGTTCAAGTGCCAAGTCCATTTTTTGATAGGAAAGCGACCTTGGTTTTTTAGTTCGTCCAGGTATATACTGATATATTTGCCTTGCCGAACAAAACCTGTTTGCCTACATACACTTAGATAAATATTGCCAAGAATTCAAACACTTGGCAAGAATATCCGCCATTTATACATATCGATTCATATTATGCCAAGTCCTTTTTTAGTAATAAAGCATGAATAGAACTTAATTCACTGCCTATGCTCACCAACAGCTAAATGCTGGTTATATTATTACTATTATTATGTATAATATTATTATTATGATGTATCAAGTATTACCACCGGTCTTGTCTAAATTCTGCTCTATTAACAACCCATCTATTATAGACCCGTAACTGCCACTTTATCATCCACAGTACTCATTTGCTTGCCAATTAATTAGTCCTTAACATGCGCAATACAATTCTATTGTCAAAGTAATATTGCCTGAGGGCAAATTAGGTTGTTTTTAACGGGCCAATTATTATTAACGGGGCAATTAAATATTTTAGGCCGAAATGTTTATGACGAATTAGAAAAACTTTTGGGCTAATTCAAAGTTTTCCGAATATTACTATAAAAAATAGGCCATACTTTTATTCCAATTTTCCTCATTCTAGTTCTATTACTGGTTCGGAGACTAGCCAAGTGACTCCCGTAGTATTCGTACCTGGAATTATGGGGTAACCCTAACGTGCTACAAATACTACGTCTCGGTGTCCGCCATCTCGGTTGACATACTTCGGGATTACCCAATAGATTGCCAAACGTTCGTATATTGAAAGTTGCAAGGCCAAGTATACGACTGAAAGTCAGTATTTTCATTCCACTGTATAAGAATTGCTAATGAATATAAATATCCAAAATCACGAAGTAAAGACTCGGCGATAATAATAAACTCCATTAGCAACTAAAATCCTCGATCACAACGGATAATTCTTTGAACGCGACGTGGATCGTTTTTATAATGTGGCTGTTTTCCTTGTTGTTGTTTGGAAAAAATCGCGCGATCGTGTCGCATATTCGAGCTTTGTTACCCGTTCGACTAATTACCAATCGATAATAATTTATCAACACTTAAAAATGGTTGACGCCACCAGAAGGCTAGTAATTTTGTTTCAACTTCCTCCGAGTCCCATGGGGCGAATATTTTGGCCACGAAGTGTACATATGGATCGCTCTGTTATTATTTTGTTGTTGTTGCTGTATTTAGCTTCTTATTGTTATAAATAATATCGCTTTTCTCATAAACAAGTGGACCAATTGCTCTGAAGTGACATATGGTCTCTATGCGTTGGATTCGTTCTGGTGTGCAACGATTAGGATATTGTTCTAGGATAAATTGGCATGAATATATATTTAGTTACGCCTTAACCGTACCGATGCTCGATCTTCGTTTTCATATATTTGAGCTTTTATCACTTGTTATTAGTGATATGCTTATAACTGTCCTTTCAATTTGAGGGGTATGCCAATTTTTTAGCACGGTGGTCAGCAAACTGCGGCCCCGCGTGCCAAACTCTGCGTTTTTCTGTTTTAGGATGGCCCAGTTCATAAAACAAAAATAGCTCGTGAGGTATGTCAACAGCGGCTGTTGTACAGCGTTTCTGTTATAGTAACTAGCGCAAGCGAAAGCACATTATTTGCTATTACTCGAAATTAACGTAGGAATAAGAGTTTTAGGTGTGTCGTAATTGGAATTTTAATGTGATGGACATTGATGTGGCCCGTACGCCACTGAAAATGTGTATATTTCGCTCAATAATACTTAAAGTTGGTCGGCCCACCGCATATTCTGACAGATTCGATTGACCGTAATTTCTAGTCGCTCCGATTAGAACAATATACAAATGAATGCTCTCAGAAGCCGCAATTGCATGTAAAAACAATCAATTGCTTCCTTTCCCACGACGCAATGACAGATTTGATAAGATATACGTATATTTTCTTGTTATATCTCGAAATTGGTAGCTTTAGTATTGCAGCAATTGTATTCCATTTATACTCATATACCGTAGATTAATTTGCATGCTTCTTTAGCATGAGATTACTGTCAGATTTAGTAAACTGATTTTGCAAGATTAATACTTACTAGTTTGTGGAATTTACTTTGAAACCTTGAAAAGCGAAATTAAAAATCCTTGTCAGATTTATAGTAACAAGATGAATTTGAATTGCCCTAATTCAATATTCAGAAATTTGGGCGGAATTTGAGACTAAGCCCGGAAAAGCTAACGTAAATTTATTACGTTTTGAAGTCAGAGAGTCAAAAAATAAATGTAAAGAGTAATATTGAAGAGTCTATCTCAGTATAATTTGACCTCAATTTAACCGGCGAATTAAGAAAGTTAGAAATAGCTAGGGCTGTGTAATTTAAATCGAATAGTAAATTGTCGAATCGGTTCAGACAAAAATTTTTAATCTAATTTCCGATTATTTTTTTTTTGTCCGCCAACGGTACTCCCGTAGTGTGTGTTCCAGGTTGGGGTTAGACCATAATTCTATTTCAATTTTCCTTGTTTTAGTTACCTGTTGACCTGTTTTCCTCGACAAACAAAAAGTGTTTGCGTACGCGTTGATAAATATCGCCAAGAATTCAGACAGCTGGCCAGAATAACCGACATTCATGCATGTCGGTTTATATTCTTCACAGTGCTTCTTTGATAAGAAAGCTAATAGTTACGGAAGAAACTATGCGGAAATGTATGACTAGCTAACTACCCTTAACATAACAGTCGAAGCTTGATTGTAAACCAAGTGACGTGATAATGGCTTCAAAATCCACCGATTTCGTTTCACGGCGATTGTCATCGCATTTTTGCACTTCTGATTACGCCACGGAATTGAAGTTTCAGGATTAATCGGGTGCGCTGTTTAGTCAGCGCAGATTGGTTCACGTTGTCGCCTGTTGGTTTCGATTTCCACATCGTACCATTCGAAAGCCTGTGTGTCAACTTATATACACTGATGCAATAGCAGACCCGTACTTTGCGCGAGGGACGCTGAAGTTGAGTTGTACACCTCGCATGAGACAAGTATGGTATGTTGATATATCATACTATACAATAATCATTGAATAGGCTGCAATTGCCACGATAGTATGACCCAACATCGAAATTGGTTGTTTGAGTTATTGACTTATTTTCTTCGCCAAACAAAACCTGTTTGTCTACATACGCTTAGATAAATATTGTCAAGAATTCAAACACCTGGCTAGCATATCCGCCCTTCATGCATGTCGGTTTATGTTCTGCCAAGTCCATTTTTGATAAGAAAGCATGGGCATCGACTTTGGTTGTTTAAGTCCGTCGTCATGGTAATGTACGTTGATCTATTTACCTCGCCAAACAAAACCTGTTTGCCTACCTACATACACTTAAATAAATATTGTCAAGAATTCAAACACTTGGCAAGAATATCCGCCATTCATACATATCGATTTGTATTATGCCAAGTCCATTGTTAATAATAAAGCATGCTTAGAACTTAATTCACTGCCTATGCTCACCAATACCTAAATGCCGAGTATATTATCATTATGTATCAAGTATCAACACCGGTCTTGTCTAAATTCTGCTCTATTAATAACCCATCTATTATAGACCGATATTAAGAACTTATCTCTCCCAATGCTCACTTGTTTGCCAATTAATTAGTTCTTAACAAGCGCAATACAATCCACTTCGTTACATATTGGTCGTTAAACCAAAGAATAGGAAGCGCGTCACGTCATCAGTCTGATCGATAAAATAAACCGAAATGCCTGAGGCTTAGGAAACCGATGAAGCGTGCACCTTCGCAATATTAAAGTGTAGCTGTGTCTGATCGAGGTGGCGTGCACCTAACTACTACTCAGCGCTGTGTTGTGTAAACTGCCCAGTTCAGATTGCTGAAGATGCGTCTTTTCAGAGGTGGGATAGGATATAAAAAAGTCTGGAACTATCCTCAATAGCAGAAAATTAGAAAAGATGGGCGGATAGCGAGTTGTTTTGATACCAGTCTTGTTCAAAATAAAACATACAAAGCGTTTACCTATCTATGCTCAGCGCATGCATTGCGTAAAATGTCCAGTTTAGATTGTTGAAGAAGCGTTCTTCGGGTGCCGGGTAGGATAAAGTTCTGGAACTATCCCGAATAGCAGGGAATCGTAAAAAAGGGATTGCGAGTTGTTTTGGTAACAGTCATGTTCTCAAATAAACATACAATGTACCTAACTATTACTCAGCGCTGTGTTGCGTGGATTATTCAGTTTTGTTTGTGGAAGGAGCGTCTTTCAAAGGTGAGATAAGATATAAAGAATTCTGTAACTATCCCCAATAGTTTGTGAAGGATGGATAGGGAGTTGTTCTAATACCGGTCTTGTTCGTAATAAAACATACAAAGGCGATATAAGACAAATAGCATAGTTTGACCGAGGTTCGATTTCGAATGTCTGTGATTCTAAGTAACATTAGGAAAGCGAAAGACAGAGATTTATTAACAAGTTTCAATTACATTGATTTTATGTGGACTGAGTGACGTATCTAGGGTGTGGCAGCCATGGCTGGTGCCCTTGGCGCCGTTTGGAAATGGTTACAAAAAGCCGCAAAGTTGTAATCAAAAAATGTTATAATTTCAGTTTAAAAAATAACTGAAACTGGTATTTTCACTCAAATAATAAGGCAGAAGTATCTCATTTTGAAAACAGTCCATACAAAGTGTTAACCAACTATCAAGGGGGTCCGCATTTTTTAAACTTTGGCATGTGCGTCATCTCCGAAGACTCCCGAAGTATGTGTGTAGGGAATAGTAGTTATTTATACAGTATTTTTTATAGTAATATTCGGAAAACTTTGAATTAGCCCACAAGTTTTTCTAATTCGTCATAAACATTTCGGCCTAAAATATTTAATTGCCCCGTTAATAATAATTGGCCCGTTAAAAACAACCTAATTTGCCCTCAGACAATATTAGTTTGACATTCCAGTGAAAAATGTGTGTATCAACACCGCTGGTTGTCAAAGTAGATTTTTCATAGGCTTATATACACTCTGTGAACGGTAATTTCTGCCCTACGGGATAATTTGACATGGATACGTTTGTAAAAGATTCTTAATATTAATTCTTGTTAAGTAATTTAGATGAACGTCATAGCCGAATTATATTATTAAAATCGTTGTTCGAGAACAATTAAAAACTGGAATGTCATAAACAAGTGGACCTATTGCTCTGAAGTGATCTATGGTCTCTATGCGTTAAATTCGTTCTGGTGTGCAACGATTAGGATATCGGTATATTTAAATTGTCATGAATATATATTTAGTTGCGCCTTAACCGTACCGATGCTCGATCTTCGTGTTCATATATTTGAGCTTTTATCACTTGTTATTAGTGAAATGCTTATAACTGTCCTTTCAATTTGAGGGGTATGCCAATTTGTTAGCACGGTGGTCAGCAAACTGCGGCCCCGCGTGCCAAACTCTGCGTTTTTCTATTTTAGGATGGCCTCGTTTTCAGTTCATAAAACAAAAATAGCTCGTGCGGTATGTCAACAGCGGCTGTTGTACAGCGTTTCTGTTATAGTAACTAGCGCAAGCGAAAGCACATTATTTGCTATTACTCGAAATTAACGTAGGAATAAGAGTTTTAGGTGTGTCATAATTGGAATTTTAATGTGACGGACATTGATGTGGCCCGTACGCCACTGAAAATGTGTATATTTCGCTCAATAGTACTTAAAATTGGTCGGCCCACCGCATATTCTGACAGATTCGATTGACCGTAATTTCTAGTCCCTCCGATTAGAACAATATACAAATGAATGCTCTCAGAAGCCGCAATTGCATGTAAAAACAATCAATTGCTTCCTTTCCCACGACGCAATGACAGATTTGATAAGGTATACGTATATTTTCTTGTTATATCTCGAAATTGGTAGCTTTAGTATTGCAGCAATTGTATTCCATTTATACTTATATACCGTAGATTAATTTGCGTGCTTCTTTAGCATGAGATTACTGTCAGATTTAGTAAACTGATTTTGCAAGATTAATACTTACTAGTTTGTGGAATTTACTTTGAAACCTTGAAAAGCGAAATAAAAAATCCTTGTCAGATTTATAGTAACAAGATGAATTTGAATTGCCCTAATTCAATATTCAGAAATTTGGGCGGAATTTGAGACTAAGCCCGGAAAAGCTAACGTAAATTTATTACGTTTTGAAGTCAGAGAGTCAAAAAATAAATGTAAAGAGTAATATTGAAGAGTCGATCTCAGTATAATTTGACCTCAATTTAACCGACGAATTAAGAAAGTTAGAAATACATAGGGCTGTATAATTTGAATTGAATAGTAAATTGTCGAATCGGTTCAGACAAAAATTTTTAATCTAATTTCCGATTATTTTTTTTTGTCCGCCAACGGTACTCTCGTAGTGTGTGTTCCAGGTTAGAGTTAGACAATAATTCTATTTTAATTTCCCTTGTTTTAGTTATATTACGGGTTCGCGGACTGTCTGTGTTATAGCCAAGGACCCAATACCATAAAAAGTATTCGAGATTCGATTCTGGAATCATTATGTTTTCGAAAATATTCACCCCTAGAAATAGCAAGTTCGCTTCGTTTACATTAGGTTATGATTATTCTGACCAGTTGTGGCTCAATGCGTTCCTCTTGTGGCGAAGTCAGAATAGTACTGACTACTGAGTTAACGAGATTTCGCAATAAGATACGATTGCCACAAGATGGGATAATATCTGTATTCTTGAAAGGGAATATGGTAAAAACGCTCATTTTTATAACATTCACAAAGAGTCTTATCACCATGAGAGACAAACTTAAAACCGTGAACAACAAACTTAGTTGTATTCTTGCTTCAGTTTCTTATCTTAAGAAACGATGTGTTTTTGTCATTGTTATCTTAGAACTAACTCTGGTTTCTCTGTGACCTTTTTTATCTTATTTCCAGATAGACGTTGTAGACAGGAAGACTTTTTATCCAGTTGGCTATTTATATTGATCGGTTTCTTGTTTTATTCAGTGCCCTCTCGGTGAGATAATGTTATATAGTAGTAACTGAAATGAAAAAAATTAAACGAAAAAAGTTGCACGAATGCGGCATTTGTGGTAAAAGTTTTGGACAGATTAGTCATCTCAGGGACCATCGAACGACACACACTGGAGAACGACCTCATAAGTGTGAAATTTGTGGCAAGGGATTTACACAGAACAGTCATTTGAGAAACCATCTGCGTTTGCACTTTCCGGATAAACCACAAAATCAACAGAAATGTGAAGTTTGTGGGAAGGTACTCGGAGATGTGCGGAGTAAGACTATTCATATGAGACAACATACAGGGGAAAGACCATATAAATGTGAAGAGTGTGGAAAAGGCTTTAGCGATAATAGTACTTTGAGAAAGCATATGAATCAACATGCAAATAAATTTGTGTGTGAAATCTGTGAACGGTCCTTCGGCTGCAAATCTCACCTTTCCTATCATATTCTCACTCATACAAACGAAAAGCAATTTATTTGCACTGTATGCGATAAATTATTCGCACGCAAAGAGAATTTGAAGTTGCATATGAGAAGGCATACTGATGAATATCAATTCAAATGTGAAATATGTGGTGTCATCAAGGTGCAACAATCTGAGCTGAATAGTCATATGCGCACCCACACGGGTGAAAAACCGTTTGTATGTAAATTATGTGGGAGGGCATTTAGTCAACGAGGTAGTCGGAATACTCATATGAAGACAGTGCACTCCAGCAAAAAGCCTTATGCATGTGAAATATGTGGAAAAAGATTTGCCGTACAAGTTTATGTCAATGCTCACATAAAACAGAGCCATTTAAAAAGCAAGCGCGCAAAGACAGACAAAGTTGAACAGGAGCCAACTAATCATATGTATTCGGAACCCACCGTTATTGCCTGTAAGATTGATCAAAACGCTAAATTACAAGCACCCCATATAATTGAAATCAAAGAAGAATTACATTCAGAATATGATCATGAATAACTTGATTATATACCCTAAGTAGTGGTGCATGATCGTCCCGTCGATCCAGAAATGACACAATTCCGGGCGAAAATATTGCCTCTTGAGAATCTATCTCATGAACAGTACTTTTCGATACACAACTGAGGTATTTAAAACAGGGGGCTCGACGGTGGATACGATTTATATTTTTCCTTGGTTCGAGTTGATTTTCAGCCTCCACAACCAATCCCATTTTTGAATATTCAACAGCAAATCATTACTAAACTCAACACGGACTGTGCAATTCTGAAAAATAGTTAATTATCTTGTAATGTTTGTAAATGTTTTTTTACACAAATGTGATTGAAATAATTAATGACTTATGTATTCAAATATATAACTTTAATAAAAGCCGAAGAAATAAACATGCATTCTTTACCATTATGACCTTGCACAGCAGCTTCTACTTCCAGGGTTCACAAATGATTTGGAGGTGATGAGCTTTTCATTCATAATATGGAAACAAAATAATAAAATGAAACTACTAGCTATTGTTGTCTATCTCGCACAAGGAAGGAGACAAGCTAAGGTTTACTCTGCAAGCAAGTCTGCAATTCAATCGAAAATAATGCTAATATAAACAAATAGTTCAAGTAACCTCATTATCGGCCATTTGTGCTTATCAGTGTTGGGTGGTTTCATTTAAAGTTGGGTTCCACAAGCAAATCATATGTAGGGCTGAGCGTTTCAAAACACTGATATGTCGAAACGGCGCTGTTTCGACTTCCGAAACGGATATTATGACCTCATAGCAAATGCAACCTGAAATCAGTCAAGGTATCACTCAGCGATGTCCAACTCAAATTTAATATCCGAGTTTATTCGAATTTTGAGACTCTCAAATATCGTTCTTAGTGATACATTACAAGATAATTAACTATTTTTCAGAAATTACACAATTCCGGGCGAAAGTATTGCCTCTTGAGAATCTATCTCATGAACAGTACTTTTCGATACACAACTGAGGTATTCAAAACAGGGGGCTCGACGGTGGATACGATTTATATTTTTTATTGGTTCGAGTTGATATTCAGCCTCCACAACCAATCCCATTTTTGAATATTCAACAGCAAATTATTACTAAACTCAACACGGACTGTGTAATTCTGAAAAATAGTTAATTATCTTGTAATGTTTGTAAATGTTTTTTACACAAATGTGATTGAAATAATTAATGACTTATGTATTCAAATATATAACTTTAATAAAAGCCGAAGAAATAAACATGCATTCTTTACAATTATGACCTTGTACAGCAGCTTCTACTTCCAGGGTTCACAAATGATTTGGAGGTGATGAGCTTTTCATTCATAATATGGAAACAAAATAATAAAATGAAACTACTAGCTATTGTTGTCTATCTCGCACAAGGAAGGAGACAAGCTAAGGTTTACTCTGCAAGCAAGTCTGCAATTCAATCGAAAATAATGCTAATATAAACAAATAGTTCAAGTAACCTCATTATCGACCATTTGTGCTTATCAGTGTTGGGTGGTTTCATTTAAAATGGGTTTCACAAGCAAATCATATGTAGGGCTGAGCGTTTCAAAACACTGATGTGTCGAAACGGCGCTGTTTCGACTTCCGAAACGGATATTATGACCTCATAGCAAATGCAACCTGAAATCAGTCAAGGTATCATTCAGCGATGTCCAACTCAAATTTAATATCCGAGTTTATTCGAATTTTGAGACTCTCAAATATCGTTCTTAGTGTTTATAAGAATATTGAATATCGCGCACAAGTCCTAGCGCCGCCGTCCACGTTTTGATTGAAAACATTTTACAATTATTTCATTTTTATGTTTTATCGTAATCGAAGACATTCTTTGCGACGCGCAATAAATTACTGCCGATATGAAATGATTCAAGTCAGCGCGGTCTTGCAGTATTTATAACACGTCGGGGAAGTTTTTAATTGAAAATATTTTACAATTATTATCGTATATTTCAACATAGTCGAGATAATATGGGTTACCGCAGCAATAAATCTAAAATCAAATTTTGTCGTAATTAATCTTTTTCATCTTTAGTTTCGATAGTGACCGAGCATTTCTTGCATTTACCCCGTATGAAATAGCTCTTAAATATTTTTAGTATCTATCGCAGATTTTATTGTCAAACTGGCGTCTTTAATAATAATAATATCGTTGAGTTCAAGTTTGTGGTAATAATTTAAAAACAATAATAAAAGCATAACAGTCGACATGAAATATTTAAATCAAAGCTGACTTGAAGAAAAATAAAACACGATTTTCCTTTCTATTTTCTGTCATTGGCGGATAAAAATTTGTGAATTGGGTACATTCATTTGATTATGACGATGATCGCGTTGTAAGCAAAATAAAAATCAATTTCCCTAGTTGCATGACAGTCAATATTTGTGGGGGGACAAGTGTGGCAAAATTTAGCTTAACGATGTCGATGTCACGCTGACGATAAACAGTCAGAACAAAAATTAGCCGTGTCAAAAATCCGAGTTAATGTTAATTTTACTGTATGATTTAAAGCATTTCTCCGGACGCCAAGTCGTTCTTTTTTTGGTGCTCCCGAAGTATGCGAACCAAGATGGCGGACATCGGAACGTAACATGGGTAACAGGTTAGGGTTAGGCGATTAATTTTTTCCAATTTTCCTTATTTTAGTCCTATTATCAGTTCGAAGACTAGCCAAGAGCCTCCCGTAGTATTTATACCTAAAATTATGGCCTAACCCTAACCTAGTACACATATTACATTCCGATGTCCGCCATCTTGGTTCGCATACTTCGGGAGCCCCCTTTTTTGTGCTTGTCAAGATACACCACAATTAATAACTACCGTAATGTTTATCAAGTCCATTTCCCTAGAGCAAAAATAACTAATTTCAATCAATGATAATATCATGAAAGGCCATTTCATTCGGAATTCAGATTCAAAAATATCTTTTAGAATGCACTGAATCACGAGGATCTGTGGCATTGGATAAAGTAGAAAATGAGCATTGATACGTTGAGGGGCCCCATATGCTATGCTGCTTGTGAGCACCATCTCTTACAGTGACGTAATTTGTATAATTCTGGTGCCATTTGGTCACTGCTTCGTCAAGCAGAAACCTTCGTGGAATTATCATTATCGTTTCATGCTCGCGACTCTAGCCTCCAGTGCTTCCTTTTTGTGGCTTCAACTCTGGAAAATATGTGCCATTGATCACTATACATAAAATTCGATGGGTAATATTGGTGACATGTTTTACTGTATGTGACAAACGTTTGTTTCATTTCGTTTTGATATCGAAACACCAGTGTTTTAAAAGTGCCCAGCCCTAATCATATGAGGGCTGTCAAGACGTTGTAAAGGCTGGCACCACTGACCTAGAAGTTTAGTTCATATTTAGACTGATTGAGGTGTACGATTAGGATAGAGACCATTAGTTACTACGGGTATAAAAGATATTGTTTTAGACATCGCGGTTGAAATTACCCAGTCAAAACAGAGTATCCGTGACATGGGCGGCAAACCACTGACACCGCGAGTCACGAAGTGACCAACCACGTTTTCCAGTGACCCACTAAATTTGCAAAAAAAATACCAACATTTCAAAGAGAAAAACCTGCCTCAATGTAATCTAACACGAAGCGAACTATTATAAATGTAATGCCGCAGCCAGGGCTTCGAAATTTCGAGCCGGCATGGTAATTTTTTAAACCCCGAAAACAGAAATTACCGGTAAGCTGGTCAAAATGACTCGAAAAGAAAACCAGAAACATATGGTGATATTAATAATGAACCATTGCTCTATACATGTTACCAATTGGCTGATATTATCGAAATTCCTGATCCCCGCCCGAACGCACAATATGCATTACGAATATGCCGCTTACTGTAATCAGTACATCGGTTATTGTTATCAATTCTCTACTGGTAGTTGTACAAATTCTGAGCACCACCCTCCAATTGAACGCCACCTTTAATAGAACACCACTATAGAGGAAGAGTTGAAAAATGGAGCGCTATGGGGTGAAATAGAAGTTTCACGGTAGGTCAATGCGATCGATCATTTGTCTGTGTGTTGATAAATATAGACAGCAAAATGCTGTAAATTAAGAAACTGATTTCTTATTATTGCACTGCAAAAAACATCTTTTGTTAAGTACTTTCAATAGTGTGATTCTAAATTAAAGGAATGTTCGATTATCATTTTAAGGGCCATGTTAATTTTGCAAATGATTCGATCGGAGATAATTTCTGACGCTCGGCTAGTGAAAATATACCAACTAATTTTAACAGGGACCGCCGCGATTGCGTGCGAAAATAGCCTATTTGTCGCTTTTTCGTGTCTATAAAAGTAATAATTAGTCTTATTCCGATTTTATATATCTGAAACACTTTGACGCGAGAAAGTGGAGAATGAAAAGGGAGTAAAAAAAAACGTAATCAACCCTAGTATAACACGGGCTCGATAGAAGATTACCTTAAAATATATTACTATCTGTATTCGTAAAATGAAAAACAAGATAAAGAAAGCTCAGTCCTCGCGTTCACGAAAAATCTAGCGCCTTTGACGATAAGCTTTGAGCCTTCACGTTCTCGAGTAAACTAGTGCTATGGATAACAAACGTAGTTTCATGCTTGCTTTAGTGTCTTATTGGACACGTAGTGGACATAACGATCGTTTCAATATTATGTTGTTCTTGTTCTTGTTGTTATTTGACACAGAATAACACACCTAGTGGAAATATTAAAAAAACAATTTTCTCTTCGAATACTGGACCAATTGCTTTGAAATTTTCAGTGGTTGAAGATAAAATTTTTCCCCATCTTTTATTCATTTTAAATATTTCTGTTAGCTCTGTGAGATTTGTTTTTGTTTGCTATGACGTCATTAAACGTTCTGCGGACATCGGACGCCATTTTGTATCCTACTGTACTGCTTCGCTTGGTGTGAATATATTTGTAGACTGTGATCTGACGGTACACCGTACTGTACTGAGAACAGACGTGTCCATATATTTGGGCGTAGCTCTCTTGTCTTAGGTAGCGATATTTACATTGCATCAAACTGTGTTTTATCATTGGTAGTGACTTTTATTATCTAAAATCATAAGTAAAGATTGTGAATGTAGACAATAAAACTATTTATTCGTTTGTGTTGTATATATATCTTGATCAGCTACTTTTCATTCAATATTCTGATTGAATACATTTAGGTACTAGCAACTAAAATGGAAGAAATGGCTATACAAAGTAAGTCTCACGAATGCGGTATTTGTGGTAAAAGTTTTCGTTGGATTAGGCTTCTCAGAAATCATCAAACGACGCACACTGGAGAACCACCACATAAGTGTGAAACTTGCTGCAAGGGATATACCCAGAATAGTCGCTTAAAATCTCACATGAGATTGAGTTGCAAAATCAACAGAAATGCGAAGTTTGCGGGAAAGTACTTGGCGATGTGAAGAGTAAGATTATTCACATGAGACAACACACAGGGGAAAGACCATACAAATGTGGGAAAGGATTTTGCGACAATAGCAGTTTGAGAAAACATTTGAATCGACATACAAATAAATTTGTGTGTGAAATCTGTGGACGGTCCTTCGGCTGCAAATCTCACCTTTATCACCATATGTTTACTCATACAAAAGAGAAGAGATTTGGATGCACAATTTGCGATAAATTATTTGCACGTAAACAGAATTTAAATATACATATGAGAAGATTTACCAATGAATATCAATTCAAATGTGAGATATGTGGTGCCATTAAGGTGCAACAATGCGAACTGCATTTACATATGCGTACACACACAGGTGAAAAACCGTTTATCTGTAAATTATGTGGAAGGACATTCAGTCAACAACATAGTCTGAACACTCATTTGCACACAATACACTCAAACAAAAAGCCTTATGCATGTGAGATATGTGGAAAAAGATTTGCTGTAGAAGTTTATGTCAACGACCACATAAAACGGATGCATGCGAAATGCGAAACTATTTCTAATGCAGACATAGTTGGGTTGAAACAAACTGATCACGTGTATTCGGAAAGCACCGTTATTTCTCACAAGTTTGATCAAAATAAAAAGATATCGCAGCATAAATCACAAGGACCTCGAGTAATTGAAATCAAAGAAGAGTTGCACTCGGGATTTGATCACGAATAAATTGAATATATATGCACAAAGTATTGGTACGTGCTCGCACCATTAATTCAAACATGTCATACTTTCGATAGACTAAAGCATTGACTCTCAAGAACCTATTTCATACCTTTCGAAACACAACTGGGGTATTTGGAACAGAGTGCTCGTCCTGGGTTGATAGTCGGTCTCCACCACGAATCTTATTTTTTTTTATCCAACAGCAAGAACTTACTAAACCCAAAACGGACAGTGCTGTGATGTTCGCAAATGTTTTTTGATTTTACTGTAATAAAAGCAGTTGGAATTACCATATGTATTATTTACCACGATGTTCATGTACTTCTAGGTCGGTTTCCTCTTCTAGGCTTCACAAATGATTTTCGAGTTTGAGCTTTACATGAATAATATGGAAACGAAATATTAAGTCAGTATTGGGTGTTTTTAATTAAAATGGGTTCTATAAGCAAATCGTAAAAATTGTTTTGGACAGGGCTGTTGAAATCACCCAATCAAACCAGAGTATCTATAAAAGGGATGGCGAACCACTGGTCGACGAGTCACATAGTGACCCACCGCGATCACGAATTAATGCAAAAACATACTAATATTTTAATGATAACGAAAACAGCTTCAATATAATTTTACATGAAACGAATTGTTATAAGTGTAGTGGCAATTAATATAAGTGTATTGAGCTGGTTTAGTAATTTTCAAAACCCCCGATTCGGACGACGTATCTGGGTCCATGTATAATCTCATGCAGCTACTGGTTGTCACATCTAGCCCAGTGATCGACAAACTTTATTTACTTGCGGGCCAAACATTCACTTTTCCGGTAGCGTGTGGAAAACATATAATTCTATAAGAGTGGAGTTCCCGTCCAAGCTCTTTGAATCACAAAAATTATTTGCCGCTACATTATAAAGTTCCTCTGTAATTTATTTTCGCACATGAATCTGCGTTTATAAAGTTCAAAAATACACAAACGCATCGAATGTTTATATAAGATTAGCAAGTTTCCCGTTGATTTTATATCTGTGGCCCACATTTTTCTGTTAAATAATAATAATAATAACATAATAAAAAAAAAGTTTGACCAATTCATTAAAAATGGTTGCCATTCCTGTTATGGACCGTCTTTTTCATCTCTCGTATAGACTGTTTGTTATTATCCCAAATATCAATGAATGATCGCATTTCGTTGCACTTCGAGTAATTGTCACCAAGATAGGTCAATGATCTCTCTTTCCGTGTGTTGTTGAATATAAACAGCAGATTATCGAACACGTAAATGGATTTATTTAATATTATGTTGTTCTTGTTCTTTGTCAGAAAAAAGCGCTTTTTTCTTTGATTAGTGGACCAATCGCTTTGAAATTTTCAATGCCTGAAGATTAAATTTTTCGCTAGACGGCTATTACTTTTATTTTATTTTTAAATATTCCGGTATGCTGTATGGGATTCGTTTTTTTTTGTGTGCTGTAACGTACAAAAATTGCCACCATGTGGCGGTTCCGCGAACGCATATGAGCACAACGTGTCCATATATTTGAGCATGACTCTCATGTTTCTAATATATAGATTTCTCATTGTTGCATTGCAAAACACAATCTTTCGTAAAGAACTTTAGATAGTGTGATTCTAACTTGAGGTTTGGTTATCTAGCACAGGGCTTCCCAAACTTTTGAGCTCGCGACCCCTTTTAATATATTACAATTTTTCGCGGCCCTTGTTCACGTTAATAATGCAGTTCGAAATATGCATTACGATATTTTTTTTTATTAATTCTCAACTTTTAGTAGGCCTAGTCAATAACAAAACAAGCATATATTTACTCATATTAACGTTACTCGATTATTCAGTGTAACGGGTGCAAATGCCTTTTGCTGCATAGTCAGTCAAGCCGTGGCTCAATGTTTGTTTATGCAGGCCTACATGATGAATTACGATGTCTGGCCACCGGCATGGTCCTTATCCGGAATTGTTCACTCTTACTGAGTAAACTAGCATAAGGCAGTGCGGCGCCAAATTATCAAGGAAAGCACACCTACACGGAAAATATGCTGCTCCAAAATAAAACACAATCATCGTTGATATTTACTTTATGCCGTTTGAGGGTTACAAACATGTAGGCCTAAGGAATGAAGGCAAAAGGTTAACTTTTTTTTTTTTACCTCTGCCTGGTTTTTCTTTAAAATGCTATAAAATCACTCGTGCTCGATAAACTCAGTTCAGCAAATGGATAAATACAGACTAAGAAATTGCAACATGTAGGGTTTACCCGCTTCTGTTACGTTACAATAGACCCTACGTAACAGAAAGTAAACAACACAGAACGGTAAAATGAATTTAATCATTCTCATCATTTGCAACAATGAGAAACAATAAGACATTTACAATGGATAAAATCGATGCGCACTTCGCCTCCGGTAACCGCTAGCTTAACGATTAAAGCCGGCATTGTTATGCAAGCACGCGCAAATCGGGTCTTACGATCAAAATATGCAATATATTAATATAAGCGCTCCCCTATAAAGAAGACTTCAATATCAATAGCGCATTTTTTTTTTGAACTAGTCCCGTGGAAGTTCGTCGTTTCAATTTTGTTAGGGTGTCGTAACATTTCGCATTTCGTGAATATTTCAACCAACCCATATCTTCTACTTTTACTGAAAAAAGGGGAAGATTAAATCGATCTTGCCTGTGATGGTGTTATATTAAAAAAGTTTAATTCTGAAAATTCGGTTTTCTGTAAATAAAGATTATTTTTCCTTGGTTCAAAAATCGTTGCGCACTCCTATTCCCTTTGCGATTTCGTATTTATATGAAGCAGGGTTTTCTACCATGGTTATTATAAATCAAAACGTGCTATTTATAAGTAAATGGGAATCGGTATTCATATTTTGTATATTAAAAAATATCATTATTTTCTACATCCCCCCAAAATAGGCCCTAGTGGCCTTGTGTTATTTTCGAACGAAAATTAAAGACACTGTCTTATTTTCGGGGAAACACGGTATGATGATGTATTCGCTCGAAATCGTGACATTTTTGTTCTACACTATTTTTGATAATTGTATTTCGAATCAAGAGTCTGAAAAGGGACAATAGATATAGTACCTTGTGTAAAATTGGTGTTTTCTTTGCGGCCCCTAAAATTTGTTTCGCGGCCCCTAGTTTGGGAAGCCCTGATCTAGCATGTTTCAAAATATTCGATAATCTCCAGACACTCGGTCAGGGAAAATATACTAACAAATTTTATTGAAGACAAGTATTACTTAGTCAAATCTGGCATTTATGGTGGATTTTTCGTCATATTTCGATATTAATAATTTTGGTATTGCAGCGATAGTATTCCAATGTCAAATAGCTAAATTTGTTTGACGCGAAAAAGTCAAGGTAATGAAGTAAAAACAAAACCGTATTCAACTTCAGTGTAATAATACAAGATTATCTTAGGATGCAATGTGCCTGCGTTCACAAAGAGTCTAGCGCCCAGGACGGAAAACTTTGAGCCTTCCCGTTCACGAGGAATCTAGCGCTATGAATAACAAACGTAGTTCAATTCTAGCTTGAGTGTCTTATTTTAGCGATATTTACTTTGCACCAGACTGTGTTTTATCATTGGTAAAACTTGAGCGCCCGTGTGATTTTCATTATCTGTTATCAATCAATCAATGAAATCGTTTTTTATTAGCCGTTCAGGCAAACGGGCACAAAAAAAATGAAGCAAAATTGAAAAAATATACATGTCTTTGCCCAGAGCGAACATGATGGCCGCAAAATGACCATTCGGTCTACTTGTCAGCGGCTACCTTGCAATAGCTGTATTAATTAAAATTTAAGAAACGGACACAGGTAAACGCTTTTATACGAGGACAGCATTGCCTCGAGATGGCGCTACAAGGCGATAGGTTGCCATGTTTTTTTTCGAATTAGGGATTTACCCTATATATTATTATTATGTCGACGCAATGCTGTTCTAGTAGTTAGACGTTTTTGAAGGAGAATTCATAGAGGAAGTTGAGTAATATAAAATATACTTATAATAGAGTAAACTGTAGATCAGTAGAGAAATACTCATACTGATATCTGAGTAGGAAAAACATTTCATAAGTGTAAAGATATATCAAACAAAATAGAATCACAATCTTGTCCATGAGACACTGAAGTCATATATGTACTGAAGCATGAAATAAGGGTAAAGTAATACATGTTTATAAAGAGTACAAAGAGAATAAAAGAGATTGCGTAACTGTTTTTTAAAATTGGGATATGTCAAGTCTTTAATGCTGGAAGGTAGATCATTCTAAATTTTTACACCAGTGTATCTGAGAGTGTCTTGGGCCCGCTTCGATTGACATCTGGAGACAAAAAGGGACCCTTGAGATGATGATCGAGTGCGATGGCTATGCATAAAATACAGAGCTGTGAAAAGATTATCAAAAGCCCTTGGTAATAAATTTGAAGAAAATTGGTGCATTATTTTTGCAACTTCAAAAAAGCATAAGTCTTTGAACTTGAGTATTTTATTTGTGGCAAATAGAGGGCTGTTGCATTCCTTTATCCACCTGATTGCTTTTTAGCGGTCAACCCCGCTTTTTGGGTTCTTTTTCAGCGTGTCTCGCTTTATGCATTCTATTTTCTCTGGATGCCAGAGAAAATTGAACAGACTTCTCTCGATCTCTTTGAGTGTCGAGGTCGAAGGTGGTCCCTTTCCTCGTACAGGGTATAATATTAGAGAGGCAAATATGGAGTTGATTACAATTTGCTTTCCGTACCAGGTGAGGTCCCTACTTTTACAATTATTTATCACCCGTATGATTTTGGTTTGGCTTTTCATCCATGTTTCATCTATGTCGTTTTTTTCATAGTGTATTCCTAATATTTTTAGGGTGTCGTGACAGTATGGCGCGTGTGTAGAGTATTTCATTCTACATCTAGAACCCTGATTTATACACCAAATACCGGTCTTATCCGCATTTATTTTCTGCCCTGCGGCTTTTTGAAAGAGATGTAGTTCCGTGAATATTTCGTCTACTGATGTTATGTCCATCGCAGCAAAGGTGAGGTCATCGGCAAATTGGTCGATCTTATGCTCAAATTTTCCTATCTTGATTCCTTTGATTTTGTTATTTAGGGTCAATACTCTTGCCAATGGCTCTATATTTATTACGTAGAGCAACATACTAAAAGGGCAACCTTGTCGGATGCCTCTTCTGATGTTGATGGGTTTGGTTAACTTTCCATTTATCTCAACTTGGCTCACTATGTCGTGATGAATATTTTGAATCACTGTTATAAGTTTCTCATTTAGACCAATTTTTTTAAGGATTTTGAGAAGAAAATTTTGGTTCACCATATCAAAGGCTTTAAAATTGTCGATTGTTATAATGGTTCCAGGTTGACTATTTTAATTGCAATAGTTTTGGATGGCTTCAATGTTATAATGTACGTCGTGAATCGATCTTCCAGGTAATGTACTTTTTTGGGATGGGCTAATTATATTACAAAGTATGGCTTTGAGTCGATCGCTGATTAATTTTGCAACTATCTTGTAATCTGTGTGGGGGTTAGATATTGGCCTCCAGTTTTTAAGATCTAATCTATCTCCTTTTTTATACACTAATACCACTCTTGCTGATTTGGAACTTTTGGGAAAGGTCCCAAATGTTATTGATTACTTGTATAAATTTGTTTTTGATCAGCTCCCAAAATGTTAGATAAAATTCGATAGATAACCCATCCATTTCAGGGGACTTGTTTTTCGGCATAGCTTTTATTATGTTCTTGATTTCATCCTCTGTTGTGGGTTCACCAATTATTTTGTTGTGGTCTGGGGGGATTTGTGTTGTTTCCATTTGCTCTAAAAAATAATTTTGGTCGTCCTCTTTTGTTTTTCCCTTCTCGCCCCACAAATCTCGGTAGAAACCTTCCACTACCTCTAAAACGTTTTCCGCGTTCTTAACTATTTGGCCATTACTATTCTTTATCTTTTAAATTTGCGTTTGTTTTGGGGCTTCGTCTTCTTCTATATTACTCATCCCCGGTTTATCTTGTTTTTCTTCTATTTCATCAATCAGTATTCTTTTCATCTTTTCAATTTTTATTAGATTTTTTGGATCCCCCTCTTTTATTAGCTTTTCTGAATCTTTTTCAGTCTGTGAAATTTTTTCCCGTTTACTTTTTGCTTGGTGGTATGAATAGGCTTTTGAAATCTTTTTAACCTTGCCCTTAAACTGATCCCACCATTCGTAAATGGAGTTTGAATATTCAAGTTCAAATTCGGCTTGTTTGTATAAGTTTGTTGTTATTTTTTGGTAGTTTTGGTCTTTATATGCTTTAATGTTGTTTTTCCAAATGCCTTTTCCCCATCTATGTTTTTCTGGTCGTTTTATTTTTATATAGGGCAGGAGTGTGTGGTCTGATAGTGTGTTAACAACATAGCCGCAGTCTTCTAGGAAGGCGTCAAGCGCACTACTATGATAGACTCTAGCTATTCTCCTCCCTCGGTGCTCCCTTACATATGTGTATGTCCTGTTTTGGGGGTGGAATTTTCTAAGTGAGTCAAGTATCTTGTATTCCTAATACGTTTTCCGCTGTAGTGGAGACGTACTTATTTTTCATCCACGTATCCTTTTCGCTTAGGACACAGTTAAAATCCCCTACAATTATATATTTGTTTTGGTAGTTGTGGTGGCTTATTATTTTTGTCATTTTTCGAAAAAAGTAGGTCTTGGGAGACACCCATGTTGCTGGTGCATTGGTGTTGTATAGTCTTAGGATATCACGATCAAGAGTTATATCTACACTTGCTAGCCTGAAAGGTATGTGGATATTGTGGTTTTTTATCTGAAGACCCTTTTTGATTAGGAAAGCAGTTCCTTGACAGAAACGCCTTCTAGTCTGCCTATACGTCGTATTATCAAGTTTGTCAATTGTATTAAAAAAGACTTTGTAGTGAGACAAATATGTACAAATATAGGCTATAACATATAACAATTTAAACATTTCTGAATTCTTTTTCCAACCTGTTTCACCTCAGTTATTTACATATACGTTCACTCAACCGAAAAACAGCTTCTTCAATTTCGTTACGACACGTGTTGCCCATGGTGCAGCCATGTGTGAAGCGTGAAATGACTGCCGCTCTAGACTTTCTGGATCTTTCTCACTCCCAAAGTAATTGATCAGCAGACGGACGCCTAAAAATTCTGGATCTTTCTATTCTTAGGCGCGAAGTAGGAAACCCGCAGAGTTTTTGACGGATAAACTCAAACAATTGCGCCGAAAGTAATTAATATAATTAGGTCAGAATTGTTTGCATAGTCTTTTGAACGCATATATAACGGACTAAGTTCTCGTTATCTCACAAAAACGCTTTGTGAATGATCGCGAGATGTAACACACAGGGGTTACGTCGAAATCATATGCAAAGGCTTCCCACAACTTTTGTGCAGTTTTGCGCAGACTAAACCTATTCCGCGACGCGGCGGTTGTGAAAAAAGTCTTTAGAAAACGCTAAATTCTGAAATTGATATGTTATGGTCTCGTTTCTTTTGATCAGAGTAAAATCGAATGTAATTGGGATTGAATATTATATTCAATCAAACTTTAATCGATGTCTTTTCAGTTTGGTTAGTTGACACAGTGATAGGTTAGTCTGACGGCGGTCTGGAAATGTCCACGTTTTCGTCAATTTGTCTGGCTTTGTTGTCGGAATTGCTAGTTTCGAATGTCTACGGAACAGCTAACATATACAGTGATGCCGTGGAAAAGTTAACAGCTGCAAATTCGAAGTTCGCTGTGGATCTTTACAGGGAAATTATTGCACAACCCAAAACAGTAAATGTGGTATTCTCTCCAGTCAGCGTCTCAGCAGGTATGAAAACTTGTTTGTCTATCTTATAATAATAATATATAGTATAATAGTATAATGATATTATAAGCAATAATATCGCTTTCATTTTTTAAAGAAGTTGCGATCCCTTGCGAAATTATTGAAAATGGTAATATTATGACTTGTAATGAAATTGCACTATTTAACAGCTTTGGCAATGGTGAAGTTAGGAACGAAGAAAAATTCCACCAAACAAATTGCAGAAGCCCTTCATTTAAAAGATGTTAAAGCATTACTAATTAATTCAGCATTTGGTGAACTGAATGGACTTCTTTTTGACAAGGTAATTTTAGACTATATTAATATTTTCATGCAATTCTCAGAATCAAAAAATATACACATTACATTTTATGCGTTTTTACTTATGTATGATCTTTATGCCAAACTTTTTTGTAGCCTAAAGACAACATCACCCTGAAAGGTGCGAATGGAGCATTCATTTCAAAGACTGCCAGTGTGTTGAATGACTATAAAAATGCTCTCTCGGTGTTTGGAGCGAAAATTGGAGATGTGAGTATATAAACTTACATTGCATGCTAATATGAGAGTGTTCATATAATAATTAAACTAATTCTTTTTATAGTTGGATTTTGGGGACAAGGCATCTGTATCTCACATCAATAAATGGATTTCTCAAGAAACTGGCGACCTCATTCCAAATATGCTCAACGAAGACGATCTAGATGCGACAACTGCTTTGGTCCTTGTCAACACCCTTTATTTTACTGGTGAATGGCACTCTGGTTTTACACCAATGCACACTGATAAAAGAGCATTTTATGTGTCGCATTACAGAATCATCAATACTGCATTCATGTATCAAAGAGGTGAGAGAGAGAAGCGTTTCATTTTTTCAAATAATTTAAATCAATTCAGGAAATAAGTATTAAATACATAATGTAAGTTTTAAGTAATGCTTATTTCTAATTTTTACAGGAAAGTTTCGTTTTCGGTATATTGAATCATTGAGTCTTCAGGTTTTGGAATTGCCTTACGTTGACCAAGATATCAGCATGTACCTTTTCCTGCCAGACAATTTTGATCTTGCATCTGTTGAGAAGAACTTAAACTATGAGAACCTTACCAATTGGATTTCCAACATGGACTACGAAACTGTTGATGTAAGTCTCAATTTCTTCAAATAATGTACTTTGTCAAATCTATTATGAATTTTGATCCAGTCTGTTTTATGGTCATCAGTTGGGTTGGTTATGACAATACGGAGTAATTCAAATATATTCGTTAAAGTATAAAAAAACACGATTATATTTCAAATACTTAAATATATACACGATCATGTGGGTTACAACCTTCATTGCTATGCAGGAATCACATCTTTACTAAAATCTCGATTAAATCAGTTTATCATTGTGTTGGTTTTAGATCACATTACCAAAATTTAAAGTGGAGGCTGGCATTGAACTTCAAAAATCATTGCAAAACCTGGGAATCAAAGATATATTTTCATCCGGCCAAGCTGACCTATCTGGAATAAGTGGTGACAAATCACTCTTCGTTGATGCCATTTTTCACAAAGGTGTACTAGAGGCAAGTTTGACATTTTTTCAGTTTAGGGGAATATTATTGAATACTAGTGAATCTTATACAATTTCCATCAGGTTACTGAAGAGGGCAGCACGGCGGCCGCGGCCACCACTGTCCGGATTATGGCACGCTCAATTGATCTCGCAATCCGATTTTTTTGCTGATCATCCATTCATATGGTATGCTGGTAATATTAAATAGTAATATTTTATTTGTGATAATTCAGGTGAATCATCTAGGGGGATTGGTTGAGGCGGAGCGTGAGGAAGCCAACCGTACACCTGCTGACAAAAGAATTATGTTTTATGCGGATCATCCTTTCATCTTCCTGATCAAAAACATGAAAAGTGGTGTCATGTATCAGCTTGGAGCATTCAAACGTCCAGAAGGCAAGGAACAAAATCATGATGAGCTATGACCAGAAAATTGCTTATGCCACCTCCACTACTATCTCTCACAATTTTTTCCAATCATAATCTGTAAACAATTTACATGAAGTTGCTCAACTTTTCACTGCTTATAAAGCTGGTGCTTTTTTTGATAGCCATTTTCAGTATTCATAATTAAATTTTTGCAGTATAAATCTGGTTATAATCACTGGTACTACTTCCTCTTGAACAGATAGACAGTACATGTAGCTTTTTGATAGTTGGGGTGTTCAAGAGTTGCATTGGCCCTTATTTCCGATGAGCCTTGCATGAATCTGACAATGAAGCGTAGCCATATAGCTTGCAGCATTTTCTTAGAAATTATAGTTAACTGGGTGAGAGAGTTCAAGTTTTTTTTTTCTATAGTTTGGATGAATTACTGACGAGCTATGGGAGATGGACCTGCATGCAATCCAGAATGGTTCACCAACTTTCAGTTAAATAAGTTTTGCTCCTGATTTTGTTCTAAAGTTTCGAGCAATCGGATTTATATCTGTTCACTAGGATGACACTATACAAAAGTGTACCCACCCGATGGAATATTATCAAATATTAAAATAATCTCACAATTGCTTGCTGCACAATTCACGTGTACACCCGTAGAATTTACGGCTGGCCAACAATACAAAATCTGGACAGTTGATCAGATGTGAGAACATGCTCTTCGCCTTATATAGACAGTTTTAAAAGTCCTATCTAGGCGGTTCAATAAGAATATGAGATAATAAAAAAATTCACTGAACTGCTGTGACAAGAGTACAAGACAAACCATATTTCAAAGAATGTCTTATCCCAAGCATGACTAGGAACCTAGACTGGTATACCCTCAAATCTTCATGATCAACAACAGATATGAAATATTCATTAAGTCTCCAATCATTTGGTTTATTTGATCAAGCAAAAAAATAGATTTGTTCTGGCTTCAATTGTCATTCATTAAGAATGCTGGCTAGTAAGAGTTTGACACATCAATTAAGTCCCCAATTAACAGTTGTAATGGTTCTTGTAGTATTGAAATATTATTTTGATGGCAAGTAATTGACATGATACTGCTATTATTTATGTAGCGAGAAATTTAGATTCTTTAGGGCCAATGTTTCCCTATTCCTCTCCAAGCAGGAATTTAAATATTTTGCATGTAGTATTATTGTGAAACATAGATATGCATATGTTTAAACTATACAAAAGCCAGAAGGCTAGTTGCACATATCACAAGCAAATGTTCCATTCAAGATTGAGTAACAAATTCAAACAGGAGTTTTTATATACAGTGGGGCAATGTTCCCTCTAATTTTTTGTAGTATGTGTGCGCAGAAATTTTAGTGTGTGCGCGCTTTTTTGGAAATGACTGATATTTGTGCAAAAACCAATGAAGAAATTTCGGCGTTCTAACCGGGTAATAAGTGGGTCAACAACAAACTTTCTCAACCTGCCAACCGAGCACATTGTTACATTACATCGAAATACGTTTGTGCGCAGTAAATCTATTCGTGTGCGCACCCTCTGAAAGCTGTGTGCGCGCGCACACGCGCACACCTTAGAGGGAACACTGCAGTGGGGACAGGGGCGCAGCCAGAGGGAGGGGGGGGTTACATGGGTCGTAACCCCCCGTTTGGAATCGTTTTTTTTTAATAGTGTTACGTTTACTTACAATAATTTTATTCTTTGCGTTATCACTTTCGCGCAGCGTCCGACTTTATTAATCATGTTCACGATTCGTTATCGCTTTACGCGGCAGTGGAGCTAGCTGCCAGCGGGGGGTTACAGAAGTCACAATCTTCACTAAACATTTTTAAATATAATTGTACTACCTTTCACTTGACACAAATAGCAACGGACGTATCACACTATATAGTGCGTGATTGCCACCAGGTAAACACATGTTGATAATAAATGAAGCACAACCGGTGTTAGCAATACGATGTAATTTGCCGACGTTTCGAATTTCTATACAGAAAAACTTCATCAGGGCATGATATGGGAAGGACAAAAGTGGATACATATAGAGCAAGAAAAAGAAGAAAATGAAAAATTATCATGGCGTCAACTCTAATCTAAAAGGATGATGATAAGATAATATGTGTAAATAAACAAACTAGCGCAAGTTCAAACAAAGAGGGGACTATTTAAACAACGATTTATATACAGGCGGGAGAAGTGTGGTTTCACTATAGCCGTCAAAACTATTCCGCAAGCGCGCTCTCGCCTCGACACATTCAACGATTTCACAAGCGCGCTCTCGCCTCGCCACATTCATATTTTTAATCACATACGTTATCGTTGTTTATCGCTAATTACGAATTTTAGTTATGTAGTGTATCTTTAACCAGCGATGGCACCAGGTTCATAAGCAAATAACAGACAAAATGAATTATTGGAAATCTATGGTTCATTAACAAAGGATTGCCAAATGTGGCAGCATCGAAGAAAAAGTGTCAACAATAATATTCAATCTTCGAAAACAAAGCATTGCAAAATAATGTTCAATCTTCGATAAAACAAAATATTACAGAATAATGTTCAATCTTCGATAAAAAAATATTACAGAATAATGTTCAATCTTCGAGTAAAAAGTATCGCAAAATAATGTTCAATCTTCGAGAAAACAAAATATTACAGAATAATGTTCAATCTTCGATAAAAAAATATTACAGAATAATGTTCAATCTTCGAACAAAAAGTATCGCAAAATAATGTTCAATCTTCGAGTAAAAAGTATCGCAAAATAATGTTCAATCTTCGAGAAAAAAAATATTACAGAATAATGTTCAATCTTCGAGAAAAAAAATATTACGGAATAATGTTCAATCTTCGAGTAAAGAGTATCGCAAAATAATGTTCAATCTTCGAGTAAAAAGTATCGCAAAATAATGTTCAATCTCCGAGAAAAAACATATTACAGTATAATGTTCAATCTTCGAGATTTTTGGGTAGCAAACTCGTTTGGAATCGTCGTTCTCAATCAGTACAATACATGAGCTTGTTTTCAAACGATTGTAATCGTTTTATGAAGTTATAAATACGGGAACATCAAATATATTTATTTTGGAAATGAAATTTCGTGACGCACTCAATAGTTTATGAATCATTGGCATTTGGCAAATACAGGGGGAATACTGCAGCAAAACGCTGGATCTCGAGTGGGCGTTAACGAATCAAGTTGCCGCAATGAAGCGTATCGCGTCAGACACTCCTCATTGGTCAAGGCTTTGGTTGCGCATCATGGTATGTTAGTCGTTGGGCAAATATATATCATTAATTTATGCTATTTCTTCATGTTTCATGATTGCTAATATTTCATTCTGTTCTTATTTTCCATTTTTGCGTTATTTCAGTTAAAATCATGTGTGGCATTTTATTTAACCGTTGACAATGGGGTAATAATCGGCGATTACTAAAAGGTTGAAATGGGACATGCAAAAACAAAATAAACGAATTGACGCCTGTCAAAGGGGGCGGGTTCTGGCGACAAAGAGCCACATGTGTCGGTGTTTCTCTATAATCGGCATCACTTTGAAACTCTAAAACGCAAGGACACCCCTCGGAGTGTAGACTTGCGCATATGGAAATATTTGATTACGATTGCTGAATAAGCGAAAAAAACAAATTTATTACAAACTTATTTTCTTGCTTGAAACAACGATAAACCAATTTAACCCTGTTGCCAAAAATAATAGCATGTATTATTACAAACTGGTAATAATATGTTAATAAATCGCCTCTAAAAGTAGAGAAGCGTTCTGTGCAGATATCACAGGAATTTAAATTCGCGACGAATTCACTTTCAGTAATATAGCTAACGGCGCATTGAAATGAAAAGTTGAATATTCATGACCGAAGAGAATGGTCGGCGATTGCTGAAAGTAGGACATGCAAAGAAAGGCTAATGAGACATAGCGCCGCACATGTTGTTTTGCCATCATCGGAGCATCTCTTCAAAGACCTATAAACGCGTTCTTATTTCACCCCCCCCCCCCCCCCCCCCCCCCATGAAAAAATCATGGCTGCGCCCCTGAGTGGGGAGGAATGGAGGATTTGAAAAATAGACCAAAAATTGCACCAAAAAAAGATTGGAAACCACTTCACTAAGGCTTCCCTATAACAATGTACTATTGTCAGCTTGAACTGTCAGGATGATAAGTTGCTTGCTGAATGTTAACAGTTTTTAACAATTCACAAATATCATCATCTCTGAATCTATCTGCAAACGAATCTATCATGCCTGAATGGGGGGCAGGATAGGAAACCAAATTAATTTTTTCACTTTTATTTATGGTGTTATCTTGAACAAACAACTTTCCTGGTTGACGTCGTAAGATGACGTTCTGTCTCAGTTTTAACATGTCAGGTTGTATGTCAGATCCTACAGTTGCATATTTCTGCCATATGACTCTGGCAGTCTCACAATCGCCATGCGATTTGTAGACTTGCAGTTTGCACAAGAAATCACCAATTACTTTTTGACCTTTGGTCTCTATGAGTGAACCATCAAGAGTGATAAGAGCATCTGCCTTTCCGTCATTTTTGCATGTAGTGTGCATAACAGTCACAATACCAACCTCTGTTACGTTGTAAACGTACGTTTGTCGTATATTTTGCCACTGTATGCAGTGCATCGTGCTCTGCCTTGCATCCAATCATTGTAGACCCATTATTACCCTTTGTTTGTAGCGTAAATTAGTATTATTGTCTATTGTCTGGTTTAGCGTTTCCCTTTCGGTCATTTTGCATCACGTATTCGTCGTGTAAAGAGTCGCAGATATTTGTCTGTATTGTGGACTGTTTATTTATCTGTCATATATTGTAATTGTATTAGCCTCCCGGATCGGAAAACGTTTGAAAACCGCTGTTCTTTGCCAAGTACATAAAGAAGAAGTGATTTATGCACGTGTCTTGTTTGTGGACAAAGGGGCTGAGAGTGGCGCGTTCGATACGTTTTCATTGTGTCTCGTCGATATAGATTCCGGGCTATCAAAAGACGTGACATAAAAGTTTTCAAACGTGCTTCAAAATTCAAACGATTTCAAGTCTCCAAACATAATCTGTGAAGTTTTCAATGATATTAACGTTAATACCAAAATTCTCAAGTTTTCAACCAAAGGGTTTCAAACATTAATTCGGGTTCTCAATAATGGCAACCGGTGGTAGGTCGGATGACAAACATCAGGCAATGATTAGCAATGCTCCTGGCAGTTTTAATGAATTTAAAACTCATCTAGATGTTTGCAGGAGTTCCAGTGACGTTAGCGACGTGCGTTCTTCAGCGTCATCGACTTTCTCCGTCCGGAATGCAAGAGTGAAGTTGGAGCTGGCACGCCTTAAGGCCCGTCAAGAAGAAGAACTCTCAGCTTTAGAAGACGACTTGCGTAAGCTTCAGACAAGACACGCTTTACAGGCTGCTGAAACAGAATCAAAGGTTTGGGAAATGAGCGATGACGAATTTTTGCGGTGGGTAACAGTAGATAGAATTAGGCACGACAATAGCGTGAAATCCCGTGATTTCCCACCTAAATCACAGCTCATTGATAACGGTCGTGAAAATACTCCACGGCGTTTGCCGACTTTGCCTACACACACAGCTGATAGTAGCTCAGCTAATCCTGTGCCTCCACGTTTGAACCATGCTTTACATCGCAGAACTGTCGATCTACCCAAACCAGAAATTGCAAAATTTTCAGGTGATCCAATGGAATATTATTCCTTTATCCGCAACTTTAAGGCCCATGTTACAGATCTTGTAGATGATGATAACGTACGTCTGAGTTATTTGTTACAGCTGTGCCAGGGCGAAGCGAAAAATGCCATTGATCATTGCTCAATGATGGAACCGAGTCGCGGATATCGCGAAGCTATGAGAGAGCTGAAGAATGAATATGGTAAAGATCGTGTCATTTCCCGCACCTGTTTGGGCAGGTTGAAGCGTGGTCCGAAGTTGAACTTTGACGACGCGAAAGGTATGCAAGCGTATGCGCGACTGATGCGGAAATGTGGCTTAGTTCTTGGAGAAATCAGTGAGTACGACAATCTTAATAATTTTGACAATTTGCTGGCCATTGTTAAACGATTGCCACCAGAGTCGCAAAACGCTTGGGATTTCAAAGTGGCAACAATTTTAGAAACGGAGGATCGTGAAGCTAGTTACAACGACCTCTCTAAATTTGTCACCGAGCAAGCTAATGTTTCAAGATCAGATTTTCGTTTTGCCCGAAGAGATAGAAGGCAATCAAATTATTATGAAAATTCTAAGGCGAAAGGTAGTGCTTTTGCTATTTCTGCTAGTGGTTCAAATTGGCACTGCCCGTGTTGTAATTTCTCTCACGAATTATTCAACTGTAAGAAATTTAAAGTCCTTTCATGGTACGAACGATATGACGTGGCTAGACGGAATCAGTTGTGCTTCAAATGCTTAAGACGAGGGCATATGTTTAGACAGTGCACCCAGAATGAAAGTTGCCCCATTCACGATTGTAAGTATCCGTTCCATGATGTTTTGTTGCATCGCGATTTCGAGACACCTACACGGCGAGATAGTATTAGTAAACAGACTTGTTCCGTCGGTACCTCGATGAACCATGCGGATCACGACGTTCACGCTAATAAATTGGCGCCCGCAAAGCAACAAGGGAACACCGGTGTTTACATGAATATCGTCCCGGTGACAGTAACTGCTGGCAACAGGGCTTTTGATACATACGCTCTTTTGGATTGCGCTTCTACAACCACCATGTGTAGTGTTAAATTGATGAACAAATTAAATCTAACCGGGGTGCCTATAGATGTTACATTGCAAACTGTTGGTAATCGTCCCAAATGTGTTAAAGCAAAGAAGTTGTCCCCTCTACTCGTTAAAGAAATTGACGGACATGACGAATGCATTGAATTGCCCAATGTATTGTGCGTCAGTAACTTGCCCATAAAGCCCAATAAGCTACCCTCGCGCAGTTCCTTGCGTAAGCTATCCTATTTGTCTGATATCGACTTTCCTCGAATACACGACGGTGAAGTGACTTTGCTGATAGGAGCGGATGTTCCCGAAGTGTTTGTGTGGGAGGAATTTAGAAAGGGTCGGAGTCAACAGCCGATTGCGGTGAAAACCCCTCTGGGTTGGTCTCTTATGGGTCCGTCTCTGACCGTCTATGAAAACACTTCCATTAATTTCGTTGATACAAATCCTTTGGCATCGCAGATTGAGAGACTTTGGCGTACGGATTTTTCTGACGTCCCCAGTATTTGTGACACTAAAACTTCCCGCGAAGATAGAATAGCGCGTAGTTGCATGGAAGACAAACTCAAATTTGTTGATATACATTACGAACTACCTTTATTGTGGAAAATCAATCATCGCGAGATACCATGTAATCAGAAAGTGGCGGAGAATCGCCTTCGTCAGTTAAAGCGACGTCTTTTAAAAGATGACACATTGCACCAAAAATATATTCAGACATTGAATGATTATGTTGATAAAGGATACGCTCGTAGAGCTGACAGTCCTAGGTCGCCGAACATCTATCCAACAAAATGGTTATTGCCACATCCTGTGATAAACCCAAAGAGCCAGACGACTTCATTGACGCATTGAGACGCTTTACTGGACGCAGAGGTCGTCCTGTTCACATATATTGCGACAATGGAAGCAATTTTGTAGGTGCTTGTCGCGAATTGAAAGAATCAATTAGCAAATGGAACGAGCAAAGTATTGCAAACTATCTGCGTCAACGTGACGTAGAATTTAACTTTAATCCTCCATACGCCAGTCATATGGGTGGCGTTTTTGAAAGAATGATTAAATCAACTAAACGAATTCTATCTGTATTGTTGACAGGTCAATCGATTACTCATGAGAAGTTGGAGACACTACTAGTTGAAGTGGAATCGATACTGAATTCCAGACCGATAACTCCAGTGATAATGGACCACTCAGCTGATGAACCGTTGACGCCCAACCATCTACTACTTGTTGGTTCGTCACCAAATGTATCACCAGGTGTATTCACGAAGCGTGATTGCTACGTTCGACAGCGATGGCGCCAGGTACAATATCTGGCTGATGAATTCTGGCGTCGATGGATAAAAGAGTACCTGCCAACAATAACACAAAGGTCAAAATGGATGAAAGGACGTGATAACTTCAAAGTCGACGATATGGTTCTGCTAGTTGATGAATCGATTCCTCGCGGTCGATGGACTGTTGGAAGGGTTATAAATACCTTCCCAGACAAACATGGACTCGTCCGCTCAGTGTTGGTGAGAACCGGCACAAATGTTGTCAGACGACCCATTACTAAACTATGTCGATTTCTAGAAGACCAAAAATAGTGGATCGAATTATTGTTTCATTTACAACGTTTAATTTTTTAGAATATATTCCCTGGGTCATATATTCGGGTGGGGGTATGTTACGTTGTAAACGTACGTTTGTCGTATATTTTGCCACTGTATGCAGCAGTGTTCACTATTAGCGCACTTTTTTGCGAAAATTGCGAAGCACTTTCGCAACTTTTTTTAGGGACTGCGAAATAGCACTTTTTTCCGATTTTGAAGAGAAATAGCACTTTTTTCCGATTTTGAATGGAATAAAAATTCAAAGCTAACAAATATTTTCAAGTATTAAGTTGACAAATAAGTAACATACTAGTACTTTTGTAACTCAATTCTGCATATCATAACGATATTTACCGGAATTCTAACCTATGAGATGCAGACATAGGAGATAAAGCTTTTGCATTAACGGCAAAATTCTTGTTTATAATATGATTATTATACAAGCATACCGATTCCGCTTCTCCCGCAAAAACGCTCCGCGTCTTTGAAACCAGATGTTGGAATACTACCAGTGCCTTTCTTTGAACGAAAGTGGTCATGTGACTATCAATGATATCGTTGAATTCAAAATGACTATAAAAGTGTTAGTAAAGTGTTATAGTCACTTTGGATGTATTGTGACCAAAGTGCACGATTTTCAAATCAGACGAAACTTTTAGCAGCATGTCACAGATTTGCAAAATCACCAAATTCACAAAATACCATTAAGTGCCATTTTATTGTAATCACAATGTTGAAAGCACGTGGCATTTTGCGATATTTACACAACTATTTCTCATTGATATGCGAGTACGGGTGGGCAAAATTCAATATTTTATTGAATTGAATATTTTTAACGAGTACCAAATAACAAATATTTTTGGAACGTCGGTTGAAACATTAAAAAATCGGCAACAAAGCCTTTTTACTGGTTAATTCCGTTGTAATCGCTAATTGTTCTTGTCACCGATCGTTTTGGCGGCGATATCCAGGTTTTGTTAATCTATATTCCCGCCCTGTCTTTTTTACAAATATGAATTCTTGCGGGTCGGCGGACATCGAAGTTTTATATTTCGGGTTTACCCGTTTGTTCACATCGGCAACAGCTGTTGAAGACATTGAGGACTCAAATTAACATTTGCGTTGGCTTTAATATTGCCTATCAAGATTTGTAAATTTACGGCCCCAATTTTATGCGAATGGTAATATTATTGTCGATACCGTGATGCTGATATTTATTAAGACGATAATTAACTTTCTCATGTTTTTCTATGGTGATAAACTTGGCAAATCTGAAATTGTGCCAATCCTGAATGTTGATTTAAAATAGTGATTGAATAATTCGGCAATAAAGGCATTTCTGCGTGGTCATAGGACGAGATAACGTTAATGAACAGCACTTCTTTTACAGGATATTTTACGTATGCGACTTAATGCTGAAAAGATTGGACTCGAGTGCTTTTTTTTTTCGAGTGCTCGAATGTCTAATAGAGGTCAGGCGCTAATTGTAACTAATTCCCTCAAGTTTCAACATGTTTTCAACAAAACAATACCCCGGCGATAATTATAGCTAAAATGTTATCGAGCAATTCACAATTTTATTTATGGAATTTGAAAATTCACCAGTTTCTTGACGATATTGATAATGTCACGCCCTAATTATTAGTGCAAAAAATACTCCCCTTCTTCCCCGGCGGTTTGGCGGGTTCTTTGTTCCAATCTTCAGAAATTTCTGACACGGGGGATATAGAATACTGAATCCGGAGGGTTGAATTCCTGTCGACTTACTGGTGATTTTCCGTTTTGGAATGCGTGGGACATTCTCTATTTTAAATTAAATGACGTTTCGCGGGCTAGAGTTCTCCCCGAAAATGATGTGTACCAGACGTTAGTTAGACGATAGATAAAACATTAGATTAATATATTTCATGACGCCCCGTTTTCGAAAATACAAAATTATATCGCAAAAAAATGCGTTTTGATACATTTGGAATGAAACATTATTTACGGTTAATTCAGATCATATTTTACTCTTCATGACACCCGGTATCCGAAAATACAGTTGTATTGCAAAAAATGTGTTTTGTTACATTTAAAATAAAACATTTTTGCGATTAATTTAGATCGTATTTTATTTTTCAGGACACCCGTTTTCGAAAATACAAGGTTATATCGCAAAATGTGTTTTGTTACATTTAAAATAAAACATTTTTGCGATTAATTTAGATCAAATTTTACCCTTCACGGCAATCCGTTTCCGAAAATACAAAGTTTTATCACAAAAAAATGCGTTTTGTTACATTTATTTTGCATTCCCAACAAAATACATATTTTCCCTAATTGAAGTCGTCGATGAATCTGTTCCTGTCGGTCAAGCTTGACACACGTTTGGACGAGTGTGGGGCGGTTTTTTGGTCGACGATAAATTAAAAAGTTGCCACACGTTATTTGTATAACGATAATTACTGAAAAATTAGATTTTATAATAGAAGTGAATTTGTCTCAAGATGGTATTTTACGATTCTTGCCCATAGAAAATAAACACGCTGACAGGCTTGGTTATAATTGATATTCGTTTAATTTATTTTACACTATTAATAAACGCGCCACACCAAGTGCGGCCATATAAATTGCAGTCGCATCCGTATGGACTGTATGTTTTTGGCGCTCTCACATTAATTATAATTTTCAACAAAACAATACCCTGACGGTCATTGAAGCTGAATTCGTTACCGAGTAATTCACAATTTTATTTACGGAATTTGCAATTTCAAAATCTCACTTGACGATTTTGATGATGTCATGCCCTAATTATTACTGCTTAAATGCCTCAAAATACAACAAATGTAATCATTTTCGACGATAACAGGCGCAACAAAACGAAATTCGCGATTGTTGCGACTCTCTCTGTTTTTACAATTTTAACATCCCGCCGGCCATGTATGGTCGAATAAAATGTTCAAATATTCGAAACATGACTTGGCCAAGGATGGAAGGGATCACTAAAGAGCTAATAGAAAGTACATACGCGAGGGTATGATATTATTATCGAGAATATTTGTGAGCATATCACAGGACGGAAATATTTTGCACCCGGCTGTTTGTTGGCAGAACAACGATACGCTAAAGTTAATTGCTCGAATACAGGGAAGTATTTATTTATCATCTCACTTGCGAACATCGAGGTTTGGGCGGAATTGTACGATCATGTTGTCTTTCTTAAATAATAACTTTTTCAATAAATGTTCATTTTACTTTTGCGTCTTTATTATATGTCGGGTTTTCATTAATTTTAAATTCGAAATTGTCCGAAATACTCCAACAGGTGTATAAGTACAATAATAATAGTACTTACCAGGGAAGTTTAATACACACGATGTGTTAAGGGCGTCGTAACTCCCGTTTTTTAATTTGATTGTTTTACATTCTGCTTAAAAAACAACGTCGTTTTGCAGTCATCTAACCTAACTCTCGCGACCAAATCTTTTTTGTTTTGTATGGCATCGTCTTGGCGACGAATTTATTGCCGACTGAGTTTTAATTATGTTTTAGGATAAGTTATTTTCTGTTTGTTGGTTTCTAAACTTTACAAACGTGGGTAGCAATTACTATTAATGTGAGATTTGTGCATATGAACGATTGAACATCGCGACTGGATGTCCGATATCTGAGAATGCGTATATCAGCGTTCATGTGGTCGAATAAAAATTATTTATCAAATGGATTGGTATTTCGAGACACTCTCAAAATTATTTGGGATCCACTATCATATCATTCGTTTATTTTTTATATTCATGTTTTTTTTCAAGAATCACCCTGGTTATATTTCGTGTACCTTCGCAAAAGAAAACTCTTTGGTGTCATCGTTCCTATTAGTGTAATTGAAATATATGGAAACCTCGCAAGTGGCGTTGTGATGCAAATATTTGATACTAGGTCAGCAGCATTACAAAGAGTGCTATTTATGAATGCTGAAAGTACATGACATTACTAAACATTTTGCCAATATATGATGTTTTCTGCCTGATTTAAACTAACTCGCACGCAAAACAAGGCATGTCGACAGCTCTGAAATAGTATAATATAAATGTAAATGAGAAATTAGGTCACGCTAGCTCACGAAAGGGGAGGATTTTCAAAGTGATCTTGTGTAACATTTCGGAGAAAAAAGTTTAAAAGGAAGTAGGTCAACCTATCTCCTAAAACAGGGGAGTATCCTGTGTAATATTTCGGAGGGGGGGGGGGGGGGGCGACTTTCAAAGTGGTTCAAAATCACAAATTAATAATTATCAGATTAGGTTTAGGGATAAATCGAAAAGTTGAATTTCCAGCGCACCTAACCCTAATTAGTTGATTGCTATTTATATTTTGGGGGGGGGGGGGGGGAATTGTTTTGCACGGGATTTGTACAAATGATCCACCCTGTAACTAATATGGTTTCCAGCCTACGTGTATCAATCGTTGTCTGTTAGATGGAAGGAGTAACAAATGTGAAAGCCTTTGCTGTTCACGCGAGTAAGCAACTGACATCGTGATACATTGCATGAAAGTTTTGTTCGCGGCAAGTGTTAGCAGATGTCTTTTCGTTGCCGATGAATTCGCTTGTTTTAATTAAACATGAATTCGCTTAAAGGGAACTCGGTTAACGGAAAGGCTTCTCTTTAATTCATAATATTAACCGGAGGAGCGCTTTTTCGAGTATCTATGTCGTGTTAAATGGGTTATATGAAAGGCTAGAGCACCTAACTTGTTAAAATCGGCAAAAGCACTTTCGCACTTTTTTTTTCGACTGCGAAGCACTTTCGCACTCATAATTCGCTTAGAGTTAACACTGGTATGCAGTGCATCGTGCTCTGCCTTGCATCCAATCATTGTAGACCCATTATTACCCTTTGTTTGTAGCGTAAATTAGTATTATTGTCTATTGTCTGGTTTAGCGTTTCCCTTTCGGTCATTTTGCATCACGTATTCGTCGTGTAAAGAGTCGCAGATATTTGTCTGTATTGTGGACTGTTTATTTATCTGTCATATATTGTAATTGTATTAGCCTCCCGGATCGGAAAACGTTTGAAAACCGCTGTTCTTTGCCAAGTACATAAAGAAGAAGTGATTTATGCACGTGTCTTGTTTGTGGACAAAGGGGCTGAGAGTGGCGCGTTCGATACGTTTTCATTGTGTCTCGTCGATATAGATTCCGGGCTATCAAAAGACGTGACAACCTCCATCAAAACTCTGAGAATGACATATCTTGCTTGCATGAGAGCTTGCCTCCATGTTTTATTTTCTGGGGTGTAGTGCAGAAGTCCTTGAACTCCTGCCCAAACCATATTTAGCCAATTGACATAAATGATATCATCGGCAGATTATCCTTCATGTCCAAAAATCTTGAGTGCATCCCTGTTGAGGCACGGGTATAATCCCACACATTCTGCCCTACATTCCTCATATGGTGAGGAAAGTTCAACAAATTTGCTATCCCACGTTTCACCAGATTTGCACCATTTTTCGACTAATTTATTTGTCAATGGATTGATGACTTTCTCTTTATCAAAATTCATGGTTCCATCTTCCTTTGTGCGAAACAATTTCCCACTGCCGAGTCCTAACAACTCATGCAATCCAACTTGAACTTCAAAAGATTTACTTTTGTAATCCTTAAAATAGCCTTCATCGGAAAGAAACCATACTTTTTATTCTACAGGATACGCTGCAGATAACACATTCTCAAGTGATACATTCTCGAATCCTTCCGACTGACGAGTGTCATCATAGTTTGGTATATTGATACCAGCAGGGATACCACTAGAGAACGACCACATGAGTGTGAAATTTGTTGCAAAACATTCACTCAAAAGAATCACTTGACAGCCTTTTACGATTGCATTTTTACGATGAGACACAAAGTCAACGTAAAAGTGAAGATTGCGAAAAAGTATTCTTCGACATGCGGAGTAAAACTATTCACATGAGACAACACACAGGGAAAAGACCATATAAATGCGATGAGTGTGGAAAGGGCTTTTGTGACAAAAGTAACTTGAGAAAACATATGAATCGACATACAAAAAAATTTGTCTGTGAAATCTGTGAACGGCAATTTGGCTGCAAGTCTCATCCTAATCACCATATGCTTACACATACAATTAAGAAGAGATTTGGATGCACAATTTGCGATAAGTTATTTGCACGTAAAGAGAATTTAAAGTTGCACATGAGAAGACATACTAATGAATATCAATTCAAATGTGAAATATGTGTGCCGTCATCAAGGCGCAGCAATGCGAACTGAATATTCATATGCACGGGTGAAAAACCGTTTACCTGTAAATTATGTGGAAAGACATTCAGTCAACAAGGTAGTCTGACTGTTCCTTTGCAAACAGTACATTCCAACGCAAAGCCTTATGAATGTGAGATATGTGGAAAGAGATTTGCCGTACAAGCATATGTCAACGCCCATATAAAGCGTAACCATTCGAAATGCAGACGTGGTTCAAATACAGACAAAGTTGAACAAGAACGTATTGATCACATGTATTCAGAGAGCACTGTTATTCCTCATGAGTTCGATCAAAACGAAGAGACGTCGCAGCCTAAATTACAAACACCTCAAGTAATTGAAATCAAAGAAGAGTTGCACTCAGGATCTGATCACAAATAACTTGATTATATGCGCAAGGTGTTATGAACATGCTCACGCCATTTATTCACTTATGCCACACTTCTGATAGACGAAGGTTTTGCCTGGGACATGAACCTCTTTCAGGAAAAATACTCTTTGATACACAACTGATGTATTTGAATCAGAATGTTTGTCAGTGAATAAGATTTGATATTTTTCCTATGGTTAGAATACATATTCGGTCCTCACCACCATTCATGATTTGGAATAACAGCAGCAAATATCAAGCGCAACTCGTACGAAGAAAACTTCAAAATGAACTAGTTATCGTGTAGTGCAGGGGTTCTCAAACTTTTGGTGTTGCGGAGCCCCTGAAAAGGTTGACTATTATTCGCGGAGCCCCAAAAGAAATGTTAAAATAGGAGCTTTCCAATAAATATTCCTGAGTAAGTTAAAAGTACTTAACTTAATTTAAATGCTAAACCTTTTTTTAATGGGGTTAATGCAAGTCATAAATAAATCAAAAATTCCAAAGATAAATTATATATACTCTTACTAAAGCTGTAAATTTGACACTTGACAAACATATTAATAAACATGAGAGCTGTGCTCAAATATATGGACACGTTAACCAGAGCGAAGCAGTATTTACCTTTGACGCCACCGGTACCCACAAAAAATTCCGAGTTTCGCGTAGAAATAATTTACAGAATCAAACCGGACAGCCAGTGTTCCCATAGATAAAATAATACAGCGAAATTTTAAACGAAATATCAGATTTCATGCGAAATTTAGAAATAAATAAAAGTAATAGCCTTCTGGCAAAAAAATCAATCTTTACTCACTGAAAATTTCAAAGCAATTGGTCCAGTAGTCAAAGAGAAAAACGATTTTTTTTTAAAAAAAATGATGGAGACAAATAATAATAATAATAATAACAACAAAATTTTGAAACGATCGTTATGTCCACTATGTGTCCAACTAGGGGTCAAATCTTTTCCCTTTTGACATTTTCGGAAGACTTAAAAGGCCGCTAATAACGTGCGCGATTGCATCTTATTACAATAACCGATAGTTTTCGTCAGCATGGCATGTTTTTAAACATCTTTACGCCGGTGTTTATTCTCCCTAAATCAAAAATTTTCTTCGGCATTTACATGCATTGTTCCACAATGCTTTTTTGTTCTCGTGGGAAATTATGAGTTCAATATGAAATACATGTTACCATATAGTCATCGGCGACGAAATGCTAAAAATAATAATTAATAATAAAGAGGTAAATCCGCAACTCAAATTTCTTGATTGAAAAACGGCATTCTAAAATATTAAAACTTAAAATAAAAGATCACACTATAAGTTTGGTTTTAGCAGACTCACGTCAGATTAAAAACGCTTTACGCTTTTATAGGCATTGTAAATCACAAAATTTGGTGTAATGTTAGGTTTTCTTTGGTTATTCATCGTATAGTAACTGCGAAATCGGAACACAGTCAATTGTGTGCGCGATATACCTTTTTTTTATTCTAAAACTACCGACAGAGCCGCATGCATTAAAATAAATTTCAATCGTATTTTGCCCAGATCTTGTGATTTTTTAAACGGCGATATCTTGCTTAATAGTAATCTCGAGTGCAAAAGAACAGATCAAGTTTGACAAATTTCAGATCGCAAAAATACGACTCCAATTTATTTATAGTTAGCAGTTTATCACGTATTTTATGTTATTTTAGAATAGTATTCTTTCATTTTAGTAATCCTAATAGTAATCTCGAATGAAACTTGAGTAACTATGAGTACAATTGAATTATTACGACAAGACACTTTAAATGCTCGCATCGGCCATGCATTGAATATTTTACGCAACAGAAATCTCGTTATCCGTTTTTTATAATCGCAATGAATGTTGCGCGGAAATTTCCGATTCAAATCCCCACTTCTTGAGAATCCTGGCTGCGCTCCAGCTTATAAATAATGTCATTTTTTAATTCCGCCTCTTTGCCATATTTCGAGGCTATATTGTTGTCAAATTTCATCAAAGCTGTTATTGCTTCTTTGAAAAGTTACAAAACTATAGTCATTATTTTGAAAAGTAATCGAATAGCTCGCGGAGCCCCTGGGTTTCTCTCGCGGAGCCCTGGGGCTCCGTACGGAGCACTTTGAGAACCTATGGTGTAGTGTATATAAATATTTTTGGCGCTTCCGAAGTGCACCAAAATGGCGCACAGCCTGAACACTAACCCGGTACACATACTATGTTCGGGTTGTGCGCCATCTTGGTGCACATAATTCTGGAGATCCATATTTTTTTTATTGTTGACTCAAAAGTGTATTTTAAATTGAAAAGAATGTTAAATTATGTGTTTATGTATACTACTGCAATAAAAGCCACCACGGTGGCCTTGTACAACAGCTTACTACATAAACGGTGGAGGAGGGGGGTGTACGAGCTTTGCATGCAAAATATGAAAACAAAATAATGAAATTGGACTATTGGCCATTGTGGTCTATCTCGCACAAAACATTGCCTCACATGCAAGTCTGCGGTTCAACTCAAGACTTGGCTCATATAGGCAAATGGTTTAGGTAGACTCATTACTTTTTAGTATGAATCAGAGCGTATTATTATTGGGTGGTTTCAATTAAAATGGGTTCCACAAGCAAATCGTATGAAGGGGGCGGGGTTGGTAACCACCGATCTTGTTGTTTAGCACACATTTAGACCGATCGCGGTCAGGATAAATACCATCAGTTAGTAACGGCAAACGGCGATTGTTTCGTAGCGGGATAATGGCATTTGTATGTAGAATGAAAGGGAGTGATTTATGCGAATAAAATTGCATTGGTGTCAAAATTAGAAGAAGTCCGTACCACCACCTCAAAACCAAACACCCAAAAAAATTATTTGTCGTCGTCCAAATGCGCGAGGGACACGACTCAAAGAAAATTTTGGTGACATTGCTATCAATATACTTCGGCTGTAGTGAGCACTGATATGGACGGTTTGTCTATTTACAGCGAGCGGTGAATTTTATATAAGGTAAAATGTGTTTCGTAATTTTGGTTTGTTTATTCCGGTCATCTACATTCGAATATCGGTTCTCCTCGTCAAGCATGTACCAGATCTTGCGCTCTGATCGACATCGATGTTTTCTTTATTTCTCGAAGGGCCGCGAGTTTTGCCCAACAATATCGAAAGCTATGGTGGTCATTGGTCGAGGAAAATTATAGGAATAAATTTGCAATCCAAATCTAATTCAATATCATTATTATCTTACGTGTAGGCTTTGATCATCCTTATCGCCAATAAGTACAATATCTTTGCTACTGGCTTTTTTTCTGTTTGTACTTTGCAATCGTGTGTATGTTATTTTTGCGTTAAATAAAATTTCTGAAATTTAGTCACTGCGTAAAAACGTGTTTAGATATTCGCGATAGCTTTGTGCAATCCAAGCGTTTGATTCAGCGACGCGCAAATGCTAACGTAAATCAGAACTGGTATATATATATATATTTGAGTATGGGGCCCGCAATGCGTTTCCTCATCTGAAAGTTGCCCGCGGCACAAAAAGGTTGGACATGCCTGTAATTATTTCATGATACTCAGACAATCTCACGGGATTGAGATAAACCAAACCACTAATACTAAAATACAGCTTCACAAATGATTTTCGAGTTTATGAGCTTTACATGAATGATATGGAAACAAAATAGTAAGTCATTATTGGGTGTTTTCAATCCAAATGGGTTCCATAAGCAGCAAATCGTATGAGGGGTTAAGGTTGTGAAAGTTGGTAACGACTGATCTAGTAGTTTAGTACATATTTAGACTGATTGAAGCATGCAATCAGGTTGCAAATCATCAGTTAATACGGGTATAAAGAGATTGTTTTGGACAGGGCTGTTGCAATTACCCATTCAAACCATAGTATCTATAATAGGGATGGCGAACCACTGATCGTCGAGTCACATAGTAACCCACCGCGATCACGGAATAACGCAAAAACATACTAATATTTTAATGATAATAAAAACAGCTTCAATATAATTTTACATGAAACGAATTGTTATAAGTGTAGTGGCAATTATTATAAGTGTATTGAGCTGGTTTAGTAATTTTCGAAACCCCCAATTCGGACGACGTATCTGGGTCCATGTATAATCTTATGTAGCTACTGGTTGTCACATCTAGCCCAGTGATCGACAAACTTTATGTACCTGCGGGCCAAACATTCACTTTTCCGGTAGCGTGTGGAAAACATATAATTCTATAAGAGTGGAGTTCCCGTCCAAGCTCTTAGAACCACAAAAAGGATTTACCGCTACATTATGAAGTTTCCTCTGTAATTTATTTTCGCACATGAATCTGCGTTTATAAAGTTCAAAAATACACAAACACATCGAATATTTATAAGATTAGCAAGTTTCCCGTTGATTTTATATCTGTGGCCCACATCTTTCTGTTCTATAATATAAAAAAAGTTTGATCAATTCATTAAAAAATGTTTGCCCTTCCTGTCATGGACCCGTCTTCTTCATCTCTCGTATAGACTGTTTGTTATCATCCCAAATATCAATGAATGATCGCATTTCGTTGCACTTCGAGTAATTGTCACCGAGATAGGTCAATGATCTCTCTTTCCGTGTGTTGTTAAATATACACAACGGATTATCGAACACGTAAGTGGATCTTTTTAATATTATGTTGTTCTTGTTCCTTGTCAGAGGACCAATCCCTTTGAGACTTTCAGTGCTTGAGGATTGAATTTTTCGCTAGAAGGCTATTACTTTTATTTCTTTTAAATATTCCGTTAAGCTGTATGGGATCCGTTTTTTGTGTGCTGTAACGTACAAAAATTGCCACCATGTGGCGGTTCCGCCAACGCATATGAGCACAACGTGTCCATATATTTGAGCATGACTCTCCTGTTACTAATATATAGATTTCTCATTGTTGCATTGCAAAATACAATCTTTCGAAAAGAACTTTCGATAATGTGATTCTAACTTGAGGTCCGGTTATCTAGCACAGGGCTTGCCAAACTTTTGAGCTCGCGACCCCTTTTAATATATTTTTTTCGCGGTCCTTGTTCACGTTAATAATGCAGTTCGAAATATGCATTTCAATACTTTTTTTTTTTAATTCTCAACTTTTAGTAGCCTAGTCAATAACAAAAACAAGCATGTATTTACTCAGATTAACGTTACTCGATTATTCAGTGTAACAGGTGCAAATGCTTTTTGCTGCATGGCCAGCCAAGCCGTGGCTCAATGTTTGTTTATGCAGGCCTACATGATGAATTACGATGCCTGGCCACCGGCATGGTCCTTATCCGGAATTGTTCACTCTTACTGATTAAACTAGCATAAGGCAGTGCGGCGCCAAATTATCAAGGAAAACACACCTACACGGAAAATATGCTGCTCCAAAATAAAACACAATCATCGTTGATATTTACTTTATGCCGTTTGAGGGCTACAAACATGTAGGCCTAAGGAATGAAGGCAAAAGGTTAACTTTTTTTTTTTTTTACCTCTGCCTGGTTTTTCTTTAAAATGCTATAAAATCACTCGTGTTCGATAAACTCAGTTCAGCAAATGGATAAATACAGACTACGAAATTGCAACTTGCAGGGTTTACCTCTTCTGTTACAATAGACCCTACGTAACAGAAAGTAAACAACATAGAACGGTAAAATGAATTTGATCATTCTCATCATTTGCAACAATGAGAAACAATAAGACATTTACAATGAATAAAATCGAGGCGCACTTCGCCTCCGGGAACCGCTAGCTTAACGATTAAAGCCGGCATTGTTATGCAAGCACGCGCAAATCGGGTCTTACGATCAAAATATGCAATATTATGCGAGCGCGATGATTCTACCGTGTTTCTCCGAAAATAGGACCAAGCCTGGATTTTAAAAAACTCCGATGGAAGTTTGTCGTTTCAATTTTGCTAGGGTGTCGTAAAGTTTCGCATTTCGTGAATATTTCAACCAACCCATATCTTCTACTTTTACTGAAAAAAGGGAAGATTAAATCGATCTTGCCTGTGATGGTGTTATATTAAAAAAGGTTGATTCTGAAAATTCGGTTTTATGTAAATAAAGATTATTTTTCCTTGGTTCAAAAATCGTTGCGCACTCCTATCCCCTTTGCGATTTCGTATTTATATGAAGCAGGGTTTTTACCATGGTTATCATAAATCAAAACGTGCTATTCATAAGTAAATGGAAATCGGTATTCATATTTTGTATATTAAAAAATATCATTATTCTCTACATCCCCCCAAAATAGACCCTAGTGCTATTTTCAAAAGAAAATTAAAGACACTGTCTTATTACCGGGGAAACACGGTATGATGATGTATTCGCTCGGAAATTTTTGTTTTACACTATTTTTAATAATTGTATTTCGAATCAAGAGTCTGAAAAAGTACAATAAATATAGTACCTTGTTTTCTTTGCGGCCCCTAAAATTTGTTTCGCGGCCCCTAGTTTGGGAAGCCCTGATCTAGCATGTTCCAAAAGATTCGATAATCTCCAGACACTCGGTGAGGGAAAATATACTAACAAATTTTATTAAAGACCAGTATTACTTAGTCAAATATGGCATGTTATGGTGGATTTTTCGTCATATTTCGATATTAATAGTTTTGGTATTGCAGCGATAGTATTCCAATTTCAAATAGCTAAATTAGTTTGACGCGAAAAAGTCAAGATAATGAAGTATAAACAAAACCGTATTCAACTTCAGTGTAATAATACAAGCTTATCTTAGGTGCAATGCTATCTGTAATATTAAATGAAAAAAAGATAAAGAATGCTTATTTTTAGAGTGCTCGCGTTCACAAAGAGTCTAGCGCCATGGACGATAGATAAACTTTGAGCCTTCCCGTTCTCGAGGAATCTAGCGCTAAAAATAACAAACGTAGTTCCATTCTAGTTTGAGTGTCTTATCTTAGCGATATTTATTTTGCACCAGACTGTGTATTATCATTGGTAAAACTTGAGCGCCCGTGTGACTTTTATTATCTGATAATTTAGGTAAACATTTGTTTACAATAAAACTATTTATCCGATTGTATTACACATATATATACACTTCAATCAGCTTCTTTCATTCAATATTCTGATGAAATACTTCCAGATACTAGCAACCAAAATGGAGGAGGATATAGAAAGTAGGTCTCACGAATGCGGTATTTGTGGTAAAAGTTTTCGTTCGATTAGTAAACTAAGAACCCATCAATTGACGCACACCGGGGAACGACCACATAAGTGCGACACTTGTGGCAAGGGATTTACTCAAAATTGTAACTTGAAACGCCACGTGCGATTGCACTTCCCTGATATGCCACTGAATCAAAAGAAAATTGTTAAACAGAGAAAGTTGCACGAATGCGGTATTTGTGGTAAAAGTTTTCGTTGGATTGGTCATTTCCAAAACCACCAAAACAAACATACTGGGGAACGACCACATAAATGTGAAATTTGTGGCAAGGGATTTGCTCAAAACGGTCATTTAAAAAACCATTCACGATTGCACTTTCCTGATAATCCGCAAAATCTAGGAAGGAAGATTAATCAAAGTAAGTTGCACCAATGCGGTATTTGTGATAAAAGTTTCCGTTTGATCAGTGGTCTTAGAAGCCACCAAACGACACACACTAGAGAAAGACCACACGAGTGTGAAATTTGTTGCAAAACATTCACTCAAAAGAGTCGCTTGACAGCCTATTTACGATCGCATTTTTACGATGAGACACAAAGTCAACATAAATGTGAAGTTTGCGAAAAAGTACTAAACGACATGCGGAGTAAAACTATTCACATGAGACAACACACAGGGGAAAGACCCTATAAATGTGATGAGTGTGGAAAGGGCTTTTGTGACAAAAGTAATTTGAGAAAACATATGAATCGACATACAAAGAAATTTGTCTGTGGAATCTGTGAACGGCAATTTGGCTGCAAGTCCCATCTTAATCATCATATGCTTACACATACAAAAGAGAAGAGATTTGGATGCACAATTTGCGATAAGTTATTTGCACGTAAAGAGAATTTAAAGTTGCACATGAGAAGACATACTAATGAATATCAATTCAAATGTGAGATATGTGGCGTCATCAAGGTGCAGCAATGCGAACTGAATATTCATATGCGTACACACACGGGTGAAAAACCATTTATCTGTAAATTATGCGGAAAGACATTTAGTCAACAAGGTAGTCTGACTCTTCATATGCAAACAGTACATTCCAACGCAAAGCCTTATGAATGTGAGATATGTGAAAAAAAATTTGCCGCACAAGCATATGTCAACGCCCACATAAAGCGTAACCATTCGAAATGCAAAAGTGATTTAAATACAGACAAAGTTGAACAGGAACGTATTGATCACATGTATTCAGAGAGCACCGTTATTCCTTATCAGGTTGATCAAAACGAAGAGACGTCGCAGCATGAATTACAAACACCTCAAGTAATTGAAATCAAAGAAGAGTTGCACTCAGGATCTGATCACGAATAACTTGAATTATATGCGCAAGGTGTTATGAACATTCTCGCACCATTGATTCACTTTTGCCACACTTCTGATGGATGAAAGTTTTGCTCGCCTGGGACATGAACCTCTCTCAGGAAAAATACTTTTTTATACACAACTGATGTATTTGAATCAGAATGTTTGTCAGTGAATAAGATTTGATATTTTTCTTATGGTCAGAGTACATATTCGGTCCTCACCACCATTCCTGCTTTGAATAACAGCAGCAAATATCAAGCGCAACTCGTACGAAGAAAACATCAAAATGAACTATTTATCTTGTAGCGTATATGAATATTTTTGGCGCTACCGAAGTATGTGCACCAAGATGGCCCACAACCTGAACCCTGACCCGGTACACATAATATGTTCGGGTTGTTCGTCATCTTGGTGCACATAATTCTGGAGATCCCTATTTTTTTTAAAGTTGACTTAAAAGTGTAACTCAAATTGAAATGGATTTTAAATTATGTGTTTTTATGTATATTACTGCAATAAAAGCCACCACGGTGGCCTAGCACAACAACTTCCTACTCCAGAGTCCATAAACAATGGACAGCTTTGCATTGCATGCATAATATGAATACAAAATAGTGAAATGGAACTACTGCCCATTGTGGTCTATCTCGCACAAAAAATTGCTTCACATGCAAGTCTGCGGTTTAACTCAAGACTTGGCTCATATATGCAATTGGTTCAGGTTGACTCATTGCTTTTTAGTATGAACCAGTGCGTATTATTATTGGGTAATTTCAATTAAAAAAGGGGGCAAGGCTGGTAACCACTGATCTTGTTGTTTAGCACATATTTAGACCGATCGCGGTAAAGATAAATACCATCAGTTAGTAAGGGCATACGGCGATTGTTTTGCAGCGGGATAATGAAATTTTCCAGTCAAAAATTAGTATATATACCTATGTAGAATGAAAGGGAGTAATTTATGCAAATAAAATTGCCTTGGTGTCAAAATTAGAAGACGTCCGTACCACCACCTCGAAACCAAACACCCACGCTCGTGTTATTCAAACCAGCGTGGGCCGTAACGTCTGCAAGCCATTCTATTCACCTCGAAAAATATACAAACGAATTCTGTTGCGTCCACGGTTACATGTCTTGTTCCTTTCGCGTATATTGAACTATTTCTTATACTCTGCATGTTATGGTGGATTCCTCGCCATATTTCGGTATTGCAGCAATGATTCCAAATTTATTACACCATGACGTGAGTTTGAAATAAAAACTTCAGGTGACAAGATACTTAAGTTTGCCATTATTCTGACCAGTCATGCAAACGCAAAATACTTCAATGCCTTTCTCGAAATAACGAGACTTCAGATTAGAATGTCATGCTATCTGTATTGTCGAGGGAACGCACGATAAAAAAAGCTCATTTTTAGGGACTTGCGCCATAAAATATAAACTTAAAGCCTTCCTCGAAGAGTCTAGCACAGGGTCGTCCAACCCGTGGCCCGCAGAAGAGTTTTGAGTGGCCAGCGCAGTATTTTTCTAAATTAAATAAACTAAACTCAACCCGATGTCTCCCACAAATTTGAGACACAATTGACTCCTTCCATAAGAAATGAAGTAAATTATTATTAAAAAAAAATTTTCCTCGTCGTTCAAATGCGCGAGAAACACGACTAAAAGAAAATTTTGGTGACATCGCTTTCAATATACCTTGGCTGTAGTAAGCCCTGATATAGACGCTTTGTCTATTTCAGCCTGTTGTATTCAACCTCCCTCCACAGCGAGCAGTGAATTTTATATAGGGTAAGGCGCTTTATATATAGGATCTTGCGCTCTGGTCGACATCGATGTTTTCTTTATTTCTCGAAGGCCCGCGAGTTTTGCTCAACAATATCGGAAGCTATGGTGCGATCATTGGTCGAGGAAAATTATAGGAATAAATTTGCAACCCAAATTTATTTATTATGATTATTATCTTTCGTGTACGCTTGGATCATCCTTATCGCCAATAAGTACAATATCTTTGCTACTGGCTCTGGTATACGTTTCTGCAATTTATTCACTGCGTAAAACGTGTTTAGATATTCGCAATAGCTTTGTGCAATCCAAGCGTTTTATTCAGCGACGCGAAAATGCTAACGTAAATCAGAACTGGTATATATATATATATTTATTCGACTATGCGGCCCGAGTTTCCTTATCTGAAAGTGCCCGCGGCAAAAAAAGGTTGGACATGCCTGTTTAGTTGATGATGCTCAGACAATCTCGCGGAATTAAGGGGAACCAAACCACTAATACTAATATACAGTGGTCTAAACAAAGATCTTACGGGCTCGAGTTAATAAAACCTAGATGGACAGTGAAATTATTATAAACATCGATGTGTGAGGAAATTCTATGTACTGAAATTCCTATCCTAAGTCGAAATGATTCAATTATTCGTTCGATCCGCTCTATAGTCTATAGCAGGGTGGTCCAAGGTTGTCGGCTTTTCAGGCCACAATAATGTCAATTTAATATAAAACTTACTGTTATCGTGGAAACACATTGATTAGTATTTGTCATTATCAAGCTAAAACATGCAAAAACTCACTGAGACATTCAACAGTCTTTCTATATATATATTTAGTGTAAGATTTCAAATGGAAGAAGTGCTTCCGTAAATATAAGTGCCCTATGGTGGCCCATCGTTGTCACGCGTAAAATTGAAAAAAAAAAAAAAAAAAAAATGCAAAAAATATTAAAAATAAAAACGATAATAAAATAAAAACGAAATAAAAAAGAGCGAAAAAAAAAATGAATGAAAAGGTTGACAACGATGGACCGCCTCCTGGCCCATCGTTGTCACGCGTTTTTATTTTGAGAAAACTTGCTTCTGCTTGGGACCAACGTTGTAATGCATAATCCCACGCACACAAACCGTGTTCCCTGGGTTTCTAACTCACTACTGATTTTCTTGAGCAATATTCAATAAACTCAAAACGAAAATGTTCTAAAAATTCTCCATGCTACAAGTTCAACTAGAAGTAATATATTTATAATAATGATAAGAGAATATAGAATTGAGTACGAAAATTCGGGAAATTTGTTTTTACGTGTAGAAGGTAATTGAATTGGAGAATGCTGCTCAACTGCTCAGTTGTCCGGACACTCTTGCGATACCGGTACCGTGTGACCGTATCTGTAACCATGCAATTACTCATGAAACGAATGGCAGATACGGACGAATGATAAATCGCGCGGACTCAACCATTTATTTCAATCCATCCCTCGATTCACCATATTCTACCAGACTATCCATATCTAGGGATGGCGGAATCGATTCTTCGTGGAATCGACTAGAATCGATTCCGACGCACTGGAATCGATTCTTAAAAATTTGGTTGTCAACAAGGTATATAACGTTTTGTGACAAGTCCGTCGCCGTATAAACTTGCTAAGTGAGTTTCTACGACGCCGCAAATATCGTTATTTTTTTACACGCTTATCGCACTCGCTCGTTTGCGCGCGTCATGTGAGCACGCGGCACTTTCGGACCATTCCGTATCTTGTTTCTCTTGATTACTGTGAGGGAGAATTAGTGGTGCTTCTTCACTTTTTATCTCGCACGCCATTGGCTGCTACATTCCCCCGCTTCACTCGCTTGTTTGCGCTGGCACATTTCGTCTAGCGAGGGCGGCTTGAAGCGTCGCGCGACAGTTCCAAAAAAACTCATGTTGCGCGACTTGATTTGCGTTTATGATATTACACCGGACTAGTTTATATTCACAAATGCAAGCGTTAGGCTGTTTAGTGTTGTGTCTGTCAAACGCCATTTATTTTGTACATTGTAGACTTCTCCATTTAGTCTTGCGATAGGACATTTTGTAGGCTAGTCTGCTAGTACTGTGATTATCAGACCTGTATATATACTGGTAGTCTAACTGAATAGTCTGATAGTAGATTAGCTCATTGGACAATTACTATTCCGGCAGTCCCGGTATAGTAGGCTGCTGTACCGGTACCTCTTTCTTATGTAAGTAATATTACTGTGTTAAGGGTCCTATACAGTACAATGGCCCGAGATGGTTCACCATGTGATTGAGCCATCATAATACGGTACGGTACCCTATTACAGTTTTAGCTTTCTCTTTCAGGAAATATAACAATATTCTTCTCATTTACAGAATATTCTACATACTATTGAAAACTTAGCTACATTCAGACATTTAAATCAGAGTGCCCAATATGAAGAGGAGTGGAGCACATCGGCGAAAGTCTGTCGTTTGGCACCACTTTAAGGAGATTAACAATAATGGAATAGTCAAAGTTAAATGCTTCCATTGTGGAGAAACTATGGCTTTTCACAACAGTACTTCTAACATGCTGAAGCATATGAATGGCCGTCATCCTTTTGTAAAATTGCAAGAAGATGACATCCAAAGTTGCAGTGAAACGTGTACGAGTGCATCGAAGAAGAGTTCAAATTCTAATTCCAGCAGCATTAGTGCCGGTAGCCAAAATCTTAGTTTCTCAGAAACTGAGACATCAAGAATGAAACAGACAATATTGCCTTATCGGAACTTACAACACGTTACACCTATGGAGGCTAAAAGAATTGATGATGGCATTGTCAATATGGTTGTTGGTGATTTACGTCCAATCAACATTGTTTCAGGCAGATATTTTCAAAACTTGGTAGCTATGCTAGCTCCGCCAGGATACACGATTCCATCCAGGCAAACAATAACAACCAAAGTAGAAGATCTTTACAGAGAAAAGAAAGAAGTTGTAATGAATGAACTTCTCAATGCCACATATGTGGCACTGACAACAGATGCCTGGACTAGCATAAAGCATGAATCATATTTGTGTGTCACCGCACACATTCTTTCCCAGGATTTCAATATAAATTCATTTGTACTTTCAACAAAGCAACTTGATGACAAGCAAACTGGAGAAAATATAGCAGGCTGGATACAAGAGATTGTTTCTGATTTTGGTGTTCCTTTCTCAAAAATTGTCTCGATAACAACAGATAATGGTTCGAATATGATTGCAGCTGTTAACCTATTGAAAAGAGAGCACAATCTAAATGCAATTCGATGTGCCGCTCACACCCTGCAGTTGTGCTTACAGAGGGGATTTGCCCTGAGGGACATTGTCGACATGTTGGAAACGGCCAGAAAAATTGTGAACTTTTTTAGACGATCTGCATCAAACATGCTGTGCCTTAGAAAAAAGTATGAGGAGATAACAGGGAAGCCATTATTGTTGGACCTAATAATCGATGTGTCCACCAGGTGGAACTCTACTTATGAAATGCTCTTGAGACTCAATGAACTGAAATGGCACATCCGTGCAGTGGTCTCTGAACTTGGAGAAGGTAATCGAAGAGAATTATCACATCTTGAAATGAAGGAACATTACTGGGAAATTTTGCAAGATTTATTGCCAATTCTACAGCCCTTTAAGGTAGCAACAGCATTTTTGGAAGGCAACAATTATATAACCTTGTCTTCCCTAAAGCCAGTACTTAAAGGGTTGGTGAAAAAGATAAGTGTTGGTAACCCTAATGAAAATACAAGAATTGTTGGGTTTCGGAATACAGTTTTTGGCATGTTGAACTCATACTTTGAAATATGTCTGAAAGATGACGGAAGTACAATATTTGATATTGCATATGTCTTGGATGCAAGATACAAAACGAAATCCATGAAGCAAGATGCATCGAGAAAAGTCAAAAATTTGTTGCAATTCGAAGTGGAAAATATTTACACATCAGAGATAGAACAACCTGCAGTCCAGCAGAGTGGAATGGCAACAGAACTACACGAAAGAAATAATAAATCATGTATTGAAAATCTAATCAACGACGGTATGGACAGTTCTGAAGAGAGTGGCGGCGATGTTGGTGAATTGACTAGGGAGATGGAGGTTTCAGCTGAGATTTCTAAATATTTAAATGATAGATATCTTGGCTTATCAGCAACCCAAGAAGAAATGCTGCAGTGGTGGAAACGAAACAAAAAAGTGTATCCAAACATCGCAGTTGTCGTACAGAAGTACCTCTGCATCAGTGTTCACTATTAGCGCACTTTTTTGCGAAAATTGCGAAGCACTTTCGCAACTTTTTTAGGGACTGCGAAATAGCACTTTTTTCCGATTTTGAATGGAATAAAAATTCAAAGTTAACAAATATTTTCGAGTATTAGGTTGACAAATAAGTAACATACTAGTACTTTTGTATTTCAATTCTGCATATCATAACGATATTTACCAGAATTCTGACCTATGAGATGCAGACATAGAAGATAAAGCTTATGCATTAACGGCAAAATTCTTGTTTATAATATGATTATTATACAAGCACACGGATTCCGCTTCTCCCGCATAAACGCTCCCGGCGTCTTTGAAACCAGATGTTGGAATACTACACAGTGCGTTTCTTTGAACGAGAGTGGTCATGTGACTATCAATGATATCGATGAATTCAAAATGACTATAAAAGTGTTAGTAAAGTGTTATAGTCACTTTGGATGAATTGTGACCAAAGTGCACGATTTTCAAATCAGACGAAACTTTTAGCTGCATGTCACAGATTTGCAAAATCACCAAATTCACAAAATACCATTAAGTGCCATTTTATTGTAATCACAATGTTGAAAGCACGTGGCATTTTCCGGAATTTTGCGATATTTACACAACTATTTCTCATTGATATACGAGTACGAGTGGGCAAAATTTAATATTTTTTTGGGTAATCTATATTCCCGCCCTCTCTTTTTTACAAATATGAATTTTGTCATCGAAGTTTTATATTTCGGGTTTACCCGTGGTTCACATCGGCAACAGCTGTTGAAGACATTGAAGACTCAAATTAACATTTGCGTTTGCTTTAAAACCTATCAAGATTTGTATATTTACCGTCCTAATTTTATGCAAATGGTAATATTATTGTCGATACCGTGATGCAGATATTTATTAAGACGATAATATCTTTCTCATGTTTTTCTATGGTGATAAAGTTCCCAAATTCAAAATTGTGCCAATCCTGAATGTTGATTTACAATAGTGATTGAATAATTCGGCAATAAAGGCATTTCTGCGTGGTCATGGGACGAGATGACGTTAATGAACAGCACTTCTTTTACAGGATATTTTACGTATGCGACTTAATGCTAAAAAGATTGGGCTCGAGTGCTTTTTTTTCGAGTGCTCGAGTGCCTAATAGAGGTCAGGCGCTAATTGTAACTGATTCCCTCAAGTTTCAACGTGTTTTCAACAAAACAATACCCCGGCGATAATTATAGCTAAAATGTTTCCCAGCAATTCACAATTTTATTTATGGAATTTGCAAATTCACCAGTTTCTTGACGATTTTGATAATGTCACGCCCTAATTATTCGTGCAAAAAATACTCCCCTTCTTCCGCGGCGGTTTGACGGGTTCTTTGTTCCATTCTTCAGAAAGTTCTGACACGGGGGATATAGAATACTGAATCCGGAGGGTTGAATCCCTGTCGACTTACTGGCGATTTTCCGTTTTGGAATGGGTGAAACGTTCTCTATTTTAAATTAAATGACGTTTCGCGGGCTAGAGTTCTCCCCGAATATGATGTGTACCAGACGTTAGTCAGACCAATGACATTAAACAACATGATGCGCAACTCCGGCATTTTTGTCCGAAGATCGTATTCGATAGCACGCTCCAATGCACATACTTGACGAGACGAAAACGAGCGGATGTGTGGTGCTTTCAAGGCGTAACACGAATGGTGTTCGTGCCTGCTTTGACAGTTGTTGTCGATTTTAATGATATTTTTGAAAGTTGGGGTAAAAAGAAATCGGTAAAAGGTAAGGTGAATACTATTGTTGTATATATGTGGGAAAGCCAGCCTTTGTCAAATACTAGGAAGTTATTAATTCAGTACGGTACGTAGTTGCCCATTTGCCGAAATTACATATTTACTTACCCCTTATGGTTTCAAATAGTTTATGCACCTCCAGTTAGATTTTTTTTAATCAGTGAGGATATATACTCATTGTTGATTGCTGCTCATTGTAACATACTATTACGCATTCACTTTTATTTGCGTATTGAATCAAAGTGTTAACAAGTTCACCCAACATTTCACTCATACCGGTCTATATTGTATAGTCTGATTTCTCAAGTATTTGGAGCCACGAATGCTTTTAATTTTCTGACTAAACCCTTTTATTAGTTGGTTTATATACCAAATTCAGTAAAATATTTTTTAAATAAAACATGAGATATTGGATTTATTAGCTTTTCCATTCTGAATCATATAGACTGCTTTATTTATTCTTAACGAAAATTAATAAATCTCCTCTCTTTCTTCAGATGTGAAAGTTGTGGACAAACCTGTCTAAGCATTGTGAGACTCTTGCAGCACAAGAGGCAATAGCAGAAATAGTAAGTATATCAATCAAGAAATTAAGCCGACATAAAGCAAAACTTTCAACTATTCGTCTAATCTCAATTTCCTATTATTTATTCACAGGACAACTATAGTAGACGGGGAGATATCAGAAGTCTGGCGACATATCAGTGACAGTGTGATTCCAAGAAATATAATGCAATTGGAAATAGAAAATTGCAATAGAAAAACAACCTATGGAGGCATGCAAAGACATTTGACCCTCCGGTAGAGTTGTGTATGGCCCCCACATCCTGCAGGGCTTGAGGAAAATAACTAAAAATTCCAAAGAGTAAGATTGCATAAGCGGTCTTATTTGTAAAAAGGCACAAAACACGCCAGACATACTTAAAACAGCTTTGGAAATGAGGATTACGGGTACCTCACTGCACCTGTGTTATATTTGGTTCATCAACTTTTGGTAGTACTATAGAAGAAATTCCGGAAGGGGTATAATCATCATTCATGATAAAATACTATCATATATTTTTTGAACAACTTCAATCTAGACCAGGGATCTCAAACTCTCGGCCCCAGAGAACTTCCAGTGCGGCCCTCGAACGCTTAACAATAATTGTAATAGTATTTTGGAAGTTTTTTTTTTATCTAAATGTAATAGATATTTCAAACCTTCTAAAGTGAAATTGATTATTCACACAGAAAACAATTTACTGAAAGTAGTTTTGGAATATTAATTTTTTTTGTCCACATTTTGACCCAATTAAGAATACACATCAAGCTAGCAAAAGAATACTTGAATAAAACACTTGAGTAATTAAATTAAACGCAAAGTACATGAAGAAGGTGGCATTTTCGAAGAAAATGGGAGTTGTAACATTTCTGCTCTTCACAAAATTCTGAAGCACATTGTTTAATTTGTCATATTTCCATCAATACAATCAAAAAACACAATAAGCTCAGCAGTCAATATGACAAATTCGAAGACCAACTTCGAACAGAAAATTTCCATGTGTTTGTATATTAATATAATTATACAACGAAGTAGTTACTAAAAATCAATATCAATAATAATTCAAGCAATCCTATGCCACGCAATGTAGTGCGAAATGTCTTGTCGAAAAAATCTGTCATTTGTTTTTTTACTGATCTATACATGAAATGATAAAAGTAACTTTTTTGCATTACTGGAATTAATTAAACATTCGTAAAGATCCAGATAAACCCATGATCATGTGGCCTCGTTAGTTAGAGTTGGTACTATAAAATCATTTCAGACTGGCCTTAGTATGCTGGTGACACAAAAAAGATGCCAAACGCCAGGACAAATGTAATTATTAAAACATTGAGTTTATACTGTAGTATTTTTGTTAATTTTAGGTTCATATATTTAGATTAAGTTATTTTTAGTGTATGTAATATTCTTTCCTTATTCAAAGCTTGTTCAAAAATGATTTTGATGGTTGTACATAGAATTTTACGATTTTTTATAATAAATACTGTAACTTGCAAATGTTGCAATAATAGTGGAATGCAAATATTAATATGTAATTGCATTTGAAATTGGAGAAAATAATAAAACCTAATCCAACTGTTTAGTTGCATCACAATATATGTCACAAACTAAAACTATCTTAAAAATATCTTTTGAGTATACATTATCAAAAACTGTTTGCGGCTCTTTTTACAGTATTCAAAATGCAATGCGGCTCTCGAAAACCCATGAGTTTGACACCACTGATCTATTCTAGACGATTCAAGCATTGCTTTGGGAAATTATATCACTTCAATTAAATTGAAATAATCTCGCTATATTAAATACAAAATCGTTGCTATCATAAAGGTAAACCAATTCAGCCACTCGAAATATATTGGCCTTCACAAAGCAATGGAGGCAAAATTGAGAGTTCATGAGCTATGAACATTTGTTCTTTTCTTTGTCTTGAACTTTCCATACTCCACAGCCCCTATTAATTTTTATTAATTTTAATTACCATGTGATGGTCATACATATCTTTAACTTGTATTTTCTGTCATGATGTATTATCTCAATGTGCCAAACTATTAATTAGTGTGCATATTTTGCTTCCAGATGACATAAATGTATTGTCATGTTTATTACCTCAGCTTGGAGTATTGACAAGAAAAAGGTGCCAGTAAATTAAGTAAAATCCCTCAGAATAAATTTGTCTAAAATCGGAAGAAGGCAAAAAATCTAGGTAGTTTCCATCCACACAAGCATTTCAAGAAGACTTGCTCGAGCCAAACTAAATGAGCATCGTCAGGTGATCGGTAAGGCTGCAAGTTGAATTCAGCCCTGCAACCTCCTGCATAGAAGATAATATTAATTAGTGGGCTATGAGCTAAATTCCTAAATTTAAACAAACCTATCTACGATACATTATGTACCAGCAATGTTACCTACGATTAACTGAATATGTAATATGTCTAATAAATTCACCTACAAAAGCAAGTTCGATAGGTGCAAACTTTGTGTTATGGAATTGTATCGCAGCACAGTTTTGTATGACATTAAATGAAAATTTCAATGATTAAGCGCAAACATTAAAATTACTAACTTTGAACTTTGTCATTATCTGCAAAATGTTCCACACTAATCTTTCCGCTATCGCGTTTGTAATCTTCTCTGATAAAAAAAAAAAGTCTATGATGTCCAGAATTGCTCTTTACAGCTTGCCTGTTATTCCAGCTTTCCAAGTAAGCAAAACTTCTTAGATATAGAGATTATTTTGTTTCGTTACAGGCGCAAAAAGGCAGGTACTACACGTAAAAAAGACGCCGAGTAGCAAAAGCGAGCGGAAAACGGACGCGAAAGGCGACGAGAAATATGTGCATTGGAGCGTATCATGAAATACAATGTTTTGCCTGTAGTCTTATGGAGTGACGTCAGAGTTGCCTATCATGTTGTTTAATGTCATTGGTCAGACGATAGATAAAACATTATATTAATAATGACGCCCCGTTTTCGAAAATACAAAGTTATATCGCAAAAAATGCGTTTTGCAACCATGCGATACATTTGGAATGAAACATTATTTACGGTTAATTCAGATCATATTTTACTCTCCATGACACCCGGTATCCGAAAATACAGTTGTATCGCGAAAAATGTGTTTTGTTACATTTAAAATAAAACATTTTTGCGATTAATTTAGATCATATTTTCTTTTCACGACATCCGTTTCCGAATATACAAGGTTATATCGCGAAAATGTGTTTTGTAACATTTAAAATAAAACATTTTTGCGATTAATTTAGATCATATTTTACTTTTCAGGACACTCGTTTTGAAAATACAAGGTTATATCGCAAAATGTGTTTTGTTACATTTAAAATAAAACATTTTTACGGTTAATTTAGATCAAATTTCACCTTTCACGGCAACCCGTTTCCGAAAATATAAAGTTATATCACAAAAAATGCGTTTTGTTACATTTATTTTGCATTCCCAATAAAATACATATTTTCCCTAATTAAAGTCGTCAATGAAATTGTTCCCGTCGTTCAAGCTCGACACACGTTTGGACGAGGGTGGGGCGGTTTTTTGGTCAACGATAAATTAAAAAGTTGCCACACGTTATTTGTATAACGATAATAACTGAAAATTAAGTTTTTATAATAGAAGTGAATTTGTCTCAAGATGGTATTTTACGATTCTTGACCACAGAAAATAAACACGCCGACAGGCTTGGTTATAATTGATATCCGTTTAAATCATTTTACATTATTAATAAACGCGCCACACCAAGTGCGGCCATATAAATTGCAGTCGCATCGGTATGGACTGTATCTTTTTGGCGCTCTTACATTAATAATAATTTTCAACAAAACAATACCCCGACGGTCATTAAAGCTGAATTCGTTACCGAGTAATTCACAATTTTATTCACGGAATTTGCAATTTCAAGATCTCACTTGACGATTTTGATGATGTCATGCTCTAATTATTACTGCTTAAATGCCTCAAAATACAACAAATGTAATCATTTTCGACAATAACAAGCGCAACAATTCGTAAACGAGCCGTTATAACGAAATTCGCGATTGATTTTACCTCTCTCTTGTTTACAATTTTAACATCCCGCCGGCCATGTATGGTCGAATAAAATGTTCACATATTCGAAACATGACTTGGCCAAGGATGAAAGGGATCACTAAAGAGCTAATAGAAAGTACATACGCGAGGGTATGATAATAATATCGAGAATATTTGTGAGCATATCACAGGACGGAAATATTTATCATCTCACTTGCGAACATCGAGGTTTTGGCGGAATTGTACGATCATGTTGTCTTTCTTAAATAATAACTTTTTCAATAAATGTTCATTTTAGTTTTGCGTCTTTATTGTATGTCGGGTTTTCATTTATTTTAAATTCGAAACTGTCCGAAATACTCCAACAGGTGTATAAGTACAATAATAATAGTACTTACCAAAGTACTTACCAGGGAAGTTTAATACACACGATGTGTTAAGGGCGTCGTAACTCCCGTTTTTTTATTTGATTGTTTTCCATTCTGCTTAAAAAACAACGTCGTTTTGCTCTAACGTAACTCTCGCGACCAAATCTTTTTCGTCTTGTATGGCATCGTCTTGGCGCAATTTATTGCCGACTGAATTTTAATTGTGTTTTAGAATACCGTAAGTTATTTTCTGTTTGTTGGTTTCTAAACTTTACAAACTTGGTAGCAATTACTATTAATGTGAGATTTGTGCATATAAACGATAGAATATCGCGACTGGATGTCCGATATCTGAGAATGCGTACTTCTCTTTCAACATTAATTTTCAGGATATCAGCGTTCATGTGGTCGAATAAAAATTATTTATCAAATGGATTGGTATTTCGAGACACTCTCAAAATTATTTGGGATCCACTATCATATCATTCGTTTATTTTCAATATTCATGTTTTTTTCAAGAATCACCCTGTTATATTTCGTGTATCTCGCAAAAGAAAACTCTTTGGTGTCATCGTTCCTATTAGTGTAATTGAAATATATGGAAACCTCGCAAGTGGCGTTGTGATGCGAATATTTGATACTAGGTCAGCAGCATTACAAAGAGTGCTATTTATGAATGCTGAAAGTACACGGCAATACTAAACATTTTGCCAATATATGATGTTTTCTGCCCGAAATCGCACGCAAGCCAAGGCATGTCGACATTTAAGAATTACTGGTCTTTGGGTAAGCTCTGAAATAGTATAATATAAATGTAAATGAGAAACTAGGTCACGCTAGCTCACGAAACGAGAGGATTTTCAAAGTGATCTTGTGTAATATTTCGAAGAAAAAAGTTTGAAAGGAAAGTAGGTCAACCTATCTCCTAAAAGGGGAGTATCCTGCGTAATATTTCGGAGGGAACGTAGGTTAACCTATCTTTTACAACAGCGGGTGGCGACTTTCAAAGTGGTTCAAAATCACAAATTCATAATTATCAGATTAGGTTTAGTAATAAATCGAAAAGTTGAATTTCCAGGGCACCTAACCGTAATTAGTTGATTGCTATTTATATTTGGGGGGGGGGGGGGGGAGTTATTTTGCACGGGTTTTGTACAAATGATCCACCCTGTAGATAATATGGTTTCCAGCCTGCATGTATCAATCGTTGTCTGTTAGATGGAAGGAGTAACAAATGTGAAAGCCTTTGCTGTTCAAGCAAGTAAGCAACTGACACCGTGATACATTGCATGAAAGTTTTGTCCGCGGCAGGTGTTAGCAGATGTCCTTTCGTTGCCGATGAATTCGCTTGTTTTAATTAAACATGAATTCGCTTAAAGGGAACTCGGTTAACGGAAAGGCTTCTCTTTAATTCATAATATTAACCGGAGGAGCGCTTTTTCGAGTATCTATGCTGTTTTAAATGGGTTATATGAAAGGCTAGGGCACCTAACTCGTTAAAATCGGCAAAAGCACTTTCGCACTTTTTTTTTCGACTGCGAAGCACTTTCGCACTCATAATTCGCTTAGAGTTAACACTGCTCTGCATCCCAGCAACATCCGCTGCATCCGAAAGAGCGTTTAGCTCAGCGGGTCTTACCATCTCCAAATTGAGATCGAGACTCACAGGAAGGCATGTAAATGAACTGAACTTTTTACATTGTAATAGATTTTTACTATGACTGTCATTTTTTTGAACATACAGATGGCTTTGTTATTACTTATCGATCTTGATCGGTAATTACGTTGTTAATAGAATTTTTGTTATAAAAAATATATTTTCTCATTAGTCATTACCTACCTACTGGACCAATTGCTTTGATGTTTTTAGTGGTCAAAATTGTATTGTGCTTTGATGTTTTTAGTGTTTAAAATTGTATTTTTTGCTAGAAGACTGTTATGTTTATTTTTTTTAAAAAGTTCCTGTGGGCTCTCATTTTTGCCCGATTTTGTTATCATGTTGTTGTTTTTAGTGTTTAAAATTGTATTTTTTGCTAGAAGGCTATTACATTTATTTTTTAAAAAAGTTCCTGTGGGCTCCATTTTTGCCCGATTTTGTTATCATGTTGTTATTTTTAGTGTTTAAAATTGTATTTTTTGCTAGAAGGCTATTACGTTTATTTTTTAAAAAAAGTTTCTGTGGGCTCTCATTTTTGCCCGATTTTGTTATTATGTTGTTGCTGATGTTTTAGTGTTTAAAATTGTATTTTTTGCTAGAAGGCTATTACGTTTATTTTTTAAAAAAGTTCCTGTGGGCTCTAAGCAATTCGTTTTTGCATGATTTTATCTACTGTGACTACTGAATACACATACTACTTAGTTTCAGCTTTTTTGTGTCCATTCCTTTGAGCATTGCTCTCTTGTTTGATTTCACATGGTATGGTTTAGGTGGGTATCCATTTTCAATAATTTATGTCGAGGAATCGAGAATCGGAATCGAAAATTTAGGAATCGGATAAGAATCGAATACTTGTAAGTACTCATACTTAGCATCCTTATTCCCCAGTAGAACTTCGTGATATCATTGTACATGGTTGAAAAAAGAAACTTAACTTGACCAAAAGTATAAAATATTGGTAACCATAGTAACGCAGTCGTCAGTTTATTCTGATCGGTCATGCTCCAATGCTTTCATCAATATCGTACAAAATTCAACAAGACCTCAAAATTTGATTCCCGTAGGACAGCGTTCCCCAAACTTTTTCGGCCACGGAACACTTACACTTTTTATGTCGCCTCGCGGAACACCACAAAATGAAAGGGTAAAATTAATAAAAGAAAAACGCTGTAATGCTGCGGTTCTCAATGGGTTTGCCGTGGAGAGTTGTCCAAATGCGCCGCGAAAACTATCAGAATTGTGTTAAACATACCTATAATACGATTCAATAATATACATATTGCATTTATAATAAATAATTTGTTGTTTCTTAATTTAAATACTGCGTATATGAATCAATAAATCCATTTCACCTATTCATGTAGTTTACTTTCTATGGACCTTTCCCCGACCTTTGACCCCCGAAAAATTCTTCCTATACTTTACCTTTGCAAAATTTTCGGGGCTATTTTAAGAGTGCTTTTGCGAGTTGGCGCCTGTGAAATGGGGTATGTGTTTCAAACCATCATTATGATTCATCGCATACAACAATCTGTTTTTTAAAAGTACCATTTAAGAATTTTAGCCTAGTCCAGAGCTACTCAACTGGCGGACCGCGGTCCGAATCCGGACCTTTCGAGTACGAGATTCGGACCGCACCCAATTCTTTATTTTAGATCATAAGCCCCACTTTTGAAGTTTCCTTTTATAAAATGACTTTTATAGTTTTGAATATATATGAAAAGAACTATAACACCATAATAAGCAATTTCGATTAGCTAGTAATCATTAGCCGGTCGAGGAAGTGTGCGTTTAAGGATGCCGAAATAAAAATTCTGTAAAGACCGGACTCAAATAATTTTGAAGTTTTGTATGCGGATCTTCGGTAAAAATAGTTGAGTAGCTATTTCTACACTCATTTTTATAACTGCAGTAAAGTTAAAACTCCTAGGAAGACAGGGTGACCATTGAATTATCTGATTTATATTTAAGTTTCCAAAACACAACTGAAAGCTAACGAATAGAGTTAAAAAATGCGAAAACGAGGTAATGTTTACGACCACGCTTGAAAATCTGTCTGAGCGGATGCGAAAAGGGAGCATTGTTACGCCACTTTTTCAATTTGCTGATTGGCCAATGTCACGAAGCAAACGAGGAGGCCGATGCTCGGGGAAGGGTCCATTACGTAGTGTTTGCTTCTAATGTTACGTCTGTGGCGATAGAATTACTTGCTGCAATTTCGCGAGCTGTAGACCTGCAGTTTATTTATCTGCTAAATCGAGTTTAGCGAACATGAGTAATTTTTTCAGCATTTTAAAGTAAAACCGGGCAGAGATGGAGGAAGGAGAGTTGACATTTTGCCTCCATTCTTTAGACCTACTTGTTTGCTTGCACTATAGCAAAGCCAAAAGGATTGCTGTAACCTTGATGATGAACTTAACAGTCAAAAAGCTAGGCCGAAGGTTAACGAAAATGCCACTACACTACCCTAGTTAGTTCGCATTAGGCCGACGGTGACGCGATGTTGCGCGACAACTCCACGATCCCTAGAGAACCATGTCAAACAATTTAGACGTATTTATGATTCCTTTTCCACGGAACACTCGGAATCCGCTCGCGGAACACAGTTTGGGAAACGCTGTTGTAGGATATAGGATAAAAAACGCTTAGAGTCCTAGGATTCACAAAGATTCTGGCACCATAGAATTAAACTTAAGGCCTTCACGTCCACAAAAAGTAAGCTCTAGGGCAGATATGCACCGCTTCAAGGTACTGTGGCAGCAAATAGCCATATCGTAAGTACCATACTGGAGGACATGTATGAAATACCTTTGTGCTGCTAGACTTATTGTAAATCTTACAATCTAGCTGTCTAGCATAATATTAACAACAACTAGCAAACGAGAATATCGGTCAGAGACCGAAGACTTATCGATCGAAAGTTAGGGGATCCCAAAACAGTGCTTTTACTCTATAGTGACACCTTGTGTCTTATCACTAATTAATTAATAACTCGCTAATTATACTACATAATTCCTCCAAAATCAATAGACTTCTGGTACGACATATGATGAATGCACATGCAAAATCTGGAGCAGATTCAATCTCGCTTTCGTGAGATATCGCGTGCATCTAACAGACAGACAAATATCTATCAACATACTTACCGATTAAAATCGATGAGTAATGAGGTTAGCTTTACTGGGGTTACTGTCTTTCTCCTGACCAAAACGTGCTGCTGGGGTTTGTAAACCACCAGAAGAGCATTGTTTATTTTATTATTTGAAAAATGGATTTATATTTGTTTTCGTGGCATATTCATATTTTCGCTTTGGTAAATTTTTTGCAGCGTGGGATTTGGGTCACGGCAATTTTCTTCTGTCGACGTTGTTTTGTTGAATGAGGTGAGAAATCTCTCTAAAAAGCTAACATTGTCCCTGGACCATGTTATAGGTGAGTTATACGGGCTGTCCAGTTCATCATATCTTCGATTCTTTTAAATTTCCTTCCATCGCCAACATAAAAGATTTCAACATTTTAAAACTCAAGTTGAGCGCGGGCCAATGCTAGGTAATTATTCACGCATGAGATTGGAATTTCGCGACGCAAAGTTTAAACCAGTGGCGTGAACTAATTATGACGTCCAAAATCCTTTTACGGTAATTTAATTATGCCGATGCCCAAGTACCAATTAAAACCATTTTATAATCTTATATTGCCTGAGGCAACATGAGTTATTTTACAATGTGGAGTATATGACGAAATCTTATAATTATTTCAATTGGAAAAGGTCGGGATGGGTTTTCAGAACATAAGATAATTTGTTCTAATTTTAAAATATTTTTAACAAAACTTTTTTGTATTATGCTTTGAGTAGTTTCAATTAGAGCTCGACCGATATCACTTCTTGGCACCGATACCGATATATCGGCCAACTGGTGACCGATAACCGATATCGACATACCGATATCTACAACCTGAACCCGCAGTAAATACAGATAGAAAGAAACATTCCGTTTCAGTCAATTAAAAGTTTATGTTGAAAAATAAAGCAGTCCTACACAGTGCTTGCATCAGTAATAAAAGTTTCACAGCAAATAAGAACACACATTAATGCACAACAGAAAAAAGGCAGTCAGTAAAAAGCTTATAGAAGTCCATTTTGATCCATACAGTAGTAGGTGGGAGTAGGCTTGCACGTAATTTACGGAATTATTTCGAGTTACGGAAGGGAAGTTACAAATTACGTAAAGTCGTAATTATTGGTCGAGCGCTTTCGCGTTTGAAACGTGCTCCTTACAAGCAGTCAATTCCGTCGATTGTAAAAAATGAAAGTTTAACAAGTAGAAGAAATTAGAGTTCCGGTATTCGCAGCCGTTTTGAGCCGGCATGACGCGTTGCCACCCCGTTTGAGCGTTTGATTTCACGGTCAAAACGATATTATTATAAGCGTTATCACCGTAACGCAATTAACACCGACAGACTTTTTTGTCTTTGTCACGATTTGGTATCTTTTTTATTTGGCGCTGATAATGATAAATAAGAATGTGTGATAGTTGATTGTAATTCCGGAAGGCGTATTTTTCTTTCTCTCCGTGAAACAGACATGAGACGAATTTTACCGCCGCTCAAATAGAGAGAAGGCTAGGCTACTTTCTTTTCCAGACTCAATCACTTTTATTAATACAAATCACAGCGCATTAAAAAACAAAAAAGAATTTATTAGCATTAATTTACAACGAGTTACGGGTAAGAATTTATCGCCGGCTAAATAATTAATATTTGATCTAAATTTATCGCAAATAATGTTATAACATTTAGGCCGCGAAATGATTTGATATAAAATGAAGCTTGGTAATCGGAATATCGTCAATAATTCAGCGTCAATAATTATTTTAAAATGCTAACTAGGTAGCAAAGTCGGATAATGTAAAAAACGGAGCAATAACAAGTCTTCGTCGCAGGGCAGGCGCAGGTATAATCAAATGAGAGAATACGCTTGTCGTTGATTAATATCTTACAAACCCGAAATTTTTATTCAATACGAAAGTAGATTTTAAAAAAGGCAACTATCGTTTCATATATATCCGTATACCAGTGTCGGTAAATACGGTAATGATAAAATTGATCGCATAAAATTGGGACGATTAATTTGCGAAGGTGATAAAAGGAAAATCAAAGCCAACACAATAAAACAAGATAAAAATCAGAATAAATTTAATTTGAATTCACTCCTTGGTATTTGTCTTTAACATCTGTCGCCGGCGTGTAGTACTGTCGGTAATATGAAAACCAAACTTCGATGTCCCATTCGGAAAAGAAGTGGATTTAAATGGTTTTTATGATAGGTTTAAACGTGTGAAAAAAATCGTAATTACGGGGTCATTACGTAATCGATTTTGCCGTAATTATGGAATTGATTTTTGTCGATTACGTGCAAGCCTAGTGGGGACGCAAGATATTCGAAGGCGAGGATTTTGCGCCGCACGAAGAGATAAAAGAGAGAGAGAAATATAGAAGAGAACTCTCTGTTCATTGAAAGGCAAAATGAGAGAAGCGAAAAAAAGAAAACGCTCGGCCGCAGATATTTCCCGGAGAAAAATACTCATTTTTAGGACGTGGAAAAGCGACTAGGGCTGATATATATCGGCAAGATATATCGGCCGGTTGGGCCGATATGATATATCAGCAAACACGCAATATCGGCCCGATATATCGGTTGGCCGATATATCGGTCGAGCTCTAGTTTCAATGAGCATTTTTGTACCACAAACCGCTTGTAACATAATTCGCTGTACTCATGGGATACACACAGTTGTGGGATTCAAATTTTTTGTCAGCCAGTCCCATCACAAAAATCATAGTTTTCGGCCGGTTCTGTTACAAATTATTTTTTTGTAATGCTAACCGGTTTGCTGATCTCATGAAATTCGGTGAGACGGTTCTATAGAACCGGTGTGAACTTGCTGAATCCCACCACTGGATCCACAACATTCAAGCAGATAGATCATATAAAACGTTCATGACGTTGAAAGGACTGAGGTATACGAGCAAGATATTGCTCATTCGTCAATACGTAGATAGATATATATACATATGCTGGAAGTCTGGAACTATAATTGGTACTGGTCCTATCTAAAATCTTCTCCATTACCAGTCTCCAATAATGTAGAGCAGTAATGGCCATTCCCAATAGTGACACGGCTCGATTAATTGGGCCGCAAGTAGGGCGACAAGTTTTCTCTGTTTCCATACAGGAAATGTGTCACGTCATAAGTCTGATCACATCAGGGTGCCGAAGTGCCTAACTGCTGCAAGTGTTGCGGAATGTTCCAGTCGAGATTGATAAGGAAGTGAAAAAAAAAAATGGTAAAACTTTCATAACTCTCCCAGTAACAAGACAGTTTTTGACGTGAACAGTTGGTTATAAGCAAATAAGATAGTTTAGGTTTCAAATGTCTGCCAATCCAACTAAATTATTTCGAAGTAGTTTACGAGCGAAAAGGAAATATTAGATATTTTATTATTTAACCCGAATAAGTACATTGGCCGGTAATGAGCAACTATGCGTATGTTTTGAAGCAAACCTGAATTGTATTTGTAAGACACTTCTATAGTTAATCTATAATCTATAGTTCCTTACCACATAATCATGAGTTTTCAGAGTGCTCAGTGAAAAAACCTAGGGGCTCCGCGAGTTATTCGATTATTTATCACACAACTGACTTGACTAATGTTGTAAGTCATAGTCAATTTTATTTTTTCCATCCAGTAAAACGTAACATACGAAATTGAAAAATAACTAGAATTCAACACACATTTGTACTGGGGAGGAAAGCCTCGGGGAACCCAAGGGCTGTAACTGTCCAAAGAAGCAACAAAAATATTGGTCTGAGACCGAAGACTTATCGATCGAAAGTTAGGGGATCCCCAAAACAGCGCTCCTAATCCATAGTGACACCTTGTGTTCCATCACCAATTAATAAATAACTCGCTAATTATACGACATAATTCATCCAAAATTAATAGGCATATAATGAATGCACATGCAAAATCTGGAGCAGATTCAATCTCGCTTTCGTGAGATATCGCTTGCATCTAACAGACAAGACAAATACCTATCAACATACTTACCAATTGAAATTGATAAGTAATAACAGCATTAAAACCATTTGATGACGGTAGCGCCGAAATGTGGCAACGAGGCGTTAATTCAAATACAGTATCAGATCTATAAGCAGAAGCGCAGCCATCATTTTTAAAAGAAAGGGAAAGGGTTCCAAATTGGAGTCGGAATTCACGCGCAACATTCTTCACAATTAGGCCACTCGTTAAAAAAAGACCTTTTCAGCTGGTAACGAATTTTCTGTTGCGTAAATATACAAGCTATGGCCGATGCTAGCATTTACAAATCTTGTCATATTGATTTGTGCTCACCGTTACTCGCCTTTAAGTCGAGATTACTATTACGATTACTAAAATGAAAGAATACCATTCTAAAATAAAATACGCGCTCAACTGCTAACTTCAAATAGATTGGAATTGTTATTTAGTGATTTGTCAAATTTGATTCGATATTTCGACAAGACTGCTTAATCCAGCGTTTCCCAACCTTTTTTGGTCGCGGACTATTTTCTCACCGGCGAAAACCTTTGCGGACTCAAGGTGCGTTCATTGCAACCGTACTCTGTGAGAAGAAGCAATTAAAGCCATTGCGCGCTCGTTAAAGAGCCGACTTTTTTTAGTGTATAAGGGCGTTTCCGTCGCACAATATTCAATTCATGACAACGCCAAGAATTCAAAATGTCTTTCTATTTTAATTTAATTGTGTTCATGGTCCCGGTTGTGTTCAACTCGCGCTTGCGTCGACTTACGACAATATGAAAGCATTACTTTTTTAAAATGTCACGGCAATCTGCGAACATAATAATGTGAGAAAAATATTGCTCGATTATATTTAGTTTTGATACATATTTTTTGCGATCTTGCGAATTTGTCATCGCCGTTAGAAAAATCCTACTATCTGCAATAAAGTTCCAGAAAGTACAACTTGATTCATCACTTATTAAAATATATTTAAGTATATTAGTAAATCAAAAATACATATTCATCGCCTTTCGTGCTTCGCTATTAATTTAATTGTGATGATTTTAATCAGCAGTTGTGTTGACGAAATAAAAACAACGCGTGGTAAAGTGCCCAAATATATTTTGTTTTGATTCGTAATTTTGTGAATTCGACAAATCTGAGCTGTTTGTACAACACTTATGGCGCTCCAGTACTGTACGTACCAATGTAGAGGCAATAAAGCAAGGAATCCTAAGGAAAATGCCCTGGTACGTATACTACGGTAGCACCTGAAATTTTGCGATTTTCAATTTTTAACAAAACGTTTTTAATCGATCGCGAACCATCATAAAACAAAACCTATGGTGTTCTCCGTTTTGTTTCTAGTATTTCGTATTGCCGCTTTTCAATTTAGAAAATTTGGGTTGCCACCATCGACACCTACCCGATTTTTTTTTTCATTTTTCGAACTCGCGAGAAGCACCACTATAAGGTATAACTATCGAAGCGTGTGCAGACTCGTATTTTTGTCGGAAATCCGCAAGTGAGTTGTGAAATCCAATCGTTGATCAGGCGACGCGTCACCTGTTACCAAATTTTCGAATAGTAAATTGCTATTCTGATAGTTGAGTATTCGGATATATGCCCAGTCCTACTCATTAACCAGTGATTATTGTCTCGAATATTGTTATGTGAATAAACTTGCCTTTTATGTTTTATGTAAATTCTAACTTAAATTGTAACTTGGCTGATAGTTAGTTTTCGCAAAAACGTTTGCAGTCCGCAGTGAATTTCTGGCTCGTTGCGGACTCATTCAAACGCTCCGCGGGCTCATTTGAGACCGCGGACTCGGGTTGGGAAACACTGGCTTAATCATATGGAAAATACTGATGGAACTTGCAAGCAATCGCTTATAATGATTAATATATTAATAAACCTGTTCTTGATATCTATTTGAATATAAGTCCGCAGATGTGCATTATGATTGATTAAATTGTTCATTTACAGCTCTGGAGATAAGTGAGAGTTCGAAGACATTTCGTTCTCCTCCGACAAACCGACAACTCCACTATCTATAAGGCAGTTCAGTTGTACCAAGTACTTCATCTGCGTCCACAAGCACGGCTAGTACACGTAGAGGCAGACCATTGAAAAGAAGATGGTCGTGAGGACGCCGTAGAAATCCACAGGCTGTCGTAGAACTAGCTCCCCCACAACCGGTGCCCGTTGTCACCCCTAGACACTTCAACCAGTGAATGTACCCCGACCTTCTTCTTAGCCGGAAGACCCAAGTCAATGTCCTAGCATTCCACCTTTCACTGGCGTCCCGAACATCAATATAGTATGTGATGATTTGACACCAATGAATATGGTTAGCAAATTTCTCACCAATGAATTTTTCGAAATCATCAGAGATCAAACAAATTTATATGCCGCACAAAAATCAGTGCTTCTCAGTCATCCACTACACACCCCCGAATATTATTGAAAACCTGGAAAGCGGTTATAATCGCCGAATTAAAGATTTTCTTTGCAATTATGCTTCGCACCGGCGTAGTCAGAAAACCTCAGTCGCGACTATACTGGTCAACAAGCCCCTGTTATGCAGAAACATATTGTCAGTCTCTCATGTCCCGAAACAGATTTACCTCAATATTATAGATGCTACATTTCAATGACGTCAACACATATGTACCATATGGGACAGTTGGTCATGAACCATTGCACAAGATTCGGCATATCATAAATCTGTTGCATGATAAATTTGAGAATAATTTCTATCTAAATCAAAAAGTATCTCTGGATGAAGGGACGTGTCCTTTCAAAGGACGACTCAGATTTCGAACTTATAATCTAGCCAAACCGCATAAGTGGGGAATCAAATTATGCCAAACTTTACGATGCCTTGTCTCTTAGAAAAATACATGTGCCGTGGTTGCATCAGGATCACAAAAAAACAATATACAAAAAAACTGCGTACATGTGTGAGTTGTGCAAAGTGCCACTTTGCGTCACTCCTTGTTTCAAAAATACCATACTCAGCAGCAGTATTGGGGGGAATGATATTATATTGCAGTTTATCAGTGCTTTTATTCATTTTTTTTCACCTATTCTTACACTCATTGTATATATACATTTTTCGATACAATTATTTCCACAGTGTTTTCTAAAAGCACCCTTGTTATATCTTATGCATTGCATGTATGCTGTTTATTTCATTTCTTCCATCATTTGTTATCACTGTTCAGTTCATTTTTTAATTTGAGTTGTTGTTTTTCATACGAGTGACAAAAAAAAATTCTTGTTTTTTTTCCGGTGTTTTCATATGCTCTTTATGTAAGGTATGGGTTAGACAAAAAAGGATTCACAATAGCTTATATATTCTGGTCTCCAAATTTGGTGGCTGTGGCTTGTATAGTTTTCTCGTGAGTAAACCGTTTTCAAGATCAATCGAAACCGTGCGTTTTTGATCAATTTCGCTAATATTTACTAAAAGTGAAAACATCAATTATTTTGACGTAAAAAATTCGGCGAATCGATTAGAATATTCAAAAAATGGAAGGCATTGACATGTAGGGCTTCTTTAGCTCTCTCAAGCGCAACCGAATGCGTGTTCATGGGGTCAGTAGTTCATGTTTGAGTTCGAATTGAAAACAGCGTATTTAGGGGGTTTAATGCGGGTACGGTTGGGTGCACGTGAATATGACTTTGGGGCTGTAAGAGTTGAGAGAAATATTTGTATTATTATTATTTCAATCATTCAACTAAGAAACAAGCTCACCCATAAGTCGTGCTTCCATGGGCGGCTGCCCCCTGAAAAACAGTAGAAGCGGATTTCGCGCGCTGTGTGGACAAGTATAGCAAACATTTATGATTGGGAAAGAGGAAAAAATTGGTTTGAAATGTTTTTACATAAACTGGAAAAAGGAGCTTTTTTCGGGACTCGGATAACATATAGTCCATTTCGTTGTAAAGTTGATCAATGTTAGTGTTAAATATTAGTTGTTCCATTGAAGTTGTGGGGATTTCAAGAAATTCACACATAAGCTTTCTTTTATGATGTTGTTCCAGAACAACGTTACAGAACTCGATTATGACGTCATCGTTTTTAGTATATATAGTATTGACATCGTAAATACTTCATTTCAATATAAAAATAGTTTTTTCGGCGTAAGCGAAAAAGTCATGAATGAAAGGATTAAGATTTAGCATTTAGATTTAACATAAGTAAAGTAAAGCTAACTTACTCTGGAATCATCATCGGTAAATAACAATTTTAAATTCATTGTGAATCATAGTCAACCATTTCACGAATTCCGTAGTTTAAGAACCCTTGAGTTAGACCATTGTTATCTGAGATAACCTTATTAATTAGTTCAGAAAGAAAGCTGTATTCCAGTGGGATTTTTCCGAATTTTACATGTGTGATACGCCGACCACGTTCTATTCAATTAAGTATTTTCATCATCGTTAGCTTATCTCTCACAACTCAATTTCTATTTGTTGATTTTGCTATTTTTTATTCTTATTTCAGATTGATAAATAATAGCCTAAAAGCCTTTTATCCAGTACATTTATATATTTCATCCAGTATATTTATATATATTGTGATCAGTTCCCTTTTTTTCAATTTTGCAATGAATTAGATTAAGATACTTACAACTAAAATGACAAAGGCAAAACAAAGTAAGTTGCACGGATGTAATATTTGTGGTAAAAATGTACGTTCGATTAGTCATCTCAGATATCATCAAACGACACACACTGGAAAACGACCACATAAGTTTGAAATCTGTGGTAAATGATTTCCTAGCAATAGTAACTTGATTGAGACACCATTTGCGATTGCACGTTTCCCATAAGCCACAAACTCAACAGAAATGCGGACAAAAACTATCCACGAGAGACAACATACGGGAGAAAGACCATACAAATGTGATATATGTGGAAAAAGCTATTGTGTTAAAGGCGCCTTGAAAAAGCATATTAATCGACATTCTAAAAATTCGCATGTGAAATATGTGACAGACCATTTGGATGTCGTTCTGCATTGACAGATCACATGTCCACTCATACCAACAAAAATTATATTCAAGCAAAAACAATTTATACCGGCATATGAGAAGCCATACAAATGATGCCCCCATTGAGATGTGAAATATGCGGTGTCACCAAATTGGAACAATCTGTTTTGAATATTCATATCCGTACACATGCAGGTCAAAAAACGTTTATCTGTAAATTATGTGGGAGAGCATTTTGTCAACAAGGCATTCTGAATACTCATTTGCAATCGGTACATTCCAACAAAAAGCCTTATAAATGTGAGATATGTGGGAAGAGATTCGCCGTACAAATATATGTCAACGTCCATGTAAAGAAAACTCATTTGAAATGCAAAAGTATACCGAACACAACCAAATTAAAGTTGAGCAGCAACCAACTAATCACATGTATTCGGAATGCACCTTTCAAAACAAAAAGATAATACAGATTGAATTGAAAACGCCCCGAGCAATTGATATCAAAGAAGAGTTGCATTTGGGATTTGATCACAAATAACTTGATTATATGCACTTTGCTCTCACCGTTTATTCAGATATGGCACACTTCCGATGGACGGAAGGTATACTTGCTCCGTGATAGGACCCTCTTTCGGGTAATTCTTCACACACAACTGGGGTATTTGAAGTCGAGCCCGCGTCGGCTAATACGACGTACTTTTTTCTTGGTTGAGGTTGATATTCGGCCTCCACCACCGATCCTATTTTTGGAACATTTAACAGATTCTGTCGAACTCAACCAACCTAGACGTGCATGTAAATTATTTTTTCCTTATTGATTAGAAATGAGCCCTAAATTGAAACGAATAATAAATGATGTGTTTATGAATATTATCGCAATAACAGCCGTAGTAATAAACATGGTTTTTTGTGGGAACTATAATTTGTAATGTGGCCGGGGATGGATACCGGTATGAAAATTTGATATATATGCTTTAACGTTATACTTTGTGTGGTTCATCGCCTCCTTACAAACAGAAAAAAAACTTGTTAATCTAATCCTAGAAAAGCGTACACAACGGAGACTGTTTATGTAAGTTTAGGCGTTTTTTCAGATATTTATATCCGTCGTACATGAAATGGTTCACAATTAAAAAAAATCAATAAATAGAGAAAAAATAACGGCCATACAATATTACAATTGTAAATGACGAGGAGCCGCGAAAAAACTATACAGTAAGCGCGTTAGCGACACCAAAAATCTCTGTGTTCAGCAGCGGAATAACGTCAAATAACGTGTGAACTTGAACGTAGCAAGTTTACTTTCCATACGAAAAACGTCATTTACGCAAATTCGTACTCGTGAAGCGACCAACGACTTGTAAACGATACACGGGGGAATTTACGCATTACATCCAGCCTCAAAACCTGTTCGACTAAATCACACAATATGCAGTGTTATTACCGTTTAATTACATAAAATATGAAAAACAGTAATGGCAAAAAATAGCAAAATTTGTCTGACTAGCAACACACAATATTTCATGTTTTCTCAATTAATTAGGAAAATGTTAGTCGAATTGAGAGAGTCAGTTAGGAAAGAATTATTTAATTTAAATAGAAAATGAGGGAGTTTGTTGACGTCCATGCCTTCGAAAACAAATAATTAACTAATCCTATACCCGACATGGAATGGTAACCGGACGAGAGGCCGTGGTTCGCCATATGGTTAAGCCGTCTTATAGGCTTCCTTCTCCCCCGGGATAAATATGTAAATCCTACTAAAATTGCTGGATTGGAGCTATTTAAATAAGTCATGAAACAGAAATTGCAATTTTTTCACTTGACATTTCAACCAGTGTTTTTTTTATGACAAATCATGGTTGCAATTCCAAATGCTTTCCAGTTAAAAAGTGTGGAATTAAGATGACATGTGTTGCAACTCGCAAGCATTGCATTGTTGAAAGAGCCCTCGCGTTCACAAAGAGTCTAGCGCCGTAAAAGATAAACTTAAAACTTTATCGGAAGTGAACATGATAATGAAAGCATAGAGCCCTCGAGTTCACAAAGAGCTTAGCGCCATGAAAAATTAACTTGGAACTTTATTGGAAGTAAACATGATAATAAACGCTTTGAGTCCTCGCGTTCACAAAGAGTCTAGCGCCATGAAAGTTTGCTCAATGGACATGGACGTGAAGGCTCGATGTTTCTCTTTCATGATGCTACCCTTTTTGTAAATGCGAGGACTTTGATATATTATGTCCTATTTTATTTAATAATACAGACAGGGTTGTCCAAAACGAATCGAATATTCGAAATCATTCGAATATCAAGGTATTCGAATACCTTTTCGGCTCATTTCCGAATAATTACGAATAGTAGTCACTTTTCGCCGTAAACACGGTGTTTCGTTTTACCGGAATCTTCAAACGACTTTCTACGCTTTCTCACGTATTGTAATGACGATGTAATAGAGTCGGCATTTTGATTGTTTATATTCAGCGCGAATGTACGTCGCATAGTGTTGCGACACATTTGCACGTTTGCGTTGGTGGACATTGCCGACATTCGTCTTTTAATTCACAAAATCATTTCCATTAGTCGAAAAATCGACAATCCCCGTATTTCCTATTTCCCGGCTAATAAGTCGCTTTTCTAGACCCAATTTTGGCTTGATTTTTGGGGGGAAGGGGCGCCTTATTGAGAAAGCAAGTTTATTTTATTTCTATGTGGCCTGCTTATTTTTCGCATTAGTCTTCTCAAGCATAATTTGTGTTAAACCTTATATTTGGTCCTTATGGGTCTGCCAATCATGATATTTAATCGTAGGCCGGTTCGATCGTTACTTAAAGAGAAAACACGGCCACCGCCACCGAGATAAAGTAAGTGATTTATGACCCTTTGGTTTTGCCGATTCAGCAGAAAACGACAGGGACATGAAACACAGCTGTGAAATAACCCGTGGACGTACCGTGTGGTACTTATCACATTCCAAAATTATTTCAACATTCGGGTTGATAGGTTGTCCAAAATGATTGCCGCTTTATAATTTAAATTTACCGCTTCGTTGTTGAGAATAGTTAATTCCGTGAGTATGGTTCTACCAAACAAACATGATCTGGTTCTGTTCTGACCCTATAAAATTATAGATTGTTCAAAATGATTGTGATTTTCAACTTAAAATTACCGCTTTATTGTTAAAAATAGTTAATTCTGTGAGTATGATTCTACTAAACAAACGTGATCTGGTTCTAAACATTATTATTAGCGCATATTAGCATAACTGAACAACAGGGAATAATTTTTCTACCCGTCTTCTTGGAGGCCTATATGGAAAACCCCCTTTTTTGAGTGCTAAAAATATACATCGTCCTATTTGCCATGTAGACTTATTAGCCGGGAAATACGGTATTTATAGCCGTAATTGTTACGATATCCAATAAATTGTCACAAGTTGGGAAACAAGTTGATTTATTAGAAAAATACTTTCACCCGCTTTCTGGGAAATAATTTTGATAATGATGGTCAAAAGTATCGATAATGAAAGTATTAATACCAAATACCACGGGTATTTGTGGGCATGAAATGTGTGGTAAACTGCCCAATTATAATTAATTTCGGATTCGTATTTACAAAATATTAAAACTATTATAACTCAAAAATACAACGGCGATTTGTGGACTTGAATGTGTAATAAAGTATAAATTATTTTTCCGACTTGTGACAATTTTTTCGAGTACGAAAATAAGAATCAAAAATTAAATATATTCGGGCACAATATCACGGCATTCTGTGGACATAAATTGTGAGGCAAACTCGCGATTGATATTAATTTTTGATTCCTATTTTCGTATTTACAAAATACAACGGTGATCTGCGGACTTAAAATGTGTGGTAAAGTTCCCGAATATAATTACTTTTTGATCCGTATTTTTGTACTCACGAAAAAATTGTCACAAGTCTGAAAAAGAACTCATACTTTATCCCGCTTTTTGACAAATAATTTGGATAATGGTTGGTATTTAAAAGTATGGGCGTTTTACTAGGATGATTTTGTGTTGCGCAAGCATTCAAATCCATCACCGATACCACTATTTAAAATGCCATGTCGTATTATTTTAATTCTGTTAATTAACACAACTCATGTTATATAAAATATATATCGCAATAATCTGCAAACATGAAATGCCTGGTAATATAGCCAGGTTGTAGATAGAAGTTATTCCATTGTTGATTGTATGAAAATTCCTTCATACACTTAGATTCTATTACTGGATTTTATTTTCAAAGTATTCGAAATTTCATATTCGAAAATAATAATTTCGAATGTATTCGAAATAGTGAACTATTCGGTATTGGCCATCCCTGAATACAGACAACATATCCTTTGTTAACTATCATGCATTTTCTTGGCTTGTCAAATTTTGTATGATATTAATGAAGGCATTGAGACATGGCTGGTTGAAATATTCAAAACTAATGGTAAACGAACTATGGATTTTTGGTTCAGTTAAAATTCCACCTGTGCCTGACTAACTATTATCGATTGAAGGCTTTTCAAATATTTGGAAGTATAATTTGATTTCCACGAGAAATCATACACCAAACAAAACAATGAACACGCAAAAAATTTGAGAATGCAGTTTAACAGAGACCACTTGCTAACGTTATTTGTGAATGGCTTTAATTGCAGAAATAATTGTAAACACAATTTAATACTAGTTTCAATTTTAGTTGCGTTGAGCCACAATTTATAAAACGAAATATTTACGAAAAAATAGGAAATAACGGTGTTATCTAAGTTAGTTCCCGTTCAACTTGTCCGTATTTAAGATACTTTTTGATTTCAAATGAATCCGTTTCATGTGTTTCTTGACATATCTTTGTAAAGCAAATCTCTTTTCACATATCTCACATGCATACGGCTTTTCGTTGGAATGTGTTTGCATATGAGCATTTCGATTAGTGTCATGGCTAAATGCCTTCCCACATAACTTACAGATGAACGGTTTTTCACCTGTATGTGTACGCATATGAATATCCAGCTTGCGCTGTTGCACCTTAATGACGCCACATATCTCACATTTGAATGGATACTCATTAGTATGCCTTCCCACATGCAACTTTAAATTTTCTTTACTCGCAAAAAATATTTTCTCCTTTGTGTGAGTGAGAATATGAGTAGAAAGCTGAGACTTGCAGCCGAAGGGCCGTTCACAGATTTTGCAAACAAATCTCTTCATATGTCGATTAATATGTTTTCTCAAAGTACTATTGTCACAAAATCCTTTTCCACATTCATCACATTTGTATGGTCTTTCTCCTGTATGTTGTCTCATGTGAATAGTTTTATTTTGTACATTGCAAAGTACTTTTCCGCAAACTTCGCATTCGACCAACTTATTTATTTCAACTTTTTTCATTTCAAATTAATAAAACACAGCCTGCTGCAAATTAAATATCATTACTGAAAATAAGAAAACAAGGATGCAACTAAGTTTGTTGTAATTTAATTTTCATTATGACCTCCGACGAGCTTTACTTCAGTTGCAAAAATTCTAAATTTGTCCCGCAAATACTGCGATGGACCAAGCTAAAACTTGCTGCCAGTATATGCAATTTGCACGCGGTCAAATCTTTTGGGGAAACATCCATGGTGCTAGCTTGAGGTAGATATCTCATGCTGTATTATAACTTGAATTTACCTAAAATGAAATATGATTGTTGCAATTGGGCACGCGAAGTATGTGGACCAAGATGGCGGACACCGGAACCGATACAAATACTACGGGGATCACTTGGCTAATCCCCGAATTCATAACATAACTGAAATAGGAAAATTGGAATAAAATTATGGTTTAACCTTAACCTGGTAGACATACTACGTTCTGGTGTCCGCCATCTGGAAACATGGCTTATAAGTAATAATTTGATATTGAGACATGAGAAAAAAGCAATTGGTTGTTTTCGTGTGTAATCTGACGGTAGGCATAAGAATATTACACTGACCGACTCAGCTAGAATTACGCACGAACAAATCTGTCAATATATGCGACTGTCGGCTAAAAAATACATATGAACTTCAAAATGAAAAGCCAATAATATGCCTGACATTTTCACTAATAACAAAGCTAAAACATCTGGGCACGATCGCGCCATACAACAGCAACAAATAGCTAAATCAGCAAAAAAATAAGACCACATCGTGCTCGATAAATTCTTTGTGGTGGTTGTGATATTGGTTTCAGTTGCTATTCTAGTTCATTGTTACCGAGGGTTTATTCCGTGATTTTGGATATTCAAATCCGTTTACTATATTTATTCGGATTAGTGCCCAGTGGTTTTCAACAGGGAATACAAAATTCTATCCTATGTCGCCTCTGAAAAACGCTTCCTCAACGATCTCAATTGGGCAACTTACGCAGCACAGCGCTGAGATCCAGCTAAGCATACTTTACTTCAATCAGCTTCAGCGCTCAAATCCTCGATATTGCGTCGAAACACACACGCTTCAGTGGTTTCTGCAGCCTCAGAATTTTCGGTTCGTTTTATTCTATCGATGAGGCAGATGGAGTGAAGCATTTCCTATTCTCCGGCCTTTGTTAAGGACTAAGTATTTGATAATATGGGTGACTAATACTAATAGATGGACTGTTAATAGATCAGATCTCAAATAATGCAAGTACTCTAAATATTATTGAGAAATATTAGTGGTTGATAATAGTGTATAATAAAAAGATTGGCCGCTAATAGAGCATTGCCATTCTACCAGGAAAAATGCTGCTTACCTATAAAACTCAATTTTGTGATCAAACAACAAGTTGGTCTAAGCAATAAAGGCAAAAAGTCAACTCTTCTTTCTCATCACTGCCCGATTTTCGTTTAAAATGCTAAAATATTCACTCATGTCCACTAAACTCGATTCAGCAGATAAATAATATTTCCAGAAAGTAGTGGTTATCTCTATTGTTACGTAACAAAATTATTTCATGTGAATACTAAGTAAAGAGCCTGGCCGATTTATATATTTAGGTATATTCAAGAAAAGTCTTCTTATCTACGATATATAAGGTTAGAGAGGATGTGAAACTAGAGATAAGCTACCAATAGAAAAACACTATTGCAATTTGCAAAGCAACTATCATTGCTGAGACCTTCATATCGGCAGTGGCCCTTCTCTCCGTGAAAGTAGAGGCTCTTATCTTCTATGGCGCTATAAACTTTGTGAACGCTGAGGCTTTAAGCGTTTCTTATCATGTTCACTTTCAATAAAGTTCTAAGTTTATCTTTTATGGAGCTAGACTGATTAGGAACGCGAGGGCTCTTCCATTTTGGTCGAACCCGTAAGAAATAACGCTTGTTCCTGAATACTCGTGATCAATTTGTCCCTACTCAACTTCGCCTGTAATTGAGATACTTTCTGATTTGAAATGAGTTCGTTTCATGCGTTTCTTGACATATTTTTGTACGGCAAATCTCTTTCCGCATATCTCACATGCATACGCCTTTTCGTTGGAATGTGTTTGCATGTGAATATTTCGAAAACTGTGATCGCTAAATGCCTTCCCACATAATTTACAGATAAACGTTTCTTTACCTGTATGTGTACGCATATGAATATTGTTGCACCTTGATGACGCGACATATTTCACATTTGAATTGATATTCATTCTTATGTCTTCTCATATGCAAGTTTAAACTATCTTTGCGTGCAAAAAAATTATTGCAAATAGTGCACTTAAATCTTTTCTCCCCTGTATGAATGAGAACATGTTTGAAATGAAGGGTGAAACAAGGACTTGTAATAAATGCAATCAAGTTAAGTCTATTGTTATGACGATGGAGTAGCAATGAATGTAGACGCCAATCATCCAAATACAAAAGAAACTATTACCAGAAAAAATGAATAAAGAAAAGCAAGACAGTAGATAATAAATGCTCGAGATAGTGAGAAACCTAGACTGCTCCATTATTTGCAATGTTTAAAAGATGTCGAAAGCGTATTCTCAAAGCCATCAGAACAAATTCTAAAGCTGCATTTACAAAAGAATTGACAGATCTTACCACTGCTGGATTAAGAGCCTATATCCAAACTCAATTTACGGAAAGCATGACTCGGGAGAATCGCGATCAATGGGACCTGGATCATCGAGTTCCGTGTTTTTCTTCTCCGATTTTAGTGATTCAGATCAACAGAAGATTTTTTTCTGGCATAAAAACTTGCAGCCAATGTGGAACAAAGAGAATATGGAAAAGAGTGTTATGTATAACGAGGAAGACCAGCAGGCCTTAATTTCTGTATATTATAGTCAATTCAACATAAGTAAACTTTATGATAGAACAAAATCCTTGTCGACAAGCTTGTCAGATCGGTTCTGACCAGAAACTTCGGGAAAAGTATAAACCGCTACACTCTTTCGGAAACTTGGCGTCACCATGGACAAATACATGAATGAAGTTGAGCAGAGGAATGGGGCCAGGGTCATTCCTCATAAATTCAGAAAAAAAAACTCAATTACTAAGTGAAGGTATTACTGCTCTTCAGGAATCCGAAATCATTATCCAAAACACTTTAACATCAAATCCCCATGTCCATCTGACACGTATTTCTGAAATCCCAGGAACCTCCCAATAATCTATTACCCCCACCACTTTCTCCGTTCCAAACCCATCAAAAGTCTGTCAAACACCTAAAAAAAACTTCTGATTACAAATCCCCGAGGAGTAAAGTAAAAGCCACAGAGACTCAAAAAAAAAAAATTCCGAATAGGATATGTTATGTTTATATTTCAACAAAAACGTGATGGGTTTTCTTGAATACAAAAGAACCCTGAGTATATCGCAACTAGAAGAGTTAATGACAAAAATGACAATTTCGCTAAATGTTATATTGAGATTCTTATGGACGTGTTAAAAACGTAAAAATTAATTTATTTTTGACTGTCTTTTGTACCCTGCACGACATCTAAACAGATTTAAAAGTCACTGTGGCTTTTACTTTTTGTAATTTTACTCGTATACATATATATATATGAAGCTATATTCCTTGTACATTCTAGAGATGTACCGATGTATCGGTAATCGGCAATATCGGCCATTTTTTTGGTATCGGCCATGTATCGGTTAGAATTAGATTAAGGCAGAAATATTTACCTTTTTGATATAGTCCAGAATGTTTTAAAAGATAAGTTGGAATACTACTTTTTAACTTTTTTGCCTGGAGAGATCGTGAGCTATGAGCCATACATGTCTCCACCCCCGCGAGAGAATAGGATTCACGTGTTTTTAGCTATTTATCAGCCAAACTAGCTCAACTAATTTGTCAATTTTCGCTGTCAAATTTTTATATTGACATTTTTCATATTGCATAGTATAAATGAAGAAATATATCAACACAGCACATAACAAAAAGCAACTAGGCGCCCAGTTTTGATTCATACAGTGGAATTGGGGTCCTTATTAACGGCACGTGGAATTTATAATTTTGTTCAACTACACAATTTCTTTATAGATTTATTGACATGACCGTCTAGCCAGCCCTAGACTGTCTTAAAATATATGATAGCAAATATTTAATGATATAAAATAGTAAAGTAAAAGAACATCCTCGATGGATATGGGTAGGCCTTCTTTTGGTCGGTGCTGATTGATATTCTTTCATGTTGGCTTTGACTTATTGCGTCGACGATAACAATTAGCCACAAAATAAAAAATTTGTAAAATGCTTTTAATTTGAACGTAGGACGGCGGCGCTAGAATGTGTGGGTGATATTCGATATTCTTTTAAACACGAATAACGATATTCGAAGGTCGCGATATTAAAATTAAATTCAAATTGGACATCCAGGCTTATGAGTTTTCTAATTGAACACCGAGATTACTAGCGTTACTGTACAATGTATGTTAATCAGTTAAAACATATGGATACCAAACATTAATTTTATATCATGTTATATATATTTTTTTTCGATCTGAAATAATGTGTACTATGAACAACGCTCAATGACCATTGTTTTAACCCGTCTGCCCTACACAGCACACCTAATTAAGTAATATTTACATAGTATTGGAATATCGGCCTTTCTGTAGTATCGGTATCGGCGTTTTAGCTGGTATCGGTATCGGCGACAAAAATGGTATCGGTACATCTCTAGTACATACTTTATTGCGTGTTATCTTTTTACATCAAATAAATAATTTTTCGTCTTGTCTCTATTTTCTTTGTGCATTTCTACTTCAGTGGTATGGTATGGTGGTAGGATATTATAGATGCAGCAAAGAAAACATGGACACAAATAAAGATGTGATTCATATGCCTGTTTCGGCAGACCAACGAAGTGGACGAAGATTGGAACCTATACTCGAGGTAGAAACAAGCGCCAATAAATTATATCCTGGCACATGTCACCATTTCCTACAAGACTCCACGGCCGTCATTTTCCTTCGATGATATCGCCCAATCAGAAAAGATTGTGTTTTCTGTGTCTGCTGCAATTTCAGATGAAGACAGAAACGGCATACTACTGTAAAGGAAACCATCTATAAACCACTGGTTCTCATGGCCCATGGAGACATTTTCAGGCGGACCACAAACGTATCGAATATAATAGCGATTGTGGTAGCATTGAATGATGATGTTGGTTTTTTGTTACAGGGTTGTTCTACTTATTATTATTAGGAAAATGCCTAAATAAATGAAATCGAGATGATAAACTTTTAAAGTGATGAACCTTACCCATAAAAATTAAACCGTTCAATCAATTACATTTAAAGGATTTTAGTGGCTTGAAATTGCTTCTTATTGATGATATGATATATATGTTTCGCTTACAAGCAAACGTGCCCTAGTCAACGCAACAATTTATGAGCAAATTGTCATCAAAAACTAGTTTTAAATTAAAAATCTCTAACGCTGGACACGTGGTAACGAGTTGAGGGGCGTTAGTTAGGGTTGGTAGTTTTTGTTTCCCTATGACTCCGTGCTTGTCGAGACTGGCCTTCCTTTTAAACTGCCGCTTCAAAGTATCTAATGAATGAACTGGAAATATATTTATATATCTCTGTGGCCTACACTGGCTAACGTCAATCAACCCGAACGAAAATAGGTGCAAGGAGTCGGAATCCGAGAGTATCTGCTACATTAATAGTTGATTCAAAAATCGTTCAGAGTGGAGAGCGATAGCTTATTGCCCTTAACCTACGTTCGCTATTATTTTCAATGACCAGGCCGTTTTATCTTTTCCTCTTTATTATGTACATTATAGATGTAATAGTTTGTTTGTATTCCTCATTAGACCTTATCAATTTTTCGTAAGTGTCTCCTAAATTGCATTTGCTGTAAATATTTTCGATTTACTGTTTGCCTTATATTGCTTTTAGTTGCATATTCCGCCAAACTTGCCTTTCCTATATTTTTTCTGTGCTTTTATCTTGCTTTCCTCGCGTTTTTATTAGTTGTTAGTAATTATTCCGTGAAAGTTACATTTTCTGTTTTACTGTGTCATAATCGCATACATTTCGAATGTCGCTGTAATTGTATCAGTTGTGACTTATTCCTAGGATTTATTCATTTTATCCCTCATTTAATTATATTTATTCTAACCTGTAGCGCTGTAGGTGTCGCTGCTTGAAGACCTTCTTAGGTCCCTCGCGACTCCGGTCACGCAAAAACATGATTAGCACTGTAATTTATTCATTATGTCACTTTATGTTTGAACGTGTTTTTTTGTGATGACAAAATAAACGATTGATTGATTGATAATAATAACGAGATATATTCTTTAAAAATACCACTCGGTCAGAATGTGGCGATATAAGAGTACTTTATCGGCCGCTTTGTTTTGACAGCAATTTGTAGATTAACTTTTACAATATAAAAATCTTATTCGCAAAAATCACGCACCTTGTCTCACATTGTAATGTTGTAAAGCATTCTATGTGAAAAGTATTCGAGTACATCATGCTCGAGTATGGAAAACATTTTGGTTTTATATTTAGAAAAAAAGAGAAAAGTGGAGTTAGCCAAGTTTGCTAGAAAATCAGAAAACAGATCCCACACACATGGAGATGTATTATCTTTACGGACATCGATCTGAGAAAGTTATTCACTGGAACGGAAAAACGTACAGATGAATTTGAGTCGAAAATCAAAAAGCACTATCTAAATTTACTGTCATTCATTCACAACAAAGTAACACCAGCGTTAATATTAAATGTGTGATGGTTAAACAAGCAAAATAGATGCTAAACTCAGTTCAGAAGATAAAAAAAAACTGCAGTTCGCGAAATTACAGCAAGTAGTGTCTTCCCGCAACACATCCCTTTAGTCCAGCGGATAAGACCTCAAAAATGATAGAATTGTGCACTTTTGGGAGCAAGCATGAAACTTGGCACACATGTACAGTAGCGTATTCTGATTAATTTTGGATATGGTGCCATCCATGAAAATACCTCGTTGCCATGGAAACGAGGCATCATCCGTATTGCTATTAAAGGGAAATAAACATTACTTTAGGAAAGGATATTTTCAAGATAAGTAAACCGATGTGTATATAAGAAGTGAAGAATATGGTCAGAAGTGCATTTTGACATTTCCCTTGATAACAGAATACCTGTTACCATGGAAACGAGGTATCATTATCGACCAAACACAATTATAAGTCGCACAACCTGTATTTTCTGTTATTGTCATGGATCACAAATTAAGCTACATTCACTTTCAAAATGTAGTTCCGTTTGTGCTCAATCAATTGCCATCGCCAATGGTATACTTTCAAACTCATAGCCACGTGAAGCTGGTGAAAATATAAAATATATATCTCATAACTGACGGATTACTGTTATCTTGGAGCTATCATATCGTCATCATATATTTTAATAAAAATAAATTCATTCTCTTAACTCTGGCATTAGTATCTCAGTCAGATAAAAACGGAAACTTGCATTACATTTCAGTTCAAACTCGGCTGGAATTGTTGATTGTTGCTACAAAAAGAAATGAATAGAAAAACGATTGAAATAATCTTATTTTCCAAAAATATATTCCACTAAGACTCCCCAATAACTAGCGGGGGCAATTTTACTATTTAGATATATACTCCTGCACTTTTGGATACAAGCATGAAACTTGGCACACATGTACAGTAGCATCCTCCGATCAATTTTGCAATGTCAGTCGTTATTTTCGCAATCCCCATCACAGAAACATAGTGGTAGCAACAGAGGTTTCACAAAATTTTTCTGATGCACAGAGATGGGGATGGGAAAAAGTAGGAGACAAATTTTTACCAAGATGAATGACTATCCCGAAGCAGCAAAAATTTGCACAGAGCTGATTCATTATGGCTGCAAGAAAGGTTGTGCTGCTCGCTGCAAATGTTTCCGTGCTGATTTAGCATGTACACCACTATGTTTCTGTGATGGGGATTGCGGAAATAACGACTGACATTGCAAAATAATTGGGGGATGCTACTGTACATGTATGCCAAGTTTCATGCTTGCATCCAAAAATGCAGGAGTATATACCTAAATTGTAAAATTTCCCCCATTAGTTATTGGGGAGTCTTTGTGGAATATATTTTTGGAAAATATAAATATTTTAATCGTTTTTCTATTCATTTCGTTTTATAGCACTTACATAAGGCGACGTTAGATATAGATTAAAATAATCAACGATTCCAGTCGAGTTTGAGCTGAAATGTAATGCAAGTTTTCCGTTTTTATCTGACTGAGATACTAATGTCAGAGTTAAGAGAATGGATTTATCTTTATTAAAATATATGATAACGATATGATAGCTCCAAAATAACAATAATCCGTCAGCTATGAGATATAAATTTTATATTTTCACCAGATTTACGTGGCTATGAGTTTAAAAGTATACCATTGGCGATGGCAGTTGATTGAGCACAAAAGGAATTACATTTTGAAAGTGAATGTAACTTAATTAATTTGTGATTCGTGACAATAACAGAAAATACAGGTTGTGCGACAAATAATCGCGTTTGGTCGATAATGATACCTCGTTTCCATGGTAAGCAGGTATTCTGTTATCAAGGGAAATTGTCAAAATGCACTTCTGATCATATTCTTCACTTCTTATATACACATCGGTTTACTTGTCTTGAAAATGTCCTTTTATAAAGTAATGTTCATTTCACTTGATACGGATACGTTTCCATGGCAACGAGGTATTTTCTCGGATGGCACCATATCCAAAATTGATCAGGGGATGCTTGCTACTGTACATGTGTGCCAAGTTTCATGCTTGCTTCCAAAAGTGCATGATTTTACCTCTTATCCGCTGGACTACTTGGAAACCGCTGTCGTATGTTTATATCAGTGGTTAGCAACCTATTTCAAGTGACGGACCGGTAAAGCCCGACTAAAATGTGGATGGCCACCTCTACACAAACGGATTAAGCCTATGCAGTTAATTATACGCATTAGGAATTTTATGCGATATCTGTATTTGTTTGCTGGCCATTAACAGTTCCCATATTGGAGACATGGTCGACATTGACAAACGTAACGCGTTTCTTAAATCCAGACTACTTCGACGTTTCGTTTTTGTAATTATCAATATTGGACACCAGGCATCACATTAATAAGATTTCGAGAAAGGTAACAATGCCTGTAAACTTTCTGACTCTGGCCTGGCTATTGATTGATGTTTGTTTTACCAAAACTATTTTTTTACCCGATGTGCTAACTTTGTGATTATCCTGATTCTGAAGTATCGAATTAGCGAACTAACTAGGTATCACCGGTTAGCTACGAGCCAGTAGCTGAGTAGTCACGTTCTTAGCAAGAATCATTTTGCTGTAGAGATCTTATACGGAGTGAAGAGAAACATACTTATACGGTCGTAGAGGAAACAATTGACCCAGCATTATTGTGACATACTGGCATGGCGATTGTTTGTGAAGTTAGAAATGCTGCTCTAATGCGTTGTGTTTGTCTGGTTTGCTCTTGTGTGCTGTTTTTGGTCGTAGGGTCAGTGGAGGTTTTATTACGGCCTTGCCATTTTTTGTGGTATGTTATTTAATTCACAACATCAGACGCGATTGACTACTCGAGACATTGCGATCGACGTGTTTGTCACCCCTGCCCTACAAGAACGTGAAGGTTCGATGTCTTTCTTTCATGATGCTAGACTCTTTGTGAATGCGAGGGCTTTAATATATCATGCCCTATTTTAATAATACAGACAACATCATATCCTGTGTCAACTATCGTGCATTTTTTGGGCTTGTTAAATTTTTGTACGATATCAATGAAGGCCCCGAGAAACGGCTTGTTGGAATATTCAAAACTAATGGTAAACGAACCACGGATTCGCAGCTTATAGTTGCCGTTAATCCTTTTCTTTTTTTTATCTTCAGTTTCGGTTCAGTTAAAATTCCACCTGTGCCTGACTCACTAATATCGATCAAAAGCTTTTGAAATATTTAGAAGTAAATTTTGATTTTCCGGAAAAATCATACACCAAACAAAACAATGAACACGCAAAGAATTTGAGAATGCAGTTTAACAGAGACCACTTGCTAACGTTATTTGTGAACGGCTTTAATTGTAAAAATATTTGTAAACACAATTTAATACTAGCTTCAACTTTAGTTGCGCTATTAAGCAACAATTTATAAAAAAAAATATTTATGAAAAAAGTAAGAAAAAGAAGTGTTCTCTAAATACGTGTGATCAGTTACGTTCTGTTCAACTTGTCGGTATTTGAGATGCTCTCTGATTTCAAATGAGTCCGTTTTATGTGCTGCTTGACATATGTTTGTGAGGCAAATTTTTTTCCACATATCTCACATGAATACTGCTTTTCGATAACTGTGCCGGCTAAATGCCATTCCACATAATTTACGATATAAACGGCTTTTCACCTAAGTGTGTACGCATATGTAAATTCAGTTCGCATTGTTGCACCTTGATAACGCCACATATTTTACATTTAAATTGATATTCTTCTCATATGAAAATTCAAACTATCTTTGCGTGCAAATAACTTATTGCAAATAGCACATTTAAATTCTTTATTCTTCGTATGAGTGAGCATATGTTTAGAAAGATCAGACTTGCCGATGAAGGGCCGTTCACAGATTTCACACACAAATTCCCTTGTATGTTGATTCATATGTTTTGTCAAAATACCTTTGCCACAAAATCCTTTTCCACATTCATCGCATTTGTATGGTCTTTCTCCTGTATGTTGTCGCATGTGAATAGTCTTACTTTGAACATCGCTAAGTATTTTCCCGCAAACTTCGCATTTCTGTAGATTTCGTGGATCATCGGTAAAGTGCAATTGCAAATGGCTTTTTAAGTGACTATTCTGAGTATGTGTCTTGCCACAAATTTAAACTTGTATGGTCGTTCTCCAGTGTGTGTCGTTTGATGATTTCTGAGATGGCTAATTCACCTAAAACTTTTACCACAAATACCGCATTCGTGCAAATTACTTTGTTTCTGTTTCAATTTCTCCATTCCATTCATTAGTATCTGATTGACTTATTGCATCTCGGCATTGAATAAAAAGAATTACACACATATTATATATATTAGATAAAAGGTGTTTTTATCAACAATATTTTTCTAGAATATAAGATAACAAAAGCCACCGAGGAAGTCGCAGTTACATCTAAGCTAACATGATAAAATACAGTCTGTTGCAAACTAAATATCGATACCCACGACAGCTTTGACTTACATAGCGGCAAACTCGTCGAGAACGTAAGAAGTGAAAGCTCCGAGTTTATCTTTCATGACGCTAGACTCGTGCGGCACGACAGGTCAAACTAATCACAATCTGTGCTAGACAATTCACATGGATTAAATAGGGCGACAAAGTAACAATTTTAGCTATTAAAAAGTTGAATGCGAATGGTGATATCGAATTAGGATAAAATGTCCGTAACATACGAATAAGTAATATTTTTACAGAAAGAATGGGAAGAAAAAATTGATTGTTTTGATTTGTCATCGTGGGATTATTCAGTATATAGTCCCCCGTCGGAACGATCATAAGTTATACTTCATTAAATAGGTTGCAATATGCGCATTGTGGTAATATCACAGAGCACCGAATTTGCGGAAAACATGGGCGGACGAGCGAGACGGAGTCGGGTATGAATAATTGGATTCATCGCCAGTGAATATCATTAAAAAATTATTCCCAAAACACTGGAAAAGCAATTGATGATGAACAAATGCAGCTACTAAAAGTAACGCCACTTCCACAAGGGACAATTTATTTATTTGACAAGAAGCATAAATATAGATAGCTTTAATGATTATTGTCGTTTGGAAAAAATCGCCATTTCTCAAAGCAATAGATTACAAATATGCGAAACAAATTAACAGCATTTTTGTGGCTTCAACCATCTTCAAACACTGGCAATTTAAAATCGATTTGTGTAACTTATCTAAACAACGGTTATCATCAACGCGATCTATATTTAATCTCCTTGGTATATAAGAGAGCAATGGTCAAATACATTAGTACGAAAGCCAAAATTATTCGTTTCTGAAAAAGTCCCCATCCTGGACAAAGCAAGTCGGAACTATGGAATGGCTAGCAGTTCCGTATCTGTGGGCCGTGTACTACAACTAGGCGGCATAGCGTAAATATTTTGCACATGTCACACCTGATCCCCACATGACCCCGTTATAAAAAAATTACGTTACTTGCGATAAGTTTGTTATCTACTGTGGTTTCGGTAAGAAATATGGCCCTTGGTCTGAATACACGACCTGTTGCACCTCTTCCTTATTCCACTTCAGTTATCTGAACTAAACAGTTTGCGGTGCAGCCATCCGATTCGTTTATATCGTTTTCTAGGCTTTTATTGACAGAAAGAACAATTTGCAAGATATAGCTCTCTTGCTGTTGTATTATGTAGGTAAAGGTGAGTTTGTCTATTGGGCTTTCCTAAAGAAAGCCGTCGACACGGTGGTCGACAAAATTCTTGTTCAAAAGTTACAACACAATGGTTTCAGAGGTAATGCAAATAAATTACTACTTATTAATTGTAATGTAGCAATATCGTTGATAAACATCTCGTTATGTAGGGTTACCATATTTTTGTGACCTCAAAGCGGGACGCCTCCAATGACCACAGCTGTGATTTTTTAAACTTTAAAATTATTGATTTTACATTCGGGGCCTACATTTAGAACCATCACGGCTGTCTTCATTGACCATATTGTTATCGAGAGTTTGTGCGCTGTCTGTCTTAATATCGGTTTCAATTCGAAAATTAGAAATTAATTAACGTTAAGCACCCTTTTAGTGTTCGGGGCTTACACATAACAAATTGTAGCAATTAAAACAACGAAACAATCGAAACCACGCATCCACATTCAGTAACCAAGCTACCGGTACTCTACACAGCAACAACAGTATCGAGAACATGGTAAGCGGTAATGTTGATGTATTATATTGCCTGGCTGGGCGCCAAAGCGGGACTTTTGGCTGACCGCTCGGGACGCCGGTACAAAACGTAAAAAATAGGGACTGTCCCGTCTAATTCGGGACGTATGGTAAGCCTATAGTTATGTATTCCGTGATTTAAGATGAAAATTTGCAACGACCCGAAATTGAAAAACGGCGTTTTGAGCTGAACTATCCGGATTTAAAAAATACAATTGAGATGATGCTATAAACTGTTAAAGTGATAAACTTTACCCACAGAAATTATACCGCCGAAAACGCGGAGGGGATATTGGGTAATGTGCACGCGATGTTTGGGGAAGAAGATGCCAGGTACGCTAAGTTGACATTGTGGGCCCAGAGGTCAATTTCTAGACGGTCAGCAATACTAAAATACTATTTAAAAGTTTTTAGTGGCTTGAAATTTTCCTTCCAAATGATTATTTTTGCTTCTTATAGATGATATGATATATATGCTTCGCCTACAAACAAACGTGCCATAGTCGACGCAAACGTTTGTGAGCAACTTGTCATAAAAAACTTGCAGTTTCAAATTAAAAATCCCCACCGCTGGATTCGCGCGATAAAGGATGCAGGGGCGCGTTAGGGTTGGTAGTTGTTGTTTCCCTATGGCTCCGTCGAGACTCGGCATCATTTTAAACAGCCCGCTTCAAAGTCTTTTACAATAATGAAATTGCTTGGTCGTGTGATATATTCTTTAATAAAACTACTCATTCAAAGCGAGGCCTCTTCGTTTTGACAGCAAGCAATTTGTAGAATAACTTATACATTATTTAAAAATTTATTATTGAATAAAAATTAAAGTTTGTAAAGAGTGGAAGAAAAACCAAGCACAAGTGACCAAGGCGGTAAGTTATTCAACTCTTATTCGGAAAAATCACGGACTTTGTCTTACATTGTACTGTTGTAAAGCATTCTATGTGAAAAGTATTCCAGTACAGTATGCCTAAATATGGACAATTGTTTGAAAATCATATGCGGTAACTCAATAGTACCTGTATCGGGGTACCGTGGCGGTAGTACGGTGCAGGGTCTGCCATAGCTTTTTTAAGTCCTGTAACGATGATACATCCTTCTTGATTATGTTTAAACATCAAATAAAATATCACGTGATATACGTCACTAATGATGAAATTTTGTTTAGTCCATGCCACTTTTTGATTTATCACTTTTTTGGAATAAGCTAAATATGCGTTATTCAGTGAGATTGCTTTATATTTTAAACTTCACCGTGTCATAACCTCAATTGTTGTTGTTGCTTTCCAAATATCGTATACTGTTAATAATTGTCTAACCTTAATAACGATATAGCACAGTGCCAATTGATTGTTGATTGCTAATTTTAATTGAGTCTGTGATATTTCTATTGTCGTATTGTTTATTTATAATTTATATTGAGTCTGACTTACTATGATGATCAGTAATTTACTAGATCACAGTGTATTGCTGCTTACTGGTATATAATTTTGCACATATCTTCCAAACTCTATATATTAACTTACACAAAACAATGTATAAATTGGTAAAGTTACTTCTATAGAAATTTTTAATATCGTAGAAAAGTTTATTTCGACTCCATAATCAGCATAATAGACGATATTTTTTTTCATCGTTTGAGGAAATTCAATCTCTCTCACACTTTCTCTGTCCGCGTGGGATAGGTCCTCGATGTTTGTAGAGATACGTGGAAATGGTGTAATTTGGAAAAAAATAATTATGATAAAATAATTTGTAATAATATTGAATGTGAAGTTGAACTATTAATTATAAATTGCGCAAAGTCAGCTATTTGGGAGTTCAGAATAAGTGTTAAATACGATGAGGTTTATCAGATGCAGTGCAACATGAGGGCTATTCCCAAATGCAAACTCCTACTCATACTCCTAAGAATTTGACACTCGAACTGAAGTATTTCAACGGAATCTGTATGATTCACATTTTTGCTGAAATAGATATATTCTATCAAAGACTCTACTAGCGCCCTTGAGTGACGCCATATAGACATAAGAACCGCAAATTTATCTCTTATACTTCGCCCATACATACTATATGGTCTCACCACTCAAAGGCGCTGTATTCGCGCCTAAATTTTGATTTCATTGTTATGTATATGTTTATTTGGTGTTGTGTTGTCTCCATTTATATATATTGTCTTGTCTTATAAACTCCCTTGTATAAACAGTTTTGTATACTCCACCCTTACCACTTTCACCACACCAAACGACCCATTTCCCCACCTTGCACAACTGACAACTGTCTGTCTATATAAGGGACCATACTATTCATATTTGATCTAATGTTTTTTGTTTTATATTTGTTAAAAAAGGGTGCATGCCGCGCATTTGTGTTTTAGGCCAGTACGGTATTGTGCATGCATCCCGTCTCACATAATAATAATCGTTAATTTATTTTTTTATCACTATTACGAGACGAATAAACATACATACATACATACTTTCATAGGCATCATTGAATAAATGCCAAGCAAGATTAGGTGATCATTAAGATCTTAATGTGACAAAGAAAATTCATTTCTTGATGAAACCAACGATGATATCCTTCAAAACTCTAGAATGGTTTGATAGTATTTAATTAAGTGAGGATTTGCATAGGTTTATGGATCACACACATATATTTAGGTCAAGTGTCAACATACATAGTCGGGGGAATGGGAAAATCCTAGCAGCATGATAAGCTTTTCAACTAATTTTTCAATATATTTTTTTTTTCATGTCAATCTAAAATATATAACTATGTGTCTGCATTATGGTGGCTTATGGACAACTTCCAAATCAAATGGACTTACGATGAACAATGGAATATCAAAAAAGTTCGCGTCAGACGTTTGTACTTATATTGGTCGACCTGTAAACTGATGATGGATTCTCCAATAAAGCATAAACCGTCGGAATATACGAGCATCCGCAGCGTGCAAGGGTCAAATTCGAATAGACCTTCATGGGGTACTTACTAAATTATCGCCAGTCAAACAAGGCTCAGGTTGCAAGTACCCCAATGCTGGTTTGGGAGACGGTAAGAAGTATGTTAAAGTTACATCATTTCAAGAACCCCATCATAGTAAACTGAAGAAGTATTTAAATCGCCCAGTGATTCTTAAAAACGTTGACGTACGGGAGGACGATGTGTATGGGCTGCAAATTCTGACAAAAAAGGCAGCTATTTATTGGAATCGACTAAAACGTTTAAAGTCACATCAAAAAGTGACAGCTGCTGAGTATCCAGGAAATAAAAGAATGTGATGGGGGAAATATTTCATTTGTGGCCAAATTTGTCAATTTATATCCAAATCAAAAGACCTACTGCTTTAACAAAACAAGAGAAGACAGGGGAGGATGCATAGACGAAATACTATGGGGTGGAATGGACACAGTGTTAGTGAAGAAAAAAGCTATGAATCTGAGAACATGGGGCCCAGCATGTTCACGGGGACAATGACGGTTCAGACAACTGCTTATACTTGTATCAACGAAATTGCGGATATTGGATAAACATTAAAAACGAATGATACCCTTGAATTAGAAGGGGAAATTATTGTGGCATCGAATTTTGAGACGATACAAGCTCTGTAAGAATTGCTCTGGGGAAGTACGTGAAATACCATCTAATTTAGCATTAGGTAGGTGCACCGAATGCTCTTCAATGATGAAGATTTCGGCATGCAACCAAAAAACATCTGGGCTCATCACTTTCAAATGTGATGTTGGAAGACAGCATGATTTTCTGATGGAAAATGAACAGGGGTTTGGGTTAATAGAAGAGGGCACGGACACATCTTCCAAACAGAACCTAGAAATATCGCTTTTGACCACGGCAGAGAATCACAACAGAACAAGAGAGTAATGCGGTTGCACGAATGATTTTATTGAATCATTGAAACTCATTTTTTCTATCGCAATATATCCCGCAAATTTCTTTCTGTCTTGTCTAATTAAGTACCATTTATATGCCTCCTAACCTGTGAGTGAATGAGATCGTCCGTCAGTCAAATGATTCTGGGTGGCAGCAGGAGTGGAAATGGTACTAAAGTAGACCAGAAATCACCACGTTTGTATGATAATTTTTTTTTAATTCGTTTCAAGTTTCTTTCTTAAATTCAATAAAAACACAATTTCCATGTATGTTTTTTCAGTCAGTGGGGTGTGGTTCTGCAGTCTCAGTAGCATATACTAGCCATGAACACAATAAAGGCTAGAAATATCTTCTGTCCTAGTATAAAGAACTGTCGAAATGGGGCATCTTGGAAAGATATTGTTGTCTTTATCATCACCTGTGAGTCAAGTTATCAAGAATGGTCAAGACTTAGTCTACTGAACATAACAGCAATTTAGTCAAGGGTTGACGTGTATGTTTGAGCTTATATTCAAATTAAAGTCTGTTTCATATATCCACCACATCTCGGAGTACCCTGCGTGTGTTTGCATCATGTGTGAGAGGATTGCTGGACTTCTCGCCACTGGAGGGTGGTTATTGCTTCCTCCACCATCAAGTACATGCATTCGAAACAAATAACTGGTGATGAACATATGATTAAGTCGAGTTATCGGCTTTCCTCTCACCTTGGATAAATATGTAAATCCTATCCAAATCTATATTCTAAAAAAGCTTAATGTCAAATGAGATAAGACTTTTTTTGCTTCTGAACTGTAGTCTAATGACTTTGCCTGTGTCATACTCAACCTCACTCAGGGTTGCCATCTTTTGTATACGGATACAAAGAGCCACACCTGAGAGGTATCTAAATAATGATGGATCGCCATGTAGCTTCTCTTTTTCATAAGTTAAAACAAAACCAGTGACACCTTCATTGGCCAAATTTTCATTTTACACTTAAGCTCATTACATCAATATGAGATCATACTAATAGCTGTACACTGGTCCTATATTTCATTCTCACATCTGCAAATTACAACAATTTGATTTTTAAAATAGGTGATTTTTATCAATTTATATTTTATATAACTGAACCATCACAGCAATGTAATAACAGATGACTTATAGTTTGTCTTGAAACGTGTTCCTATATATCGTGAATGAAATATTTACTGCTTGACAAATTTGTCTATGCCTCTTTCAGGACATGATTCAATACATGAATCATATAAAACAAAATTTTTAACTAACTTTCAGCCCATGCATTTGGATAAAAAATTAAATACTGATTTATATTTATTAAACAAGTTTGTCTCGTATAATACTGTTATATAGGGGATGACAAAAGTGCATTCTTCACTGCAACAGTGTAGTTTTATCTTACTAATAATACGATAGACCACATCAGTTTTCGCAAAACACACGCATCTGACCAACATTCTACATTTTGTATGCTAGACCGGATTACAACCAAATCACAGTATTAAAAGAACTCATTTTCAGATAAACAGTAGGAAACATAATGACCAGATTGAATAGTCGATCCTCCCTGAGATACAACACCAAGAAGTTTGTATTTGTTTCCTTTTAAATCAAGATTGGAAAAATACTGCAGCATATTAATATTTTTTTATGCTGATGATCAACTCTGCAAATCGCAATGAACAAAACAGTAGGCAATGTGTTAAACGAATAATTGACATATTTGAGTGAATTGCAATTGTGACATATTTCTTCTTGATGCTTTTAAAATCTCTTCAAGTTTTTTTCCTTGGTTAAACTTGAAAATGTTGAATTTCATTGCACTGGGGATATTAGAATATTCACCGCAGAAACAGATACTGAAAAAAGGCACATAGATTGCAGGGTAGTAACATCTATATTATGGTACCTAATTTGGTCGTCTGAAACCTTAGATAATATTATACGAAGAAGTTCAGCAGCATAAACATTTTATAGGGCCTAGCATGGTAATCTTGAACAAACAGAGAAAATTCGTATGCTGGAAGACATCTTGTTGATTTAGCTGGTAAAAATAGCATTCTGCGTCTTAGGATATTAGTTTGCAGAAATGTCAGGCCTGTGATATTGAGCACAAACAAAAGTCATGTTGTACATGAATGGAAGCCGTAACAATAATTGCAACACGCCGTTAACCCAGCAAATATTTTTTGCATTAGTAAGACCGCGACCACCCTATTTCAGAACATGTTGAACGTTGTTGGAAAGATTGTAATGCTTCTTTCTTGGCATATTTATTGTTTCTGTGTTGACAGCAGAACTGTCTATCAAAAGAGCAACAAGATGAGCACAAACATGACAACTCGCAGGCATACAAATAAAATGGAATAAGTTAATTTGACTGCAAAAAAATAACACAGTAACAGTAAACATGTAAATGAAATGAACTTGGTATGCTCCGGCATTAAGACTTACATGCGTCACATGGTAAAAATTATTGATGATGCTTCTTCCTAAAAAATAAAGCAAAAAGAGCATAAACATGAAAGTTGCGAGAATAAAAAGATATACGTTAGGTTAGACGTTAAATTTACTGCAGGTAATGGCATCGGTAAATGAATTGACTTTATTTCACTGTTAAACATTTGATATGCTCAGCACTTACACTTACCTGCTGCACATGTTGAATTTTTGTAATGCTTCTTTCTTTGCATATTTATGCATTTGTGGTGTGGTGTTTCCAGAAAAAATGTAACAAAACAGCAAAAAATGAGAACAAGTATCGCAGTTGTATAGACATGCTCATTACTGCATTAATGAAGAAAAATAAATAATAATTGAATTTCCCTGCAGACACACAAGACCACAGGTAAATAAATTCGGTAAGCTATGGTAAAATTGCCAAAGTTCAGACAAAATAGACTATTCTTATTTTCACGAATAATTCTACTCATTTACGGTATTAGGTACGGTACCGGTATGTTTCAACAGTCTACCGGTACCGTACCGTCCCCATAAAAAACTTTCAATTTCAACTAACAATACAGCACAGGGACCGATAAGCTACCGGTGCGGTCCCTATAAAAAAAACTTCAAATTCCAACTTCCGCTAAGGCGGTACGGTACATCCGAGTCACTACTGTAATATAGCACCAAGTACGGCGCTATTCGCCATTCACCATTCCCCAAATCTGAGCAAAGCAAGGATTTCGATACGAACCACCGACGTTCGATGGCACGTGATCAAAAAGAGGAGTGCCTGCATATGCGTCCGCAGAACATTCAGTGACGTCATAGCAAACACATCTCAAATTTCACAGAGCTAACAGAAATATTTGAAATAAAAAAAGTAATAGCCTTCTGGAGAAGAATTTCATCTTTAACCACTAAAAATTTGAAAGCAATTGGTCCAGTGATCAAGGAGAAAAGCGTTTTTTTAATATTTCCAATAGGTGTCCAAAAAGTGTCAAAGAACAACAAAACGATCGTTATGTCCACTAACGTGTCCAAAAAGTGGAGTTACCCATGTTTAGTAGAAAATCGGAAAACAGAGAACTCACACACATGGAGATCAATATTATCGTTGGGGACATCGGTCTGAGAAAGTTGTTCATTGGAAAGGAAAATGGTTTAGATAAATTCGAGTCGACAATTAAAAAGTGTGCTCAAGATTTCAAAATTTTTCCCAAAACATACGAAAATAGGTATTTTGTACACATACCACTAGTGCTGTCCAAAATCGAATAATTGTCTGATTCGAATCGAAAATTTTCGCCGATTCGAACCGAATATTATTGCGCAATCATAAATCTGTCTCTATTATACAATATACAATAAACGCCTGCCCTTCGATGATGTGACAACGTATGTGCAGTTACATCTGACTTACTGCTGGTATTTTGCAATACCATGTTTTCAGATTTATGAAAGGAGATCACACACTTGTATGAACTGGTGAACAAAAATTGGAAGTCTCTAAAATTAGGGTTTCAAAAAGTGTGCTGAGTAAAAATTGCACATATCAAAAATTGCACTCTCAATTCTAGTGGATTCAGTTTTAATAGGGAATGTAAAGCCTCTAGATCAGCGTTTCTCAAACTTTTTCGGCCACAAAACACTTACACTTTTTATCTCGCCTCGATTCGTTGCAAATTTTCATCTTGACGAGTTGTTTATCAACGATATTGCTACATTACAATTAGTAAGTAGTAATTTATTTGCATTACCTCTGAATCATAGTGTTGTAACGTTTGAACAAGATTTTTGTCGTCCACTGTGTCGACAGCTTTCTTTAGATCAAGGAAAACCCAACAGACAAACTCACATTTACCTACATAGACAACAGCAAGATCGCTATATCTTTTAAATTGTTCTGTTCTGTTAGCCTAGAAAACGATATAGACCACTCTTCTCCGAATGGCCGCACCACAAACTGTTTAGTTCAGATAACTGAAGAAGTGGAATAATAAGGAGCAATGGGGTGCAATGGGTCGTGTATTCAGATCAAGGGCCATATTTCTTACCGGAACCACAGTAACGTAATTTTTTGATAACGGGGTCATGTTGGGATCAGGTGTGGCATATGCAAAATATTTACGCTATGCCGCCTAGAAGTTCTTGTAGTACTCGGCCCACAGGTACGGAACTGCTAGCCATTCCATAGGTCCAACTTGCTTTGTCCAGGATGGGGACTTTTTCAAAAACGAATAATTCTGGCTTTTGTGTCCATGTATTTGACCATTGCTCTCTTATATACCAAAGAGATTAAACATAGATCGCGTTGATGATTACCGTTGTTAGGAAATAAGTTACACAAATCGATTTTAAGTTGCCAGTGCTTGAAGATGGCTGAAGCCACAGAAATGCTGTTAATTTGTTTTGCATATTTGTATACATATTTGTGATCGATTGCTTTAAGAAATGGCTATTTTTTCCAAACGACAATATTCATTAAAGCTATCTATATTTATGCTTCTTGTCGAATAAATAAATTGTCCCTTGTGGAAGTGGCGTTACTTTTAGTAGCTGCATTTGTTCATCATCAATTGCTTTTCCAGTGTTTTGGAAATAATTTTTTAATGATATTCACTGGCGATGAATCCAATTATTCATACCCGACTCCGTCTCGCTCGTCCGCCGATGTTTTCCGCTTACCACAATGCGCAAATTCAATATATTTGAGCAATGCCTATTTTATTTCCTTTTCAAGTGTCGTGTGAATTGTCAAGCATATTGCAACCTATTTAATGAAGTATAACTTATGATCGTTCCGACGAGGGACTATATACTGAAGAATTCTACGATAACAAGTCAAAACAATCAATTTTTTTTCCATTCATTCTGTAAAAATATTACTTATTCGTATGTTACGGACATTTTATCTTAATTCGATATTGCCATTCGCATTCAACTTTTTAAATAAAAAGAAATGAAATTGACGTGGTGACAGGGTTAGAAGATTTCCGCACCACCACCTCGATTCCTGTCAACCAAACGAAGGCGTCCAAAACGTATTCTTATACAAACCAGAGTACTTAGGTCGACATGTTTGTAAGCCCTTTTTAGTCACCTCGAAAAATATACTGCTGGAGGCCACGATTACATGTGTTGTTCCTTCCTTGCGTGTTATAATATATTATAGTATAGACAGACAGATACTCAAGCATGGTTGCAAAGATGGCCTCTCTTTGATGTTTGGTTGGTAGTAGTCAGTTTTTTTAGTTGCGTTTCCAAAAATTAGTTGTGAATGAGGTATTACAATATTCCCGTGGCGTCTTTTTGTGAGCTTCAGTTTAGTTGCAATAATTAAAAATTCGTCCCGGGAAAGCTTGAATAGACTACGCTAAAACGAGCTTTTAGTACGTGCACACGGCACTTGTATATATATGTTGATATAAATAAGGGTTTTGAACATGTAAATCAATTTGTACGCGTCAACTCTCCAAAACAGTCTCAAAATAAGTATTTAAACTTTTGCAATAGTAAAGTATAGAAGAAATATTCTGTGGTTCAAGGTTCGGGGAAAGGCGCATAATAATAAAACCAATTTATTACGCCTTCACGCAATGACAATGTAATTTTCTCTCGTTACATATTAGCCGATAAGCTAAAAAATAGAAACGCGTCACATTATTAGTCGATAAAACAAACCGAAATGCTCGAGGACCTAAAAAACCACTGAAGCGTGTAGTAATATCGAGTATCAACTATCAGCGTGTCACGTAAATTGTGAAGTTGACATCGTTGTCGAAGTGTTTTCAGTGCCGGGATATGTCAGAATCAGAATTAGGTGACTATTCAGAAAGACAGAGAATCAAAATGACGGGCGGCGTGGATGGCGAGTTGTTTTGATACCAGCGTTGTCCATTATAAAACATACGTAGTCGGTAAGAAGCAAATAGAATAGTCTAGCTGAGGTTTGGAATATCGTTAAATTCCACGCTTTGCTGTAGTACGTCAAAAGTTCCGAGAACGTTACTATCCGCGGAAGAAAGTACATTTTCGAACGAGTCGTCGTTTATCTCGATTATCCATGATCTCATGAACTGGGTAAGCTTCAGAATTGCAGTGAAAATTTTTATCATTAGTCGCAGCATATCCCTTACGCATGAATGCTGACGACACGCGCAGCACTCAAAATGAATTTCGACAACCCTGTCGTTATAAGTCGGCAATTTTGCTTCAATATCAAGAGATTTCTTTAGTGCAGACTTCGGGTATCATCGGAGGCCGTGTGCGCCTACACGCTTGTTATTATTTGTTGAACAGTGAAGTGCGTTTTTCAATACCAAACAAGGTTCTATTACTGATTCCGATACAGACTGAGTGATTAGGGTTAGTTCGGATACATATAATTTTACTATCCTGATAACTGATATATCAGGGTATTCCGTATTTTAACTACCCAGTTAACCAAATAGTTACTGCTAACTTTAGAGAACCGATTTCACAAGATTTTTGCAGTGAATTGACTGAAAACCACCACACAGTTCTTTATTTTGTATATATATAGTATTTTGTGTTCTGTATTATTTTGTGATTTCTTGCACGACGAAATATTGACGAACTTTGTACATATATATAATAATGTGATACAAAATAAAATAAATACACAAAAGCAAGCATTTTGAAGATTTTATTCTGGTGAGAAATACCCAGAAAAAAATATAAAGTCCGTGAATATTTAATGACAAAGAAAAATGATGATATTGAAAAAAACTAACTAGTCAGAAATTTCTTCTAATTTGAACACTGTAAATATTCCCATGTTTGTACTAATTAGGCCACAACTTAAAATCTGATTCGAATACCCTTTGAACAGAATTAACAGAGCCAAAACAATGCTGCACCAGTTTTTGAACAATTTTACTTATCAACCTAGGTGAGTAAATGAAAAACATGACACGATACAAAGTCTGTCAAATTAAACTTTGCTGAAATATTATAGACGATCCTGCAAACAAGTTTTTTTGGGAAAGTGCCATGAAAACCACAAATGTAATAACAGCCCTTTTTAAAATTTTCGAAAAAGTCACTAAAAGTCAGTTGCCAGCAGTGTTCACTATTAGCGCACTTTTTTGCGAAAATTGCGAAGCACTTTCGCAACTTTTTTTAGGGACTGCGAAATAGCACTTTTTTCCGATTTTGAAGAGAAATAGCACTTTTTTCCGATTTTGAATGGAATAAAAATTCAAAGTTAACAAATATTTTCGAGTATTAAGTTGACAAATAAGTAACATACTAGTACTTTTGTAACTCAATTCTGCATATCATAACGATATTTACCGGAATTCTAACCTATGAGATGCAGACATAGGAGATAAAGCTTTTGCATTAACGGCAAAATTCTTGTTTATAATATGATTATTATACAAGCACACGGATTCCGCTTCTCCCGGGGCGTTTCTTTGAACGAGAGTGGTCATGTGACTATCAATGATATCGATGAATTCAAAATGACTATAAAAAGTGTTAGTAACGTGTTATAGTCACTTTGGATGAATTGTGACCAAACTGCACGATTTTCAAATCAGACGAAACTTTTAGCAGCATGTCACAGATTTGCAAAATCAACAAATTCACAAAATACCATTAAGTGCCATTTTATTGTAATCACAATGTTGAAAGGACGTGGCATTTTCCGGAATTTTGCGATATTTACACAACTATTTCTCATTGATATGCGAGGAGGGGTGGGCAAAATTCAATATTTTTTTAAATCGAATATTTTTAAGGAGTACCGAATAAACGTGGTGGAAACATTAAAAATCGGCAACAAAGCCTTTTTACTGGTAATTCCGTTGTAATCGCTAATTGTTCTTGTCACCGATCGTTTTGGCGGCGATATCCAGGTTTTGGGTAATCTATATTCCCGCCCTCTCTTTTTTACAAATATATATATGAATTCTTGTGGGTCGGCGGACATCGAAGTTTTATATTTCGTGTTTACCCGTTCGTTCACATGGCAACAAATTAACATTTGCGCTGGCTTTAATATTACCTATCAAGATTTGTAAATTTACTGTCCCAATTTTATGCGCATGGTAATATTATTGACCATACCGTGATGCATATATTTATTAAGACGATAATTAACTTTCTCATGTATTTCTATGGTGATAAACTTCGCAAATCTGAAATTGTGCCAATCCTGAATGTTGATTTGAAATAGTGATTGAATAATTCGGCTATAAAGGCATTTCTGCGTGGTCATAAGACGAGATGACGTTAATGAACAGCACTTCTTTTACATGATATTTTACGTATGCGACTTTATGCTAAAAAGATTGGGCTCGAGTGCTTTTTTTTTCGAGTGCTCGAGTGCCTAATAGAGGTCAGGCGCTAATTGTAACTAATTCCCTCAAGTTTCAACGTGTTTACAACAAAACAATACCCCGGCGATAATTATAGCTAAAATGTTACGGAGCAATTCACAATTTTATTTATGGAATTTGCAAATTCACCAGTTTCTTGACGATTTTGATAATGTCACGCCCTAATTATTAGTGCAAAAAATACTCCCCTTCTTCCGCGGCGGTTTGACGGGTTCTCTGTTCCATTCTTCAGAAAATTCTGACACGGGGGATATAGAATACTGAATCGGAGGGTTGAATCCCTGTCCACTTACTGGTGATTTTCCGTTCTGAAATGCGTGAAACATTCTCTATTTTAAATTAAATGACGTTTCGCGGGCTAGAGTTCTCCCCGAAAATGATGTGTTCCAGACGTTAGTTAGAGGATAGATAAAACATTAAATTAATAATTTTCGTGATGCCCCGTTTTCGAAAATACAAAGTTATATCGCGTTATGCGTTATGATACATTTGGAATGAAACATTATTTACGGTGAATTCAGATCACATTTTACTCTCCATGACACCCGGTATCCGAAAATACAGTTGTATCTCGAAAAATGTGTTTTGTTACATTTAAAATAAAACATTCTTGCGATTAATTTAGATCATAGTTTTCTTTTCACGACACCCGTTTCCGAAAATACAAGGTTATATCGCGAAAATGTGTTTTGTTACATTTAAAATAAAACATTTTTGCGATTAATTTAGATCATATTTTACTTTTTAGGACACTCGTTTTCGAAAATACAAGGTTATATCGCAAAATGTGTTTTGTTACATTTAAAATAAAACATTTTTGCAATTAATTTAGATCAAATTTTACCTTTCACGGCAACCCGTTTCCGAAAATACAAAGTTATATCACAAAAAATGCGTTTTGTTACATTTATTTTGCATTCCCAATAAAATACATATTTTCCCTAATTAAGGTCGTCGATGAATCTGTTCCTGTCGTTCAAGCTCGACACACGTTTGGACGAGTGTGGGGCGGTTTTTTGATCGACGATAAATTAAAAAGTTGCCACACGTTATTTGTATAACGATAATAACTGAAAATTAAGATTTTATAATAGAAGTGAATTTGTCTCAAGATGGTATTTTACGATTCCTGCCCACAGAAAATAAACACGCTGACAGGCTTGGTTATAATTGTTATTCGTTTAATTTATTTTACACTATTAATAAACGCGCCACACCAATTGCGACCATATAAATTGCAGTCGCATCGGTATGGACTGTATGTTTTTGGCGCTCTCAAATTAATAATAATTTTCAACAACAATTTGTTTACAATTTTAACATACCGCCGGCCATGTATGGTCGAATAAAATGTTCACATATTCGAAACATGACTTGGCCAAGGATGGAAGGGATCACTAAAGAGCTAATAGAAAGTACATACGCGAGGGTATGATATTAATATCGAGAATATTTGTGAGCATATCACAGGACGGAAATATTTTGCACCCGGCTGTTTGTTGGCAGAACAACGATACGCTAAAGTTAATTGATCGAATACAGGGAAGTATTTATTTATCATCTCACTTGCGAACATCGAGGTTTTGACGGAATTGTACAATCATGTTGTCTTTCTTAAATAATAACTTTTTCAGTAAATGTTCATTTTACTTTTGCGTCTTTATTATATGTCTGGTTTTCATTTATTTTAAATTCGAAATTGTCCGAAATACTCCAACAGGTGTATAGGTACAATAATAATAGTACTTACCAAAGTACCTACCAGGGAAGTTTAATACACACGATGTGTAAAGGGCGTCGTAACTCCCGTTTATTAATTACAAATTTTTTTACATTCTGCTTAAAAAACAACGGCAGTCATCTCACGTAACTCTCGCGACCAAATCTTTTTTGTTTTGTATGGCATCGTCTTGGCTTAATTGTGTTTTAGGTTAGTTATTTTCTGTTTGTTGGTTTCTAAACTTTACAAACTTGGGTAGCAATTACTATTAATGTGAGATTTGTGCATATGAACCATTGAATATCGCGACTGGATGTCCGATATCTGAGAATGCGTAATTCTCTTTCAACATTAATTTTCAGGATATCAGCGTTCATGTGGTCGAATAAAAATTATTTATCAAATGGCTTGGTATTTCGAGACACTCTCAAAATTATTTGGGATCCATTATCATATCATTCGTTTATTTTTTATATTCATGTTTTTCTCAAAAATCACCCTCGTTATATTTAGTGTACCTTCGCAAAAAAAAACTCTTTGATGTCATCGTTCCTATTAGTGTAATTGAAATATATGGAAACCTCGCAAGTGGCGTTGTGATGCGAATATTTGATACTAGGTCAGCAGCATTACAAAGAGTGCTATTTATGAATGCTGAAAGTACATGACATTACTAAACATTTTGCCAATATATGATGTTTTCTGCCCGATTTAAACTAACTCGCACGCAAACCAAGGCATGTGGACATTTAAAAATTACTTGTCTTTGGGTAAGCTCTGAAATAGTATAATATAAATGTAAATGAGAAATTAGGTCACGCTAGCTCACGAAACGGGAAGATTTTCAAAGTGATCTTGACCTTGTGTAATATTTCGGAGAAAAAAGTTTGAAAGGAAAGTAGGTCAACCTATCTCCTAAAACAGGGGAGTATCCTGCATAATATTTCGGAGGGAACGTAGGTTAACCTATCTTTTAAAACAGCGGGTGGCGACTTTCAAAGTGGTTCAAAATCACAAATTAATAATTATCAGATTAGGTTTGGGGATGAATCGAAAAGTTGAATTACCAGCGCACCTAACCCTAATTAGTTGATTGCTATTTATATTGGGGGGGGGGGGATTATTTTGCACCGGATTTGTACAAACGATCCACCCTGTAACTAATATGGTTTCCAGCCGGCCTCGTGTCTGTTAGATGGAAGGAGTAACAAATGTGAAAGTCTTTGCTGTTTACGCGAGTAAGCAACTGACACCGTGATACATTGCATGAAAGTTTTGTCCGTGGCAGGTGTTAGCAGATGTCATTTCGTTGCCGATGAATTCGCTTGTTTCAATTAAACATGAATTCGCTTAAAGGGAACTCGGTTAACGAAAAGGCTTCTCTTTAATTCATAATATTAACCGGAGGAGCGCTTTTTCGAGTATCTATGCCGTTTTAAATGGGTTTTATGAAAGGCTAGGGCACCTAACTTGTTAAAATCGGCAAAAGCACTTTTTTTTTGGACTGCGAAGCACTTTCGCACTCATAATTTGCTTAGAGTTAACACTGGTTGCCAGTATGCAGCTCAAATATTGCTTGGAAATATTAATTATAGAGGAGCCTTTACAGTAAACTCAAACGCATGCATAGACCTCTCAATTGATGGTTCCTTTTTGTTAAATGATTGAAGGGTCAGCTGTTTTCAAACAGGATTTCTGGGAAATTTATATAACAGATCCGAATACTGTTATACATAATTATATCTTACGTTCTTACCCCAATTCTATTTGTGAATATTTTGTCTTTTCATATCTTAGATAGATATTGCCGATAAGAAAACTTTATTTGGTATATTTATATACAGTATATTGTAACCAGCTTCTTTTTATTCAATGTTCAGATAGAAAACTTTTAGATATCAGTAACCAAAATGAAAAAAAATAAACAAAGAGAGTTGCACGAATGCAGTTGTTGTGGTAAAAGTCTCCGTTGGATCAGTCATCTCAAAAGCCACCAAGCGACACACACTGGAGAAAGACCACATAAGTGTGAATTTTGTGGCAAGGGATTCACCCGAATCGATCATTTAAAAACCCATTCACGATTGCACTTGCTTGATGACCCGCAAAATCACAGTATTAAGGTTAAACAAAGTAAGTTGCACCAATGTGGTATTTGTGATAAAAGTTTTCGTTGGCTCAGTGGTCTCAGAAACCACCAAACGACACACACTGGAGAACGACCACATAAGTGTGACATTTGTAGCAAAACATTCACCCAGAAGAGTCACTTGACACCCCATTTACGATTGCATTTTTACGATGAGGGACAAAATCAACATAAATGTGAAGTTTGCGAAAAGGTACTTAACGACATGCGAAGTAAAACTATTCATATGAGACAACATACAGGAGAAAGACCATATAAATGTGAAGAATGTGGAAAGGGCTTCTGTAGCAGCGGTATTTTGAAAAAACATATCAATCTACACCTGAAGACATTCATGTGTGAAATATGCAATCGGGCATTTGACTGCAAGTCTCACCTTTCTACTCATATGCTCACTCATACAAAAGAAAAAAAATTTAAATGTACTATTTGCGAAAAGTTATTCGCATGCAAAGGTAATTTAAAGTTGCATTGAGAAGACATACAAATGAATATCAATTTAAATGTGAAATATGTGGCGCCATCAAGGTGCAACAATGCGAACTGAATATTCATATGCGAATGCACACAGGTGAAAAACCGTTTATCTGTAAATTATGTGGGAAGGCATTTAGCGAGCGTAGTAATCGAAATATGCATATGCAAACACATTCCAACGAAAAGCCGTATGCATGTGAGATATGTGGAAAAAGATTTGCTGTACAAAGATATGTCAAACAACACACCAAACAGACTCATTTGAAATCAAAAAGTATCTCAAATACGAACAAAGTTGAGCAGGGCCTAACTGAAAATATATATTGAGATAGCACTGTTGTTTCTTATCAAAATGAAAATATATCGCAGCATAAGCACAAACCTCTCAAGTAATTGAAATCAAAGAGCTATCAGACCACGAATAACTTGATATACCGAGTGTCTTAGACATGCTCGTAGCGCTTATTCATTTATGCCACATTCTCAGTAAATCGTCACCGCGTTGCCCACTCCGTCGCCGACAGGTGGGTTCACTCGGCACGAGTACTGTTCAGCAGCAGTAGATATTCAGCCCAGACACCCATCCCTACTTTTGAAATGTTAAACATCAAGTTATCACAAAACCTGACTTGGCCTGTAGAAATCTTAAAATTTAACACCTAACGTGTAGTATCTGTAAATACGTTTTTTATAAATGCTGATTTAGAAATGTAAATTCAAATGGAACGATTATTAAAAGATTTGTTTACAAATAATACTGCAATAAAAGCAGGAGAAAAAAATTTTGTGGACAGTGTCGCCGACGGTGGGTCAGTGGTTCGCCAGCCCTTGCACAGTGGCTTCCAATCAGATGGAGTCCATGAATGTGTAATATGGAACGAAGTAGTGAAATAGAACTACTCGCTGTTGCAGTCTGCCTCGGCTAGAAAACAAGTCATGGATTTATTTATAAACAAAGCTACGGTCTTAATAAGACTTTGTATATGACTGTAATCACATTCAATGAGACGCTTCTTTGTGAATGATTTATCTAAAGAAATATTGGACCAATTACATTATGTACTTTCTCCAAATAAATACGGACCGTTTTTATGTACAGTTTCAATGAGTATTAGTTGGTTCTATGTTAAAGAGATCTACAACATTCAGGTAAATTATCCGAAGGGTCGTCTATTACAGCGGTTCCCAAAAGGTACCGGTAGTGCGCCGCGAAAAATTAGTAGAATTGTGTTAAACACAATTAAGATATGATTGAATATTTTACATATTGTATTTATTATAGGTTTTTTAATATTTCTGATTATTAATGCTGTATGAATATGAATCGATAAATTCATTTCATCTTTTTATGTCGTTCATTATTTGTTACGTTGTGCCTGTCTCTATTATTACGTAATAATATTATTACGTAATAATAGAGGTAACCACTACTTTCTGGAATTATTATTTATCTGCTGAACCGAGTTTAGTGAACATGAGTGATTTCTTTAGCATTTTAAACGAAAATCGGGCAGATATGAGAAAGGAGAGTTGGCCTCTTGAAGCAGCATTTTTTTTCGTTCAAGTGAGCCGTGAGTTTTTTCCAGGTAAAATGGCGCCGCTCGAACAAAAAGTTTGGGAACTGTGGTATATGAGATTGACCTAGTAGCACATATTAAGCGAATGTGTACGAGCAGGATAGAGATCATGAGTTAATAAATCAAAGTGGGTACTTATAACTTTGTTGGATGCGATGGTTTACCTAGAATGATGGGTTCACCAACGTTCAGATTATGTTTATATTGTGCACTTAAGAGCAAAACCATGCTCTATTAGCAGCCCAGCTATTATAGACCATTATCAACCACTGATATATCCCAATAATATTTATAGTACTTGCATTATATGAAATCTGATCTATTGACAGTCCATCTTTAGTATTAGTCATTCAAATATCTCAATACTTACTTAATTAGGCCTCGACCAGTTTCCTTTTTTTTTTAATGTTGACTTGGAAATCTAGCTCAAATTGAAACGAATATTAACTTATGTGTTTACGAATATTGCTGCAATAAAAATAGTAATAATCATGTATTTTGTGGAAACGATAATTTGTACAGTGAATGTCAAACGTGGGTGAATATCCGTATAAAAATTAAATATTTTTGCTTTACTTTGCTTATGACGGATCATTCCGTCCTTCGCAGCACCTGTCATTTCAATATTTATTTATTACAGATATTTTGTTGTTGATTGTTTGTTTTTTGAAGTAACAACTGAAATACCTCTGACTCACTTCCTTGCAGCCAGGAAAAAACTTGTTCATGTTCCTAATCAAACCTGAAGCACAAGGAAGAGACTATTTGTCACTGTAAGTTTAGGTGTTCAGGATTCAAATGAATGATAAGTAAACACAAATATCGAATAATGCACCAGCATTGATGGCATTCAAACGTACCGAGCCAAATTGCTAAACTGAATTGTATGTAACACCAGTGGCGTAGCCAGCCCAATAATTTTTTTTGGGGGGGAGGGGAAATTCGAAAGTTTTAGAAATTATATTGGGTCTAAGACACCCCTTCTTCAAGCGCGAAACAACAACAGTTTATCAATAAGCAAACTGATCCAACAACTCAGCTGGCTTTTTGTGAATACAAAATTGGGTGCCTGTCATCGTCAAGCCATTTTTTGAGAAATTTACGACGACTTTGTCTAACGGTATCCAGAATCGTCATGTTTTTCGGACCATTCGAAGTTAGAAGCCTGTATCTCTCCGCATCGATATGTTTCTTAGGAATAAATCCAAGATCATTTGTTTTCCCTTCTTTGAATATTAGTTTATCTTCGGGAATAGAAGTGATAGTCGTCCGGTGCATCCACAGCCTGAGTAGCGCTTATTGATGTTATTGAGGAAAGCGACTCTTTATTTCTCTGAAAAAAACTATCGCATTTCGCCTGTTTAAATTTAGCCATCGAAGTAATTTGGTCATCAAAATCCAAGCGTTTCGAATATAAAACCGGCGTGAACAAATCAAGACCGAGTAACTGACCGAAAGCTAACGAAACAGTCTTTCCCAATCTGCTCATAACAGCGAACTGCCAAGTCTTTGTGGCGTAACAATGACAATCAGCAAGCGTACGAGACAAGATTGACACAAAACTGGTGGATTAATTAATAAGAATGGAATTCTCGAACATTTTTTGGGGAGGGGGGGCATGGCCCCTCTGACGGTCATCGAAATATACATATGCAAACACATTCCAATGAAAAGCCTTATGCATGTGAGATATGTGGAAAGAAATTTGTAGTACAAGCTTATGTCAACGGTCACATAAAGCGAACACATTCGAAATCCAAAAGTATCTCAAACACAGACAGAGTTGAGCAAGAACAAACTGATCACGTGTATTCAACAGGCCCTGATGTTTCTGACGAGTTAAACAACAAAAAGATATTGCAGCATAAAGGGAATGAAACAAAAGAAGACTTGAACTTAGCATGTATGTATGTATGTTTATTCGTCTCGTAAAAGCAATAAAAAAGAGTAAGTAATTATAAATACTGAAGACGGGATGTATGCACAAAACCATATTGGCCTAAAACACAGATGTGCGGCATACACCCCTTTTGATATATATAAATTATAATAGGGTAAATCAAACACGAATAACTTACATATCTGCACGAAGTGTTAGGGACGTGCTCGCACTGTTGATTAACGGCAGAACCAATAACTGGTTGACTAATACCGAACCATTTTAAGTTATGGTTCGAGAACTCAAGTCCGATTAACGGGCTTCGAAAACTGGAGAATTGAGGGTGCTCCCGAAGTATGCGCACCAGGATGGCGCACAACCTGAACATAGTATGTGTACCAAGTTGGGGTTCAGGTTGCGCGCCATTTTGGTCCACATACTCAGGTACCGGAATAATATTGTTAAAAACGAAATACAAGATACTCCAGACTTTTTCGAGTTCAGTTCACCAAAACTGAGTCCCCATCATGTGATGCATTTGAACATGTTACTGCGTAGCATTAGTAGAGTTTATGATGCAGAGTTTACATTTGTAAATAGTCTAGTACAGTGATTCTCAACCGTTTTCAGTTCGCGGCCCGTTTGAAAATTTTTTGGCGCAGACCAGGCACATGGGAAGCGGTACTTTTTCGCTGATGGGAGCAATAGTGAAACCCAGATTTAAATACTTCTTATCATACTGCCTAATAAAGTCTCCCTTCGTTTTTTGCTTGTTTCTGCGTGATCCATATCAACATTGCTGTAAGGTCGTTTCGGGGCATGTTGTAAAGTTGAAGTAGCAGTCTCTTCCTGTGTCCTGTCAACACCACTGACTTGGTTTTCATAGCTAGGTTTCTTTTGTAAGAACTGGATAATACTTTGCTGTTTGTTTGCCTCTTCTTTACTTTCAAACCTCGCTATAGTCCTACTGTCAAATTACGTAACGCGCGGTGGTGTGGCACATCGTGCGTTATGAATACGCTCGCCATCGCATTTCTGATAACTTTGGGTTGGTTCGCAGGTTCGAATCCCATGCGGGGATAGTTATGTACGAGAGGATTGCTGGACTCCTCGTCGCCGTAGGGTGGTTCACCTAACCGCTGGTCGTTTATGGTTTCCTCTGCCATCAAATCTATGCTACCGAAAACAAATAACTAACTAATACCATAGCTCACATGGAATGGTACCGTAACCTGACGAGAGGCCGTGGTTCGCCATACGGTTAAGCTTTCTTATCGGCTGTCCTCTTTCCAAGGATAAATATGTGAATCCTATCCTAACTGCGAAGTTCTCAATCACGTACCATATCATGTGCTATCAAACTCCTTCGTTATGACGTTAGCCGCCGTTATGAGGTCACAGACTTAATAAAGAGCATCCAGTCGTTCAGGGTTCGAAATTAACAGAGCACCTCTCACCAAGTTTGGTTGTCAGACGAATACCGGTATTACGAATCGATAAGGGGTAATAAATCACAAACTTAATCGGCATGCCGTCAATACTTTGTATTTTGCTACTAATATTGGAATATATTTGGCGGACCGGCAGCAAGATTGCCGCGGGCCGGCGGTTGAGAACCACTGGACAACGGTGGGCCAATGAGCATATATACAATGAGTGAAAACTTGCAAAGATTTGCTCATCATGGCATTGTTCCCTGCATTTTTACGTCGTCCAGCTAAATGGTTCGTTTCATATTAAGAAAACGCGTTGCTCGCTGCCAAAATCCCTTGCTTCAGCCGAGTCGGGTGCGAAATTGGCCGTATTGAGGTCTTTAATTCTTCAATACATATTTGATTTTGGGTTTCGAAGTATGGTACGCTGAAAGCATACAACTATGAGTATATGCTTATTGGGAATGCATATCTATTAGACAGAAAACGTATCTACAGAACAGAATATGAACCAGTCGCCGAGAGGAGTGCGGTTATTTATGTATTTATTAATTGATATAACATGGGATTTACATATTTATCCAAGGGGAGAAGAAAGCCGAAAAGAAGGCCTAAATATATGGCGAACCACTGCCTCTCTCAATCATAGCTCTGTGCTCCATATGAATCACATGGCTCTGCGAGCTATTCGTTTGCTTACTAAAAATACTGATTTTAACTATAAATTACTCTGGGATATCTTGCCATTGAAAACAAAAGCCAGAAATTGGGAGAAAAGCAGGGAATGAAATGTGTGTATTATGTAATAGAGAACCTGAGTTTGTTTCACATATTTTCATGTATTGTAAATTTACAAAAAATATTTATGAAGATTTTGTTTTAGATATATTAAAATTGATTAGAATACATTTTGTTATCAATATGATTCTTGCATATTATTTAATTTTAACGATCCTTTATATAGTCGTATAGATACTGTTGATTTGGATGCAATTATACTTTTGTGATCAATAGTGAAAAATATTTCATGACTGCTATTAACTATGTGAGCTATTTTTTCTGCAATGCAAAATATTTTCTTCGTCTGCTATTTACTATGTGAATTAATTTTTCTGTAATGTAAAGTATTTCCATAACTGCTTTTACTATGTGGGCTGTTTTTTCGGTACTCTCGTAGCATGTGTACCAGGTTAGGTTACGATTCTCCTTATTTTTTTTCTATTAAAAGTTTGTGAATTGTATATGTTACACAAGTGAATATCCCCCTACCGATAGAATTTAGTCCATTTATACAACTTGATATAAAGTAGGCGAACAAAATTAGTTACCTTCATATTGGTGCACATACTTCTGGAGCACCATTCTTTTTGTAATGTAAAATATTGAATATGTGAACTAATTTTAATTTTTCTGTAATGCAAAATATTTTCTACAGCTTCTGTATTTTTTATATGTCACTTTTCATTTCATCGATAATACACATTGTTCATTCTTGTGGAGTTTTTGGTAAATTTACAGATGGAATAAGACCGACCGCTTTTTGTTTCACAACTGTAATAAAAAAAGGTACTCTTGAAGTATGTAAACCAGGGTCGTCCAACCCGTGGCCCACGGGCCACATGTGGCCCGCCGAGGAGTTCCGAGTGGCCCGCGCTGTATTTTCGGAATTAGATGAAAAAAGGAATAAACTTGTATTTTGCGAGTAATGAATATGAAGATTTGATACAGACAATTTGTTCATTTTCCTGAAATGCGCTCTGCTGGCCCTTTCAAACGACCCGTGAGTGCCATTTTGAATAGGAACCAACTGGAAGATATCGATACATAAATAGTCGCTTACACCTTTGGGCAGAATGGCAGTTTTAATGACATTATTTGGCAGCACTTACTTGTACAAGTAAGTTTTTTCACAGAACCATGTCAAATCCCCTGTGAGATCTCTAATTTCTGACAGTCATATGGAAAATTCGCTTTGCATTGCTACATCGTCCATCTCAGCAAATATTGACTAACTTGTTAGCGAAAAACAGTGCCAAACTTCACACTAAAATATCTAGGCCTACGTGTATAAAAAACTTTGTTGACTTTACTGTATCTTCATTTTTTTATTGTTCTTATTATTGAAGTAGTTTGGTACAAGGGTTTTGTTTGTTTTTTCATTAACTTATAGTCAGTGTAGCAAAACCAGAACATAATTACCATGCGGCCCGCGCAATTAATAGTAAACTAAATGTGGCCCGTCGGCCAAAAAGGTTGGCCGACCCTGATTTAAACCCAGTTGGTAGACACGGAAATCATGTGTACCAGGCTAGGGTCTACTACATACAAACTTTTCAAGCCGCACCCCCTTTTTAGAATTTGTGAAGTCTTGCGCCCCACCTCAAAAATAATTAGCTAACAATAATAAGCTACAAATAACAGTAGTAAGACGTAAGTATGTTTTATTGGAAAAACATGTGGAAAATACATGGATGGAACGAAATAAATGACAAGTTTTGATATGTATAAAATTAGCCAAGTCCAGAAGTCAGTATTTTAAACTAATAGAGAGAGAGAGAGTTTATTTCGTTCGTCAAACCATGAACATATATAAATTATAATAAATAAAAAAAACAGATGCTCAGGTGTTTGACTGGGAGACAACGTTACAACATTTCGGGTCATTTAACAGGTTCGGTGTTAAATTCTTCAATACCTCTCATATACCGTATTCACTATATACATTATTCACAAGAATTTTTGATTTGGGAAGTACTAAATAATCATGTTTTGTCCTAAGATCATCATTTAGTCAGCTGATAAGTTGACATGTATTGCATATCAACTGCATAAAAATGGGTTAGCGAGGATACCTATTATTTGGAAAATTTGTCTACTAAAAATGAATGTAATAGGACATGGATTTTTTATAAGCAAAGATGGGGAAAATTTTATTATTATAGCACTTTAATTATGAACATTTGATAATAGTAATGAAATCATGAGTAGATTTCTTTATACACTATAATTTGAACACATCAAATTATTATACTTGATTATGACTTGCAAGTGATTTGGAGGATAGTAACATACAATAATACGTGATCAGGATTTGACCCTTCTCCAGCAGATATACATATATATATGAAATAAAGTGCTCATGTACATATCTATATTCGGCTACAGAGCACGTAACATAGAATGAATTTTAAGGCGAAATATTGATAATATACTGAAATAGCAATGATACCCAATAGGTTATTTTTAAATAAGTATTACCGGTACTAAAAAATAAATAAAGTGCTCATATACATATAGATATTTGGATACAGAGCAAGTATCATAGAATGAGATTTAAGGCACAAAACTGATAAAATACTAGAATAGCAAGTATAATAAACATGATAATTTTATTAAATGAAGTATTACTAAAAAATAAATAATGTGGTCATGTACATAGATATTTGGATGACACAGAGAAAGTGTCATAGAATGGAATTTAGGGCGAAATATGGATGCAAGTATGATAAACAATTTGATATTTTTCTAAAAAGTGTTACTAAAAAATAAAATAATAGATTACGGAGTTCCAGCAAGTGTGCTCATAACAAAAAAAAAGATAGCAATTCATTTACCACAGTGAATTAAATTCATTACACAACACTACTTGCTATAACACAGCGGGCACATGATAATCATCGTGTTTTAAACTTTTTTAAAGGTTTTGCTCGCTCTCTAGAACTCTCCTTTTTTTGTTTGTTTGTATTGTCAGATTGTGGACTTTTCAAAATAATCTATCTAAATCAATGAATACAATATCCCAGGTCCCCACTTGGCTGGTTCATATTCTGTTCTGTAGATAAGTTTTCTGCCTAATAGATAGTATTTATTCCCAATAAGCATTACAGTATGCTCATTCGTTCACTCAATGAGTGATTTTAATTACGGTAAATATAAAATAATATATATATTATAAAAAAGTTCATATTCCATTTTGCATCCATGATCCAGCATTTATTTTGTTCAATTCCAGTAGTAATCCATACCATAATTAGGTTATTTTAATAAATGCATTGATATAAAACAATAAAAATAAAATAAGTAAATATAAAATACATATCGTAAACATATAATTTTCTTTTTAAAATAATGCGTTACATAAATTTTTCAATTCCCTCTCAAATGGGTTGTTTATTCTATAATTCTCTATATTTTTCTACATATTATGGCCATTTTTATCTGCTTTTTGAGAAAGGCAAAATGTGGTGTTTTATTTTCGAATATAATAGAATTTCTAGTGGTCAAAATTTTATATCTCACTATTGATTACAAAAGTATAATTGCATCCAAATCAACAGTATCTATATGACTATATAAAGGATCGTTAAAATTAAATAATATGCAAGAATCATATTGATAACAAAATGTATTCTAATCCATTTTAATATATCTAAAACAAAATCTTCATAAATATTTTTTGTAAATTTACAATACATGAAAATATGTGAAACAAACTCAGTTTCTCCATTACATAATACACACATTTCATTCCCTGCTATTCTTCCAATTTCTGGCTTTTGTTTTCAATGGCAAGATATCCCAGAGTAATTTATAGCCTAGTTAAAATCAGTATTTTTAGTGAGTAAACGAATAGCTCGCAGAGCCATGTGATTCATATGGAGCACAGAGCTATGATTGAGAGAGGCCGTGGTTCGCCATATCTTTAGGCCTTCTTTTTTGGCTTTCTTATTCCCTTGGATAAATATGTAAATCCCATGTTATATCAATTAATAAATAGGTACATAAATGACCGCACTCCTCTCGGCGACTGGTTCATATTCTGTTCTGTAGATACGTTTTCTGTCTAATTGATAGGCATTCCCAATAAGCATATGCTCATAGTTGTATGCTTTCAGCGTACCATACTTCGAAACCCAAAACCAAATATGTATTGAAGAATTAAAGACCTCAATACGGCCAATTTCGCACCCGACTCGGCTGAAGCAAGGGATTTTGGCAGCGAGCAACGCGTTTTCTTAATATGCAACGAACCATTTAGCCGGACGACGTAAAAAATGCAGGTAACAATGCCATAATGAGCAAATCTTTGCAAGTTTCCACTCATTGTATATATGCTCATTGGGTGGGCAAACTACAGCTCACTGGAGCTTTTATGCGGCTCTACTCGCTGGCACTAATTATATATTATCCAAATTTAACTAAAAGAAACTGTAGCGTAACATTTTTTTTTAAATCATTAAGCGGTTGAATAATATATACTTTAAAAAATATTGTTATTATACGTTTGTGTAAAGTTCTTTTCAGTCCACGTCATTCTAATATTATTAATTTCAAAAATTATGCGGCTCTCACATATTTCTGACTTGCTGCATGCGGCTCTTATACTAAAAAATATTGCCCACCCCGGCTAGTAATTACATGGCGTGATCACACTTGAATGCTGTAAAACGCGTGACTGATCTTGTTGTTGTTTGTATAACAGCTGTTGGTTTCTAAGTAACTTCGATGAAACGAATTTAATACGAGCCTACGAGTTAAATGAGTTCACAACGCACAGGCAATCTCAGGGGATTTGGATAAACCAAACTACTGATATATATTCGTGTGAACGAAGATCTTCAGTAACGTACTCGAGTTAATAAAACGTAGAAATTATCAGTGAAATTATCATAAACATCGATGTGTGAGGAAATTTTATGTTTTAAAATCTTCGTCTCAAGTCAAAATGCTTCGGTTATGTGAAGCGGGATGTATATATGTGAACATGCTATGGTATTCATATTGTAGTTATATTAGAAGCAGTCTGAATCCAGGCATGTTAGAGGGATTCGAATTCAGGGGTGTGTAACTTTTTTTTATCGGTGGACCATTTAACAACAAACTTTAAACACCTAAAGGGGCCACACAAAAAAAAGTTAGCGGGAAAAGAAAGAGAATGCGGCTATTGCTTATATCTATATATATAAGCCCTACAGTGATAAATGCACCGGGAAAAACGGCGGAAGATGTAATGCAGCGACCAGAGCAAAAATCATTCTGTATTTTTATCCATGTGAGCGCCTTTTCAAACATTAACCATCGATTAGGAGTTTATGATTAGTGGGGAAAAATCTGAGTGTTGACAAAGGGCCACACTAAATGGCTTGGCGGGCCGCATTGCACACCCCTGGATTAAATTGAATAAAGCTATGTTCACTATAAAACAAGATTCGGTGGTGTTTAAGTGCTTCCGCACTAGTTTCCTTTTATCGCTTGGATGGAAATGAAATAATAAATTAGGATCATTTGTACAAAGGGACTAATGCGAAATTTCAGGAAGACACCCCACCATGTTTTAAAATAAAAAATAGTAATTATCCCGTTATGGTTAGGGCGTTGAATGATTTCAAAATTTCCAGCGTTGTCTACATCTACTAACCCTAACAGTATAATTACGAATTTTCTTATTTTGAGAGATGGCGGGGGACTTTGTACAAAAGATCCATAAATACTTGTAAAAATGAGTGAGGTTCTAACTTGAGAAAATCAAATAGAAAGTGAAATGAAAATAGATTTGATAACAATGTGCTGTACAGAAAGTAGAGTCATAGCTTTTGAATATGCACTAGTGGACCCAAAAATTAACGATTTCGTGTATGGAAACATTTGGGCTCTGTCTCTCAGTCTGGTTTAATTTGTATTGAACTTTGCCTTGTTATCTATTTATCAGCCTATGATGAATGAACAGCTAGATCGGGGGTTCTCAACCGGGGGCCATAAAGCAGTTGGAAGGGGGCACAATGCCAGGCAAAAAAACTGATTTCACTCTCCACTTTACAATAAAACACTTCGTTTGTCCTAGTTTCATTGCTTGATAAGATTATTTCACATGGCGTTTCAACTTTGTTTACCATAAATCGTTTGGAAATAATGAGATTCAGATCTACCAATCAAAATAAAACTATAAATACCACTGGAATGATAAACATGGGTCCATGAGCGCCAAAAGCCTCTGGATGGGGGGCAGGAGCCATTAAAATTGAGAAATCTGAGATAGACGCTTCAGAAGACAGGTAGATTGTACAAGTGCCGAGATAGAATACTCGTGTAATAATTCACAATAGTACACAACACGAGGCGCCTTACTATACTCATTATTCTTCAATATTACAGAAAACAAGATAGTAAATTAAATAAATATAAATATCTCCACAACAAGGAAAGTCAATTATCACACTAATGCTTTTGTAGTGCCGATAAGTCACATCTTATAGCTGAACCCGTAACTTGAAAATGGGTAGTGAAGCGTCAAAAGGTGAGTGAGTTTCTAATTGAGATAATGTTGCAATCACTAGATCATTTTTTGACAATTTCACTTAGTATGGATGTTTTCCCCGGACATCATTTTCTCTATTTATTTCTGTAATATTGACCAATCAGCAAAAAAGTGAACGATGACGTAACAGTGGCAATTCTTGCAGCCGCTCAGACAGATATTTAAGCATGGTTAAAAACATTTTTTTCGTTTTCGTGGTTTTGCGTGTTATTTGTCAGATTTCAGTTATTTTCAAAATTTTTTTTGAGTGCTCCCGAATTATGCGAACCAAGATGGCGGACATCGGAACGTAACATGGGTAACAGGTTAGGGTTAGGCGATAATTTTTTTCCAATTTTCCTTATTTTAGTCCTATTATCAGTTCGAAGACTAGCCAAGAGCCTCCCGTAGTATTTATACCTAAAATTATGGCCTAACCCTAACCTAGTACTCATATTACATTCCGATGTCCGCCATCTTGGTTCACATACTTCGGGAGCCTCTTTTTTGTAAATGAAGTAATTTAATTGCCATTATGTCTTCCGATGAGTCTTAGTTTAGTTGCAGTTTTCAAAAATTAGTCCCGGAAAAGCTGTGATAGACTATGCTAAAATTAGCTATCAGTTATTGTTAGCGTCGCCTGGTTGTATATTTCGATAAGAATGATGGTTTTGATCATGTAACTCAGTTTGTAAGTGCCAACTGTCCAAAACACTCGTAAAATAAGCATCCAAAATTTTGCAATAGTAAAGTATAGAGAGAATTCTTCTGGGGTCAAAGGTCGGGAAACATTCATTAATATACGTCTGTCGATATAATGCGACTGAATGAAATTCAGAAATGAAATATTTTAATAGTTAACGTCCAATCGACGCCGTAACAATCGATGTGGCGGAGGTCTACCTTACATACGCTAAATGCTAGGATCGTTCTAATCTACAACAACTTTTTCCCTCCCATTGTTAAGATTTTGTAACAATTACGAATTGCCTGAATTTATTGCCTGGTTTTATATCATTTACGAATGTCTATGTGACAGTAGATACATATGCGTTAAATTGTTTATGTTTCAGAATTCAGACTCGTATTTTTCATATCGTTGCGGGCCCCCTGTACAGTCATCACGGATCCCCGGCCCCAGTTATGAAAACTCTAAAGTTACCCGCCTGGTTAATTCAGCAATCCTCTCACGCAAAATTATGATTAAGATTGTTCAGTAAATTTACCGCTCCCGAAGTATGTGTATCAAGATGGCGCACACCCTTAAGCCTAACCTGGTACACATACTGTGTCCAGGTTGTACGCCATCTTGGTGTGTATACTTCTGGAGTACCGTACATTTTCTCAAAAGTCAGGTCAAACTGATTGTAATTAATCACAGAAAGGAAGCGGAAAGAAAGGGATGAAGAACGTAATCAGAAAAAGGCCATTGAAGATGAATTACGTAAGCGTAATGAAGAAGATCGCAAACGTCACGATGAAGACCGTGAACGGAAAAAAGTGTTTGAAGATGAATTACTTAAGCGTGCTGAAGAAGATCGTAAACGGATAAATGTCATTGAAGATGAACAGAGAAAGCACAAGAACGAGATGGACAAATTGGAATCAAAAAGAAAAATAAGCGATTTGGAGCACGAGAAAAAGAAGGAAAATAATCGCCACAAAGAAGCTATAGTCAGAGAGGTCGGCAATATTTACGAGAAGCATTTCAACACTTGGTGAGCACAAAAATGGGCGCTTCGGAAGTACGTGAACCAAGATGGCGCACAACCTGAACCCCTAACCTGGTACATATACTGTGTTCAAGTTGTGCGCCATCTTGGTGAACAAACTTCAGGAGCTCCCAAAAATGATGTTTAATTTTTGAATCAGTGGGAAACAAATTTCTGTTATAAGGGATTACTAGATGTACAATGATTTAAAATACGTGAGAGCACGTTCCTAGCAAACTAAAAATTATTTCCCCTCCAATTAAATCGAATTTTTTATTTACAGTGAAAAAGCCGGGTTGTCAACAGATGAAGCAGATGATAAGTTTGATAAAAGGCTAGGTGGACTCATGAAAAAATTAGAGTTGAAGTGAGTACAATTATGTGTATTCATGCCATTTAGGCTAGATAGGAAAGTAACTGATTACCCTAAAATGTAACTTTTATTTTAATTCGGCAACGAAATCAATGCTGAGACGAGTAACTTTCTAATCTATTAATTGTCCAGGACTAAAACCACAGAAAGTCTCTTGGCCAACAATTTGAAATTTTAAAAAAATCCAATGTTTTATCAAAATGAGGAATTTCCTCCAAATGAGGCCGAAAAAATTAATTGAGACTAATTTTTTTTTAGTCTCGACGACCTTCCGAAATAATTGCCTTCACGGATCACTACATATGGGAACTCAAGCTGCGTCAGATGAATACCATATTTTATAATTTAGTTGACGATTTATTGAGTGAATTTAACAGAGTTCCATGATTATATAATATACTAATTTATCTTATATGACTAATTTTATTTTCGGGAATATGCAAGGTGTTCATGCTTAGAGTTGTTAGTGAAAAACATGATAACCAACGCATATTGACAGGGTACTAGCTTAGGATGCTTGTGGTTGTAGTAGTGAATTTGGCAAAAAAGTCATATTGGGTGCAGATTCAGGTGTTCAGATTAATAAATTTATCAATATTATTCCTTTCAAATTTGGTTCAACAACTGATCTTACCAATCTTGGTGCGTGTAGAATGTAGATCCTTTGTTTCCAATAGTACTATTATACAGTTGAGTTTGAACCAAGAAAAACAATTTAGTGATATACAAATAAAAAAAGAGTTAATGGAAATATATACAACGAACGAAAAATTGATGTGATAGCATATTAAATTGATAGTATGTTTCTGTACCGATAGTATTGGCTGTGTTTATTTCAGTTATTCTGTCAACCGGTACCTACTGACACTTATGTCAAAAAGAAAAACTTATGAAAAGATCCTATTCAGTTAGTGGTTGCCTACAACTACACCTCGTCTATTTTTAGTTGATTTGAGAAAACTTACGAATATTTCAAATTAAACAGATACATTACGCGGCACATAAAAAAGAAATTGTTGCATTAACTTGAATCAGTGTTCGGCAAACTGCGGTATGCCGGTAATTGCGGTCAAATTTTTTGCGGTCCTTGAACTTTATTAATAACTGCGCACAGATTTATGTAGTAATAATGGCCGGATGTATAGCGTATATTAAGCGGAAATTGTCAGTTACATGTCGTTTATTTGGTTGGTTGTAATTTACACAGCAAAAGAAGTTTCGTGTGCGGTATAAAGTAATATAGCCCGCACGCTGCCGGATATGTGTATATTTGCCCCAGTAATACATAAAGCTTACCGACCACTGCTTGGTAAAATTATATCGGAAAAATACTATCAATGTTTGAATTTAAATGTTCACAACCCCTTATAATCTTTATTCAATCGACTTATGCCGAAAGAAAGTTGAGATGAATTTGGCACGAAATTCTGCGCCCCTGGTGCGTTAATTAGTTAATGAATTTCGCTTTCTATGATAGCTATAGTTTTTGACTTTGATTAATATTTGGCACATGCTTACCTGGTAGTTTCTCCGCAACCAAATACAATACTAAAACAGAGCATACAAATACCTTTTAGGAAATTCATTTTATCGTATTCTATTTCTAACCACATATGTCTGTATAGATTGGATGAAAGCCAAGATCAGCTAAGCAAACTGTAATTTAAATACATTATTTTATTCACTGCATTTGTGGGCTTGATGTCTTTTTTGAAAAAGCTGTTTGAACCATCAGTTTTGCTATGAATTTTACTCAAATCGCCCGGCTACTGAGTTGTACCTGTTACTTATCTCAGAGCATATGGTTCAGAACAAAGAGCAACAAGACCTATTCATCAATTTTCCCGACTTTTTCAAATATTATAAAATCGCTATGTAGAATTGGTATCTATAATAGAAAATCACGTGCGCGATCTATTCGGCCTGGTCTTTTAAAGAATTGCGCAGTATGCTTATGAAGTAGCAAATTGAGTGGTATAGAATAATACAATTTGCTCTAAAAATTATAAAATATTCAAACAAGTGTATATCTTGATGCTCATATGTATATAATTCAAGGGACGCTCCAGAAGTGTGTGTACCAATATGGAGGTAACTATGCTTATGAAGTATCAAATTGAGTGTGAATGTATAGAATATGCTGCCTAATACAATTCGCTCTAAAAATTATAAAATATCCAAACAAGTGTTTATCTTGATGCTCATATGTGTCATTCTTTATTACTGATTATATACACTTCAAAGGGCGCTCCAGAAGTGTGTGTACCAATATGGAAATAACTAATTTTGTTCGCCTACTTTACATCAAGTTGTGTAAAGAGACTGAACCCTATGTGCAGGGATATATTCACTTGGCTAACACAGACAGCCCCCAAACTCGTAAATAGAAATAAGGAAAATTGGAATAAAATCATGCCCTAACCCTAACCTGGTACACACACTACGGGAGTACCCGTCAGAGCATGAAATTCTGTACAGTATCCCTGTTAATTGCATCAATTAAAATATTGCGTCTGTTTTTTCAAATACTTTTTGTTTTATTTTAACCGTGAATGTTTGATGTAGCACAAAAATTGATGATATCTCAATCATTTGCCAAATTATCCCGCATATTTGATAATATCATTCGCCACTGTCAGAGCTAGAGTTAATAAGCATAGATGATTTTCACGCAACAATGATTTGTTTTCCAGCCTGTACTGTGACGGAAGAAAAGGGCAAATCGATTGTGTACTGTAATCCTGAAACAAGATTTCCCTTCACAATGATGTTTAAAATTAGACTGTGTGTGCCTGAGTTCGTGTTGATTAGGTGGAAAACGCGAATTGAAACGCGAGGAGCCTTAGGGATTTTAGTGCACATTATTTCAAATATTAGCTGCAGTTTATCACTCGCGCGTGAATGTCTACGAAACGCGCAGTGCTCAGGGTGAACTAGTAGTTTCGGTAACTTGCTCACTTAATTAATAACGCTGCCGTTTCAGATCCGCAGACTTTTCTAAATGACAGTGGTTTTTAACCTGGGTTCGATCAAACCCCAGCTATTCCAGGGGTTCAACGAAAATCATCTGGAACAGTAGCATATTATGATACTTTTCTATTACCTAGTCTACTAATATTTGTGTTTTTCATAAATAAGTGTATCCTCAATTTTGCCTTAACTCTTTATAGTTTTCCAAAAATCACCTGAAGAAACGATAATTTTTGATAAGAATCCGCCAGAGGGCGTATAAAGAGTATCGATGTATGAAAATACAAGAGAGCTACGCCCAAATATATGGACACGTCTGTTTGCAGTACAGTACGGTTTACCGTACCGTCGATCAGCGTAAGGATAAAATTGTAGCAAAGTACCGTAAGGACTTCGTTACAAACCATCGACGTTCGATGTCACGTGATCAAAAAGAAGAGGAGTGTCGCTATGCGTCCGCAGAACGTTCGGTGACGTCATAGCAAACAAAAACAATTCTAAAAGTAATAGCCTTCTGGAGAAAAATTTCATCTTTAACCAGTAAAAATTTCGAAGCAATCGGTCCAGTAATGAAAGAGAAAAGCGTTTTTTTTTATTTTCCACTAGATGTCCAAAAAGTGTCAAAGAACAACAACAAGACCAACATAATATTGAAACGATCGTTATGTGCAGTAGGTGTCCAATAATCAGAGAGAATTGCGCTTATTAGGCCTGATTACATGTCTATCAAAACCAGTCCAGCGAGACGGTTCGATTCGTAAAAGTCAAACTGGTCCCAGAGAACACTTAGCGCCCTCGATTACATGTTCAACCCAACGAGATGAGAACAGTTTCAAAGCTACCTGACTAGAGCAAATGGAATAATTCACGTACATTTTTCTATCAACGTAAGTAATAGCGATTTCTCTAAAAGCACAACGAAACAATTGAGCAAGAGCGGTACAGCCAACTTCTAGACCTCCTCGATATGTCGTCCGATGTTGTGGTCAGAAAGGCTGAAATTGAAATTTCGCGCGAACCACTGAACCGTGAAATAATTACGTTAGCAGTCTGCTAGACCGGTTCCAGTGCTTGCTATAAGCCTATCTCGCTTTTTCTTATACTCATTCTTTTTTCGAAAGTGTTAACTTAACACTGGTGCAAATAAGACAATTTTACTATACACTCGTTTATTTATTAATACATCAATAAAACATTAATCGGACAAAGCGACATTGATATAAGAGAGACTCTCAATCAGTCCGCATTCCCGGAGAATAAACATTCGCTCACATCTCTGGAACAATGCTTCGAAAAAAGGTCCTCTCTCTCTCTCAATTATTCTCGTCAATTATTTTACCGTGCGTAACGCACAATATATATAAATTCAAAGACTCGATTGCAAAATAAAGTATCTGAATATACTGGTCCTTTTCTTCAGTTAATATAATTGCTAATAGTAAATTTATATTACGCAGATAAGTCATAAATATGTCACAATCATGTATTTGGCAAACTTTAACTGCAGATTGTACAAATACTGAGAAAGAATTAATACAAGGACTGCGTTCAGAGTTGCCAATACTACGAATATAATGAGAGTGTAACACAAAAATCATAACACTATACAGCAAAGAATTCGTTAATATTCAAGAAAGGTAGCGAAATGTGTTATTACGAATACCTATAACTTGATTACATAATTATGGTTAATAGTTTGTCTTTTTATGTGCAGTTTACTAGTAGAATTAACTTTATTAATTTCAGAGTCAAACGTTAACTGCTTGCCTTTTTATAGCAAAGACAAACATATTTAAAAGAATACTTTCAATTTAATCAAACTTTCTAGATTTCTTTTCAATAGAGTAGGCGAAAAATGAATTACACCGGGTATTCAAATAGTTCAATAGTCGCGCGGTATTGTATTTTACAAAGGCGATTAAATAATTGAATCATCAAAAGTTATTTAAAACACTTTATCAATATTTGGATCCACTGGATAAAAGCTTGCAAAATTTTTTCGTCACTGTTCAGTTACAGATAAACCACCTGAAAAATAAAAATAAACAAGGGGCCATAACTTCGACAGCGAAGTGAAGAGATTCCGTAAGATCTCGTTAGATATCAGTGGATGCTTTTATCTAGCCTTGTTTGAAGAAAAGGGCACCAGAAAAAAGTCCCCACCCCCTCCCCAGGGAAAGGAACCTCCCCAAAAAAGTTGCTAGCTACACTTTTATGGATAACTATTGACATTTTTAATGAGCTTTTATTCCAGCTTGTGTTACCATCATTCATATTAGGATGTGAATGAGGTTCGTCAAAAATGTCAATAGGGGGATAGCAAGAGCTGGCAATGTTGTTACCGCAAATTACTTAAGTACCTAGATCTGAATCTCTCTTTGGATCAGTGGGTAACTTATACTTTAGTTAGGTGTACCTTAATGGGTATTTTAGTTTTAGTTTTTTTATTCGATATTTTAAGTGCACTCAATAGCGCACACGCATGATAAGACTTTATGAAAAGGAATCCTTATATTCTAGCATGACGCATCTGATCGAGGTAATCCAATGCACATGTTCCCCAGCTTTTTATTTTCGGGGGGTATTTTGGTATTAGTGATAAAACTCTTTGTAATCTATATAAATGTGTTATATATTTGACTGATCATCTTCAACGGCACATGAGCCACTTTCTACATATTCAAATATTAGGGGGGGGGGGGGGGTGGTCCGACTGATCCGATGAAACATTCGCCAACGGCTGAGTAAATGGGATGAAATAAATGGAGTTTTAAACGGAAAGAGAAGATAAAGAGACCGCGGTTGAAATTTAAAAGAGAAACAAAGTGGACGACCGAGAAATAACTTACGCCGTAATGATAGCATATACTCTTATGATAGCATATATCGTAGGTCTTACGGTATATGCTATCATAAGAGCTATGCTATCATATACCGTGAGATTTACGATATATGCTATCATAAGAGAAGAATGAAATACATTGTGACGTTATGCATGATAACAGCAGGCCCGATATTAAGGTCACGTGACAATGAGTAACTCGTACGCAAAGTTGCCAATTTGGTTTTTAACAACGCCAAATTTTACAATTTTTTTTAGGATAACCGTTTCGCGTCGGAATTTCCGTTTGGCGTTTTTATGTCCATTCTAGTGCATGGCTACTCAACTATTTTTACCGAAGATCCGCATACAGAACTTCAAAAATATTTAGGTCCAGTCTTTCCAGAAATTATATTTCGACATCTAAACACGCACCTTCTCCACTGACTAATGATTATTAGCTAATCAAGATTGTTTATTAAGATGTTATAGTTCTTTTCATATATATTTAATAAATCTATAGAAGTGATTTTATAAGGAAACTTCACAAGTGGGGCTAATAATTCAAAAAATCGAATTAGGCGCGGTCCGAATCGAATACCCGGAAGGTCCGGATTCGGACCGCGGCCGCCAGTTGAGTAGCCCTGTTCTAGTGTATAGTATTAAAATTCGATGAAATACAATATTCAGTGCGCAACAATAGCACATTGCTTAGCTACTTACAGGCTTAACATTGTGATTTCAATTTCTCCTTTAAATTCTCCAACATGCTGAAGTGGAAATCATTACGACAACTGATGGCTCTAAATCAGTGCAAATCCACTCGTGTGCCAAGAGTTTCAAATCTGACAAATTATGGCGCTTTTGTACTTGATTAAATTGTTGGCTGTTTTGTGTCTTGCTTTGGCTTTTTATCACTGGGGTCTGGCAACGCTGCCTGTGCGTCATATCTACTATCAGACTGTGCTTACGGCGTGTACCAATATGGAGGTAACTAATTTTGTTCGCCTGCTTTACATCAAGTTGTGTAAAGGGACTAAATGGGCAGTGGAGATATTCACTTGGCTAACACAGACAGGCTCCGAACTCGTAATGGAACTAAAATGACGGAAATCGGAATAGATATTATGGCCTAACCCAAACCCGGTTTCTGCCCAAGTGGATGTACAAAAATAGTGATGTTATTAGGTTGGAATATGGAGAAGGCCCGGATGTTCGATTAGGTGGGATTATGGAAAGATATATTCTAGGGATTTTTGAAATAAATTAGTTAGTCGAGTAAAATTTAATAATGGCGAACTATTTGTGCTGTAGGTTAGGTCGAGCGGGTGAGGCAGTTTGGCTTGAGGCTATGCTAAGATTGGTAATTTTTATTCAACAGTGGAGTCTTGTGTTTTGAGTAATGTACGTAGAGCGTGCAAACTTTGTATTTAATGGTAAGGGCGTTTCTGGGTAGAATAGTTTGAGTACAATTTAGTTAGAGAATGGGGTGGTGTGAATGGAGCTAGGTTGGGAGTAATAATAAAGTTTGTGCTTGATAACGAGCTGGTGTGAATGGAGCTAGGTTGGGAGTAATAATAAAGTTTGTGCTTGATAACGAGCTGGTGTGATTTAGGGTTAGATTAAGTCTATTACAATTTAGGGTAGTGTATTTATTGTAAAGTTAGGATGAGAAAATTTTGTTTGGTAATGAGGCCAGGTGTTAGTCCAATTTACCAATCCAATTTTACCGATGCGCAAACAATGTCACGTGGCGAGTAAATTATGCAACAACAAGTGAGAAGGCGTACCAGCTTACGTGGGAAATATAAATGGATGTTCTCTATGAAAGGTAAGAAAATTTGATTTATGTTAGAAAATGCCGAGGCTTGTATTCTTCGGCTGTGTAAGATTATGAAATAATATTTGAAGGGCTATTTCGAGTTAGATTAGGTAGAGTCAATTAGGGCTGAATAATGCGATGCGGTTAGGTTACAAGAACGAATAAAATTTGTACTTCATAATGAGATGGGGTCATGTTGGGGCGCGTGTAATTTGCACGTTCACGGGATGTTTCACGAAGATACTTATGGGGTAAAACTTAGTTCTCTTTCGCGTAATGAATAGAACCGGAAAATAGCGAATAGAAGTAAAAGTTGGGGAATGAAATCAGTTCTAGATATTTTCGTTGTGTTTCACTTTTTGCTCAGGCTTTGCGAGCGAAAAATGCACCATGTCGTTAGAATATGGCTAGTGTAGACAGTCTGTGCAACCGATATTGAGGTATTTTTCGAATATTTTTTATTATACCGAAAAAACAACCGGGGCATTGCCCAGGTTGGCCCTATTGACGCGTCACCACTGGATCTGACCATCATGAAGTTATCTAGAGTGAAGTAAAAGTTTGCAAATAGAGTCAGTTTTAGATCTGTGTAGTTTCAATTGTTGATTCTTTTTTTTATTTACTCACAGAAAACCAGCTAAACATACAACATCGTGATTTGTGCAGCGCTATTTTTTCTATAATAATATTCACATTCTAGTTGCATTATAGTATAAATTATATTTCATGATATATATGTACCTTAATACCTGGCTCCGACTAGCAACGCAATGTCGAGGCTTGGTTCCTCATATGATGCGGACATTTTGAATGTCTTTATTATTCTAACAAAGACTGAAAACAATAAAATACCTTCATTAGATTCTTCTCCTTGAGTAGGCGTGTCAACATCTGGTGTTGCATTCGAATCATCACTCCTGTTGTTGAATTTTCTAGAATGAAGTAAACGTTTGAAAATACCGCTGAGCAGGGGTGTGCAACCTTCATTACATAGGGGCCAGATACGAGTAAATGGGTAAAGTCGCGGGCCGCACCAACTTTGAACGATTCCAGTGCTATACACGCTTTTATTACATTGTGTATTTTCCGACTGGATTTTGCTAACTAGTTATACTAATATGACAGTGGCACTCATGTACTAGTATAGGCTTCGCGGCGCAAATAGATTAAAATTGCATGCAAGTATCAGATTAACTAATCTAAAAACTCGTTTTGCATGCACAACATTCAAAATTGGTACTTCTCCACGGGCCGCACAATTTTTCTTTGCGGGCCGCAGTTTTCCCTCTTACCGTAAATTTTCATTTCAAAACGCATTTGTGAATCTCTGCTCACAGAAAACTTGCTTAAGGTAGAACATTGTGGAACAATAATATTACCAATCTATCAATAATGATCCAGTGAGTTGTACATTCAGTAGAATGGTTGAAGATCTGTATTCTGAAGATCTGGGTTAGATTAAAATTTCTATTTAATGACAGGTGGCGTTAGGTCAAGATAGGACGCGTATAGCTCGTGTTTAAACCTCGACATATTTCACGCAAACCTCTGATCGGACGACTCTTTATTTGCAGTATCATTACGTATCCGGAACGGCATACCCAATTTGGACAGGCGAATGACAAGATGAAGTTTCCCATTTTATTAGACCACTTCATAATCCGACCCAGATATTGACCTGCTATCGGTTCCGTCATCAATCACTTCTTGCTTAGTCGTGCCATTCGAATTGTCACCCGGAGGTCCGACCGTGGAATCTTCTAGAATGAATTGAAAGTTGGGTAATAGGGTCAGTTTTAGCTCAATAAAATTTCAATTTTTAAATACTCATGATTATCTTATAGAGAGCCAGTTTAAGTTATAACATTGCGAAGCGATAATGTCACTAACATATTATCTTATTTATCTTTAAGTTTCATTCTAGTATAAATCATATATTATGATATATATATTATTAAACCCGACTCAGACTGTCAATCCTATGCAGAGTTGATGAAGAGGCCATTCTGTAAGTCTTTATAGTATTCTGACAACGATAGGGAACATTAAAATACCTTGCTTCGGTATCGTCGTGGTATTAGTCGATCCTTCTTCTCGCATGGACGTGCCAACATCTGGCGTTGCAGTCGAAATATCACCCGAGGGTACTGGCGTTGAATTTCCTAGGGTGAAACAAAGTTTGAAAATACCGTATAGTTTCACTACAAAGATTTTTCATGGTGATTACATTTCATAAAACTTGCTATCATTGTGGAACAATAATATTACCAGCCTATCATCGCTGTGTTTTATGATATAATAAATTATATGTTAAGAAATATATTCTATAATATACACGACTCGGACTATCAAGCGCATAAGAGAACATGGTTTGTCATGGATCAGGCAATTTCCGTGTTCTGGGATGGTATCTTTGGTAGAATATATGACAATTTAACAACGAGGTTGGGTATTGGGGGTTAAATTAAAAATCGTATTTAATAACTGATGGGCGGTTAGATCATGGTATGACTTGTATAAGTGTTCAAACATCGACATATTTTGCACATCCACTGATGAGAAACACTTCTTTTGCAACGGCATACCCGATTTGCACGGGCGAATGTTAGGACGAGGTTTCCCATTTCATTAGGCCGCTTTATAGCCTAACCCTGATATTAATAACAATAATCCTACTACAGAAAGCTATGAAATACCTGATATGGTTTTCGTCGTCTCTTCTTGCTCAGCCATGTCATTCGAATCATCATTCGGTGGTCCGACCGAAGAATTTTCTAGAGTGAATTAAAAGTTGGGTTATCAGGTTAGGTTAGTCAGTTCTAGACCCGCATAGTTTCAATTTGCAAACTCTTGTGGTTCACTTACAAAAAGCCATCAGACGTATAATGTTGTGATATGCAAAGCAATAATTTTATTAACATATCATCTTATTCATATTTGAGTTTTATTCTAGTATAAATCAAATATTCAAATACCTTCCTTCGGTTTCTTCGTATCCCTCGAATCTCCTTCCTGCGTGTCAACACCTGGCGTTGTATTCGAATCATCACTCGAGTGTCCTGCCGTAGAATTTTCTGAAGTGAAGTAAAGGTTTGGAAATAACGTAGAGTTTCGTTTAAAACTTTTTTGTGATTATCTCACAGCCAACTCATAATTTTCGTGTTTGATTCTAATATGAATTGTATGTAAAGAAACATATTCTATCACACCCGACACGGAGTGAGAAGCGAATAAGACGATATGGTTCGTCATGTGATTAGGTCATTTCCGTGTTTTGGGATAAAATATTCAGTAGAATGGTTGAGGATGTGTATCATACAATGGGGTGCGGTATTTTGGGGTTAAATTAATATTCGTATTTAATATCAGGTGGACGATTAAGACTTGTATTACCCGAAAGGTTTTCCGTTGCAATATGATTCAAGTTATGTATCCGGAACGGCATACCCAATTTGGACAGCTAATCCAATGACGAAGTTTCCCATTTTATTAGACCGCTTAGTCTACTATTAATACCAATAATCCTATTACAGAAATCTATGAAATACCTGCTATCGGTTTCGTCGTCACTTTTGGCTCAAGCGTTTCATTTGAATTGTCATTCGGTGGTCCGACCGTAGAATTTTCTAGAGTGAATTAAAAGTTGGGTTATAGAGGCAGTTTTAAATTAATAGAGATCAGTTCTTAAATACTTCGTGATTAAATTACAAAAGTCAGATAAAGATATAACATTGTGATTTGTGGAGTAATAATTTTACTAGCATATTATCTTATTCATCTTTGAGTTTATTCGGTACTTCCGTAGTATGTGAACCAATATGGCGGACACCGGAACGTAGTATGTGTACCAGGTTATGGTTAGGCCATAATTTCAGGTTTAAATACCACAGGAGTCACTTGGCTAGTCCCAGAACTTGTAAAAAAACTAAAATAAGGAAAATTGGAATAAAATTGTGGCTTAACTATAATCTGGCACACATACTATGTTCTGGTGTCCGCCATCTTGGTTCACTTACTACGGAAGTACCGTTTATTCTCGTATAAATCGCATTCTAAAATATATATATATATATATTAACTATTATAGCCGATGCCGACTGACAATCCAACGATGAGGCTTGGTTCTACATATGATAAAGCCGTTTTGAATGTCTTTATTATTCTGACAAAGATTGGGAATATTAATATACCTTCATTCAGTTCCGTCGCATCACTCGAGGGTCCTGCCGTAGAAATATCTAGAGTGAAGTAAAAGTTGGATATTAGAGTGAGTTTTGGATCCATAGACTTTTCGTTATTCAACCATTTGTGATTATCTTACAGAAAGCCAGCTGAAGTTAAACCATTGCGAAAAAATAATTTCACTAACATATTGTCTTATCCGCCTTCAAGTTTCATTCCAGTATAAGTCTTATTTTTTGATCCATGTATACTATTATACCCGACTCAGACTGGCAACGCAATGAGAGGGCTAGATTCCTCATATGATGAGGCCATTCTGTAAGTCTTCATTATTCTGTCAAAGTTTGGTTTAACTTTATATTGGAAATATTAAAATACCTTCATTCGGTTTCGTCGTTTCACTCCTTCCTCCTTCTTGCATAGGCATGTCGTCAACCTTCGCCGTTACATTCGAAATATCACTCAAGGGTCCTGCCGTAGAAATATCTAGGGTGAAGTAAAAGTTGGAAACACCGTAGAGTTTCATTTGGAAGCTCAGTAATTATCTTACATGAGACTTGCTAAAGGTAGACACCGTGAAACAATAAAATTTCCAACTTATATTTGTCGTGTTTCATTCTAATATGAATTATATGTTGAATATTTAGAGTGTAGCACTGACTTTGAACGAATCCAGTGAGAAACACGCCTTTATGACTTTATTTTCCAACAGGATTTTGCTAGCTAGTATTGCTAATGTGACGGTGGTGCCCAGGTATTGGTATAGACTTCGCGACGCAAAAAGAATAAAATTGTTCACAAGTATCAGATTAAGTAAACTAAAAACTCGTTTCGCGGGCACACCATTCAAAATCGGCACTTCTCCGCGGGCCGCACAATTTTTATTTATTATTTTGGCAAAGTTAGGTTTAATCTTATATTGGGAACATTCAAATACCTTCAACCGGTTCCGTCGTATCACTCAATACTTCTTCTTGCGTACGCGCGCCAACATCTGCCGTTGCATTCGAATTATCACTCGAGGGCCCCGCTGTGGTATTTTCTAGAGTGAAGTAAAAGTTTTAGTTGTACCGTAAAGTTTCGTTCGTTTTAAAACTCATTTGTGAAGCTCAGCTTACAGAAAACTAGCCGAAGGTATAACAATAATATTAACAATCCTTTATCGCTGTTTTTCATTCTAGAAATAATTATAATTAATATAACAGTACAACCATACCCAATTCAGACTGCCAAACCAATTTAGAGTACCCGGTTTGCCGAATGATTAGAAGAACTAAGTGTAGACTTTTCTAAAGTCGAAGAAAAAATTAAAAATTCAGTAAGTTTTAAATAGCATGGATTTTGTCATATTATGCAGGGAAATTGCGTAATCGAAATTGTGTTATATTGTTTCAAATGAGCGTCATTTTTGTATGTTTTCTTCATCCTTAAATTATAGAATTAATCTTGTACCGGAAGATATAAATTACCTTCTGTCGACTCGTTCAATTCTTCCTCCATAGGCGCTGGAATACGGCCTGTTATATGGGTATTTGATGTCTTGACCTCAGATTTTTCTGCAGCGAAGTAAACCTTAAGAAGTAATTTTGTGACTCATTAGATTTTGTTGTGTCATACGATTAAAGGAATTTAGTAGATAATTGCAATTTTGTCCCAAATCTACAACGCGCTGCCATTCAAGTTCTTTCCGTCATTATCGAACAATGGAATCAGCTAAAGCCGGAAGTTGAAACGTTAAATTCAAAGAGTTAGTAAACAAGTCCGTAAGTAAACGTTTCACAACTGATAATGAGTAGAATGCTGAACCGGGATAGGTGTTTTGAATCATCATCAAAGATACGTTTACCATTTTTCAACGTTGAGGTTCATTCTAGAATAAATTATATTTCAAAATAAAATGATGGGATCATATATATCCGAATCAGTACATATAGCGACATACGACTACGCCTATACTCCAATCACATGCTGGGGGTTTTATATCTATTCCAGACCGAAATAAACAATACAAAAAATAGCGTATACTTCGAAAATGTAATAAGTGGGTTTAGTAAAAATATATATTTATATCGTAGAAAGTATGGGAAGTATACACTGTTAAAAATTTTCGTAGCTTTAACAAGGAAATGGCTGTTGAAAATACATTTCACTTCCCTGTTCTTGTGACGCCGTAAAATATACTGGGAGTTCCTGAAAGAACGATGGAATTTCACTGTACGTCATCTCTTTTGCTTTTCTATTGGCTACTGTATTCTCTCGTTTTTAAACAAACCAATCACAAACGCTTATTTTCCCCCGCCAAAACGTATGCGGCAACGCCATTGACCAAGAAGGCGAGTTCTTCCGTTTCAATGAGGAAGTTGATCAATGTAGGAGATTAAAGTTATACTGATTGGTAGGCGATACCAGTATATTACCGAACTATGTGATAGCTATATAATGTCAGAAAGTTAAGATGACTTATAGGCCTTAAATTGTTCATCAACAACTTGTCAGAATTTTTTCAAACTTCTAGCATGATTGTCAAGCATGTCAATTAGATTATTAGAGCATGTTACAATTAGATATATAAGACCTATAAGAAATCAGTAAAAGATGCTGTTATTGCGGGAGATACTCTATGATGAAAGCATCCCATGGAACACAGACGTGATGTAACAATTTGCCGATTGCAGACAGGGTGGCCCTTCCTATTTTAGAGTGGATTTCTAGATGAACATTTCACCTACAAGGCAGGGCAGAATGAGTTGCTCAATAACATAGACAAAAATACAATCAATGTCTGCAGGTAAGTGTTACCAATAATGCATGTCTACGTAGTGGATTACAGAGGGAAGTGCTTTTACCATATGTACAGTAGTTAACAAAAAATCAAGTGAGACACTCACAAAGCATATAACTTCGATATTATGTTTCCTAAATCTCTAATATTAGCATTAATGAACTTGCCAATTGTGCTAGCTTCGGCCAAATTTGAGCAATGATGAATAAGACCTGTTTATCTCTCACGTGCTCGTCCGCAAGTAGAATTATGATTTCTCATGTTATACACTCGAGACTCATTTCTTGCTGTTCACACTGTGGTTTTCCTGTTCTTAAGCAAAACGATCCACCATCTTATCTTGATGTTTGTCAATAGCACTGCGTTGTAAGTCTCTTTAAATATGTAGGCTTTGAGTTTGAGCTAAGTACACTTTCCTTTTACAGGCGGTTCTCTGACATTCTAATATTCTTACTATGTGTCTATTGAGAGGATAATATTGGCAACAGTGAAGAATATTTTAATGGAATACCATTCATGGCATATTTTTGCCTTTGGTGTACCCAAAGAAGACTGCTTCTATTCTTGAATTCATTCAAAGGTAGGTTGAAACAACTTCTATTGAGCATTTTATGACAACTTAATGGTAGTAAGTAAATATATTTTTTGCATACAACTACTCAGATTCTAACTTGACTGCTGTGCAGGATTATTAGTTGTGCTGAATAGCAAGCATTATACTAGAACTTTATATGGAGTTAAAAAACAGACGAGATGTGCGTGTTTCTCTAACTTTGTATTTGACATAATGGGGTTATCAACACCTGTTTGCTTAAGATTTATGACCTCTTTTCTCTTCAGATATTTCGGTAAGCAGACAGTAAAACTGAAGAAAAAAAAATTCGACATGAGATCAACCCGAAGGTTCGGAGGTTACGAAAGAAAATATGCAACTTTTAAAATATGCGAACTCACTATATATAATTTCGAATACACTGTGTAACGAAAAAACTCACAGTTTTTTACCTAGTTTCCCTGTTAGCTTACATTAAGGAAATTACATTTTTGTCTTTTTAAAGTTTGATTTTGGGAAAATGGGGGATTACCCCGAAATCGTTTTTTTTTTGTAGAAAATTGGACGAAAACTTTCATTGTAATAGTCTGGTGCGATTCCTCTCTAGGGTTTTAATATTTCATAGTTATATTCTTTGTATTCTATGTAAGACATCTTGAATCAAAAAAAATCAAAATCGATCAAACAAGTTGTATTTTTCTAGATTTTGAACTATAGTCTAAGTAGATTTCACAAGTAAGTCCCCATATGCAGTCACCCATTCTTCGCTCATAGTATATGCATATTAAATTTGTGAACGTCCATTATCAATGGCGGTACAATGAGCGAGAGATGGGTGACTATGTATGTTAGTACCTAAATCGACTTGTTGGAATATTTTTTTTTGATTAATTTTCAGTCTTTTTGCTTGCCAAAAAGTTATTCAACATATTTTGGTATTAAATTATTCAAGATATTTACTTAGAATGCAACGAATACGGCTCTGGAGTATCAACACACTAGAAAATCGCTCCAGACTATATTAAAATGAAAATTTTGGGCTGTTTTTTGTTAAAATTTTATTATTATTATTTCATATTAGTACCTTAATCGACTTGTTGGAATATTTTTTTTTGATTAATTTTCAGTCTTTTTGCTTGCCAAAAAGTTATTCAACATATTTTGGTATTAAATTATTCAAGATATTTACTTAGAATGCAACGAATACGGCTCTGGAGTATAAAAACACTAGAAAATCGCTCCAGACTATATTAAAATGAAAATTTTGGGCTGTTTTTTGTTAAAATTTTATTATTATTATTTCATATTAGTACCTTAATCGACTTGTTGGAATATTTTTTTTGATTAATTTTCAGTCTTTTTGCTTGCCAAAAAGTAATTCAACATATTTTGGTATTAAATTATTCAAGATATTTACTTAGAATGCAACGAATACGGCTCTGGAGTATCAAAACACTAGAAAATCGCTTCAGACTATATTAAAATAAAAAATTTTGGATGTTTTTTGTTAAAATTTTCCACGAAAACCTGATTTTGGGAAATCCACTAATTTTTAAAATCAAACTTGAATAATATAATGTACTGTTCTTCAGATTTAGACCGTAACCAATTGGAAGCCGAAAACAATATATTTTGGGATGGGGGTCAAATATTATGATTTCTAGCTTGAGTTCATGGTCGTATTTGGAAATTGTCTTAAGTCTTGGCGCATGCTGAGAAATTTGTTATTTCGATGACAGGTATAGTGATGGAAAATATGATTAAAAATCACTTAAAAACATATTGAAAGTTTTGGGGTCGTTACCACATCTCCTGTTTGTGCCTGTGATTTTTATGTTTAATTTTTTGGTGATTCGTTTTTGAGAATAAACTTCTCTAAGTTTGTTTTTAGTTGATCTGTCATAAGATTGGGTGTTACTTAGAGAATACACGGAATTCCAAGTTTTAATTGCTGCCACGGAATTCCATGTAACTGAATATACAGGGAAATTCTATCACGCAGTTTACACGAACATCCATGTCAAGTATACATGCAAGTCGTGTACTTTCTACAGGGAAAAGCAGGTCGGTTTCACTTGGAATTAAGGTGAAATCAACTCGGAAAGTCAGATAAATATTACTGGGAATTCCCTGCAATTTGGGCTGTGAAAACGGGATTGTCCTGTAATTATTACAAGGTAAATTGAGTTATTTTAAGCGGAAAATATCATAAAAATTGCTGCCATGGAATTCCATGTAAAAATTTTTAACAGTGTACATATTAAAATTAATTTTTGCGCAACGGATTCCTCGTTAAGAATACCAACGCATAAGCACCTGTGATATTAGAAGTTCTCACCTCTTTTGCCATAGTAGATATAACTTGGTATTGTTCATTACGGGTGAATAAAGGAAGTGTTTCGGACTGCAATATGGCCATGATGGTAGAAAGCGATTTTCTGAAACAAATGAATGTTGCAGCTATTATAAACACAAAATGTGGGATGGATGGTCACGTTTTTTAAAACGAAGACGAAAGTCCTCGTTTAGTAGTCTATATAGCTGTGCGTACACTGCTACTATCGCATATAAAAAGATGAGTCAGATTTTAATGGTTTTGTGAAGCGATAACATATACCGTGAGAAAATATTAAAATAAAAGAGTAGGTTGCAATTTTATTAAATCCGCACATTTCACACAACGCCTTACTTCAATTTACAAAACATTAGATTTAGTTCAAATTAACCACTTTCTTCTTTTTCCACACAACCTACCCCGGGTGATCACTTAATATTATCACGAATTTGTCTATAAAATCTCTCAGAGTTGATCGCACGACAAATGCATCGGCATATGATGGAAATGGTGTAGTCTCGTTGTCGTCAGTTTCCCACAAATTCTTAGCATCATAGAAATCTAACCCAATCTAAAAAAATAAATTCGTTATTTTCCTGATCAATATCTCAGCAAATTAGCACATCTCTATTTTGAATCAAATATATAAACACGCAAGTAAGCTACTTTTAGCTGATTTCACTAACTAGTATGACAATTTATGTGGATTTGACGCCTCCACCAGGAAAAAACATCAGTCATTTCGATGACTCACTTGTGTTCGAATACCACCACTGCTATTTACTACAGTATAATTGTATATCATCATTTTTTATGCCATTTATTAAGCCTAATCGCCTCACCTGGAAAAAAAATATTTTTGGCTTTCCCTTTAGTTTAGAAGGACAATTATTGTTGGGATTGAAGTACTCCACGATTTTGCTCATCTTAATTGACAAATTGTCCGCGGTTTCAATGTATGTATCGTTACCTGAAATGGACAAAGCATTTACAATGCGTGTTTTTACCAAGGTAAAGAAGTCAGAGTTCCAACCTTTTTACTGGTATTGAGTTTAAAACTGGGGTACAGAAATAACCTTTGAATCTCTTGTATTATGGGTTGGAGTCATACTCTTGAACAAAACCTAAAAAAAATAATGCAAACATATTCGTGTCTAAAAATGATTTATAATCTTGTGCGGAACTCGAGTTGGAGCTAACGTTTTAATCAATCGAGTCGGTTACTAAGATGATGTTATCGATCATTTCAGTATAAATTGATTGATCTGTTGTCATTTTTATGAGCTTCAATATTACATCACAATATTTGAAAAGGAGGCCACGCTGTGCTACATAAACCACTCTACTGACTATGCATGCCAGTTATCGAGCGTTACTTCCCGTTCGTAGAATTATTGAAGAAAATACGTTGGTTCTGTTTACTACTATGTGATATTTGTAATACGTATTTGTGCTGGTTATCAGGTTGGTTATTTAAATTAACCAACGCTTATTAAATTTGGCTGAGAAAAGGTTGAAACTACGTAACTGCAACAAAGTCGTAACAGATGGCACCAACTTGAAAAAATGGATACAGGATCATATCATACCAGTACAAATGGCACACTTGGCGGTGCGAGCAATGCATCCGGAATTGCAGTACCAGTGCCGCGTAGCATTGTTATTTTACAGCTTACTTTCGAAATATTTCTATTGGCAAGAAATGTAGGTGAAACACAACAGACCTGTAGAAAGAACAAAACACACAAAACATCCGTAATTATCGAAATTCTTCAACCTCAGTGAATTGAAAATCGACTCTATTTCTTCCTTCTTCAGACATTCGCGGTATTCCACTTCGTAACCTTCGACGGCGAAGAACTTGCGAAGATATGCTAAACGAGTTGAAATTGTTATGGTAATAAATGAGAACAAAATAGAGTGTTTTCCAAACGAGAGATACACAACGCTAGAGAGCAAATATTTAGACGAGTTTCTGAACATTGCCGTGCATGGGATAAATTGTTAGTGCCTTTAGCAAGAGTATCTAATTTAAAAACCACCAGTTTTGCAACCCACTTTTCGTGCGTATTCTGTTGGTTTGTAATTTTAACCATCTTTGAACACGAACAGGGTTTTTGTCGAAAAAGTGCGTCTCCCGGCCGTAAAATGACAAAAACCTGGTAATAATGATCATACCCACTGGCCACACATAATAAAATCGAGGAAAAATAGTTTTTTTTAATACGGGTTTTCGTTAGTTATTTCCGCTGCGGTATATGATACTTGTGAAAACCATTACTTGTGGACTATTTTATATTTTCCTTCATATTTATATTAACGTGAAGTCTTCAATCTTTTGCGCTCAATGCGGAATTTTACCGAAAAACAACAAATTTACTGACCTGCCTCACGTAAATACTTCGTATTATTGTTTATAATGATACACAGACCGGTATACTTTGTCTCTGTGAACCTAGAATAGTGACATTCATAATAGAAAAGCGAGCATACTTGAGTATATGAACACAAAGTTCGTGTTGTCGGTGGATTACCTAAATGCCCAACCTTCGGTATTTAGCATGGGCTGGTCGAAATGAACCAGCAAAAAATCCACTAGTGGCGCAATTGAGTCAGAGCCATGCGAAAAAAATAAGAAAATATAAATAAGGGCCTTTTAACCTTCCATCTTCATTAACTATCGTAGCTGGATAATTCAAAACTAATTTTTATTCCCTGTGTATCCAATAACTGTCATTTGGCGGTGTCTTATCCGTAATAGCGTGAGGCGGCATTTGAAAAATATTTGGAAAAATTTTTATTGTTATTTGTCGTTGTGGGTATTTACCTTGTGCTAGACTAAGATTCACAAGTCGCAACATGTTATCGATAGTAATCAGAATGCTAATAGTAGCTCGACACGCCGTGTGATGTTGGACTTTTCATTCAAGGTTAAATACTGAAATTTCAACGCTATTTCTGATAATACAAACTCACTCATAAGGCTTTTTAGGCGATATCTCGAAGTTGTCATCTTCTGCATTCTTGTCCCTGTAACATACGTGAATTGCTTGAAATACCGCTAAGCGCGTCAATGGCCGTTTGCTACTCTTTTTGTCCACTATTTCAGTATAACACTTGAATAAAGTGATCCCGCACGCCATAAAAAGTGTTCCCACTACTAAAAATAAAACACCGAAATTTTGAGAGAAACATCAGGTCCCACAATAATAGGAAAAAAATTGAAAAAAAAAACGGCGCTGCAGAAGTGTGGGTACCAATATGGAGGTAACTAATTTTGTTCGCCTACGTTACATCAAGTTGTGCAAAGGGACTGGAACCTATAGACAGGGGGATACTCACTTGGCTAACACAGACAGTCCCCGAACTCGTATTGGAACTAAAATAAGGAAAATCGGAATAAAATTATGGCCTAACCCTAACCTGGTACAAATACTACGGGAGTAGTAAAAAAACTGATAGTTGGGTAATAATCCTAGTTCACAATACCATTTTAGAAATAGAAAATTTCTTACGAATACGTGGCCTCCATTTGTCTCGCATATCTCTTCCTCATTGCCTTCATTCTTCTCTCATAATCTATTTGGACAGCTATTTGTTTGTCTTGAAATTCTTGTTGCAACCTGGCTATTTCCTGATCAGCATCACACCCTGTTGAATATGTGAAACCATTTTCGTCTGTTCTTGAGGTGTCGATATCAGGTGTCAGGATGTCACCGCCTGCAAGATGAAACAACACTTATTTGAATATTCATTGCGCCACTTAGCAAATTTGATTTATTGAACGTATGGATCATTTTGCCGGATCGTTATTCTAATAGTTGAGGGTATGAAGAATCGTCTCGCTGTGCAAGTTTTGGACCAAGCGATTTAACATTTCCAGTACTTGAAGATGGGTAAAAGTCAATGGAAGATTCTATGTGGCCCGATTTTTACCGAAAATTTTGCTTTTTTCATTTCATGGGAACAAATTTATGGCATCCGGTGCAAACTTTTATATGACAATCGGTATTTTTTTTTATCTTCATCCTCCTACATTTTAAGCATTGGTTTTTGTTGAAGACGGGCACGCTTTATCGGTTTATGCGTATACATTGGAAAATTATTTTATTTCACTTTATTATATTGTAGATGTATTCTTCAATCAAACTTAACGGTTCAGAATCCTCCAGGAACACTTCTCGTATTCTATATCGATACGTACACCCCTGGATAAAAACTCTGATCGAGTGTAAACTAAATTCTCGCTAAAGCGGGAAGATCGCGGAGTACATTTTTCACCATTTAAGCCTATGTAACAAAAATATAAAACTGATTGCCCATTCGTATGCCTAATCTGAACTGGTTGCCTGAAGAAAAACAGCAGTTCGTTCGGCTAAAACATCTTATAATTGATTTTTCACTCTCAAATGAGAGGTCAACAAGTCGCGATCTAAATACGTTTTTCCATGTTTCTGTTCGTTCTTACCTTCAGTTATTCTGCTAGATATGTTTGATGGCTCGCTTTCACCCTCTAACACATTGTCGTCTGTATTCTCAGCAGGCTTTTTTGTAGCGCTTTTTTGTCCGAAAAATCGAATGACTACTACAAAACAGTAATTTTTAGATAACATTTATTTCAACGGAAATTAATTGCCAGTTAGTAATTTGCGCTTATTTGCCATCAGCGGGTTTCTGAAATCGTGGCCTGGTTTACTTGAACAAAATAGATGTTGCCAAGTTTTTATGCTGTGATATTACCCACGTACGAAATTACAATTGAGCGATACTACAAGTCAAAATATAAAATGAACAAAAAAATTTACTAAAATTAGTTTTGTCGAAAAAACAGGCGACCCAAGGAAATTTTCAGACAACCTAGTTTTGGGTCGCGACCCCTAGATTAAGAAACACGCTCCTATACATGTCACATGGTAACTATTTCTGGTTCACACATCATATCTAACACTATACCACGGTAGCTTTATTAGACGTGAATGTGCGAGAGCGTTTAATGAAATAAATACATGTGTTCATGCTAGGCCCTTTCCAGCTTCTAATGATCTGCCAGCCAGAGCTGCATTTTCTCACGATTATGTTGCATATTCCTTCATCTGTTTGTTTGCTTGTGCTTGCTGAATCGTTCGGATTCTGTATGGAATAAACATGCAGGCGATGAACTAAGTATTCAATGTCGAATCCAGAATAAGCTGGACTCCAGAATAAGCGCATTACAGTCTAGCATCAAACAAATTTGGTTTACATTTATGTAGTCACGGCGAATGGTATCTAGCGAAAGCCTTCGCTTGTAGGACCCAGAGTCCGCACTGTGTCCTCCGAAGGTCCGAAGAATTAACTTGAAAGCTCTCTCTTATTTAACCTAGTTACGCTCAGAACTATGCCAATGGGGCTTTAGATAGATATATCAGACCTCGTATAAATTTATATTCAATATTTAAGAACCAGATATGATTCACCTTTGGAATTGCGTCACAGGGTTGAGATGATGCAGGTGAAGCCATTGTACTCAGAAGATGCAAAGTAACATAAAGCTATCAAGCCTATTGGTGTAAACTAATCTGAAAGGATATGTAGAATGTTATTTGTAGCATTCCAGTTGTTGACGAGAAAGTTATTAATTCAATTTATCTGAAATATCCTTTGTCGACAATTGCACCATTTTGTTTCAAAGTTCAAATCTCAAGGGTGTAATAAATTGAGCAGGGAACGATGGTTTCTGTCCTTCCAAAACTATAGAAGCTGCTTACATAGCAGAGACCGCTTGTGCAGAGCTTGGGTTGGGGCGAATGACGTATAAATACGCCATATATATTGGAAATATAGTTAATGCGCTTTAATATAAACAGGTGTTTCGCTTTTCAAGGCAGCAACCAAAGGATTTCAAATTTTGACAACAACCTAAACGCCATATTTATTAATGCATTTTAATTTGTGAGCTACATTAACATGACACGCTTTACATCAATCTAATACGTAACTTAGAAATCTAGTCGTCAGCTGCGGCGCACGTTACGTGCGTTACTCATTCGCCTAGTGCGGTGGTTCTCAACCTTTTTTCTCTCGTGGCCCACTTCCGTTGCACAAAAAATTCTGTGGCCTTTTAACTTTCTCATGCAAGGGGAAAACTACAAAAAACTCTTCCATTTCCATAATGAATATTAAAATTACCAGTCAGTAGCTCAGTACAGTATTATCATTCATTGCTGCTACAATAGATGGTTTATTTCGAAAACTCCACAATATTATAATTCTCGCTCTCCAGAATTCTCCATTTTTAATTTTCTTTGTATTTGTATATCAAAGTTTAACTTAGTTATCAATAACTCTTGTCATTTTTAATATGTTTGTGGCCCACCTGAATATGATTCTGTGGCCCAGCAGTGGGCCATGGCCCCCTGGTTGAGAACCAGTGGCCTTGTGTTTATCTAAAATAATGACATTTCTACTCAATTTACTAGCTGCCAATCAACGATTCCTTATGTGGTTCAAACCTAATGAAAAATTTTGCTTAAATGCACTTGTATTGGTTATGCTTTCACAAACTGCAATTCATGTACGGAGCAAAAAAATGAACCAACTTTTGCTCATTTATTGTGGTCGAAACAAGTGCTGTGGCATGGGTTTGCAACAATCGACCTCCGGACTCGGAACTAAAAAACATTGACTCCGACTTCTGGTTATAAAAATTTGGACTCTATCTACGAACTCTGACAAAATCGAATTTTATCAACAAAAGATTTGTCGTATGTGAGCCTTCCGTGATGGACTATTAAAAATGCTTAGCAGTAATCATGTTTTTTGAGTTTTGGTGAAAAAAAATCCCCACTTATTTTATCACCAGGTAAATTCTGCGATACGAACTTGCTAAAAAGGCAATTCAAAATTTCTATATGACAACTACTTCACCACTATTTACCAACTATTTCACCAACTTTTGATCCAACAATACACATTCAAGCTAATACATAGCTATTCAACAATACACATATTTGGACAATCGTTTCAACTTTGAAAGAACCATATCAGATAGAACCGTGTCGACAAAAATAAAGTGCTTGTACGAACATCTATTCTAATCAGTCAGGACGCGCACATCGCCATCGTATGGTGCTGTAGCCGTTATAGTAAAATAGGGTAAAATTATTACCTTCTTAAAGATTACAATACTCAGATAATGTCACTTTGTGCCGATATATTCTCAAAAGCGCAGCTCGCACAAGCACACTGCGCCAACAAATTGAATGCTTATTGGCGAAAAAAAAATAAGCTGATACTAAGCAAACGTTTGCTGATAATATAAAAAGCTTCCCACACTAAACGACCGTGAGCAATATGGATAAATGAGGAAATTAATTGAGATATTCTATGCGTTACTTCATCAGTCAACCATTAGTTTTACCAATCAAGCGTATCATATAGCTTCCGACTCATGAACTGCCAAACAAAACGTGAATTAGAAGGGAATTGCACAAAGTGCCATCAAGCCATTATTGTTATCTCAGTGTCTATTGAACCTTTTGGTTCAACAATGAAATACCAGTTACCTGAGATCTAAATTCGATAAATTTAATTTGAATGTAATACCGTATTTATAGCAAATACACAAATTTATTGATATTGCTTTTAACGAAGCTAAGAGTAGGAAGTGAAACACTCAACTATTACGTTACATATTTATCGCCATAAAGCGCGATGGCCAACCTATATGTTATAACGTAAAGTTGTATTGTTTTAGTCTAACTTCTGAGGCAAATAGTGAATTACATGTGCGTATACGCAGATTTTGAAGAATAAAATAATATCAGACATTTGGTAAAACTTGAAAAGTTCTATTTGTTTCTGAGTGATAATAATATGGGAGGTGGCAATTCAACTGGTGAGTAATTGCGATCTATATCCACGTTTTGGCATAAAAAAGAAAGATATCCCGAAGCAGAGGGATATTAAATTTGGCTACATATTAGGCCTACCATTGACTTATTTCGAAAAATTTCTATCAATAGAAGAGAGGGTTAAAATGCAAAGGATGGAAACCAGACGGGATGAAAGAGAGCAACAACAAGAAAGAGAGAAAGAACGCAAGTTTGAGCTTGAAAAAATCAAGTTGGAGAACAAGCGTCAGCTTGATAAGCAAGTTGAAGACAATCGCCACAAAGAAGCTAAAATCGAAAAGGCAATGAAAATGCAGAGTGAAACATGGCAAGCCCATGTAACACTGTGGTAAGTACTCCATATATCAGGGTGGCCCAAACCCAGGCCCGCGGGCCACATGTGGCCCGCCGCTTCATTATCTGTGGCCCGCGTCACATTCGGATAGTAATCAAAAATAAGCATTTCGTGTTGTTTTGTAATGAAATTATTCAGAAAAATCTTCTTACATATTGTTACATCATTAATGTCACTGAATTGACTAGTGTTATGGCTAGTTGAGGAAACTAGCGAAGTTGAATGATGTGGTTGGCAGTCTAAATTATTATCTGGCTTTCTATCTTTTTGGTCGAGAATATATGATAACAATAGAAAATTAAAAATCGAATGCGGATTCTATTAGTCTTGTATGGGTATGTCTGATAACTATGTGTTTGCACACTAAATGTGTTTGTTTTGTATTGCACTGTTTACCTATTCTTGGCACTATTGTGGCCCGCGAGCAATGCAAAAATAAATTTGTGGCCCGCGGAGCTGACAACCTTGGACCACCCGACCATAGCGTTTCTTCCTGTCATAGCTATTTCGATTCTAAAAATGGATTCTGGATATTAATAAAAACGTATTTATTTTTTTCAGTTCCTAACTAAATGATTGCATATATTTTTAGCTTGGATCGTGGACTTTCAAGTAACGAGGCGATAGAAAGATCGAAGTATATTCTCGAAGCTGCTCCAAGAGTCCTGTAAGTGTATTACAATATCGTAACTTACGCACCGGAATAGAATTTTACATATTATTGGGTCCCTTGGGTTCCTTTCACCAATAGAAAATTACCTACCACCTCCTAAATTCATTCTAATACGTCAGCATTATGTTAGGACGGCCTATCGTGTTTCCACGGAAATTAGACAGTGCGTCAGGCTAATAACCGTGAGTCATTTTTGGAGGTTTTGAGTTTTTACATGAAATAGTTATTTATGTAATGATGCGACTTGTCTGTGTTAACTCAGATTTTATCACAAGAATTCCGAAACCCATAAAAATGGAGATTTTGTGTGACAAGCCCATTCTTGCAATTGTTTCGTCACAATGAGTTGTCATTGTTTACCGGAGGACAACTGTGATGTCACAAATGCAAAATATTATCGGCGCGAAATACTTTCTATTTTTTTTTTATCTTAGATTCTAACTTAGCGCTTATAAACTTGAATTTAAACTACAGCATAGGAAAGGGTGCATTGCTGTTATATTTAATATATATATATTGGAAGTCCTAATTTTGGTGGGTGTTCAGAGCGCGTTATATTGATGAAATATAATATTGTTTTGAACTAGATAAACTATTTTGGGAATTAGACATCGTAGATACTGGGAATTACATACGTTTTTCAAATGTTTGGTTTTCAGGACTGGTGGATATAGTCAAGTTGCAAAATTGCGTATGTCCCCAAGTTATAAGCACATTTCTGCGTAAGTCACAGCGCGCCATTATGACGTCACATAACTATGCCAAATAAATTAATTTAAATCAGACTAAGACCAAAATTAAACCATGAGAAATTATTCATTCTCAATGGCATAACAATATCATTAGGAAGTTTCTTACGTTTTTCTCAAAACTGCTAAAAATGACTTATACACAATTCGGTTATTAGCGTGACGCAGTGTCTTATTGTAATTTTCTTTCGAAAAATAACACTAGGGCTTCTTTTGGGGGATTTCTTTTATTTTCATTTATCAAAAATATAATTGCAAAGTGGAGAAATACGAAATTTTCAAATATACAAAATATGAGAACCGATATCCATTTACTGATAAATGACAAGTTTTCATTTAAAATAACTGCTAAACATAGATTATGGATCATTTAAAACGAGTAGAGAGGACTACTTGCTATCGACTAGGTCTTGTTTTAAGGGGCGGGCTTATATTAAAATCATTTTTAAAATATAGGCTAGGTTCTATTTTCGGGGAAACACGGTAATCATATGGCGGGACACGGCCTCTTGTCCGGTTACCAGCGCATATCGGGCATGGGAATAGTTATCAGTGATTTGTTTAAGATATACGAACTCGGTGACGGAGGAAGCAGTAACCCAACGCGGGATCCAGGCGTTCGAGCCGACGCAGCGTAACGAGAGGTGTGATTGCAAGTGTATTCCTGAAGCATAGCACAATGTACCAACCGTCGAGACCTTCGGATTTTTCTAAATTTGTACTAGGTAGCAAATCTCGCAAATTGGCTCATTCATGGCCAATACAATTATCTATCATTTACCAGATCAGGGCAGAAAAGAAAGCGATCTTTACAGAAAGGATTGCGGGAATGGCAAAATGTTTATAAATCCCCATACAACAGTATGGAGTCTAGCAGTCGCATAACCATACGCACGAGATAATAAACTCCAAACCAAATTCGAAACCTCAAAATATGTTGAAACTATTTTCATTTTTTTAGTAAGGCGATAACCGACGAAGATGAAACCGATGCAGAGTGAATAAAGAAAATGGAAGGGAATGAAAACCAATGATTTCAAAAGAACCATGCTACTAATTTTTGCTCTGCAACAATCTAATATTTTTCGAGTTTAACATTTTTCATGGTGACAATTCAAACTTGAAAAATCCGTTAAATAACTTTGATTGAGTTGTCTTGAGTTGTTGTTTATAAAGTCCAGGTTTTAAACAAAGAGAAAGAATTTCGTTGTGCTCCGTGTAAATCTATAGACATATAACGGCTTTATGAGGTAATAAAATCCTGAATAAACAAAAATAAACCTGGCATAAACATATATAGATAACTGACTTCACAACAAAATTATGACAAAACTTTATGAACAACTTGTATTTCTGTAAAAATTTGTCCAGTTTTTTTTCGGACTAGCATATTTGGCTTCTCTTCGCTCAATTGGAAGACTCGCCTAACATTCTCTAGCATAATTTATATCTATTTTTATTATTCTTATTTTGTCGATATTTGTGAATACTCAATTAAACATTATTAAAGGGTGAAACTTGTGCTCATATTGATGTGACGTGAAGATCAGTGGAGAATAAAGTTCCTTGATATAAGGATAGTATTTTCATATTGATCCTATGTGAGAGGAAAGCCGACAATAGACAATAAATGATTTAGCCCGAGTAGCATCGAAGTACACATTCAATACGCTGAGAACCACACAATATTATCAAAACTTCCTGTGCAATTCCAGCTATCGTTGAACTAAATTTCCGTTGTATTGTTCATAGGTGGCACCATGATTTCGAAGTATCATATTTCCAAAACACATTCATGCTTAGAGATTAATTTCGTTTAAAAAAAAATCGAGGAAGTTCACGTCAATCATTTACTTTCTGTTCAAACAGCGCAACCCAAATTCCACACTAAATATATCAGTAAGGTATTCTGATTCTGACATATCAGAGGTAGAAATACATTGAAATACCACGATTCATGGACATAAAACACGTTGAATTTATCTCCTTTGAAAATATGCAAGGTTTAATCTTTATCACGTGATTTGCACTTATTTACGCCGTTCGCTCTCAACTAGGCTCAATATTAGCTACCACTGATATCTAACGACATGTAAGGAACTACTATTATTCGGAAATACAGAATTTTTCTGGTACTCCCGAAGTATGTGAACCAAGATGGCGAATATCGAGTTAGGCCCAAATTTTATTCTAATTTCCCTTATTTTAGTTCTATTACGAGTTCGGCGACTAGCTAAGTGACTCATGTAATATTTGTATCTGAAAATTATGGCCTAATCTGGTACACACACTACGTTCCGATGTCCACCATCTTGGTTCACATACTTCGGAATTACCATTTTTCCGGCTCGGCATTGCCTAACCAATTTATCACACCCTGGGTTAGGAGCTGGGTATGGAATTTGAACCCAAGATTCAAAATAACTCGCTCACCATTCGGCCTACGCGCTATAAAGGAGGAATTATCATTGCTGCGTAGTTCAACTGAGTTATAAAAACTCAGCGCAATTAATTTAGTCTGCACAATGCTAAATTGAAATTCCTTTTCCAGAGCCTATTTCGAATTTTATTTTGAAATTTGCGAAAAGGTTAATTGGAGAATATAGGGTTAAATGTACGGATTAGTGCGTAGATTTAATTTGATAACAAAAGACAAAAGCAAGTTAAATTTCTGATTATTTCTTGCATTGCTATTTTGTTTGCAATGGTTAGAATACGAAAAATCTGATATCAGGGTTATGTTAGTTCAAAACGGCAAACGCTCGTTTCCTGAAATTTAATGGGTTATTGACGTAAATCGTATGGTGATAGTTTGAATTCTTTGATCATAATTATCACGCGATTAGCTGCAATGAATTAAAATAACGCTAAATTAAAATTTATTTCGGTTACTCACTGTTGAATCAGGCAATGATCACATACTCGGGAGTGGGAAATATTAGTGATTATTGTTGTGTTATGCAACGTGTCCTTTTTATGCGACCCACTGCCATTTCTTTTGAATATTTACCATAAGTCGATACATTGCCGAATAAATTTTGTACTATGATTTTAAATTAAATTGGCTTCGCGACGAATAAAGCAGGCGCGGTTATACCGTTTAATACAACATTTTTGTGAGAAATCTTCCATGTGCGAGAATTATCGCGTCAATTTTATCCCGATTCTCACTTTCTACGACAAGCGACCTTTTATAGCATGGGTAAATAAAAGTTGGAATTGAAAGTCAATATACTATAAAAATCTAACATAATTGGAATTAAATTATATTTAGCGGCGAATATGACCCAATACTCGCCGGGGTGTTTGAAATTTCAACGGCTGTTCACCTCCCATGGAGGTGATTTGGGGAAATCACTGCACTTCATCAGACATTGAACAGCTAGTTGCTAATAAATAAAGGCAGCCGTTAAATTAAATGAATATAATGAATAATTTTTATTTATTCTCCCGATAAATGAGCAATAATTGGTGCATTAGGGGTAAACCAGGTAATCTAAGTAAAGTGCTTGAGAGTTAAGAACCGCTGCCATAAAGTGATATAGTGGGAATCGGGTTAGATTCTCCCTTGTAATTCCCACACAAGGTAGATTTTCCCAACAATGTTGTTCGCGTGTGTTTGATACATGGGTTGGCCAATTAGAGCCGGCGGGCCACCGAAGTGTTCCATCCGGCCCATTTGTGTCTGCTTAAATTACGACTATAGTTTTTATGAATATACATTTTCGTTAAAAATATCGATGAAAATTACGTCATACTAAACCCGAATGTTACATTGTGCTTATTATCTAAACGTTGGCCTAGCTGCTGTAAATAAACTGTTTTTATTTATAGGTTTTCCTATGGAGAGAGCCTCCAGTCCAATAACTAAGTTCAATTTTGGTAACTGGCCCACTCGGAAAAGTAACTGCCAACCTGGAGGTCAGCCAATGAAATTTGAAATCGGGGTACCAAATGACGTGGCGATATTTCTGACATACCACGAATATTCGGAAATGTAGAAAGAAGCTTGTCTGAGTATGAACGGAAAAATTGCATATTCACGTGCATTTCTAGCTCCCCTGCGTGTGATCATGCCTGATTCATTATTGAGTAATTACCATAAACACTATTTAAACTTTATTCCAACTTTTAGAATCCATGCTCTCAACGCGTGATAGCTGTCAACAAAAAAAGTAAAAATACCACACAACTCACTGTTAACATTGTCTTTGTCACAGGTATTTCCAGGTGATTGACACCAACACACTGTTCCGGGAAGCGCGAGGTGGTCAAGCTGTTAGAGCGTTCGATTTAATATATATTATACTAAGCTTGTTCGGGTCTTTCGCTCCGAATAAGGTCCTGTACATGCGTCCACTGATACTCAGGGACATTGAGGAATTACTATTATTTGATAAATTTTTTCGGTTCGGCATTTCCGACCCAATTTATTACATCCTGGGTAAGGTGGGGCAGAGGCGTGTCAAACTTTTCTGCTATCCGGGGCACGTTTCTGATAATGGTGCCCCTTATATCCAACTTCAAGATTAATATGTGAGATAAACGAATTATAGATGTTGTTGTACATGAGAATAAAGAAATTAAAGGTCAGGTAAAAGTGAAATATTCGTATTAATATTAATTAAATCAATAAATCATCAAACTCAATCATATAACGTGCTGTCCGGTGCGGCCGGGTGAGGGCATGAAAATTGAAATTGGCAAAGTTAATCTGCAATACCAACACATTTCAGTATATTCAAGACTATGGCGCCTCGTATCAGCGGTTGCTTGTAAATTGCCTTGTTCGGAGGGAGAGGCGTGAATGATCGCCGTATAAAATTGGATAATCTGACTGGAAGTCAATCGACTCAATGAATTGATTGAAAATTACCGTCAGTTTTATCCCGATTCGCATTTGTTACGACTTGAAATGATTATAGGCAGGGCAGCCATAACTTCCTCATTTCTAAGATTTTTTTTCATTTTGAAAGTCTTTGTTTTACAAAATATTTCTATGCTTATTTCTAAGAAACGTCTACTCCTGAGCTATTAGGCCAGGGGTCGGCAACCCACGGCCCGCGACGCTTCACTGAACTATAGTAACAAAACAGCTGTTTTGACGATTATATTCTTTACGTAACAGAATTTATTGTGAGACACGTGTAGACTAAATTATATTATAATCTACTAAGTATAAAATGCAAAATTACTCATTTAATGAGCCTATAATTTAATTATAATTAGACAAGCGCCAACAAAACGCAGAAAAGTTGTTGCTAAGAGCAAAGGGTTTAGTGGCGCTGAAAATATTCGAATGGAATTTATTGAGATGCAATGAGGAAATAAATCTATATTCTATTCGAGAGATGTATCACTGCTTGATTTTCATTATAAAAAGTATCATCTGTTCGCTTTTGGAACCTAAAAAATATGTGCGGCCGCCAATGATTTGCAACCCTTAATTTTGGCTCGCGAGCGACAAAATATTGCCCACCCCCGTACTAGGCTGATGCTACTGCTATCGTTGTGAATAAAATTCATCACACTGCTCTTGTAGTGAGACAGTAACTTTCGCACAATGCAGAAATTATTGTCGCATCGTTTTTCAGTCAAGACACACGATCTTCTGCAAGTTTAATTCTGAAACTTGGCAGTAGGGAAACTTGCATTTGTTACGTTATAATATGCTCTAATTGTCCTCACCCAATTACTGCATGTGTATATCGTATTTTGCGCATGTACAGTATTGTACTCTTTCTGTTTTAAAACACACAGCAGGTGCAGTATGAACCGGTTCAAGGCAATATTCTGAGCAATGTTAATTAATTTACGCAACATCAGACGCGATCGACTACTCGGGACTCGGCAAGGAAAGGTAGTTAGTTTCACGTAACCCCCACTGTTAGTTAGATTGGTAATTTGATGTCGCTTTTTCCGTGCTCTGACGTCCTCCCCCAGTAAAACTGTGTACTTGCCCCTTTTCTCTTGACTGTATTTATTCATTGATATAACATGGGACTTACATATTTATCCAGGGGGAGAGGAAAGCCGAGAGCCTAATAAATGGCGAACCACGACCTCTTCAAATAGCTCTGTGCTCCATATGAACCCCCAGGCTGCCTGGACTTTATGAGCTATTCGTAAACTTATTAAAAATACTGATTTCAACTATAAATTACTCTGGGATATCTTGCCATTGAAATTTAAAATTTGCCGTTTTCATGCCTTGTGAATTTACACAAAAAAGTTTGTTTTTTATTTTATTATTTAAAGTACATTTTGTTATAAATTATGATTTTTGCATGTATGTTATTTAATTTCAACTATCCTTCATATAGTCATATATATAGATACTGTTGGTTTGGATGCAATTATACTTTTGTAATCAATAGTGAGATATAGAATTCGAACAAGGGTCGCAGCCAGGATTTTTCCAACGGGGTGGGGGGCATACGGTGAAATTAAAACAGTGCGCCAAAAGTTCAATTCACGACGGCGTGAGGCGTGTAATAAATTAAAAACAATGCGTCGTTCACAGCAAAATTCCACAGTCACGTGTAGCTCGCCTCTGTTTTCTTGACGGTGTTTGGTGAATATATACAAAAACACGCTCGCGTGTAGCGCCGATCGAATCATGAAATGTGGAAATTTTACTTGGAATTTAATGCTAACAAAGTTGATTTTTTATTGTCATTTATTGATTATTTACATGCACTGTGATTAGTGGTGGGCAGACCGTATTTTTTATATAAAATTATTCGAATATTTTAACGAACATCGGCGAAAATGTTAAAGACAACTATTAAGGAATGTATTCACAACATAAATTAATTTTATTCTGATTTTTATCTTCTGTGTTGGATTTGTATCACAGTTACGGTCCCAATTTTGAGCAAATAATATTATCATTACTGACCCCGGGATGCGATATTTGTCAAGCTGATAGTTGACATTTTTATGTTTTAATTTTATATCGTTTCCGCGTTACTTTCATATTGAATAATAATTAAAAAAAACTCCGCAAATTGGTAATCTCTAGAATACTCAGTGTTGGGTATTCACGTAACTCAGCTTTGGTTTAAAACACTGATACCTAACACGTGATTAAATCAGCAATAATGGCATTTCTACGTGGTCAAAATATTATTTCTCCGCAATATCTCGGGAAATTTGCATAGAATACGTTATTCACATGCCTTGCTTATCTGATTCAACGTTTCCGAATTTACAAAAACGATGTTGACGCGATTTACGCAAAACTAGAAATTGAAAAATATGATGGCGCAAAAATGACACAAAATAAAAAATTCTCACATTCATCGTTTTTGTCTGTTGGCAATAGCCGTCGGTAAATTTTACGTAACTCGTTGTAAATTTATGTTAATAAATTCTATTTTGCTTTTCAATGCGCCCTGCTTTGTATTAAAATAAAATAAAATCGGGAAGAGAATGTCCTGAAATTGTCTCATAACCCTTCTTTCATTTCGAACGACCATAACGACGGTTACATACGCGTTACTGAATAACAATCAACAATCACGCATTCTTATTTGTCATTATCAGCGCCAACTAAAAAAATAACATATCGTAAAGATAAAAAAGTATGGCGGCGTTAATTGCGCTGCGGTGATAATACGCAGAATAATATCGTTTTGACGAAACCATAATGCGCGACCGTAAAACGACGGTGTTGCTTTTTTGTGGAAGAAGTCTCGCATGAAAAATTTTCCTCAAACCAAAGGGGTTAAGACCAGTGGTGGGATTTAGCCCGTACTATAGAACCGTCTCCCGGAATTTAATGGGATCAGCGAATCGGTCAGCATTACTAAAAAAACATGTAACAGAACCGGCCGAAAACTTTGTGATGGAACCGACTTTTGTGATGGAACCAGCTGACAAAAAATTTGAATCCCACCACTCGTTACGAGTTACGACCCATGAAAAAGGGGACCCATGTAAACCCATGTAAAGATATCCCAGACTGTCAGAGTGATCTGAAATCGGAGAGCCCTGGGGCTTCGTATGGAGCGCCTTATAAACTATGATTGCGAAAAGCTGTGGTTCGCCATATATTTAGGACTTCTTATCCCTTTCCTTTCCCATGGATAAATATGTACCTGAATCCCATTCTATAATCAGAAATAACCGCACTTGACTTCAGATTCTGTGCTATAGCTAATAGATATGCATTCCCAATAAGCATATGCTTATAGTTAGTATGCTTTCAACGTACTATACTTCGAAACCCAAAACCGAACACGAATCGAAAAATTAAAAGCCTCAATACGGCCAATTTCGCAAGGGATTTTTGCCGAAGCAAGGGATTTTTGCAGCGAGCGATATGCTTTCTCCGGTTCCATTACATTTGAACCCACGTACATTTGAACCCATGACAATTGCACCTGCATACTATTGCACCTATGGAAATTTTTTTGTTGTACGGATAGTTGAACCCATACTAACCCTAACCCGTGGGTTTCAGCACCCGCATATTGATTGAACCCGCGGATATAGACATGGGTTCAAATGTACGTGGGTTCAAAGGTACGGTCACCGCTTTCTCCATATGCAACGAACCATTTAGCTGCAGGGCACAATGGATTAATGAGCAAATATTTGAAAGTTTCCACTCATTGTATATATGCCTATTGTGGTAAGTCACCGCATATGATTTTTGGAGAATTGTTCTGCGTGTTCATATATTTAAGCATTGCTCTTCTGTGTTGTTTTTGTTGTTCTTTGACACTTTTTGGACACCTAGTGAAAATATTCAAAAACCGCTTCCCAATTGCTTTGAAATTTTTAGTGTTTAAAGATGAAATTTTTTTCCAGAAGGCTAATACTTTTATTTATTTCAAATATTTCTTTTAGCTCTTTGAGATTTTTTTTGTTTGCCATGACGTCACTGAACGTTCTGCGTACGCATATGCAGGGGGGGGGGTGCGCATTTTCAATACGTCGATAATATCTTTGTCAACCAATTTGCGACCACCGTGTTTTTGTCTGTTTGATTGCTGTGATGTGGTGCTTTGTTTATACAGGTACTGGTGAGTCACCGCATATGTTTTTGGGGAGTTGTTCTGCGTGTCCATATATTTGAGCATTGCTCGCTTGTCTAATTATAATTAAATTATAGACTCATTAAATGAGTATTTGTGCATTTTAAACCTATTAGATTATAATATAATTTAGTCTACACGTGTCTCACAATAAATTCTGTTACGTAAAGAATATAATCGTCAAAACAGCTGTTTTGTTACTATAATTCAGTGAAGCGTCGCGGGCCGGATTATATTACTCCGCGGGCCGTAGGTTGCCGACCCCTGGCCTAGTAGCTCAGGAGTAGACGTTTCTTAGAAATAAGCATAAAAATATTTTGTAAGACAAAGACTTTCAAAATGAAAAAAAAATCTTAGAAATGAGGACGGTATGGCAGCCATGCCTATAATCATTTTAAGTCGTAACAAATGGGAATCGGGATAAAACTGACGGTAGTTTTCAATCAATTCATTGAGTCGATTGACTTCTAGTCAGATTATCCAATTTTATACGGCGATCATTCACGCCTCTCCTTCCGAACAAGGTAATTTACAAGCAACCGCTGATACGAGGCGCCATAGCCTTGAATATACTGAAATGTGTTGGTATTGCAGATTACCTTTGCCAATTTCAATTTTCATGCCCTCACCAGGCCACCCGGGCAGCGCGGTATATGATTGAGTTTGATGATTTATTGATTCAATTAATATTAATACGAATATTTCACTTTTACTTGACCTTTCATTATTTTATTCTCATGTACAACAACATCTATAATTTGTTTATCTCATAAATTAATCTTGAATTTGTATATAATCGGCACCATTATCAGAAACGTGCCCCGGATAGCAGAAAAGTTTGACACGCCTCTGCCCCACCTTACCCAGGGTGTAATAAATTGGGTCGGAAATGCTGAACCGAAAACATTTAGCAAATAATAGTAATTCCTCAAATATCCCTAAATATCAGTGGACGCATGTACAGGACCTTATTCGGAGCGAAAGACCCGAACAAGCTTAGTATAATATATATTAAGTCGAACGCTTTAACAGCTTGACCATCTCGCGCTTCCCGGAACAGTGTGTTGGTGTCAATTACCTGGAAATACCTGTGACAAAGACATGGTTAACAGTGAGTTGTGTGGTAATTTTACTTTTTTTGTTGACAGCTATCATGCGTTGAGAGCATGGATTCTAAAAGTTGGAATAAAGTTTAAATAGTGTTTATGGTAATTACTCAATAATGAATCAGGCATGATCACACGCACGGGAGCTAAAAATACACGTGAATATGCAATTTTTCGTCCATACTCAGACAAACTTCTTTCTACATTTCCGAATATTCGTGGTATGTCAGAAATATCGCCACGTCATTTGGTACCCCGATTTCAAATTTCATTGGCTGACCTCCAGGGGTTGGCAGTTACTTTTCCGAGTGGGCCAGTTACCAAAATTGAACTTAGTTATTGGACTGGAGGCTCGCTCCATAGGAAAACCTATGAATTCAGACAGTTTATTTACAGCAGCTAGGCCAACGTTTATATAATATGCACAATGTAACAATCGGGTTTAGTATGACGTAATTTTCATCCATATTTTCAACGAAAATTTATATCCATAAAAACTATAGTCGTAATTTAAGCAGACACAAGTGGGCCGGATGAAACACTTCGGTGGCCCGCGGGCCGTAATTGGCCAACCCATGTATCAAACACAAGCGAACAATATATTTGTGGAAATTCTACCTTGTGTGGGAATTACAAGGGGGGATCTAACCCGATTCCCACTATATCACTTTATGGCAGCGGTTCTTAACTCTCAAGCACTTTACTTAGATTACCTGGTTTACCCCTAATGCACCAATTATTGCTCATTTATCGGGAAAATAAATAAAAATTATTCATTATATTCATTTGATTTAACGCCTGCCTCTATTTATTGGCAACTAGCTGTTCAACGTCTGATGGAATGCAGTTCCCAGATCACCCTAGGGTAGGCCATAATTTCAGGTACAAATATTACATGAGTCACTTGGCTAGTCGCCGAACTCGTAATAGAACTAATATAAGGAAAAAATAGAACAAAATTTGGGCCCAACTCTAACCTGGTACACAACTATGTTTCGATATTCGCCATCTTGGTTCACATACTTCGGGAGTACCAGAAAAATTTCGGTATTTCCGAATAATAGTAGTTTCTTACATGTCGTTAGATATCAGTGGTAGCTAATATTAAGCCTAGTTCAGAGCGAACCGCGTAAATAAATGCAAATCACGTGATGAAGATTAAACCTTGCATATTTTCAAAGGAGATAAATTCAACGTGTTTTATGTCCATGAATCGTGGTATTTCAATGTATTTCTACCTCTGATATGTCAGTTTTTTTGAAAATATAATAAGGGCCTTGATTAAAATAATAATCAGAATACCTTACTGATATATTTGGTGTGAGATTTGGGTTGCGTTGTTTGAACAGAAAGTAAATGATTGGGTGAACTTCCGCGATTATTTTTTAAACGAAAATAATCTCTATTAAGCATGAATGTGTTTTGGAAATGCAATACATCAAAACCATGGTGTCACGAACAATACAACGGAAATTTAGTTCAACGATAGCTGGAATTGAACAGGAAGTTTTGATAATATTGTGTGGTTCCCAGCGCCATATTGAATGCGTACTTCAATGGTACGGGCTAAATCATTTTTTGTATCTATTGTCGGCTTTCCTCTCACATAGGATCAATATGAAAATACTATTCTTATATCAGGGAACCTTATTCTCCACTGATCTGAATGTCACATCAATATGAGCACAAGTTTTACCCTTTAATAATGTATAATCGAGTATTCAAAAATATCGACAATATAAGAATGATAGAAAATGGATATAAATGATGATAGGGAATGTTGGGCGAGTCTTCCAATTGAGAGAAGAGAAGCCAAATATGCTAGTCCGAAAAAACAGGACAACAAGTTTTTACAGAAATACAAATGTTCATAAAGTTTTGCCATAATTTTGTTGTGAAGTCAGTTATCTATATATGTTAGCCAGGTTTATTTTTGTTTATTTAGAATTTTTTACTTCAAAACCCGTTATATGCTTATAGGTTCATACGAAGCATAACGAAATTCTTTCCATTTGCTTAAAACAGGACTTTATAAACACCCTGTAAATCTATGTTTGCGTGCAGCTATTGCATTAACAACGCAATCAAAGTTATTGAACGGATTTTACAAGTTTGAATTGTCACCATAAGAAATGTTAAACTAGAAAAATATTAGATTGTTGCAGGACACAAATTAGTAGCATGGTTCTTTTGAAATCTTCGATTTTCATTTCCTTCCATTTTCCCTCATTCCCTATGCATCGGTTTCATCTTCGTCGGTTATCTCCTTACTGAAAAAATGAAAACAGTTTCAACATATTTCGAGGTTTCGAAGTTGTTTCGCAGTTTATTATCTCGTGGGTATGATTATGTGACTGCTATACTCCATACTGTTGTATGGGGATTTATAAACATTTTGCCATTTCCGCCATCCTTTCTGTAAAGATCGCTTTCTTTTTTGACCTGATCTGGTAAATGATAGATAATTGTATTGGCCATGAATGAGCCAATTTGCGAGATTTGCTACCTAGTACAAATTTAGAAAAATCCGAAGGTCTCGACGGTTGGTACATTGTGCTATGCTTCAGGAATACACTTGCAATCACACCTCTCGTTACGCTGCGTCGGCTCGAACGCCTGGATCCCGCGTTGGGTTACTGCTTCCTCCGTCACCGAGTTCGTATATCTTAAACAAATCACTGATAACTATTCCCATGCCCGATATGCGCTGGTAACCGGACAAGAGGCCGTGTCCCGCCATATGATTACCGTGTTTCCCCGAAAATAGAACCTAGCCTAAACTTTAAAAATGATTTTAAGATAAGCCCTCCCCTTAAAATAAGACCTAGTCGATAGCGCATTTTTTTTTTTTGACTTAGTTGATATCAAGTAGTCCTCTCTACTTTTTTTAAATGATTTAGAATCTATATTTAGCAGTTATTTTAAATAAAAACGTGTCATTTATCAGTAAATGGATAACGGTTTCCATATTTTGTATATTTGAAAATCTCGTATTTCTCTGCTTTGCAATTATAATTTTGATAAATGAAAATAAAATAAATCCCCCCAAAAAAGCCCTAGTGTTATTTTTCGAAAGAAAATTACAATAAGACACTGCGTCACGCTAATAACCGAATTGCGTAAGTCATTTTTAGCAGTTTTAAGAAAAACGTAAGAAACTTCCTAATGATATTGTTATGCGATTGAGAGTTGAAATTTAAATTAATTTATATGACATAGTTATGTGACGTCATAATGGCGCACTGTGACTTACGCAGAAATGTGCCTGTGACTTGGGAACATACGCAATTTTGCAACTTGAATATATCCACCCAAACATTTGAAAAACGTATGTAATTCCCAGTATCTGCAATGTCTAATCCCCAAAATAGTATATCTGTTTCAATAACATTATTTTTTATGTTTCAAAACAATATATTTCATCAATATAATGCGCTCCGAACACTCATCAAAATTAGGACTTTCCATATATATATATATATTAAATATAACAGCAATGCACCCTCAAATAAAACCCAACCAATGTCAATTGGACTCAGATAGTGAATATCACAAGGGCAAACTTTTCTAAGCTGTAGTTTAAATTCCAGTTTATAAGCGCTAAGTTAGAATCTAAGATGCAAAAACTCGAAAATACTTCGCGCCGATATTATTTTGCATTTGTGACATCACAGTAGTCCTCCGGTAAACAATGACAATTCATTGTGACGAAACAATTGCAAGAATGTGCTTGTCACACAAAATCTCCATTTTTATGGGTTTCGGAATTCTTGTGATAAAATCTGAGTTAACAGACAGGTGCGCAGCATTACATAAATAACTATTTCATAAAAAAAACTTAAAACCGCCAAAGATGACTTACGGTTATTAGCCTGACGCTGACTGTCTAATTTCCGGGGAAACACGATAGGCCGTCCTAACATAATGCTGACGTATTAGAATGAATTTAGGAGGTGGTAGGTAATTTTCTATTGGTGAAAGTAACCCAAGGGAATAATATGTGAAATTATATTCTGGTGCGTAAGTTACGATATTGTAATACACTTACAGGACTCTTGGAACAGCTTCGAGAATATACTTCGAACTTTCTATCGCCTCGTTACTTGAAAGTCCACGATCCAAGCTAAAAATAAATATGCAATCATTTAGTTAGGAACCGGCAAAAAATGAATACGTTCTATTTGATATTCAGAATCCATTTTTAGAATCAAAATAAATATGACAGGAAAAAACGCAGCATATATGTAGTACTTACCACTGTTTTACATGGGCTTGCCATGCATCTATCTGTCCTTTCATTGCCTTTTCGATTTTAGCTTCTTTGTGGCGATTGTCTTCCACTTGAATTTTTCAAGCTTATACTTGTTCTCCAACTTGAATTTTTCAAGCTTATTTTTGTTCTCCAACTTGAATTTTTCAAGCTCAAACGTTCGTTGTCTATCGTTTTCTTCTACTAATAGAAAGATATAAAATAAGTTAATAATACTACCAAGCCGAAAAATGTAGGTAATAATGAAATTGAACCATAAAAATGTATATATATCAACGTGCAAAATGAATCACATACTTATTTCGAGGAAAAGGGAAAAAAGCACAGTTATTTACTGGGTAGGGGCAGCCCGAGAACCAAAGGCGTGCCTCCCTGTTATCAATCTCTTCTGGTTTTCGATATCTTCTGCATCGGGATAAATATTAAAATCTTCCTTTTCTTAGGCAAAAACGTGAATATAGATAGCAATTACTCACCAGTTGAATTGCCGCCTCCGATATTATTATCACTTAGCAACAAATAGAAGTTTTCAAGTTTTACGAAACGTCTGATATTTGTCTATCTTCAAAAGCGGCCTATAAGCGAATGTAATGCACTATTTGCCTCAGAAGTTAGACTAATGCAAAACAACTTGACGATATAACTTATAGGTTGGCAATCGCGGTTTATAGCAATAAATATGTAACGTAATAGTTGAGTGTTTTACTTCCTACTCTTAGCGTTGTTAAAAGCAATATCAATAAATTTGTGTATTTGCTATAAATACGGTATTACATTCAAATTAAATTTATCGAATTTAGATCTCAGGTAACTGGTATTTCATTGTTGAACCAAAAGGTTCAATAGACACTGAGATAATAATAATGGCTTGATGGCACTTTGTGCAATTCCTTTCTAATTCACGTTTTGTTTAGTAGCTCATGAGTCGGAAGCTTTATGATACGCTTGATTGGTAAAACTACTGGTTGACTGATGAAGTAACGCATAGAATATCTCAATTAATTTTCTCATTTACCTATATTGCTCACGGTCGTTTAGTGTAGAAAGCTCTTTATATTATCAGCAAACGTTTGCTTAGTATCAGCTTATTTTACAATTTTTTGTCGCCAATAAGCATTTAATTTGTTGGCGCAGTGTGCTCGTGCGAGCTGCATATGAGAATGTATCGGCACAAAGTGACATTATCTGAGTATTGGAATCTTTAGGAAAGTAATAATTTTACCTTATTTTACTATAACGGCTACAGCACCATACGATGGCGATGTGCGCGTCCCGACTGATTTGAATAGATGTTTGTACAAGCACTTTATTTTTGTCGACAAGGTTCTATCTGATATGGTTCTTTCAAAGTTCGGAACGATTGTACAAAGATGTGTATTGTGGAATAGCTATGTATTAGCTTGAATGTGTATTTTTGGATCAAAAGTTGGTGAAACTGCATCATCTCAAACATGTGAGGCAATTCCAAAGGTGAATCATATATAGTTCTTGAGTATTGAATATAAATTTCTATCTAATACATGTAAACCAAATTTGTTTGATGCTTTGACTGTAATGTGTTTATTCTTATGCCTTCGCTTGTTGGTCCTTTAAAATTGGCGAGTAAATTAGATCAGTGATTCCCAAACTGTGGGTTGCGACCCCGGATGCGGTCGCGTAAAGATTTTCCAGGATCGCTTAATCTCTTTCAAACATGCGCACACAAGTGACTGGGATTTGAAAGTTGGAAAGGGAAAATTGTGCTGGTCTGCAGGCACCGTAAAAGTGCCTAACTTCCGATTTTTCAGCAATAACTCGACCATTTATTGTCCAACGGCGTCAAAATTGCTGGATCCGATAGTACCAGTGTAGCCACATGGTTATCGAATATACAAAGCAAAGTTGCTTTATCTGGCGATTGGCCCTTGATCAGGTGTTTGGCCAGTATGGTCTCGATAGCCAGGCGGTGTCTTGGCCGAGTAATTACACTTTAGGTTTCGATCACTCATGAATCTGCATTTGTGACATCACAGTAGTCCTCCGGTAAACAATGACAATTCATTGTGACGAAACAATTGCAAGAATGTGCTTGTCACACAAAATCTCCATTTTTATGGGTTTCGGAATTCTTGTGATAAAATCTGAGTTAACAGACAGGTGCGCAGCATTACATAAATAACTATTTCATAAAAAAAACTTAAAACCGCCAAAGATGACTTACGGTTATTAGCCTGACGCTGACTGTCTAATTTCCGGGGAAACACGATAGGCCGTCCTAACATAATGCTGACGTATTAGAATGAATTTAGGAGGTGGTAGGTAATTTTCTATTGGTGAAAGTAACCCAAGGGAATAATATGTGAAATTATATTCTGGTGCGTAAGTTACGATATTGTAATACACTTACAGGACTCTTGGAACAGCTTCGAGAATATACATCGAACTTTCTATCGCCTCGTTACTTGAAAGTCCACGATCCAATCTAAAAATAAATGCAAACATTTAGTTAGGAATCGGCAAAAAATGAATACGTTTTAATTGATATTCAGAATCCATTTTTAGAATCAAAATAAATATGACAGGAAGAAACGCAGCATATATGTAGTACGTACGCAGCATATATGTAGTACTTACCACTGTTTTACATGGGCTTGCCATGTATCTATCTGTGCTTTCAATGCCTTTTCGATTTTAGCTTCTTTGTGGCGATTGTCTTCCACTTTCTCATCAAGCTTATACTTGTTCTCCAACTTGAATTTTTCAAGCTTATTTTTGTTCTCCAACTTGAATTTTTCAAGCTCAAACGTTCGTTGTCTATCGTTTTCTTCTACTAATAGAAAGATATAAAATAAGTTAATAATACTACCAAGCCGAAAAATGTAGGTAATAATGAAATTGAACCATAAAAATGTATATATATCAACGTGCAAAATGAATCACATACTTATTTCGAGGAAAAGGGAAAAAAGCACATTATTTACTGGGTAGGGGCAGCCCGAGAACCAAAGGCGTGCCTTCCTGTTATCAATCTCTTCTGGTTTTCGATATCTTCTGCATCGGGAAAAATATTAAAATCTTTCTTTTCTTAGGCAAAAACGTGAATATAGATAGCAATTACTCACCAGTTGAATTGCCGCCTCCGATATTATTATCACTTAGCAACAAATAGAAGTTTTCAAGTTTTACGAAACGTCTGATATTTGTCTATCTTCAAAAGCGGCCTATAAGCGAATGTAATGCACTATTTGCCTCAGAAGTTAGACTAATGCAAAACAACTTGACGATATAACTTATAGGTTGGCAATCGCGGTTTATAGCAATAAATATGTAACGTAATAGTTGAGTGTTTTACTTCCTACTCTTAGCGTTGTTAAAAGCAATATCAATAAATTTGTGTATTTGCTATAAATACGGTATTACATTCAAATTAAATTTATCGAATTTAGATCTCAGGTAACTGGTATTTCATTGTTGAACCAAAGGGTTCAATAGACACTGAGATAACAATAATGGCTTGATTGGCACTTTGTGCAATTCCTTTCTAATTCACGTTTTGTTTAGCAGCTCATGAGTCGGAAGCTTTATGATACGCTTGATTGGTAAAACTACTGGTTGACTGATGAAGTAACGCATAGAATATCTCAATTAATTTTCTCATTTACCTATATTGCTCACGGTCGTTTAGTGTAGAAAGCTCTTTATATTATCAGCAAACGTTTGCTTAGTATCAGCTTATTTTACAATTTTTTGTCGCCAATAAGCATTTAATTTGTTGGTCGTTGCTCGTGCGAGCTGCATATGAGAATGTATCGGCGCAAAGTGACATTATCTGAGTATTGGAATCTTTAGGAAAGTAATAATTTTACCTTATTTTACTATAACGGCTACAGCACCATACGATGGCGATGTGCGCGTCCCGACTGATTTGAATAGATGCTTGTACAAGCACTTTACTTTTGTCGACAAGGTTCTATCTGATATGGTTCTTTCAAAGTTCGGAACGATTGTACAAAGATGTGTATTGTGGAATAGCTATGTATTAGCTTGAATGTGTATTTTTGGATCAAAAGTTGGTGGAATAGTTGGTAAATAGTGGTGAAGTAGTTGTCATATAGAAATTTTGAATTGCCTTTTTAGCAAGTTCGTATCGCAGAATTTACCTGGTGATAAAAGAAGTTTTTTTTTTATACCAAAACAGGTCCGGAGATCGATTGTTGCAAACCCATGCCACAGCAATTGTTTCGACCCCAACAATTGAGCAAAAGTTGGTTCATTTTTTTGCTCCGTACATGAATCGCAGGCTGTGAAAGGATAATCATTACAAGTGCATTTGAGCAAAGATTTTTCATCAGATTTGAACACTGTAAAAAATCTTTGATTGACAGCTCATGAATAGAGTGGAAAAGTCATTATTTTAGACGCTAGGCTACCGCAGAAAATGTGTAACGTGCGCTGCAGCTAGATTTCTAAGTTAAGTATTAGATATATGTAAAGCGTGTCATGTTAATGCAGCGTAGGTGGTGTAATGCATTAGTAAATATGACGTTTAGGTTGTTGTCAAAATTAGAAATCCCTGGATAGTTGTCTTGAAAAGCAAAACTCCTGTTTATATTAAAGCACGATAACTATATATTCGATATAATATAGTATATATGACGTATTCATACACCATTTGCCCCAAACCAGGCTCTGCACAAGCATTCACTGCTAGATAGGTACTACAATTTTGGAAAGACAGGACCTTCGTTTATTATAGCCTTTAGATTTGAACTTTGAATCAAAATGGTGCAATTTTCGACAAAGGATATTTTAGATAAATCGATTTAATAACTTTATCGGCGACTACTGGAATGCTACTAATAACATGCTGCATATATTTTCAGACTAGTTTACACCAATGGACCTTTCCCCGACCTTTGACCCCCGGAAAGTTCTTCCTATACTTTACCATTGCAAAATTTTCAGTGCTATTTTAGGAGTGCTTTTGCGAGTTGGCGCCTGTAAAATGGGGTATGTGTTTCAAACCATCATTATGATTCATTGCACACAACAATCGGTTTTTTCAAAGTACCGGTAAAGAATTTCAGGCTAGTCTATCACAGCTATTTCTACACTAATTTTTATTACTGCAATTAAATTAAAACTCTTAGGAAGACAGAGTGATCATTGAATTATCTGATTTTTATTTAAGTTTCCGAAACACAACTGAAAACTAACGAATATAGTTCAAAAACGCGAAAACGAGGTAATGTTTACAACCACGCTTGAAAATCTGTCTGAGTGAGAAAAGTGTCTGAGCGGATGCAAAAAGGGGGCATTGTTACGTCACTTTTTACATCTTGCTGATTGGCCAATGTCACGAAGTAAACAAGGATGTCGATGCTCGGGGAAAGGTCCATAGGCTTAATAGCTGTTGCTTTCCATCATCTGAGTACGATGGCTTCGCCTGCATCATCTCAAACCTGCGAGGCAATTCAAAAGGTGAATCATATATAGTTCTTAAGTATTGAATATAAATTTCTATCTAATACATGTAAACCAAATTTGTTTGATGCTTTGACTGTAATGCGTTTATTCTTATGCCTTCGCTTGTTGGTCCTTTAAAATTGGCGAGTAAATTAGATCAGTGATTCCCAAACTGTGGGTCGCGACCCCATTTGCGGTCGCGTAAAGATTTTCCAGGATCGCTTAATCTCTTTCAAACATGCGCACACAAGTGACTGGGATTTGAAAGTTGGAAAGGGAAAATTGTGCTGGTCTGCAGGTACCGTAAAAGTGCCTAACTTCCGATTTTTCAGCAATAACTCGACCATTTATTGTCCAACGGCGTCAAAATTGCTCGATCCGATAGTACCAGTGTGGCCACATGGTTATCGAATATACAAAGCAAAGTTGCTTTATCTGGCGATTGGCCCTTGATCAGGTGTTTGGCCAGTATGGTCTTGATAGCCAGGCGGTGTCTTGGCCGAGTAATTACACTTTAGGTTTCGATCACCCATGAATCTGCTTTGTTAATTCGCGTACATTCGCGTCTAAAAAACACCGCTTCAACATAGAAGTAAACATTTTCGTATTACATTATCATGTATTTAGACATTTCATACATAATTTCGAAGCGTTCCGAGCAGTCAAACGCAAACCAACAACAAGTTCTAGCATAATAAAAGGCACTTAAAATATGTGATTCCGCACACGTTTTTTTCCTATTTTGCTTTCATGATCTGTTTTACTTTCGAATTAATATTGAAGCAATCTGTAAGATATTTTAATATTAAACTAAAAATAATAAAGACACTGTTGGAATATACTAAATAGGATTTTGAATTTGTGTATATTCAAAAGAAATCTTACTATTTCCGAAGTATCATACTCTTCTTTACAATCTACCATATTTTAGCAAGTCCGTCTATGTTTCGCCAAAGAACCGTTATAATTATGATCTAAACGATTTTCACATCGTGGTTTTCATACGATGTCACGTGCTATCGAATATTCTTGAGTTTTTCTCGATTTTTCGGCGCATTGCCGTACTCGTACATATATTTTTGGGCCAATGTTCACCGTCAACGTAAACTTGCAGTCGATATACAGGTACATTGTAATCAAACTTATATACTAACTTTTGAAGTTGCTGAACATTTCTAATTGTGGGTTCGCGAGTATCTGTAGGCTTCGATTTTATGAAAATTGGGGTCGCGAAAAAAAAAGGTTTGGGAACCACTGAATTAGATCATGCACTACGTTTACATGGCGACGATTATCGTGCCAAAACCGTATTTTGAGCGAATCGTGTTCATGTAAACACTTTGGTTCGATGGCCAATCATGACTCAGCGTGTTTGCATCGTGATATCCCAACACGATTGCACAGGGTAGATTAGAGCTGACACGATGCTTTCCTCGCACGCGCGAACAGGTTTTGCAAGTGTAGTTTAGGTCTATAGTGTTGCTCGCTTGCTCTGCGTGAAATGTGTGATACCGGTACCGGTACTGCCACAGCGCTTCCGTTGGCAGAAAGTTTTGGCTTTTTTAAAAGTAATTTTCGATTCTGGATGAAATTCTCCACCATCAGAATTGTTAGTCTTGGATCCGTCGAAGTCAAAGGGAACAACAGTTTGTTACCGGTACTGTGTCGTGCGCGAATTGCCGAATTCTAGTACTGGTACCAGGGTAAGTGTGGAAGTTGACCGTATAATGTAAATATGAATAACATGATTATGTTATTCATATTTATCTTTATAATACTATCGCAATCAAGCATTACAGATACTGGTACGGTATGCAATAGAAAGTAAACAACTGAACAAAGAGAAAGGACTTTCAGTTTAGTACACAATACACCTTATAATGTAATTAGGCAAATTACTGTATACAGTCTGACAGTAGGTTGTTGAGAGTAACCGCAAGTACCATGAGTATAGTGCAGTACCACGTCAGGAAGAGATTTTTATTTGTCTTTATAAATCATTTCATTGCATATTTACAGTCGAATATATTGCCTGCTATGCCAGTACAGCAGTATGCCTGTACAGCTGTATGCTGATTATGAATTTAATATGCTTATAAATGTATAATGTTACCTAGTGCTGTAATGCTGGTAGATAATAGGCATATATATGATCTACGGATAGACTTACCATTTATATGAAACAAAGACCTGGACATTGCAAAATTAAACAAACCTTGGTACAATACCGAGGATTTGCAATATTCAAATCATTGGAAAATGTGCGATTTATTCCGCAGTTTTGAATAATCTAACGACAGTTCAGCCATTGTCAAGATGTTAAGTTGGTGTATTGATTGTATACTAAATGCTGAAATGTAATATCGCAATATAGTAATTCTCACTGGACTAGTAACTGTCAACTGTAGTAAAGTAAGTTGTAAATCAATTGGGGATAAATTGTCTGCCTCGGTAAAAAAATAAATTTATTTCAAAGAGTTATATAATTTATTGCCCATATAAATCAAACTCTCAGCACAGTAGCGTATTCAGTTCACTGATTTATATTTAGTTAAAAGTTACCATAGAGAATTAGTATTATTTTGTTTACGAGAAAAATGGAGCCTGCATCTACTCTTAAAACTAAGTGGGAAGGCAGCGAGATTAAAACAATGCTTGGCATTGTCCAAGAAATGAATTTGGTTGGTCTGCTTGACCAAAAGAAGTCCAGGTCAGAAGTTCTGTACAAAGAGGTTGAGAAACAGTTGACAGCAAAAGGATATGAAAAAAGGTTTGAGAACACCATTGTTATGTTATTAAGTGGCAGCCTATTGATTCCAAATTTCAGAAAAATGTGTTGGCTTTTTAGCAAAATATCATCATTTACAAAGTATGTTCAATTCTAGTGACTAGCAGTTTGTTTTCAGCTTTTAATTTGGCTAATTAAAGAAAGGTGTTCTTCCATTTGTAGTTTCCAACAAATACGTAATAAAGTCAAGGCGTTGCGTTCCAATTTCAACAAGATAGTACGTCTGAATTCTGTCAGTGGGGCGGCTCACAAAACATGCGAGTATTACGATGAGCTCTATGAAATTTTCGGCCATCGTCCAGCAGTTGATTATACCCATATGGGAGTCAATTTTGGAATCACCAACACGGTGTCACTAGGTAACTACTTTTCTTTATTATTTTTGATTTATGCAGTTGAATTCTACATTTTTTCCTAATTTATGTGCATACTATCATGCTGATGATTTTTATTTCAGAAATCGAGGAATCACAGAATGAAATGCTTTTTAGCACACCAGAAGATCAAGGTATGTCTTCTGGAGTAGTTCAGTCTAAAATGCTATGAAATAAACTCGTATATTTCTACATGTTAGCCAAAAGTGGACCTGTCTCAATATTTGACTGCTAAGGATAGTCGCATTAATCAACTGGTCTCTCATTCGCTATCAAGTCCATGTGCCTGCAACATTCCCATACCCGACATGAACTGACATCCAGCCATATGATTACGCCGTCTTATTGGCTTTTCTCTGTCTGTGGATAAACATAGAAATTAGATTAATATCTACCATGCTCTTTCATGCACATAATGTTAATTGAATTGTTTTGCTTAGGTGCTGAAGAAGGGGCAACTTCATGCTCAGGTGGTGAAGAAGGGGCAACGTCATGCTCAGGTGCTGAAGAAGGGGCAACTTCCAGTACCGACATTTCATCTAATTATGGCGAGAATTCAGATTCTGGTATGTATGAACATATATATACTTAAATATGTATAAAAGGTCCCAAATGACTAAGTCTTACTCAATCATGTATCTGTTGTTACAGGCAGAAATTTAACTTTCGTGAATTAACCTATTAGTTTTAGTTATTCTGGTCCCGATAAACATGTTCAAACTTGCTCTCGTTTATTTATTTGTTTATTTATATTAAGCGTCACTGACCGAGAGAAAGTTTGAAGTCTTGGCAATGATGGTGCAATACTCTCTTATATCAGCTGATTTGTATTCATGCCCTTGTTTTTTCTTATTGTATTTTACTAAATGTCCTATTTATTAGTGTGGGAGACGGTGCAATGAGGCCTGGTCACATGAACTTCTTTGTTAGGTGCTGCGATTACTTTGCGGCATTGAGTTGCAAATTGTAGGGTTTTGATTATGCTAATTTAGGATTGTTAAGATGTTTAGGGTTATTTAGTAATATAGGTTCTAATTGAGTTGTATGTCGAAGGCTAATTATACTCTTTTATTGTTTTTGTGTCTTGTAGCTAAATTTAAGTACTGTTGTTGGGCTGGAGACACAAATATATTGTAACCACATCATACAATACACACCATACATTTAGTCTACATACAGCAGTACAGACATCAAGTTTTTACATTCACTGTGTTACGCTGCCGTTATACTTGCTGTGGAAATTTATCTATCTACTGTGGAACTTTTAACCTGATTGTGGAATTTTACTGGACTGTGACTTGTATATACTGTAAATATACTTTCATTACAAGTTCTTTCATACAAGTTGGATGTGTTTATGTGTGCGTTACTACTGTGTCGAGAGTTAGCTACGGAAGTAGATTGACAAGACAGCCCAATAATCAGAAATAGGACCTGTAGAACCTCTTAACTCTACATTAAAGTACAATATATGTCTCGACTGTTGTCTCGAAAGTTTAAAATCAAGTGAAGATGTCAACTGTTTCTGGATCAACTACTAAGTCATGTATGTCTGAAAGAGCAAAGGCAGAGAAGAGATTGCGACTTGCAAATCTGAGAAAGCAACAAATTCTGAAGCAAGCTGAGTTGAAACGTAAGCAACTTGAATTAGATTCTCAAACTTTAGCAGCCGAAGCAGATGCTGAAGAAGCTCAAATTGAGTATGATATGCTGTCAAGTGCTAGCCATTCAAGACAAGGTTCAGTTATTGACGGGTCAACATTTTATGGATTTGAGGCTCAATCTAGTTCTGAGAAAGTTGTCAAGTCAACTCCGAGTACTGATCATTTGAAGTTATTAAGTCAAGATGATGTGGCTGATACGTCACTTCCGCCTCCTATGAAACCATCAAATGTGTCGGACTTTGATCCAGAGAAAGCAAATAGAATCTTGCGGCAAATTTTTACTCCTATGGCAAAGGATGACAAAGGATGTATGTTGGATCCGAACGTTTCATTCATATCGTATGAGAATCAAGTTCCATCACCTGCGAAGAATTTGGTGAGTGATATTATGCATGATCATAGATTTGATGCCAGTACAAATCAGCATCTCATTCGCTTGATTCCCACTGAAGTGCCGAATGTTGAACCTGTAAACAGGTCAGCAGCCCATGAAATTAAGATTGAGTCACCGGGTACTATAAGAAGCCATGCTAAGATGGAATATGGTATGCCGGATCACACTGTTCATGCGATGGCGCAGCTGACGCAAGCTTTACAGGGAGGAATGCTGAATGTAGCAAATATCATTAAGCAAGGTTTAATGTTCCCTCATATTAAGATGACAACATTTAAAGGAGAAATTCTCAAATATACTGAGTTTGTTCGAGAGTTCAATACTTTTATTGGTTCGAGTCAATTGGATGTTGCTCAAAAATTGAATTGTTTGATTTCCAATTGTGAAGGTTCTGCTAAAGAAGCAATATTGTCATGTGGTTCTTTACCTGCAGAAAGAGGTTATGAACTGGCACGAAGTATTTTGCATCGAAATTATGGTCAGAGGCATCTCATAATTGATGCACATTTGCAATTACTTACTGAAGGTCCCTCAATAAAGGCAAATGATGTTAATGCATGGGATGAATTGGTCACCCAGGCACGGAATTGCCTCATTGTATTCAAGGAATATGATGCCAGATTTAGTTTGGATGATTTAACTACATTAAGAAAGATTGTGAAGAGATTTCCAATACAACATTTATGGAAATTTGCTCACATTGCTAATGAGAAGTACACCAATGGAGATATTGTCAATTTTGATACTCTTCTTACATTTATGGAGACAGTTTCAAATGTGAATAGATCTGGATTTGGTAAGCTTGCACTTGAGACACAAAAGGGAAAGAGATATGTTGATAGTCCGAGTCAGCGGGGCAACCGCAGTGTGTCATCATTTCTCATTTCTGAAGAGTCATCTTCTAAAGCACCCACAGCTGATTCTAAGTTGAGTAATGCCACGTTGAGAAAACCACTACGAGAGTGCGTTGTGTGCAAATCTGATCATCAGTTGTGGAGGTGTGAAGAATTTAAGAAAAGGAAGGCCAAAGAGATGTTCGAGATTGTTTCCAAGAACAAGTTGTGTTTCAATTGTTTGCTTCCAAATCATTTTGCAATCCAGTGCAAGTCAAATTATCATTGTAGAGCACCAGGTTGCAATAAAAGACATCACACGCTGTTGCATGTTAATAAGAAGCCTGATTCAGTGAAACCAAATGGTAGTACAGATGTGCAATCACCTCAAGATGTGAGGTCTAATGAGGCCGGTGCTACGACCGCCAATGAGGCCGGTGTAACTTCGACTCAGTTGTGTGCTACTGAAGTTAAACCTGCCACCTTTATAAGAAGAAAGGTGGTTCCTGTGCGAGTATGGGGAACCAATAATCAATCATACGACACATATGGATTCATTGATGATGGCAGTAATGTTAGCATTATCAAAACTGAGCTTATGAAGAAACTTGGTTTACAAGGCAACAGCGACCCACTCGTAATTAAGACGTTGGGTGGAAAAATTGAACATAAATCAAGTCCTGAAGTGTCACTGAATATTCAAGGACTCAATGAAACTAGGATTATTCAGATGCATGGAGTTCGAGTGTTGGACGATCTTCCCTCGGATTTGGAATGCAACATACCGTCTAATAGTGCGATGGCGAAATACGAATACTTGAAAGATATCAATTTTCCAAATGCAAAGAATGCAAAAGTTGAAGTCCTGATTGGTGTAGATGTGCCTGAAGCTCATGCGTGTTATGGAATGCGACGTGGGAGTAATTCAGAGCCATTTGCTGTACATACTGGTCTTGGATGGGCATTATTCGGGCCGGATGGTAAATTTCATCAACCAAGTGTAAAACATCTTGATTGGATTCATTTGGATAATGAAGAATTGCATGTTCAGATGGAGCAAGCTTTTCGGAATGAATTAAAGGATTCTAATGTCAGTGGATTTGACACTTTACCATCTATTGAAGACAAACAGGCTTTAAAGATCATGAATGATTCAATTTGTAAAGTGAATGGAAGATATCAAGTCAAGATTCCATGGAGGTCATCTGATATCGAGTTGCCTGATAATAAGCAAGTTGCTGAACGAAGATTTGAGAATTTACAGAGACGTTGTGTCAAAGATTCTGAATATTATGAGAAATATAAAGCCAAGATGGATGAATATATTTCGAAAGGATATGCTAGTAAAATCGAAGACCATGAGTTGACACACAAGAAAAATACATGGTATATTCCTCACCATGGAGTTGGAGGAAAATTCCGAATTGTTTTTGACGCGTCTGCCAAGTGTAACGATATATCATTGAATGACAATGTTTTAAGCGGACCACCGGAAACAAGCAGTTTGTTTGGTGTCCTTACAAGATGTCGTGAAGAGAAAGTTCTGATCATTGGTGATATTTCTGCAATGTATCATCAAGTTTTGGTTGCACCGGAAGACAGAGATTCTCTGCGGTTCCTTTGGTGGCAAGATGGAGATTACAATCAACCAGTTGCAGAGTATCGTTGGAATGTTCACATTTTTGGTGGCTCTTGGGCTCCTAGTGTATGCTGTTATGCCCTGAGGAGAGTTGCTGTCGACAATCGAGATCACATGGACAAGGAAACCTTAAGTGCAATTAATGAAAATTTTTACGTCGATGATTTGCTTCGGTCAGAGCCAACCGTGGAAGATGCAGTTCATCGTATAAAGGATTTGTCCTGTCTTCTTGATGGTTCGGGATTTCATCTTACTAAGTTTTTGAGTTCTCAACCTAAAGTTTTGGAAACTATCTCTGAAGCAGATAGATCACCTACTACAATAAGTTTTAATTTTGAAGAAAATATGTCACAGAAGGCATTGGGTTTACTGTGGGATGTATCTACTGATGCATTTCGTTTCGAAGTCAATATTGAACAAAAACCATATACAAGACGTGGATTGTTGGCGATGCAAGCACAGATTTTTGATCCTCTTGGTATTTTGGGTCCCTTTTTGTTACCTATGAAGAGATTACTTCAACAATTATGTGCAGAGAATTTTACCTGGGATCAACAGTTACCTGATAAAGCTATTGATTTATGGAAAAAGTGGATGGTTCAACTTCCTGAATTTAAAAAAGTTTCTGTGCCAAGATGGTTCAAAGGCTCCAAATATGGTGGCTGTACAATGCAGTTGCATACGTTTTGTGACGCCTCTGAAGTTGGTCTGGGAGTTGTGAGTTATGTTCGAGTTGAAAGCAAAGATGGCAATATACATTGTGAGTTCATTGCTGGAAAATCGCGAGTTGCACCACTGAAGTCCATTTCAATTCCTAGACTTGAGTTGTCTGCTGCTGTCATTGCTGTGAAACTAAGTGCAATGATTCAAAAAGAGTCAAAATATAAATTTGATGAAGTCACATTTTGGTCTGATAGTACATCAGTGCTGCAATACATCAATAATGTCAAAACAAGATTTAAAGTATTTGTAGGAAATAGACTTTCTGTAATACATGAGCATTCTACACCAAAGCAATGGAGATATGTTGGCACTAAAGAAAATCCAGCGGACTTGGCATCAAGAGGAGTCATGCCTGAGAAGTTAAGCAAGTGTGATTTGTGGTTCCAGGGTCCTGAATTTTTAGGAAAGAGTGAAGATTATTGGCCAGAAAGACCAAAAGTTTTGCCAATGAGTGAAGACAATTGTGAAATCAAGAAAACACACCAGATGTTTGCTATAACACAGGAAACAATTGAGAAAACACCAGTCTTTTTCACGTTATTGAAGAGATATTCATCTTGGAGAAAATTACAGAAGTCAGTTGCATGGTTGACACGTTTCAAGAAATGTATATCATGGAAATTTGGTCATGCTAATAAACCTGAATTTTGTAAGGAAGGTTTAACTGTGGATGAAATAAATGCTGCGACTCATGACATATTACATCTTGTGCAGATGGAAATGTTTTCAGAAGATGTGTTTAAGTTAGACAAGAATTCACCATTGCGAGCTCTAACACCTTGTTTAATTGATGGCTTAATATGTGTTGGAGGTAGACTACAGCGATCTACTTTACCTGATGAAAGCAAGCATCAAGTCATCTTGCCATACAATCATCATGTGACTGATCTCATCATCAATTATTATCATTTACTGGAGGGACACAGTGGAACACTGCATGTCTTATCTGTTATTAGACAGCGGTTCTGGATCATCAAAGGCCATTCATCGGTCAAACGTGTTCTTCGTCAATGTTTTAAATGCAAGAAGAGGCGAGCTAAACCAGGTTCGCAAATTATGGCACCGCTGCCTGAATTGAGAGTTAAACCAGGAAACCCACCATTTAGTGTAACTGGAGTGGATCTTATGGGTTATTTTCATGTCAAATCTGGTCGAAGTGATGTGAAGCGATGGGCTGTGATATTTTCATGCATGGCAAGTCGAGCAATTCATATTGAGGTCGTGAACAGTTTGAATACTTCTGACTTTATCAACGCACTGGAAAGATTTGTAGCAAGAAGAGGTCCTGTATTGGAGTTGATTTCTGACAATGGGTCAAATTTTACTTCTGCGAATAAAGAGTTAAAGGAAGGACTGAAACGTTGGAATCAGTCTGTGCATGAAACCCTTAGTCAAAAGGTAATCAAGTGGAAATTTAACCCTCCTATGCTATGCTATTAACTGGTCGAATCGATCCTGATTATCCATCGGATGTTTTTGTTAAAGCAGATGGATATCGAAAGTCTTGGAAATTGGTGCAGTTACTGGCAAATCAATTTTGGTCAAGGTGGACAAAAGAATATCTGCAAATTCTTCAATCAAAGCAAAAGTGGCATCAACCAGCAAAGAACTTTTCTGTTGGAGACTTGGTTCTGGTAGTTTATGAAGATACACCGAGAGGTTCGTGGCCAATGGCAATCATCGAGGAAACGTATCCAGATCAATTTGGTATGGTTCGACGTGTTCGAGTCAGGACTGCAAAGTCTTCATATGTTCGTGATATTCGCAAATTGTGTCATCTTGAAGCTGTTTAATAATTTCAATTACTAGTGAACATTTCATGTTTTTTATGTTTAATATTGAAGTTGAAATTTCCTGTTGCCTGTAATTTGAATTATTTATAATTAACTCTGTGTTCCCAGAGTTATTTAGAGGCCGGAATGTTACAGGCAGAAATTTAACTTTCGTGAATTAACCTATTAGTTTTAGTTATTCTGGTCCCGATAAACATGTTCAAACTTGCTCTCGTTTATTTATTTGTTTATTTATATTAAGCGTCACTGACCGAGAGAAAGTTTGAAGTCTTGGCAATGATGGTGCAATACTCTCTTATATCAGCTGATTTGTATTCATGCCCTTGTTTTTTCTTATTGTATTTTACTAAATGTCCTATTTATTAGTGTGGGAGACGGTGCAATGAGGCCTGGTCACATGAATTTCTTTGTTAGGTGCTGCGATTACTTTGCGGCATTGAGTTGCAAATTGTAGGGTTTTGATTATGCTAATTTAGGATTGTTAAGATGTTTAGGGTTATTTAGTAATATAGGTTCTAATTGAGTTGTATGTCGAAGGCTAATTATACTCTTTTATTGTTTTTGTGTCTTGTAGCTAAATTTAAGTACTGTTGTTGGGCTGGAGACACAAATATATTGTAACCACATCATACAATACACACCATACATTTAGTCTACATACAGCAGTACAGACATCAAGTTTTTACATTCACTGTGTTACGCTGCCGTTATACTTGCTGTGGAAATTTATCTATCTACTGTGGAACTTTTAACCTGATTGTGGAATTTTACTGGACTGTGACTTGTATATACTGTAAATATACTTTCATTACAAGTTCTTTCATACAAGTTGGATGTGTTTATGTGTGCGTTACTACTGTGTCGAGAGTTAGCTACGGAAGTAGATTGACAAGACAGCCCAATAATCAGAAATAGGACCTGTAGAACCTCTTAACTCTACATCTGTAAAACTTTGATAAAGAACTGGGCCTTATCTAGCTGGGAAAACTTAACTCTCTTATGCCACTATGCAGGAAAAAGACATTCTGTTGACTTGGAAAGCCTTTTCGAAAAGCAACGAATATGGGAAGAAAATATGATGCGTGAACAAATGGAAGCTCATGCCAAATTATTACGAGAGGCTGTGCAAGAGATGGGATCGGTATTTACTGCATGCGTTTCACAGCTTTCGAAAACTCAAGGTAAATGCACATAAGTTTTGTACATGCATGAATTTCAAGTTCGTCTTGTCGATACCGCACCCCACTATATGAGAGTTAGCTGGTTTTGAATCATGGGGCCTGAACTCGAGTGTTAACTATTATTGTACTGAACATATACGATCGCCATTGTATATATGGTTATGGAAATCCTATTCTTTTATGTTTCTATTGCACACACTCCTGCTTCAAAGAGCGCACATAATCCGAAGACTTTTTTATCTGTTTAAAATTTCTTTTAAGACACCAACAAATGAATCTCAAGTTTACTGGGCCACAACAACCATACTCAAGTGTCGAAAATGCGTTTATTCTCAAAATGACAAATTGAAATTGGTGCATGCTACAATAAATATAAAAACCAAAACAATGTTCCACTTATGTGCAGAGTCATCTAAAGTAAAAGGCAAGTTCGTTAAGATTAGTGAACAAATCCTGCTGAATTAATTGCAACTGACAGGTGAAAAAATGTTCAAAAAAGTAATATTGTTAGTCTCATTGAGAATCAAATAGGGAAGTAACTACAATGAACTTTTTCTCAAAGGAAAATTTTCCTCCAAAAAGATTCTCAATGCCTCCCTATTTTGTACTGCTTCACTGCAATTGCTGGCCGCTGATCTACGTTCCGGCTGTGGTTGGGCAACATAAGTTTCATTTGACCATCTTCCTAGAAATACATCTTTCCTTTTCTCACATATATTGTGCAGCACACAGCATGTTGCGACAACCTTTGGCATAAACTTGTAGCTAATGTCGCATCTTTTAGATAGACATCTCCATCTGAATATAATATTAATTAATAGATTTCCTTTCAATAGTGCTTGTCCTTTCATTGAATTAGTTGTAATAGGTCTTTACCTGCTTTTGAGTCGTCCAAATGCATGTTCCACCACATTGCGTGCAGATGAAAGATACACATTAAAAGACTCTTCAGATGGATTTAAACTTCCAGAGTAACCTTTCATGAGCCATGTTTGCAAAGGGTATGCTGGATCGCCTAGTATCATCAGCGGGACGTCACAATTTTGAATTCGCTTTATGGTCTGTAAAAAAATATTATAACTACTGTTGTGACCCTTTTGAAATGAATACAACGTGCTTGTTACCGAAGGAAGACTTCCTGCCACAGCAAGCTTGTACAGCGAAGAATTTTTCAGTACTGTTGCATCATGCACACTTCCTGGCATTGAACAAGATATATCTCTGAATCTGATTGAAAATAACTTTAAATAATTAAATATGCATTTGCATCAGTTTAGTTTATACTCTAACGATGAACTTCTAGAAACTGACATTACAACTAATCATCAGGATTTTTAGCTGCTTGGGTGTTTTTCATATTAAGCCTGCTTTCTGTAAAGAATACCTCACTTAACTCTATATCTCTCTTACTTACATGCATCTATCATCTACAACAGCCTGTAATATTAAAGATGGCCATCCTTTGCGATTGGTAAAATCTCTATAACCTGTCTTTGGCGGTAAAATAGGAATGTGAGTTCCATCAATCGCCCCATATACATGCGGAAAACTGTGGACTTTGAAAATTCGTTCACTGATTTCAATAGCTTCAATATCTGATGGAAAGGCGATATGTTGTTTTGCAATATAATCGGTGAAAACCCTGGCATGAAAATTTTAAAAATGAGTAGTTACATAACCAATGACTTGCTAAATATTGAAAGCCAAGAACTACCTGCAAAATTGATAAACACAGGCATGCACTGTGCATTTTGCAATCCCGAATATATTTGCAACCACCCTGTATTCACAGCAACTAGCGAGTTTGTATAAAGCCACAGCAACCCTTTTTTCCACTGGCAAAGGCGGTCTAACCCAGTTCTGTTTTGGTGACATATAGGGTCTGACTTGTTCCACAATGTATTGAAATGTACTCCAGAATACCTTAAAAACAAAATTTTCTTATTTTAAAAAATTCACATCAGTTCATTTATAACTTGGATTTGATAAAATTAAGTACATATAAAATTTCCTTAAAAAGTCTTAAAAGAGGTAAATCTGTAAATTTACCCGGAAATTTTCTATCCAATCTTCATTGCCAAAATGCTGATTTACGATTCTATCCCACCATTCTGAAGTTCGTGTCTTTTTCCAAAATCTTCGCTTTCGACGTCTTTTCTTCGTAGGTGTACAAATACAATAAACTTTTTTCAAAAAATTGAGCCGGCTACGCCTCAGCATAACCTGACATAGCTTAAATCTTTCATTCATCAGAAACAGCATTATTAATTGCATCATTCGAATCGTAATCAAAGTGGGCAAAACCTGAAAATAACAATATGATGATGGTCAATATCTCCTGCTGCTGTGAGCAAACATATCACCTCCATGGCAAGATCTTATGGATGATGATTCGTCCACCACGAAAATGCCTTATACTGTTATAGAATACACGGTATATGCAGTAGCGAAATCATAAAAACATCAAGTATCCTTTTGGTATTTTGAATAAATATCATAAACTCATCCAATAAACATCAAAAAATAAATATTTTAAATCCTTCACCTGAGACAAATCCATGTTCTTCTTTTTTGTTCCATTCAGTAGCAAATAACCATTTACAGTACTTTCTTGTATAATTATTAACTATGAAGTGCAGAAACGTTACCGTAACAATTGCTTTTCAATGAATGTCTGCATAGAATTTTAAATACAAATTCAACGCCCTATGCTGTAAGCAGTTACCGGTGTTTCAAGGAACGTGGTGCAGAAGTAGATACCTGAAGTGGTATGCCAGATTAAGAACATTAACAACTTACCAAAATAAAATATAACGTTTTTATGTTTTTCTTAAAAAATAGCATTTAAAGTTATGAAGATGACTACTTAAAACCTTCAATATCTTGTTTAAATGTTTACATATATAAAAATTATAAAGTTGTATCCGGTTTGTTCCGAGGAATTCAAAAGAAGGAGTAAAACGTAAAACTGGTAACGAAATCTCATGTCAAATACGATAGTCTGAACGCGCGGGATATTTTTAACCGGATCGAAATTCAATGGTGTCCATGTAAACTCGAGACAAATTATGGCGTTCGATTGTCCGAAATACGATTTGGGAACGTTTTTTGCCGAAACGATTATCGTGTACATGTAAACGTAGTGATGGTTATACGTTTGAAACGAATCGTTTTTTTATTAATAAGCAACAGACAACAGGGCCATGGATAATGAATGTTTGAGTACAACTGGTCTGAATTGATCCCCAATTCGTTGTATTATGAATGTTGGTTTTGATCGATTCAAAAATAGTTTAATATGGAGTTCTAATAACAATAACTAGACTAAAACACAATGTAAGTTGACTACTACATATGGACATGTTCTCAATGGTACATGACTCAATTTAGAACATATTTGATATTCCCTATTTTGAAACTCCCGAAGCGTACTCTGAATAGTAAGTTATTGTGCTCTCGAGCAACCTCTAAAGATTCTGTTGTCCATGATTATAGCAGTTCGATCTGTGAACTGGATGTTCGCGTTTTTTATTGAAATCGGCCAGAAAAAAGTCTACATTTATATGAGAAGGCTGAAGTCAGAAGTCTGGAATTTCCCTGGTTCGGCATTGATTACTTAGTCTATCGCCTTCGTGTTTGTTCCATACAGAATCCAAGCGACTCATCAAGCACAAGCAAACAAACAGATGAAGGAATACGCGAGAAAATCGGAAGTGGATGGGTATCATCCATCAAAAGTACAAGTTTTAGTATGAATACATATTAATATTTAATTTACCGCTTTCGCACAGTTGCTTCCAATAAAGCTACCAGAGTGAACGGTTAAATATGATGTGTAAACCACAAATGGTTAACCTGTGACATGCGACAAATGTATTTTTAGTAGCTTTTTTTGTTTATTTTATATTTGAAATTTTGGTATTGATCAATTGTAATTTTGTACGTGGGAAATATCATGGCATAAAAACTTGGCAGCATCTATTTTGTGAAGTGAACCCACACCACGGTTTCAAAATCTCGCTGATTGCAAATAAGCGCAACTAGGAATTAATTTTGTTGAAATCTAAATCTAAAAAATACTGTTTTGTAGTAGCCATTCGAGATACACACATAGTTAAATGTGTGATCGCTTTTCTATAGATGATATACTGTATTTAGATCTCTTTCGTCGCTCAAATCGACGAGAGGACAAGCCTGCTGAGAATACAGACGACAATGTGTTAGTTAGAGCAGGGATAGGCAATTATTTTTGCTATCGGACCACATTGAATATTCAAAATGCAGTGGGGGGCCGGACTGAGTAAAGTCAACATATATTGCGCGTTTTTGTCGTATTTTATTACATATTTGAGTAAAACAAAGTATTATATTTATTGTACTGCGGATATAAAAATGTAAGATAAACTACCGGAATATACTTGGTTTTGATGCTTTTTTTGCTATACGGCTTATTTAAAATGTCTTCCTTATTTGTTCTCAACTTAACCGCGTCTGCTTTGATAAAATATAAGCATTACTTCTATGAAATACCACCGCAATCCGCGGGCATAAAAATGTGACTTAAATTGCCAGATCATATTTATTCGTGTTTTGCCATTTCGCGAATTCGCCAAATCTGATGTGTTCTTACAAAACCGACTTCGCTCTGTTTTAACGATTTTACCGCTAGAAAAATACTTTCGTCTGTGATAAAACCACGCCGCGTAAAAGTGATTTTAGTAGGATACCATAAAAATCGATTGAATTTAATTTACATTAATTATCTTATATGTGAGGCCCGTCGGTGATTTTAGAATTAGATAGATAGAATTGATAGTTTTGGAACTGATCAAAAGATACATCGCGCGCACAATCGACTGTCTTTCAATTTCAGTCATAGTATGGCTTCGAGGGCACGTGAAATTTTTCAGTTTCTAATTTCTACAACAGCGTTCTTAATCTGTCGCAAGCCTCCTAAATCAAAACATACATCGCTTCTGTTTATTTTTTAGTATGTTATATTGTCGCACTTTAATTGATCTAGATTCTAGATTGAGGTTGGTTGCAGCTTCACTCCTTCATTTACCTTCAGCATCTCGTCGCCGATAATTATATAATAACTCGTTTTTCTAGATCTAGAAATCTGGTCGCGGGCCGGATGTGGCCCGCGGGCCGCAACTTACCCAGGCCTGTGTTAGAGGGTGAAAGCGAGCCATCAAACATGTCTAGCGGAATAACTGAAACTAAGTACGAACAGAAACATGAGAAAACTTATTTAAACCGCGATTTGTTGGCCTCTCATTTGAGAGTGAAAAATTGATAAGATGTCTTACCGAATGACGAACTGCCGTTTATCTTCAGTCCACCAGTTCAGATTGGGCATGAGAATAGGCAATATGTTTTACATTTTGGATACATGGATCTAAATCGTGGAAATTGTACTAAATCAGAGGCAGCCAACCTGTCTTTGACTAAAATCTTCGTAACACCTAACTACCGACTGCTCGATAATGAGGTCAAAAATTTATGAATACAAAATTTAAACTTAACATTGAAGATGGTATTAGAAAACATCAGAAGCATGGGTGATTATATGGCCAGCCGTACGAGCTTTCCGACTGCCCATGGGTGTACGTGTCGATATGGAATACGAAAACTGTTCTCAAAGGGCGATAAAATGCTAAATCGTTAAGTTGGATTGAAGAATACACAGCAATAAAAATATATAACACAATGGAATTAATATCTAATATAGAGAATCCTTTGGACTGGAGTTGGTGAAATGCGAAAATTTGTTCCAGTATGCCTGTCTTCAACAAAAAATAATGCAAAAAATGTAGGGACATTAAGATCAAAGAGAAATATTTTCGCTGACAATCGGGCCACATAGGATTTTCCATTGACTTTTACCCATCTTCAAGTATATACTGAAAATGTTAAATGACATGGCTCAAATCTTGCACAGGCAGGCGATTTTTCGAAACCTCAACCATTAACTATAACGATTTGACAAAATAATTTATGAGTCCATTTTTAATCCAATAAATCAAATTTGCCAAATGGCGCAATGAATATCAATGTCAGTGTTGTTTTATCTTGCAGGCAATGATATCTTTTATGATATCGACACTTCAAGGACGGGCCAAGATGGTTTCACATGTTCAACTGAGTAAGGTGCTGATGAGGAAATAGCCAGACTGCAAAAAGAATTTCAAGGCAAACAAACAGCTATCCAAAAGAATCATAAAAAAAGAATAGAGGATATTAAGAAAAGATATGCAATACAAATATCCGCCACGTATTCGGCTCTCTCCACGTAAGTCTCTTGGTACTGCCGTAGAATTTGTACCAGGTTAGGGTTACGTCAGACCATAATTTTATTCCCATTTTTCTTATTTTAGTTCTATTACTAGTTTGGGGACTACCTGTGTTAGCCAAGTGAATACCCCCTGCTCATAAATTTCAGTCCCTATACACAACTTGATGGAAAGTAGGCGAACAAAATTAGTTACCTCCATATTGGTACACATACAACATATATAACAGATGTTTCTCTCAAACTTTCAGTGCTTTATTGTTATTGGTGGGAACACTTTTTTATGGCGTGTGAGATCACTTTATTCAAGTGTTACACTAAAAGTTTGGACAAAAAGAGTAGCAAACGGTTATTGACGTGCTTAAAGTTATTTCAAGCAATTCGCGTATGTTACAGGGGCAAGAATACAAAAGATGACAACTGCGAGATACCTACAACTGCAAGTCCTTGATATCCCTCTATTGGCATTTCCAACGAACCCTATTTGCATCCTAATATGAGTAATTGCAACAATAGCTGGAGTAAAAGTGCCGATAGGTATTCATACCCCCTTTTCTTTTCGAGCGGAGTACTTGTGACGGAAAATTTTGAACGTTCTCATCCAGTAAATTTAAATATTGACTCATTTTTTTTTGAGAAAAATGTGATGATATATCAATTATTTAATCGACTTTGTAAAATGAAATACCATACGACGTATTGACAATTCAAATACAATGAAAATGTATTTGATTTCTCCTAATCTACTTTTTTATTTCAAAAATCCTGAAAGTTTCATTAAATTGAAAGTACTGGTAACAACTACAAGTATCTGTCTTTGCTATGAAAATACAATTAGTTAGCCTTTGGCTCTATATTATTATTATAGTCAATTCTACTAATAAACTGCGCATAAAAGAACAATCTATTACGCATTATTAGGTAATCAAGTTTTCGTTTGTAATACCGAATTATTTGCTGCATTCTTTGCTTAAAGCAGGGGTCTCAAACTCAATTTACTTGGGGGCCGCTAGGGCAGGGTCTGGATGAGTCCGGGCCGCATCAGGTTTTTTCACAATAAAAGCTTAGCAACTCGTTTATATTGTATTGCTTGTGCACTGCAACTTTAACTGTGCATATAAAACACGTCGGGATGATCCTATGCTCAACAAAGAAATATCGCATTTCCCATTTTTTTTAAATTGTCTGTGGTCATCACCAACCATTCTGTTTACTGAAACTTCACTTCCAACGACACGTTTAGGAAAGTGCGAAATTATAAAATTCAATCTTGTGATAACTGTTGCGCTGATGTTTCAATCAAGCATTTAGCCAATGGGCAGTGATGTTTCGCCACATGGGAATCATGGTTACAATGTATCAAGATAAATCTAAGCGTTGGTGATTGTGACGTCAAAAATCATGAAACACTGTTTATAAATTATTTCAGGCGGTCCCGCGATCAAATATCAGGCATACAGGTATGGTACTGGTAGTTTACCGCACCGCATATTTCTTTCAGGGGATAGATGATAAAATAGTTTGTTTTGCTTTACATGAGAGTTTCCCGTTTTCGGCCACGGAACACTCACACTTTCCATATCTCCTCGCGGAACACCAAAATAAGAAAGGGTTAAATTGATATGTTAAATGTTATGCAGTAAAACGCTTTTTTGGACACGAAATAGACCTATGAATTGTTTTGTTATTATGTTGTTGTTGTTTGTTCGTCTTGGTGTTTGTATTTTTTCTTCTTGTAGAGAAACAAATCGATTTTTCTCGTTAACTACTGTGTCAATTACTTTGTAGTTTCCGTGATTAAAGAATTTTTTTGTTTCCATAAAGCTATGACTTTTATTTATCCCTGAATTTTTTGCGAGATCTGATATTTCATTTTAAATGCGCTGTTCCATTTTTAATTACGGGAACACTTTTTATGACATCGTGGCGACAGTCCTCTGCGGTAGATTGCCTCTACCCGTGCTACGGCGTTTCGCACTTTGTGTCGATATATTTGAGCATTTCTCTCTTGTGTTAACTTATTTTCATGTTAATGACTTGCAAATTTTAAATGAGTATTTCTATCAAATGCATTATATATCAAGTAATTTTATGATAACTGCTTATAATATTTAGTTGGAAATGTTGCTTGACATAGACATTTCTGATGTATGTTATATTAGGAAACCTGGAATATTAGGGGGGTGTGAATTTCTGTTGTGTAATGTGAATTATGAATATTTGGGAATTATTAATTTTTGTTTATGATGCTTCAATAAGCTATTGTAAGATTCCAAAGTCTCTACTTGCAAAATATTAAATGTGTCTGATAGTGTTTAGTTGAATTTCAGTACAACTATTTAAATTACACAGCTGAGCATTTACTGTCATAATAAAATAATAGTAACACAGTAACTGAATGACTGAGGTCATTGCAATGATAAGTGAGATGGTTAAAAATGGGGAAAAATAATTCACGTTAAATTGCAAAGTGGGTACGCCGTGAAGCCGGAGTTTCGTATGGTTTTACTGGAGTCTGAGTATTATTTACAAACAAATTTCCTGGATTTGAGCGCTAGTGGAAGTCGAAATTTGGAATTTACTGACGTCGGAGTTGAAACTGTTTCATTAATGAGATTTTTAGATGAGAAAAATACTTTCAATGATCAAAAACAACTTGTTAGATTTGACCTCGCACGCCTCACACTTTTGTCCATTTATATTTCTCTATTATATTACCAATCCCAGACGAATTATTTTCTATCTTTATTATCTTGATTTCCTGTTGACGGTGACTCATTATTGCGCCATAGTGAAGAAATAGGGAGTGAAACTTTTCCCCGGGTTTTGAGATAACGCTTTCTGATTCTTTGTTCTATACGGCGCTGTGGGATTGCAAAAGTGTCGTTTAGTATTGAGATTTGTCTTGGATATAGTTTACATTAGGGGTGCGGGTTTCGTGAAATCTGTTATATTAATTTAGCTCAGTTAGGTCCTATTTAGTATTGGTTATTATTGCTTGTCATTGTGAATGTTATTTTGTCATTCTTTCATTGGTTGTTTATAGTGCATCCGTGTCGTTATAAATTAGTTTTATCGTTGGTCTTCAAGTTTCTGTGCAACATTTTACTAATATGTGGAGATTGATGAATACAGTTCGTTTTCTAAGGATCTCGTTGCCTCTTTACTTTGGTTGTGCAGTTACTAGAAGCTGGGAGATTGCGCATAATTCTTCAAGGCGGGTGCGGGTGCAAATAGGACTCCACTACAACAACGTTGAGTGGATTGGAATTCACGTTCCAACTTTACATTGAAATAAAACTAATATTCGATTGACCGACTTTGAAGAACATCTGACTACTATTCTCAACAATGGCTTCAAATGTTTCTAAAGATATTGTTGATGAATCGTCTGGTGACATCACCATTCCTGCAGTTCAAGCTCGACAATTTTCATTGGGTCAAACAATAAAGGATGATCATCTACGTCAAGCAAATGACCATTATGGACAAACTTTTACGGATTTGAATAACATTTTTGCACAACTCATTCTGGATAAGCAAAATCAACAAAGTGTTACTTTACATTATCAGAAAGTATGCGATCATCTGAACAGTTGGAAAATTTATTTGGAGAATTATATTTTGAATAATGGACTTGATCAACATGTGGCGAAATTACACCTGACTCAGGTTGTGGATAAATTGAAATCATGTGACATGATTTATTGCCAATATTTGGACTCCTGTGTTAAAGAAGCCGACATCAGTTACATTTCTAAACGGTCAATATCTCATTCGTCGAAATCTAAATCTTCTTCATCATCCTATAGAAGACTGGAGAAATCAAGAATGTTAAAACTTGAAGCATTACAAGAAAGAGAACTAGCGGCGCAAAAGCAAAGATTAGCAGAGATGAAAGCAAAGTTTAAAGAACAACAAGCTCAACTGCTTGATGAACTGTCAAGTGACAGAGACTCTTCTACCTCCAAGTCAATTTTGGATGTTGACACCGTCATTTCAGCACAGGATGTCAAATTTAGCCACTCAACTGAAGTGAGTCAGAGACCTAGTTCAGTTCCACTTTTGTCTAACAATAATTTGGAAAATGCAGGTATACGTTCTTATTTGAATTCGTCTTTTAATGTTTTACAACCATCGTATTATCCTTTATCTACTGTTAATGCAGTTCAGTCTTCAACCCCATGCAGTGTTGTAGAGTCTAACCAATTTTCTAATGCAAATATTTCACAGTTGCCATACAGTGCACCTAATTTTGTTGACAATAATTTTTCTGCCATTATACCTACCCCTGTGATTAGCACAGCTGTTATTACTGTCCCTGATAGGTTTACGGGGCCGGTGCATTCACAACCTATAATTTCTGTCCCACAGCGGCTTTATACGCCAGCTGATACTATGTCTTTTGACCCAGCACAAGCATTTCATGCAGCTAAGGACACTTTAGAATTTCATTTTGGCAATCGATCACTGATCATCAGCACATTTATAAAGCAACTTACTGAAGGACCGAAAATTCGTGTAAATGACGTCAAAGGACTTTGCAAATTATCATCACAGATGCGTAACTGTTCTATTGTGTTTGACAATTGGAATGCAGGGAATTTACTCGATGCCCCAGCATATCTTGTTGCTATCTTTGAACGGTTACCTCCTAATATGCGTACTGACTATGTCATGAATGGCACATGGACTTCATTCACAATCCCGTCATTCAATCATTTGCTGAAATTTATTGAGTCTAGAGCTCGTTTGTACAACACGTTTTATGGTCGCACTCTGGCAGAATTGGCGACAAAATCAACTGGTCATAAAGGATACATTAACAAGCGTCCATCGAAGTTTTCTACATTTACCACTTTAAGTACGCCAAAATCAGAACCTAACTCCAAACAAAATTACAACAAAACGAATAACTCTGGCAAGAATGGTAAATCTGCTTTGTTTTGCTATCTTTGCAAAGGCGATCACATTCTGATGCGCTGTAACAAATTCAAAGAGAAGAGTATTTCTGACAGACGACAATTTGTAAAGGACCAGTCTATTTGCTTCAATTGCATGTCATCCAAGAAACATTTTTCTAGCAGTTGTCCTTCAGAGAAGAGGTGTCTAAAAGAAGGGTGTGGCGGACTTCACCACACTCTGTTACATTTGGAGCAGGTAGCCAAGCAGCCTGCATTGCATCAGTCGCGTTCCAAGGAACCATTACATGCACCTCAAACTGAAACAACTTCTGTGAATTCTATGTCTGTACTCAACACTTTGTGCCCTGTTCGACTCATGGCTGTTGCTGTTGAAATACATTTACCTGACGCAAGTGATAAGAAAAAAACAATTGCTTTCTTGGATCTAGGATCTCAAAGATCATTTTGCTCTACTCGTCTAGCGAAATCTATTGGCCTTTCTGGTAAACCAGAGCGTTGCATGATACGCACTACAAATGGTGTTGCTGTTCATACTGGAGAAAGAGTATCATTTCGCCTAAATGGCGTGAATAATACTAACATTGTTGAAGTACACAATGCTTTAACTTTTGACAAAATTCCTGACGTCAGAGATTCATTGCCAAAGCCGGATATATTCGACAAATATCCTCATTTGGATGGTTTGAAGTTCCCAGATATTGATGGCGATGTTGAACTATTAATTGGGGCAGATACCTTGGGTAATTGTCCATTTACTGATTCCCGAGTCGGACCTCCTGGTACTCCAGGAGCCTTGCTTACATGTCTTGGATGGTGTCTCTTTGGCAAAGATCCATCAATGAAATCTGATAATAATTCCCTGAATTATATTAACACTTCTGTGCCTATGATATCTGATGTACAGAATTTACAAAGTGATGTAGCTGTGAATTTTATTTCTACTACTCTTCCATTGCTATCATTTAATGACACTTCATGCGATACTTGCATGTCACCTCAAAGTCTTCCAGAAGAAGATCACAATTTGCAGGAGGAAGAAATTGCATGTAATAATTCACAGACACCTACAATTGACAACCATGAACTATATTGCAAAATCATCGGAAGTGACAGATTGTCAGAGGACGGAAAGCAGCAAATTGAATGGTTGTGATTTTTTCTTTATTTGTTGTTCCACATTGCATGATGATATCCTGGATGAGAGTGATGTTAACCGTGAAATTGCTGTCTGTCAAACTTGTGGAAATGATTTTGCTGATATGAATGCAGATCCATTAACGGCTGCAGCGGTTGCTGCTACAGAATTGGCGAGATGCATAAAATTGAAATTGAATGAAGTGATAACAGATGTATTTTTCTATACGGATTCAATGACAGTTCTTCGAATGATAAACAGTCGATCTGAACGTTTCAAAGCTTTTGTTGCTAATCGATTGAATACAATTCACTTGCTTTCTCAACCTAGACAATGGCATCATGTTGACACTAAGTCTAATCCAGCAGATATTGCCAGTCGTGGACTAATGCCTGACAAGTGCCACAAAGCTGATTGCTGGTTTAAAGGACCTTCTTTTCTGAGAAGCAAAGAACCATTGAGAAATTCACATATTTCTGAAACAATTGAGGACTCTGAAATATGTTCTGAAGTGAAAGTTAATTATAATGAGATTTCCTACAAGGACAAGAATTCTACTATACAACAACCTGGACTTATGCTGTTGTTGAAACGTTACTCTAAATTTGAAAGACTTATTTCCTCTGTGATATGGCTTCAAAGATTCAAGACTTACATGATTGGGAAATTGCTACATCGTTCTGATTCTCCAGTTACTGGTTGTTTTACTGTTGCAGAACGGGAAAATGCAACTATAGATATTGTGAAACTTATACAAACAAATTCATTGTCTGCTGAGCTTTGCTATTTTAAAGATATGATGAGTTCGGGCCCTCCACCTTCTGACAGAAAGAGACTTAAATCGCCATTTGCTAAAGAACTTTTGCAGTGTAATCCATATGTGGCTGATGGCATACTTCGAGTTGGAGGCAGGCTTCGTCAATCTGAATTACAACCTGATCAAAGGAATCCTGTAATTTTACCCCCATATCACCATGCTACTAAACTACTAATTGATTATTACCACTGTGAACATGGACATTGTGGAAGCAATCAAGTACAGGCTTATTTGTTACAAAAATATTGGATATTGCATCTTCAGTCAGCGGTAGCAAAAGTTCTTAGAGAATGCATGCCATGCAAGATTCGATCTGCCAGACCTGGTAAACAATGGATGTCAGATATGCCTGCTGTTAGGCTTTGTACAGAAAAGAGACCATTCTTTCACAGCTTCGTTGATTATTTTGGTCCTATAAAGGTCAAGTTGGGCAGAAGCGAACATAAGCGTTACGGAGTTATATTCACTTGTCTTTCTACTCGAGCAATTCATCTGGAGGTTGCAGAGAGTTTGGATACCTCTGCATTTTTACAAGCCTTTTTTCGTTTTGCCTCGCGACGTGCAAGACCAGCTCACATGTACTCTGACAATGGTACGAATTTTATTGCTGGAAGTAAAGCTCTCAAGGATGGAATTACAAATTGGAATAAGAAACAAATTGGCAATGCTCTTGCACAAAAGGGAATTCAATGGCATTTTCCACCACCTCTTGCAAGTCACCAGAATGGAGTTGTTGAAAGATTGATCAGAGAAGTTAAGAAGATTCTGAGGAATATGCTTGATGATAAGCCATTAACCGATTATTCACTTTGGTCTTTTCTGGCTGGAGTGGAATCCATCTTAAATGACAGACCCCTTACCCGAGTAAGTAATGATCCCAGAGACCTCCATGCCTTGTCACCTCATTCTATTTTACTAAGTAAATTAGATCCTGATCTACCCCCTGATGTTTTTCTGCGAGCTGATGAGTATAGACAGGGCTATAGACATGTCCAGCGGTTGTTGGATATATTTTGGCAGAGATTTACTAGGGAATATTTACCTCTGCTTCAGAAACGCTCAAAGTGGTTTCATCCCTCCCCTAACCTGAAGCCCGGTAACTTAGTACTTATGTGTGATGACATACTTCCCCGTGGTAGTTGGCCAATGGCTGTTGTGGATGAGGTTTATCCTGATAGACTAGGCATTGTGCGTAGGGTGAAGGTACGAACCTCTAAATCTACATTCATGCGTGATGTTAGGAAGATATGTTCACTTGAACTTGATTAGATATATTTGCTAACATGTAGTGACATCGTTGAAAATAGTTCCATGATACTTTTCAGTTTCAAATTTGATCTTGTTTCAAGTCCTATTGTATATCATAAATTTTCAGTTGAGAGTAAATCCCACCAAAATGCGTGCGTGATGGTTTTACTATAGAGAATAAATTCATGATTTAAAGGCATCATATCTCACATCGATGTGCAAAAATTGACATTCCATTTTTTTCCTATGTGTAGTAGAACAAAAATGATTCATACGGATCTCAGATGAAATACTTGAAATATATAAAAAAAAAATCATCTAGCTAAATATACCAAATTCATCTGATTTTATCATTCAACTACTCTTACTAATATTTGCTGCCATATTAAATAAAGCAAGGCTGAAGCTAGATATTTGGAGCTGAGAAAAATTTGCAATCAATTCCGTCCCTGCCCCGAAAGAAATCTTGGCTCCTACAAGTAAAGAAAGATTTTGAGGCTGACTCTGGGCTTCATACACTTTCGACTCCGCCTCTGAACTATTACAAAAACCGTTAAAACATTTTTATATGAAATGAAAAAAAAATTTGAAATATGCATGGCGTCTTTAATACATTGTCGAGACAAGTAGCTAATTTAATCCTTCTTGAGTATGAGTAGGCAGTTGTTTCTGATCATTAAAAGTATTTTTCTCATTTAAAAGTCTCATTATGGAAGCAGTTTCAACTCCGACGTCAGTAAATTCCAAATTTCGACTTCCACTAGCGCTCATATCCAGGAAATTTGTAAATAATACTCCGACTCCAGTAAAACCATACGGCTTCACGGCGTACCTACTTTGCAATTTAACGTGAATTATTTTTAACCATTTTTTTACCCATCTCACTTATCATTGCAATGACCTCAGTCATTCAGTTAATGTTACAAATATTTTATTATGACAGTAAACGCTCAGCTGTGTAGTTTAAATAGTTGTACTGAAATTCAACTTTTTAAAGCATCATAAACAAAAATTATTATTTCTTAAATAATCATAATTCACATTACAATACAGAAATTCACATTCCCCTAATATTCCAGGTTCCCTAATATCAGGAATGTCTATTCTATGTCAAACAACATTTCCAACTAAATATTATAAGCAGATATCATAAAATTACTTGATATATAATGCATTTGATAGAAATACTCATTTAAAGTTTGCAAGTCATTACCATGAAAATAAATTAACACAAGAGAGCAATGCTCAAATATATCGACACAAAGTGCAAAACGTAGCACGCGTAGAGGCAATACACCAAGACGAACAAACAACAACAACAACAACATAATAACAGAACGATACATAGGTCTATTTCGTGTCCTAAAAAGCGTTTTACTGCATAACATTTTTACCTTTACAATTGTCTCATCATTCAAATATTAATTTTCTCATTTTAAACTCCGATTCAAGTAAGATACAATGTTAATTTTTAAATTAAAGAATATTACGAATGGTAATAATAACCTATATGTTAAGTGATCAAATATTAAACCAAAAAAGAGGGAACGCTGTATGAGGAACCAAGTTTTGCTTTACGGGAGTAAAATATGAATTTAAGTATTTAACATTCACATAAATTAAATTAGATGTCTTCAGCATAATACTAAAACCATGATGAGCATCCATCTTTTTCGGGGTACAATTTAACAAAATTCTCGTGTTGAATGAACGTTTTCGGACAAACAAATCACCCCAACTCAGTAAAAGAGAAACATTATAAAATTTCATCAGGACATTTTAAAACATAAATTAATGTCACTGCAAAAATTTCTAGTTGATCGTTGTTATAATAACTTATTCTACTCTTACGCTTTTCTCTCTTACGTTACAAACAATAGCAAATTTTCTCTTTAGCGGTTTCAAAGATTAAAAGGATAAGCAAACGAAATATTTATCTTACGTTCATTTCACACCGTGTTACCCTAAAAGCTCATCATCCAAGGACTGAACCTCTCGGACCCACCTCACTCTGGAGCACATGGTCAACTACTACTGTTGCATATTTATAACTTCTTCACGCAATGTAAATTTACTTTTATGAATTATTATAATCACTAAAGAAAAGCACCAATATATTTATTCATTCAGATTCAGTACATTCAGACTTTTTTGCAATTGTATCTCTTTATTTATATATATTGCGTTACGAGCTGGGAAAAAGAGAAGTGACTTTGGGAGAGACCATTTTTTTCAAAGCATTGAGTCGGAGATGTGAGCGAATGTTTATTTCCCGGGAATGTGGACCGATTGAGAGTCTATCTTGAATTAATGTCGCTTTGTCCGATTGGGGTTTTATTGATGTATTAATAAATAAACGAGTGTATAGTAAAAAAAATCTTATTTGCATGAGTGTTAAGTTAACACTTTCGAAAAAAGAATGACTATAAGAAAAGCGAGATAGGCTTATAGCAAGTACTGGAACCGGTCTAGCCAACCCCGTGTAAGCCCGGAAAATCCTCCCGATGTTGAATTCGCCGACACGCTTGACTTGGTGCTGACAGATTAATATTACTTCGAAAATCATCGTGCGACTTCCTGCGTTTTTCTGTGTTCTGACGGCGCTGTCTCGCGTTAAGATTAAGTGAGTGACTTATAAATAAGTAAGAGATAAATAAGTAGATAAATAAAAGATAAATAAGTAAGAGAATTACAGGATATCAAGTTGACTTTAGAAGGCAAATGTGTATTAGTAAAATTAAAGGTGTTGCCGCAGTTTCTATATTTATCAGCACTTAGTTATCAAACAAATAAAAACTGCAATCACTTACAGACTCAACATTGAAAAAAATAGAAAATCACCAAATTTTGTCAGATAATTTGAAATACTAGGGAATTGTATTTGAACTATAAATCAAGTGTGTATAAATTTAGTATGTATAAAAATGAACATGTCTAATATATTTAATTTTTTACTTTTATTGTACATAATATAATTCAATATACTAAAAATTGATGAATTGTATGCCGATGCGATCAACACCTCGTCCTCAAACCATGATGGAATGGACATATGAAAAATGAATATTGGATTATTTATCTTATGATTGTTCGAATGGTTATATACTTTTGGTTATATTTTATTATATTATCCCATTAAAAAAATATATATTCAAGATAGTTGTGCACATGGATTATGATTATTACACGATATACTTGACTATAGAACTGATAGAATGCAGATTACAAAACAAAATAGAGGAACAACTAATTGAGTGGGAAGGCCCTAGGACCGGTTCAGCACTCGAAAGCACATTGACAGTAAGATTTTAAATTCACTTTAAACCTCCCATGAGTAGATGTAGTCTAGTGGAGAGCCGCTTTGTGCTACGATTGTTCAGCATAAAAAAGAGTAATTTGTAAATGTTCTTATAGGTACCCAATACAGTAATGATTTGTCAAGGAATGTAAATTTTGATAAGAGATATGTGTATTTTCTGATCATAAAAAAGTTGCAATGTGAGGATTTATGCTGTGTGATCAAAGCAGTAAGCAAGAATATAAATTGACTGATGGGTGATTGAAATTGTGACGTCTGTATGAAAAACATAAATTAAACACACATATGATCTTGATAATTTTTTCCCAAACTCATTCTGTCATTGTATACGAAGTCACCAGCTGCATATTACAACATAAGAGATGTTTTGCGTTTGCCATGATAATCCATTTTACTTGATTTCAGACTGGTACTAATAACCTTTTTCACATAAATTGAATACCTAATATTGTCATTATCTAAACATGGCTTCAACATATATATATATTTACAATTTTAGATGTGCCAAAAAGTTTTGAATTATTTTGTCGAGTGTTTTTGAATTATTGATTTGTGATCAATAGCAATAACTTTTTTGCTACTGCAAAATCCACCACATTTATTGAATGCATTAATATTTCTCCCGGAACCGTTACATTTTATTAATTCCAATTTGTTTTGTGGGGTATTTACATTTTTGTTTCAAATAATACTTTGTCGAAGTTGCTGTTATACTTATATATAAACACATACATGCTTAGATGGTAGACAAGGTTCAATCGTTGTGGGCAATTTATTTCAAAATATCGTAACTAAAACATAAATTTTTGCAGACGTCTCGAAACTCACTTTTAAAGAATGATTTGCTGTCACCAGATGGGGTTTTGGCATAGAAACACATCTAGAGGGAATTTATGAAGATATGTCTAAAAAAACATTTGAAACAGCCATGTAAACTAACAGACCAACATGTTCAACTCAATAGCTTGATAAAAATGTCTGTTAAATATTAAGCACAGGTTTAGCACAAAGAATTGTTTTGGGTATTAATCCATTTGTATTTCCTATTAGATCTATCTTCTATTGAGTATTTAAATACTTGGATCATGATTATTATTTCTAAAATTACCAGCAGTATTCAGGTCATTAATAACAGATGAACCGGGAAATTTTTTTTTGTAGGTTCTTCCTGCATCTGTTGCTAGGATTTCGGAGATGTCTGAATTTGAAGCAACGCCAAGTTTTGCAAACTGCAAAATACCTTTTTTGCATTGGCGGCGCGTCAATAGGGCCAACCGGGGCAATGCCCCGGTTGTTTTTTCGTTATTAAAAAAAAATTCGAAAAATACCTCAATATCGGTTGCACAGACTATCTACACTAGCCATATTCTCCCGACATGGTTCATTTTTCGCTCGCAAAGCCTTCGCCGAACGTCGACGGGGCGACGCCGATTTTGCCCCGGTTGCTCATTGTATATCGTATTCTCTCTTTTATCTTCCACTCGCCGCGTTTGTCTCGTTTGTTTTCTGTTTCTTTTACTAAATCATCGGGGCTAGCCCCGAAATTATGACGACACAATGCCGACGTTTCTTACAACAACGTGTTGACATATTCACGCATTCCTTCTCGTTCGTTGGTTGCTTGAAGAGTTGATAGTTTCCTCGCCTTCGTTTTTGTCGCTTGTTTCGCTATTTGAATCAGTTAGAGACCTTTAGTCCATTTTCTTTCGATTTTCCACATTCCTTTTGAGCTCCTCACTTCTTTCCGGTTTCGCATTTCTTAGCCTTAGACCTCATAATGAATAAGGTTGATGCACTACTTCGCACTCCGTTTTCGCAGCTGCCGCTGGAACAAAAATTAGAGGTACAACGTCTTGGGCCTTATCAACCAAAAAATTGTTCACTGGAACAATCCCATGACGGAGGAAAGCGTCGGCGTACATTCTGCGCAGAAACTTGGTATAAAAAACACGAATGGTTGTGTTACAGCGAGGACAAAAATGCACTTTTTTGTTTTTATTGCCTACTTTTTGCTACCGCCCGTGACTCACGTTGGTGTAAATTTGGTTTTAGAGATCTTAAACATCTTTCCGAGCGTGCCAGGGATCATCAATCTTCTATGGAGCATGTGGACAATGCAGTAAAATACCGAACATTCGGAAATGTTAATATTGCAGCACAGTTGGATGAAGGACGCGCGGTTTCTATTCGTCGGCACAACCAAAACGTCGAGAAAAACCGCCATGTTCTCGGTTGATTGATATATGTTTTGAAGTTCATTGGTTGTCACGAGCTGTCCCTCCGTGGGCACGATGAACGGGCTGGCTCTTCTAATAGTGGGGTATTTTTGGATATGGTGGAATACACCGCATCCCTAGATACAGTATTGAGAGATCATCTTGATGCCGCAACTGTTTCGAAAGGGACATCTAAGGATATCCAAAATGATTTGCTCGACTCAATGTATAAAATTTATTTACAACATTTGGCTCTGGAAATTGAGAATTGCCAGTTCCTTTCGATTCAGTCTGACGAGACAACTGACATCACGTGCGTTTCCCAACTGGCTGTGATTTTTCGGTTTGTGAAAAAAATGACGGTAAACCTACCGAGAGATTTCACAGATTTGTACCAATCGTTGATCGCACGGCTTGCGGGATATCGACTGTACTGAAAGAAGTGTTACAGCCTTACAACGCGAAGTCAAAATTGATAGCTCAAACTTATGACGGCGCGGCAGTCATGAGTGGGTCGAAACATGGTGTTCAAGTTTATATAAAAGAAGATTTTCCTCATGCGCATTTTTTACATTGTTATGCACACCAATTTAACCTCGTTATTAAAAATATGTGTCTTGATACCCTTCTCGTCCGTATATTTTTTGCAAATGTTTCGGGGTTTTCTTCATTTTTTTCCGTTTCGCCGAAGCGCTCTGACCTCCTTCGCCAGATATGTAGCCGCCGTCTCCCAGCTTGTGCACCAACGCGTTGGAACTTCCAATCACGCGTGGTGCAGGGCGTGTCCGAAATTAGGTCTGAGCTCATTGAGACGAACGCTCTGTGAGTGAGGCGGCAGGTCTAAAGCGTCTGCTAGAAGATGGTGAGTTTTCATTTTTTTTCGCTTTTTTCTCCACAATATTCTATCACGTGGATGTATTATACGGCGCATTGCAGTCAAGGCTAATGGATGGAGCGTCTGTGCAGTCGTGTATTTCAGACTTCTGCGATGCTGTATCTCGTATCCGGGAAACAATAAAATAGGACGACACATGGAGTGCTTCTTTACGCCGCGGGCAAACAACGCAGCGTTTGATTTTGTCTGCAAAGGAATGCTGTGACATTCTGGTGAATCAAATAGGCGATCGTCTGCGCACTGAACACCTTGCCGCGTTCTCTTTGATGAACCCCAAAAATTTTTCAAAATTTGCACGTCAATTTCCCATCCATTTGTTGGCTACTGTCTCCAAATTGTACCCCATGATAAACGTGGGTAAATTGGAAAATGAATTGCGATGTATATACACCAATCAAACTTTTTTGAACATCACATCAACTTGCGCGCTCTATGGGTTCCTCATAGATAACACTCTAGTAACTACCTTTGCGGCGTCTGCAAAATTTCTGGACATCATTTTGACGACGCCTATTTCTTCCGCCGACGCAGAGCGAACATTCAGCACGCTGAAGCGTATTAAAACGTATCTCATAAAAACAATGAAGCAAGATAGATTAAATTCCTTGGCTGTTTTATCCATTCACAGAGACGTTATTTCTGGGATGCATGACTTTAATCAGCGCGTTATTGAGCATTTTGTTTCCAAGAAACCGCGGCGTGTTGCATATATGTTCAAGCAGTAGAAGTCTAGCAGCATATATATCTATGAGTGAGCGACGCATGTCCTTATCTTTGCATTACCTTTCCTTTCTTCATAGTAACGTTTAAACCTTATTTTAGGTTTTGTCTGCTTTCCCGAAGTTTCTGTTAATATGTCATTGTATTTATCTGGGTAAATATTGCCTTTCCTTTTGAAAGAGGTTTCAAAATAAACTATGTCTATATTTATTAATCCCTTGACTTGGACCGGTTTTAAAGACACTTTCTTATCGTTAAAAATTGTCGCTTTTGCCGATTGGTTGTTACCGATGGAATGGTTTTTATACTCATAAAATGATGGGAGAACTTACAGCGCTCATCCTGTCCCCGTAGATGGGGGTGACTTGGTCCCGCAGTAGCTTGCCCCGGTTGTCAAAATGACTACGCGCCGCAACTGCTTTTTTGACATATGCAACAGCACTACTGACGTGGCTTCCCTCAAAAACGAAAATCTACTACTACTCTCTGAAACATCTGGAGACAAAAGACTGCAGTAGATCAGCTAAAATTTCATAAATTATTTTACACACTGGAAGTCTACAACAGGTGATTACTTTTAGGTACAAATACTACGAAACTCACTTGGTTAGTCCCTGAACTCGTAATAGAACTAAAATAAGGACATTTTGGCAACAACATCAACAACAACATTTCATTGCTTCTCCAGCGTATGGAGGGCTTCAAATACTGGTACCTCCAACATGTGATATACCATATTAGACCAAACATCTGTCAGACCCCCCTTTAAGTGTGAGATAAAAGTCTTCAAATTGTTCTGCTATATCATACGTATAAATTTTTCGTGGCGTGAAACACTTTTTAGAGTTAGACCATCGGGTCTAATATAAACTAACATTTGCGATCAGACCTGCTAGGTGTTTTGGTCTAACTTGCCAATTAAAGATTTCAGACCCCCCCTTCAAACTTTTCAGCTATGCCCGTAGGGCCTCACCCTAAATATTGAATGGATCGCCAAAAGATTTTCAGTTTAAAAGATGCATATTTTGCAGGTCGCGGGGCTGGGAATTCATCGGTGCTCCAGTTGATTGAAAAGCAGCAAAGAAAAAGAAATATGTAGTAATGTCCACGTGATAGAACCTAAATTGCCTTTTTACTCCAGCTAAAAACCACTCCAGAAGCCTTAAAAAACATCAATAACACTATTAATATAACTTGATATTCAGTGTTTATTCACATTAGTAATTAAAATAATAATTTGTATTCCTATGGATTATTGAGAAAAAAAAATGGGTACTCCAGAAATACGTGTACCAAGATGACGGACAACGGAAGATAGTATGTGTACCAGGTTAGGCCATACTTTCAGGTACAAATACTGCGAAACTCACTTGGTTAGTCCCTGAACTCGTAATAGAACTAAAATAAGGACATTTTGGCTTAACCCTAACGTGGTACACATACTACGTTCCGGTGTCCTCCTTTCTTGGTACGCATACTTCAGGAGTACGGAAACTTGACTGTAATCACATACATCTTAATCTTCGTTCTAGCTGCTGTGTTTCTTCAATTGGTTTCGTATTCCATGAGTCCTATTGTCCAACTTGTTGTTATTATTTTGGCTGCAGTACTTTGCGTATACATTTGCTCAAATTTTTTGAATATTTTCTCAAGTAGTGTTGTTACATCTTGACATTCAGTTGTTACATTGTTTAATAGGTATTCGCTCATGAATGATTTGAAATTACTTTTCTTTTATATCAAGTGTCGGATGTTTAATGATGTGATGATGGAAATAAATTTCAGCTGCTTGCATGTGTTGAGATAGCCTTTGTATAATCATTGACTCTTAAAAAAGTTATTTATAGATTGGTTTGATTAATTTCTTGAGCAGAGCCTTGTGTTGCTAGGCTGCATTATTAACAGAAATTGCTGCTCTACCTATGCATTCCAGATTGTTGTCACATTCACAAAGGCTGCAGTGCGCAAATCACTGGCCCTTCGTTTCGTTCGACGCCGTTGAATTCTTTCTCATAATCATCACAGCAAATTTTTTACGTTTACTCATTTTATCTCTTATGAGGTATCAGATCTAAACTAAATTCAAAGTTTAAATTAATTGGTATATTCATTTATAAGGTTAAAAATAAGGACACACGTCAAAATAAAGATGTTTCTTAGAAATAAGGACAAAAACATTTTCTAACACAAAGACCTTCAAAAATAAGGACAAATTCTAAAAATAAGGACGTTGTGGCAGCCCTGATTATAGGTCAAGTGGAGAAAAAACTTCTGTGAAAGCTACAATACTTGAGATGGAGTGAGACCAAAATGCTGTGCTACTGAGCGTTTTTTTTTTATTTAAAGTGCAAAGTATTCATTTTCGTCACCACTTTACCTACATCTGTCTGACATTTTTTGCAATGCATCGCATTTTTGATGCCTTGCTTTTAGGCCGCGAGCCGAGGCCATGAAAAACGCCTAGAAAGTGAGTTTCGTAGCGCACATCAGGTAACTACCTGAAAATGATTTTAAAATGTTCCTCAAAAATGTAGTAACAAATATTGCCTTGTTCCCACTTCCAAAAGTTGCACGTTTTACGGAAAAGACGCTTTTACTACAAGAAATCTGTGCTACGATCTGTCCTATATTCTCTACATTTTCGACAATGAACAATGACTTCTGCATGACGTAACAATTAAATCGAATCAGCTGTTAGCGAGCGGATGAATATTAGTTATTACCGCTCGACCTTGCGTTGAGCTGGGCAGCCTTTCCATCGCCCTGTTTAGCTATTATTAGTTAAGTTATGCTAAGACGTTGTTGAAAAATGTATAAGTAAGTTATTAAACACTTGTAGATCCTTACAACGGATATGGGCCGTGAGACGAAGCCTTGAAAACGCCCAGAAAATGAGTTTCGTAGCGCACATCTGGTAACTAAATAAATTCTTCAGTTTAGTGTGAAAATAAACATACTGAACGCATTACAGCTTGTTCCACAATCCTGATGCGAAATTGAATATATAAGAGGTTCCGGGAAATTCAATAACCATAAGTTCACAACACATACATAAGAACTATGCAATTCGAGAGCCCTACAGCACACTAACACAAATGTATTCCTGTAATGTTTTGCCTGACCAAAATCGGACTTCCTCAGTCAATCATAATTTATTAGGTAGATTATGGAAAATATGGCATACGTGTAACCAACAACAAAAAATACTTTAATTGTGTGACAGGAGTGGCGAGTGACCTCGAAAGCAGCGACACCAACAACGCTGATTCACATTAGCGAATAAATTTTATGTAATAACCACAAGCAGTTTACAACAAGAAGAGCATAAAAAGCTACATCCATTTTATATAAGCTATCAAACGTATTTATTTTTAAGCAATGAAGTCACAAATTAACATCGTGAGCACGAAAACACAAATAAATCAGTTATTTCTCACTTAGAAATTTACCAGAAAAGTCAAGAAAATTGTACAATATGTACATAACATAGTGAACAGAAATATTACAATTAGTCTTTTTTTAGTTTATGTGGTTATGTATTTGAACAAAGGCAATATTATTTCTAGAAACAGGACTACGACACTAACAAATGTTCGGAAAAAAAACAAATAAATGATACTTATTAAAAATCAACTGCAATATCTAATTCACTTTCTTCTGAATTGTTTTCGAAATCCACCATCTTGAAAATCGACTTTTCCTCTATAAGTGTACTGTGATTTTGCAGTCAATACAAAAATCTGTGCAATTTAAGTTGATTTAGGCACACTTGCATAAATTATTTTGACTTTTTTTCTTACACTTGCAGTTTGCCAACTCAAGAACTGATTTGAGGGTCACATGCTTCAGTGAATCATTGTTGGGTATAATCCTTATGTTTGCCAGTGTTAAATAGACGTGCCCTGGTATCATTTACATTCTTCATATCCTCTTCATACAGTGAACAAACAAATTCCTCAGCTTTATTTATTAATGCCTCGTTAACCTCAAAAGATCTTCATAGTTGAGAAAATATGAATTGAAAACCACAATGAAGTCTCCAACATGAATTTGATGGGCAGTTCCAATTGCAGAAAAGTGCTAAAGTATTTCAATATGAATAGCCCATCTAAGCTGTTTGCAACTATTATGATTCTCATATACCTTTATGCTTCAAGACTTCTTGTTTAATCCATTTTATAGCAGCAGGGATTAGAGCCTGCATTAGGTCGGATTGGTGGAACATTGCCGTCTTCTTTTGTCGTACAGTATCTAAAATGAGGAAGAAAATCATATTTGGAACAGTATGAGTGTAAAAATACCACTAAATACTAACTAATACCTTGAATACATAATGCATTTTATCTGATGTACTCAATGAGCGTATGTACTACAGTCCAGCAGTGTTTGCATACCATTACTAGACTATATCTACACTAAATTTTGATATATCACAGTCTGAAATGCCCTATGACAGTATGAGTATGGACTATAGGCCTAGACTATATTTTAAAACATCAACTGTCTGTCTACAACTTGATTTCTCACCTCTCAATCGTTTCCAATGCTACTTTTATTTCCACTCCGGCATAACTTACCGTATCATTGCTTCCCAGGTTCTTGTCGACTCTATGAATTTAGATTTAAACCAACCGACATTAGTAAAATTGATTATTTTCTTCTCTTTCACACAACCGTGCATTACAGAAACAGCCATTAATTTCTATTTCCAAATATGCTGTGGCCTATATAGTAGTATAAGTCTGCTGAATAGTCAAGAAGAGTCATTAAATTAATCATAAACATTTCATGCAAGCCAGAAAATATCGTTGTTTGTGACATATTATTCTAGGTCTATCCTTCCTTGGAGTTACCGCACCGTACCTATTCAACAACGTCTTATGAGCTAGTGCTCAACTAAAATTGCTATTTATGGTAAGGATATACAAGTGTTTAATATCTTACTTATACTTTTCAACACCTCCTTAGAATGACTGAACTAATAATAACTGAAAAAAACTATGGAAAGGCTACTCAACGCAAAAGCAAGCAGTAGTAGTACATCTGATATTCATCCGACCACTGGGGAATCACCTACAGCTGACTAATTCGATTGTTACGTCATGCAGATGTCTGCGTTCATTGGCCCATGATACCGAAAAAGCAGAGAAAGTAGGACAGATGGTAACACATATTTATTGTAGTAAAAGTGTATTTTCTGTAAAACGTGCAACTTTTGTAAGTGGGAACAAGGCAATATTTGTTACTAAATTTCTAAGGAACATTTTAAAATCATTTTCAGGTAGTTACCTTATGTGCGCTACGAAACTGAAAGATAAATGGCCTCGGCTCGCGGCCTATTTCTTTCGACAAGGAAGTTGTCAGTCACATCATCCTGGTTATTTGCAAGACAGACTGTGTCTTCATTTTTATCGAATTTCTTCGTCCTTCAGCAAATATTTCGATCAGTCATCAATGAACAGGGCTAGTTTTCGAGCTGTGATGCAGGAGCGTCGTCGTCGTTAAGCATCTAGCCTAAACAAAACCAACCGTGACGCCCGCCACTTGGAGGTGCAACATTGCCTTTGTTTGTTTATTATACGGCGAGCGGAGTGGGACATCTAGTAGTAGTATATATTTACGGTCTACTCTAGCAGACTGCTAACGTAATTATTTCACGGTTCGGTGGTTCGCGCGAAATTTCCAATTCAGCCTATCAATACACAGCAATGGACCACATATCGAGGAGGTCTGAAAGTTGGCTGTACCGCTTTTGCTCCATTGTTTCGTCATGCTATTAGAAAAATCGCTGTTACTCGCGTTGATCGAAAGTGTACGTGGATTAATCTATTTGCTCTAGTCAGGCAGATCTAAAACTGTTCTCATCTCGTTGGTTTCGGCATGTAATCGAGGGAGCTAAGTGGTCCACGTTTGACTTTTCCGAATCATATTGTCTAGCTGGACTGGTTGGATAGACATGTTAATAGTAAATTTACATTGCGGAAATGAGTCATAAATATTCTACTGAGATTTGAAAAATATTAGGAACAAGTTAATACAAGGACTGTCAATACTACCAATAAATATATACATATACAGCAAAGAATTTGGTCTAATAATCAGGCCTAATAAGCGCAATTCACTTTATTATGATGCGTAAGATACGATATATATTATAATACACTTACAGGACTCTTGGAACAGCTTCGAGAATATACTTCGATCTTTCTATCGCCTCGTTACTTGAAAGTCCACGATCCAAGCTAAAAATATATGAAACATTTAGTTAGGAACTGGAAAAAAATGAATACGTTTTTAATAATATTCAGAATCCATTTTTAGAATCGAAATAGCTATGACAGGAAGAAACGCAACATATAGGAGGTACTTACCACTTGTTTACATGGGCTTGCCATGTTTTACTCTGCATTTTCATTGCCTTTTCGATTTTAGCTTCTTTGTGGCGATTGTCTTCCACTTGCTTATGAAGCTGACGCTTGTTCTCCGACCTGATTATTTCAAGCTCAAACTTGCGTTCTTTCTTGGTGCTCTTTTTCATCCCTTCTGTCTTCCATCTTTTGCAGTTTAATCTTCTTCTCTATTAATAGAAATATTTGAAATAAGTCAATGTCACTAAGTACCACTGCTCTATATGTCTTTGCGCAGGTAGATCCGCATGCGTATAACGCAGAGATGGTCAAAACGTCGATCGCGTCTGATGTTGCGTAAATTTATTAACATAGCCTAGAATATTGCCTTGAACCGGTTTCATACTGCACCTGTTGTGTGTTTTAAAACAGAAAAAAGTACAATACTGTACATGCGCAAAATACGATATACACATGCAGTAATTGGGTATGAACAAGCCCGATAGAGCATATTATTACGTAACAAATGCAAGTTTCCCTACTGCCAAGTTTTAGAAATAAACTTGTGTGTCTTGACTGACAAACGATGCGACAATAATTTCTGCATTGTGCGAAAGTTACTGTCTCACTCCAAGAGTAGTGTGATAAGTTTTATTCACAACGGCAGCACAACTAGTAGCTTACTCTGGTTCAATTTTCTAAACACATTTTTAGATTTTGACAAAATCTCAGAGAGCTATCGGTCACGGGTTTTGGCATCTTGTTTGACGGAATCGCTATAGTCAATGTCACTTGTTCTTTCAAATTTGATAACTTCCGTATATTCCCATTAACTTGAAAACGTCCGTTTTTTACTGAGTGATAATAATATGGCAGGTGTATATTCCCATTATCATGGCACTTAGTGACATTTACCTTGTTTCAAATATTTCTATTAATAGAAGAGAAGATTTTAAACTGCAAATGATGGAAGACAGAAGAGAAGAAAAAGAGCACTAGAACAAGAGAATAGACAGATTCAGATATTTTATTTCCGTCGTGCATGAAATATTGTAGCGACACAAGTAATAAGAAAAAAAAATGCTAACAAAAAGATCAATTGAAATAGAAAGGCACACAATATTTCCGCAATTGACGCGGGGCCGCGAAAGACTACCAGAGTCATCGTGTCAGCGACACCGTGTTTGCTGAGTTCAACAGCAGATGACGTCAAATAAAATCAACTAATTATTCTTTAACAAAAATGGGAATACAATTTGGCAAAATAAAATCGAGAGATTCAAGAGATTACTGATTATAGTAACTAACTGTAGTAATTACTGATTATATAGTTAAAGTCAGTTTAGCTTATTAACGTAATGCTCAGATGAGCGCATAGAAAACAACATGACGCTGCAAATTTCAGATAACAGAAGGGGAATCCCAACAACTGCCAAGGGGAAAATATATTAGCAGTTTTGGGTAAATCAATAATATTCGGGCGAGAGAGAAAACCATTTCGAAGTTATAGTAATAAAGAATAATTGATAATTATTAATACATAATGGAGGAAATTAATCATCAAATATGCTTTTGTTTTAGGTATAAGAAATATATATACCGGTACCGAGTTGCAGTGCTACAGCAAAGAAATAACCGAATGCTCAGGATATTCAAAATTATACATCAACGAATAGTGATATTGACAATGCCGTTCGCATTGCAGCATTGTTTTTATATTTTGGAGACAGTGCAAAAAGAAACAAATGAAGACAATATAGGTGTTTTGCAGTATTCATCTTTTCACAAATCTGAAGCAGATAGTCCAAACAAAGGCCAAATTACTGAGAGATATAAGCATCAAGGTAAAGATTTTTTAATGCTTGTTTAAATGGATAATAATTTTTAGAACGAATAGAATCAGGAAGCGTATTCCATAGTTTCACACCCACAAATTTTATAGTGTTTTGTGTAAGATTAGAAGAATAACGGGTTACATAATAAGAGCTGTTGGTAGCGGATCGAGTTGCATATGAATGTATAGCACTTTGTTTAAAAAAATAATTAGTGAACGCAATAGGCAGTTCATTATTCTGATGCTGATGCATAAATTTTAGTACTTCAATTTTATAGATATCTGCCATTTTAATTATTTGCATTTTATGATAATGGGAGTCTAATTTTGATCGAGGTCCGGCATTAGTAAGTGCACGAATTGCCCTGTTTTGCATTATTTCAATGCGATGTAATAAAGTTTTGTTAGCTGATCCCCAAGCTACGATGCCATATTGAATATGGGACTGACACAAGGCGTAATAAACTAAGCGTAATGTTGACATTGAAGCATACCGTCTAAGTCTATAAAGCATCCCTATAGACTTGGATAATTTAACAACAATGTTGGATATTTGAATATCCCATTGCATTTTACTGTCAAGGTGGATGCCTAAATATTTGTAAGAATTGACATTCTCAAGAACAGTGCCCCCAATTTCAAGTTTTAAAGTAACCTTGGTTTTTCGTTTCATTGATGATATTAGCATGGTCTTTGATTTGTCAACATTAAGAGTTAGTTTGTTAAGTTTCATCCAATTAGCTACTTTATTTATTTCAGTGTTTACTCTCGATTGAAGAATATCAGAAGACTTGTCACTATCAAGAAGATTTGTGTCGTCAGCGAAGAGTTTGGAAAAAAGTGTGGTGCTTCGAGAAAGGTCATTGATGAAGATAAGAAACAAAGTCGGTCCTAAGCAAGATCCCTGTGGGACGCCGTGGGTCACAGGTAACGCCGGAGAACAATATTTACCCATTTGAACATATTGAGATCTATTCGTCAGGTAACTATCGAGGAGTTTATTTGCCACTCCTCGAATACCATAGTGCCATAGCTTGTGGATTAAAATTTTATGATTAACGGTATCAAAAGCTTTTTTGAGATCTAAGAATGTTGCGCTAACATATTCCTTCTTTTCCAGTTTATCATAGATATGGGATATTGTATCTAAAATTGCATGCGAAGTCGAATGTTTAATTTGAAAACCAAATTGAGATTTATTTATTACCTCATGCTTTATAAAGAAGTTCATTAGCCTTTTATGGATTAAACGCTCAAATATTTTATCAATAGAAGATAGAATGGATATAGGTCTATAGTTTGACAACTGTTTTTTATTGCCAGATTTAAAGATCGGAACCACTCTGGCTATCTTCAGTGAAGATGGGAATATACCAAATTGAAGGGAATTATTGAAAAACTCTGTTAGACATGGAGATATGATGTCCACAGCATACTTGAGGAAATGACAGGGAATGTTGTCTACCCCCACTGCCTTACCCGCCTTAAGACTCAAAATTTCAGTCGCCAATTCGATTACTGTAGCTGGACTCAGAAATATGGATTGATTTATTCGTTTGCCAAGATACATTTTAAAACCGACCATATCATTAGAGAATTTACCAGAGAGGCTGGACCCAACAGTTGAAAAGTACTTGTTGAATTCTTGTACTATGAAATGACTATCCCTAATGATGCAGCCGTTATCAAGATGAATTTCATCAACATTATGCCTCAATTTATTCTTTCTGGAGGTAATCTGATTAACGATTCGCCATGTAAACTTTGGGTTGCCTTTGTTTTGAGCGATCAGGTTTTGATAATACAATTGCTTTGCATTGTCAATTGTATGAGTCAGTAAGTTACGATACTTTTTAAAAAATGAGCATTGAGAACTATTGCCCTTCAGGTAGTGGGTTTTGAACATCTTACGCCTGTAGCGAATACTAATAAGTATTCCTTTGGAAATCCATGGCTTGGGTTTTATTTTTTTTTCACGACGCGACAACGGTCTAAATGGCGCATGGCGGTGGATTAGAGCAGCAAAAGAATTTGTGAATTCTTCAAATAATGTGTCAAAATTTTGAGAATTCAAGTCCAACGCAGCAAAGTGATTATTAATTAGGTCGTGTGTATCTGACCGAAATGCATCAATGGAAAATGCAGACATATCCCTTATCATGACAAGCTCATTGTTGGTTGATGGTTTGATGCCATTAACACAGCATATTAAAGGAAAGTGATCAGTGATGTTGGATAATATAACATAAGGATCTAATTTTAGGTGAGTCATGTTGGTCTATATATGATCTATGAGTGTCCTTGAGGTTCTGGTAACCCTTGTAGGCTTTGTAATAAGAGAAATAGTGTTGTGAGCAACAAGCATATTAATATAATTGGTGATTTGGGGACAAGGTCTTGTTGCAAGTAGATTTATGTTGAGATCTCCCACAATTATAAAATGTTTTTTTGTCAATTTGGTGAGGCAGTTTTCTAATATGTTTGTGAAAGCAGGAATATCGTTTCTTGGTTGTTTATATATAATGCCAATGGTCAACCTTTTGGATATGTTTTCCAAGTCTATATCGAGCCAAATATCCTCACAGTTAATATAATTTAAATGATATTCAGTAGACTTTGTAAATTTGATATCATTTCTGATGAAAGCACCCACTCCGCCTGCCTTGGAGGCAGACGGTGTGTGTACGAATCTATAACCGTCGATGCTTATATTATCAAAATTATTACTATTTAATTTGGTTTCGCTCACTGCCATTATATGGGGGGAGGGAGATAAATTAGACAATAACGTAGTTAGTTGATCAATATTTTTTCTAATTGACCGAATATTAGTGTGGATAATTGTCAAGCCCGAATTAGTTTGGATATCTTTCAGATCAGTTACTTCAATGTTGCTGCAATCACAACCACTATTTGAATTTAGGTATTTTAAACTATTAGAACCATTATCACTATAATCTAACAAATAATCACAATGATTCGGCATTTACGTATATGGAAATATAAGAAATGGAACCAGAATGAATGATTAATAAGAATATCAATTAATAAGAAATAACTATAATACAATGACCTACTTTATAGAGAGCAGGTCGTCTTCAGTGATGATAGGGATGGTAGCCGTATTAGAATTTTTTTTTATGAGAACTTTTACATTGTTGGTCCACAGGAATTTATAACCGCACTCTTGTTTCAGTTCCCTGGCTTTGTAGAACAAATCTTTGTTTGTGTCTGTGAGGTTTTCTACAACGAATACTTCGATGGTTCTGGGAAAGTTCGAAAATATTGTAGAGATGTCGAGAGATGTCAGTTTACGACGATTCATTAGTATTCGGTTTCTCGTTTTTCTGTTGACAAACTTGGCAATAATTGGAGATGGTCTTTTTTTATTGTTTTTCGACATTCTGTGGCAATTCGATACATCAATGGATTGCAAAGGAACTTCAATTTTCTTACAAATTTTAGAAATTAGGTTTTCACAGTCTTCCCCGTTAGTGTAGGGTATGTTATGAAATTCCAAATTGTCCAACCTGGAGCGACGCTCTTGATCTTGCTGCCTTTCTGTGAGTATGTCAACTTTCTCCTCTAGTTCTTCCACAAGTTGTTCCAGCTCCGCTACTCTTTTTTTAGTTTTCGTTGCTATCTTATTGAGCTCGTCTTGGTTCGATCTGAGCTCATCAAATTTTTTTGACACAAAATCCTGACTCTTTTTGATTTCGTGTATCTCGTTCTTGATCTCACGGAAAGATGATAATTCTTATTTGATCTCATTCATAGACTCCGTCAGTGATGTTATTGACTCCTCCAAATTCAAGGTATTGGTGGTGTCCTGGGTCACATTGAAGCTAGATTTATCGAGATGTTGCTCAATGATGGCAGGAATCTCAAGACGAAAGGTTTTCAAAACTGTACCTTCCAGTACAGATACCAGATTAGTGATGTCATCAACTTCAATTGTTGAAGTCATTTTAGCAGTTGAACGCATCTGTCGGTCGGTTGGACTTTTGCGCTTTGGTGGTACAGGAGGAACACTAGACTTGTTTGGCGTGTTCATCTCTTCGTTCACCCACTGCACAATTATTAATACTATTCACAAATTGTAGAGGTTACATCCATAAACCAGTTGCGTTATCTATATTATATTTCTATTTATTCAACTATCATCTTAATCAAAACAGCAATAATGTATCAAAACAGCAATAATGAATCAAAACAGCAATAATAGACGGCGAGAGAAAGAAAAGTTAAAACGAGAAGAAGAGGGTGATCGAAGGACAGAAAGAGAGAAAAAACGCAAGTTTGAGCTTGAAAAAATTGAGTTGGAGAACCAGCGTCAGCTTGATAAGCAAAAGGAAGACAATCGCCACAAAAAAGCAAAACTACAAATAGCAATGAAAATGCAGAGTGACACATGGCAAGCACACGTAAACCAGTGGTAGGTACTCCATAAATGTTGTGATTCTTCCTGTCACAAGTATTTCGATCCAAAAAATGAATCTTGAATATTAATAAAAACGTATTTATTTTGTGCCTGTCCCTAACTAAATGTTTGCATATATTTTAGCTTGGAGAGTGGACTCACAGCCAACGAAGACCTAGAAAAATCTAGTTATCTTCTTGTAGTTAGGAACGATTTCCCTGTGAGTGTTTTACAATACCCTAAATTAAGCACTATTTTATTTTATATATTAGGTGGGGCGGGGCCAGTACCCCCTCCTACCCCACCCCGCAAGAGGTGTCCCCCCTCTTTTACATTTCAAACTCTCACGACGCACTAACCCTCGAGCCCACCGGATTTTTCTTAAATTTACACTAGGTATCAAATCTCGCAAATTGGCTCATTCATGGCTAAAACCTGTTTCTTTCAAGATGCTCTGATCCTAAAACGTAGGTTAACCTAGAATAGGATAGGATTTACATATTCATCCTCCATGACAAGAAAGCCGATAAGACAACTTAATCATATGGCAAACCACGGTCTTTCGTCCGGTTACCAGTCCATGTAAGATATGGGATTAGTTAGTGTTAGCCAGTTAATTGTTTTCGGAAGCATGGACTTGATGGTGGAGGAATCCGTAACCAAAGCGTATATTTAATACGGCCGTAAGCCCGTAACCGACCCGCGGTTACCTTGCGGTGACGAGCGTATTCCCAACGCTTAGCACGATGCGCCTGGCCGAGTGACCTTTTTCTCCATGCGATACGATCTGGAAATGCTCAATTATGTTGAAGCAAAGAACGAAAGTCAAAAGTAAGTAAAACCTTGCGAATTTGTCGGCTCTAGTAGTCGGATCTGGAATATGTTTTGACTCCGTGTGGCAGTGCAATTCTTTGATCAAGTTTTCTCTGCTTTCAGCTGTGTTTCTTTGGCGCAAAAAGGCTTTGGAAAACATATAACGTTACATCTATCTCACAGACTGGGAACATCGGAATTGAACATTTGAACATGGCTGACACTCTGGAATGGATATTTCAGGAGCTATTAGTACAAAATGTTGTCTTATTTTTGGTCGGTGCAATATTATTTGGTGCGTCATTGTTTGTACAGAAATTCGGTCTTGTTTATCAATTTTTTCACAAGGTAAGTAATCAGTAGTTTATTTTCTCACCATAAATGAAATACAGAATGTAAAAAGAATCAAAAAAAAGTTGATGTAAGGCAAATATCACTATCAGAGAGGTTACGGTAGGTATAGGATACAAGAGACTTCAGGCAGTCAGGACTTAGAGGTGAGATTTGGCCCAAAAATTCCAGCCCGATCCAGGCCCGTGGGTATGGTATTAAACCAGACTAATAAACTGGATTTGCAGGCCCGAGCCCGGAGCAAACCCGAAATTTTATTCAGGAGTTCATTGAATTGTCATTGCAAGAGTTTAGTACCTACGGTACCTACTGCAGTAGTCTATGTCAGTACCGGTACGGTATGTGTCGTGTTGATGAGGCAACAGAATTCTGGGTCCAGGGGTCAGCTCGGGCTTCAGATCTTAGCTCTAACGAGACTAACTCCCAATCTTTCCTCACTGCCTTTGTGCTAGTGGATCCATATTCCTGTATTCATATAATGGAATAATGCTGTAGCAGGAATAAAATATTACACTATGCAATTCAAGAGTCTCTGCCGAACACTGACTTGGTAACACTAATGTATTGCTGTATCGCTCCATCTGACTAAAATCATTCCTCTGACAAGCAGTTTACAACAATGACAAGAACAGAACAATCATGCATAGTACAATAGTATGGTATTTTATTCCTGCTGCAGAATTATTATATGAGAAGTATTTTCAAATTGAAATAGATAGCATTATGAAAATATGGAGCTAGCTATTGCTATCTATATTTCGGAAGAATACATCCATCACAATTACGGCTCCTTTTTCAGAATTAAAAATCTAAGCCAAGTTCAGTGGTAACTGGGTTTTTACTCGATTTTATACCACTTAGTTGATTTCTGTTTTGTATCTATTCTGATTTGCGTTTGTTTTTGACGCTTGAAATTTGTCTCTAATACTGAATAATGAAGAACCACTGCTCTACAGTTTTCGCATCTTTTTTCTCCCACAATCAGTATGAAAATTGTGTCTAAATATAAAAATCTCTAATTACAACCACGGTTAAATTGTTATTCATGTTCTTTGTTCATTTTGCCTTTCAAAGTATTTCAATATGTTTACAGGTGGAAAAGGAATCCAAGCGGCACGGTGGGGAACTTGTAGCCCAGGTTTTGAAAGATCATGGAACGCAATTCCTTTTTACACTCGTGGGAGGTCACATCTCACCCATTCTAGTAGCTGCGGAGAAATTGGGAATTAGAGTCGTCGATACGAGACATGAAGTAACAACCGTGTTTGCAGCAGATGCTGTTGCCAGATTATCAGGTTCTGATTAAATTATAAGATAAGATTAAATTTTGTGATTGCATGATTGTGATTGAATTTTTAATATACCGGTAGTTCAAATGGTTGCAATTCCAAACCTTTTGCGTTGCAAGGAATATACCAGAGTAAAATTTATTATGCTCTTACACCTAGCTTTTGTGATGCGAACAATGTGATTGACAAAGCTGTCACTTGCTGAGCGGCGAGCAATTTAGGGAAAGTTAATGAAGAAAGACGCTAATGAATAAGTAAAAATGGTAGTTTTCTTCAGAAATTTATGCGTCTCGATTTATCATTTTTCCAAGGACCCCTTATAACGTCACAAGATTAATATCAAAAAGAAACTATTTTTTCGTGCCTACATTTCTGCAACTACTAGAAAGTTTATGTTGAATAAAGGTGCAGCTCACAGTTTCGCTCAGTTATTTGTATCTATCCCTCCTGTATCCAACCCCCCCCCCCCCCGGTCTAGAATTCTGCTTTTGTGAATAACTTCGAAAAATACCACTCCATTGCTACACTAAGTGGATTCATGGCTGTCGCCATCGTCTTTGCTATTTTTTAACTTTTAGCTAAAATTGCAAATGTAATTTAATTATGTTGTTATGTATTATCTTTTTCTTCAATTTATCAAGGCCGCATTGGTGTAGCTGCAGTAACTGCTGGACCGGGCCTCACTAACACTGTGACCGCTGTCAAGAATGCACAAATGGCTGAATCTCCGATTCTCCTTATTGGAGGTGCAGCACCTACATTGCTCAAAGGTAACTAGACTTATGATATTTCTCAATGTACAGGGTATCCATAATGAAGTCAGTAGACTACTCATTATATCTTTAATTCCCTTTTATAAAATTTTAAGATTTATGAACACAAATAATTTGCACATTCATTAATGGATTTTGTACTTATAATGAGGGGATGTATATTATGACTTGATTTAGAAAATGTTCGATTCAATTAAAAAAAATCTTCTTAGTTTCAATAATTTTGAATAATTTTGTTTTTAAACAGGCCGAGGAGCTCTTCAAGATATTGATCAAATGAGTTTGTTCAAACCACTTTGCAAGTTTTGTGCTCGAGTCACACGGATCCGAGATATCGTACCAACTGTGAGGCAGGCGATAGCTTGTGCTCAGTCTGGAACTCCTGGTATGTGTATATTGTTAATAATTAATTAATAAAGTAAAGTATTTTCATGAGAAATTAATAAGCAATGCCATCATCTATAGTAATTAATTGCATAGGTAACTGAATATGTGTCGGTGGTTCACCATATGATTGATTCATGCTACTATAGTGCAAGTTGTACTTATCTGACATTTACGGATTGAAAATCTTGCAACTGAGTTGATTATGACTTTGAATTCACTGCTTTAGCAATAATATTTAAATTTTGATATTTGATTCTGCTTCTTACAACTGCTCTTCGATTCTGGCTCTCACATTTTTCTTTCACACACAGCAAATAACTGGCGTTAGAAATACACTTGGCCATCACACTTATGATTACCCAGCGTAGGTTGCTCCACTTTTCACTGCCGCAGGGTGGTTACCATTGGTCGGTTTTTGCTTCCTCCACCATGAAGTACATGCATCTGAAATAAATAATCCTATTCCTGAATTAGACTGGTAAACGGGCGAGAGATCTGGGCATGCCGTATTATTAAGCCGAGTCTGAGCAGCTTTCTCCCCTGGGATACTGGTCATAGCATTACAAAAACATTTTTTTTTGCAGGCCCAGTTTTCATCGAGTTTCCTATTGATGTTTTGTATCCGTATGATTTGGTGAAGCGTGAACTGGCCTCCAGTGGGGGATCAGGTAAATTGAGTCATGTATTTAGTATTATTATTAAATCTCAAAATCGTCGTATGTTTTCATCAAGTCGGCATGTCATTTAGGCCGTAAACGCCTTCTCGTTGGTATTTATTCTCTCTAAATCACAAATTTGTGCCACGGGAACAATTATAATTATTTTATTTTTGTACTCGCACGGAATTGTGAAAACTGAAAAAGCGTGCAATTGCCTTCTGCTAAAATCGCCGATTGTTTTCATCAGTGTGTTATTTAGGCCGTAAACTCCTTTACGTCGGTATTTATTCTCTCTAAATCACAAATTTGTGCCACGATAAACATGATGATTATTTTATTTTTGTACTTTGCAAGGAATTGTGAATTCGGTGAGAGTTATTATACGTTCATCGGCGGCGAGGTTCTAAAGACAAATGAAGGAGTAAACCCGCGATCTAAATTGGACTGAAAATCGACAATATAAAATACTGAAAACAAAACTGTAAACAATAGGCTATAAGATTTGTTGAGTCTCGCGACAGTCTAAAAACGCTTTTCTAGTCTAAAAACGCTTTTGAAAATTGTAAAATTTAGTAGGCCCACGGCACACATTATGTTTCCTCGCTGTTTAGGAACATACCGCCATTAAAATCGAAACACGATTAATTGTGGGTGGATTACTTTAAAATTGTCGTCGAAAATTTTAGTGTTATCATTAAACAAGGTTGGAAACGCGATTTTTTCCCTGTTAGTGATGATATATAAGATAATTATTCTGAAGTATATCCATCAATTTTTATTCTACTGAAATAAATTTTACTCCATGAGAATTTACAGCAGATTTACGGATTTTTCGAAAGCTTTTATCTTTAAAAATAATCGGAGTGGCAGCATTGCAATTGAACGGAGTCAATGTTACAAGCACATCTCAAATTTGTCGAATTCGCAAAATAGAAAAAATACGGATCAAATCAATATATAATAGGGCAGTTTACCACACATTTTTATGCGGAATTCCGGGGTGTTCTAGAGTGGCTCTTGTTTTGTCGGCGCAACCGCAGGTTAAATTGAAGACAATTAAATTAATAAAGCAGGACATTTTAAATATGCCCTCATCGGTCATGGATTGGTTACCTTGCGCAAGAGAAAAATCATTTTTCGTTAGAAAAGTCGGCTCTTTTAACAAGTGACGTAATCGCGGCGACTGTTCGGCGTGGATTTCGAGGCGGTGAATTTGTATTTTTGATTTACTGGTATACTTTATATCTATTTTCATTGTCTGGTGTAAAATTGTACTAAACATGATTTTATATCAGAAATTGAGATTTTACTAACGGCGATAACGAGGTCACAAGATTGCAAAAATACGTATCAAAATTAAATATATCATATATCATTAATAATGTCATTGTTTTATGTCCACGGCAGTAATGTTTTTATTTTGACGTAGAAAGTCGAGACCGCGAGTTGCGTTGGGGACAATAAAGTTAATATATACCAAGGACATTTTAGAATCTCGTAGTTGTCATGAATTGAATATTTTACGCGACAGAAGCTGAAAAGGCGGCTCTATTAACGAGCGCTTGATTGCGGTGACTGTTACAGATGGCATTAGTAATTTCCGATTTTGAAACCCCCCCCCCCTTTTAAAAATCCTGGCTGCGCGCCTGTTTACAGTGGCTCACAAACGGTGAGACGAGCTTCACAAGGGACATAGATAATTCAAATTAAAAGTATTTGTTAGATTCGATTTTTCCTGCCTCATTTTGTATATTTAAATTTTCTTTATTTTGGTTCCATCCACGTACTCTCAATGTGTGTTTAAAATAAAACATACTTTCGCCTTACTATCTGTTATTTGTAGCTGATTGTTAGCTCGTTGTTTTTGAGGTGGGAAGAACCACTGGTTTAGATTATTCGGTTATTCACTCATCCACATTATTATTACAGCAACAGGACCAAAATCCCTCCAGCAAAGAATAGTGCAATGGTATCTCAATAATCACCTCTGCAATTTATTCGCTGGAGCATTCGAACCTCGGGATACCAGTCCTATTCCGATTCATTTTCCAAGAGCATCACAGGATCAGGTAATGCCGTGTCTTCATGGTGGTGTGTAATAAATCAGGCAGGAAATGCTGAATAGCTTGTTTGGAGTGAAGACAAAGGAAAAAGTGCCTGTCATTAGGGATGATAATGTCTGTATACATTACTCAAAATTCTATATCCATATAGTGTTCAGTAGAGCATCTTTCATTCATCTTTCAAGGACGTGAACAATCCCAAATGTGAAAGTTATGCAGCTTGATCTACTGATTATATTCCATTCCTTTCCAAATAGGTTCATATCAATTCCATGTCAAAATTCATAAGATTATTTGATTTCAAGATTGATTTTAAATATTATACATCAACTCACATAAAGTAATGATTCGGGAATAGTCGGAGAGCAACGCTGAGAAACATTTGTTTGTTTTTTTCAGATCCAAAGTTGCATAGAGCTTGTGAGCAGAGCAAAGAAACCAGTGTTTGTTCTTGGAAGTCAAGCTACATTACCTCCTGTGGCAGCTGATGACCTGAGAAGTGCTTTGGAGCAAATGGGAATTCCTTGCTTCCTGGGTGAGTACAACGAGAGCTGTACTTTCTGGGTGAAACTTTATGCGTGAATAACTTATTTGAAACAAAGTGCTTGTAGGTAAATTCAGTTTGAGGATGTTTTTTCTGGTTCAGGATAAGTTATTTAACAAACTTTTTTAACAAGTGTTGAAGTAAAGTTGAAAAGTCAGATTCTTAAAAAAAATTGATGATCATTGCTTAAGATATTTTCAAATCATACCGACCTATACAGTTTTAGGTGTGTTGTCCAAAAGGTTCCAACTGATCCTCCAGCCATACAAATAACCCAACATCAACCCTAGAATCCAACCCCAGCTCTATGATAACAAAGACTTTGTCAGTTGTAACTTTGATTGAATACTTTTGTGAGTATTTATATAATGATATATGTTGATAGGTATATGTCTGTCTGTCTGTTTGTCTGTCTGCTAGATGCACGCATCTCACGAAGGCGTGGTTGAATCTGCTCCAAATTTTGCATGTGCATTCATCATATCTCGAACCAGAAGCCTATTGTTTTGGATGAATTATGTTGTATAATTAGCGAGTTATTAATTACTTAGTGATGGGACACGCAGTGTCACTATATAGTCATGAATCGAAACAGCAGTTTCGATCGATAAGGGTTCGGTCTCCGACCGATATTCTCATTTTCATATTGCAAGAAAATGTGAGTATTTCGAATTTTTTTTTAAGTCGCGTAGTAATTATATGGATTATGGAATATAACTAATTCCAAATACATACAAATATTTTTGATTTGTGTACCCATGCACTACAACAAAACCCTTATTTTATCTTTCATTAGGTGGAATGTGCAGAGGATTGCTTGGAAGAAACTCACCGATACATATTCGCCAGAACAGAAGGGCAGCTTTGAAGGTTGGTCGGTCTATTTTCTACTTCATTCTTTATGCCATGTTTTAGGGTTTTTCACTGCGGACAATGCTAAATAAAAACAGCCGCAGATGCGGGCACTAGGCAGCGATATTTTTGATATAGAGGAATCTTTCAGGTTTGCCAGGGATGGCCAATACCGAATAATTAACTATTTCGAATACATTCGAAATTATTTTTTTCGAATATGAAATTTCGAATACTTCGAAAATAAATTCAAGCTTATCTTATTGTATGGCGGAATCAGCATACAATGAACAATGGAATAACTGTTACCTACAAGCTGGCTACCAGAAAATTTATATACGCCGATTGTCGTGATATTTTATGATTGCCCGATTGTCGGGCAGTTTACCACACATTTTATGTCCACTAATTGCCGTGGTATTTTAGAGTTGTAATATATTTTGTTTTTCGTAAGTACGGAAATAGGTATTAAAAGTTTAATCATAATTGGGCAGTTTACCACACCATATACGTCCGCAGATTGCCGCGGTAATACTTTTATTTTTTCGTTAGTCGACTCATCCACGAGTTACGTTAATTAAACAAAATTAAATTAATATGGCAAGGCATTTTAAATACTGTTACTGTTCATGAATTTGAATATTTTGTCGCAACGGAAAATCATCATAGTCAAAAGTAGATACTTTTGACTATCATTATCAAAATTATTTGCCAAAAGCAGGAAAGAGTCTAAATGTTTTTTTTCTTCTAATAAATCAACTCGTTTTTTCGGACTTGAAACAATTTATTGGGTGCCGTAATTTGTAACAAAGCGCTCCACTTTATTTAACTTATATAATATCTGACTAATTCTATTAATGTGAGACTCGTGGCTCAATACAAATGAATGCGTAAATTAGAAGTCTTGCATGGGGAAAACGATAGTGCCAATCTCGCATCCGCGCAAATGTGTCACAACAATATGATACGCCCGCTCGCACAAGATAACAAACAAAGTGCCGATACTATTTCACCGTCATTGCATTACGCGACAAAGCGCGAAAAATCGTTTGAAGATTTATCTTTAAAGCGAAACACCTGGCTATTATTCGGAATTATTCGAAAATCAGCCGAAAAGGTATTCGAATACTTTGATATTCGAATGTTTTCGAATATTCGATTCGTTTTGGACATCCCTGGGTTTAGCATTGTCTAAGAATTTTATTATACCCCGATGTGGTAGAAGACATAGATTTGAATAATTGAGCCTGATACTAATATGTCATATGTTCGAATACATTTATTCAACAAATATGTAGACCTCAGTCTTTTACACTAAACAAAGCACTGTATACTGTGGAGTGTCTAGAGGGGCCAAAGGGACAGCACTTTATATGGGGTTAGTTTGTTGCTTAGCTTGATGATTTAGTTTATAATATAACGAATGTTTTACTCTTACTTGCCTTTATTTATTTTCATGTATAATAACATCTACTATTTGTTTATCCCCAAATTATTTTTAAAATTTGTGTAAAGGGCATCATTATCAGAAACTCGCCTCGGGCAGCAGGAAAGTTTGACACGCCAGTACACCACTGTCTTTACACTGTTTTTTTTTTGTTCACTTTCGTGTATGAAGTTACCATATTTTAAAAAGACTGGAATATTCTATGTTCATTATTGCCTACATTCTGCATATAGCACCCTGGTGTGGTGGCGGTCATGGGATTTGAACAATTGAACTTGATACAAATGTTTCGAACACATCCATGTTAACAAATATGTCTGTAACTCTTAGCATGGCTGTGGTGACTATTCTATCAGTAATGTTTCTAATAATGCTCATATAAAAAAAATTGAATAATTTGTGGTTATCTGATGCACAGTAATGATTCTGAGTTAGTCAGATTGTTTCAGTCTGACTCTCCTCTATAATCATTGCAGCAATATTGTACAAGTCTTTGATTACATCATGTGATATATCTAGAAAACTTTTTAAATAAATCATAATTTATCTTAGAGTTATAGAAAAAAATCTTGATTGTCCACTGTCCAGCCATATAATTATCAACATTTAAAATTTCAAAACTGCCAATCCTTATCATGAGCACGGCTATCGGAGTTCCATTTTAGTTTGAACCACAAAGCAGAACAATGGGTACTCCCGTAGTATGTGTACCAGCAGGGGCGCAGCCAGGATTTTTCCAACGGGGGTTACGTTGGAACCTCACACCAAAAGTGCTATTCACAACGACGTAATAATGCGTTTAATAAACTAAAACACCGAATAATAAGTATTGTCATTTTAAACATTAATTTGGATGTTGACCACCGAAACAATCGCTGTGACAATAAATTTTTTTTTCTCGGATTTTACTACAGACTGAAAACTCTGTAACAATGCGGCGTTTTTTATTTCACAATTTTGTCATAATCGAAGGCTGCAGTAAATTTTCTGTCACCGCGATTGTTTCGGCGGCCTACATTCCAATTAATGTTGTTAAGTTATATTAAAGCACTTTTTTAATCAAATATTAATTCTCACCCAACGGTGGATATCGTAGTTTGGTTTTTTTTTTTTTTATTCTGGACAGAATTGCGGGTTCACATCGGCGAAGATGTTAGAGACAACTATTAAGGAGTGCATTCACAACACAAATCATTTTTATCTTCTGTGTAGGATTTGTATCACAGTTTGTAAATTACGGTCCTAATTTTAAGCAACAATATTATCATTACTGACCCCGGGATGCGATATTTGTGAACTGTTGACATTTTTATGCTTTTAATTTTAGATTGTGTTTGTGGTACTTTCGTATTGAATAATATTTAATAGCTCTGCAAATTGGTAATCTCTTGAATACCCAGTGTTGAGTATTCACGTAACTCAGCTTTGGGTTAAATCACTGATACTAAACACATGGTTAAATCGGCAATAATGGCATTTCTAGGGGGTCAAAATAATATATATTTTTTCCCAATTTCTCAAGAAATTCCCATAAAATACATTATTTACCTGTCTTGCTTATCTGGTTCGACATTTCTAAATTCACAAAAACGGTGTTGACACGCTTCATGCGCAAAATTAGGAATTGAAAAATATGACCCAAAGAGGCAAGAAAATTTTTTTTTTCACATTTATCGTTTCTACCGGTTAGCAATAGCCGTCGGTAATTTCTTACCCTTAACTCGTTGTAAATTAATGTTAATAAATTCTATTTTGCTTTTCAATGCGCCGTGCTTTGTATTAAGATAAAAGTGAAGTCAGGAAGAGGAGGTCCTCAAATTAGCTTATGACCATTCTCTTCTTTTGAGCGCCCATAACAGCGATTAAATCATTTCATTTCTGTTTCTTGGAGAGAAGAGAAAATATGTCTTCCGGAATTGCAATCAACAATTACAAATACTTATTTATCCTTATCAGCGCTAACTAAAAAAGATAACATATCTTGAAGACAGAAAAAGTCTGTAGGTGTTAATTGCGTTACAGTGAATAATAGAATAATATTGCTTGGACCGCTAAACCATGATGCACAATTGTAAAACTAAGCCCTTGCTTTTTTGTAGATGAAATTCAAATCAAAAATTTTTTTTCAAACTGGGGGGTTACGGCCCCTGTAACCCCCCCGCTGGCTGCGCCTCCGGGTACCAGGTTAGGTTTAGGCCAGGGTGGTCCAAGGATGTCGCCTTCGCGGGCCACAAATTTATTTTTTTATTGTTCGCGGGCCACGAAATGTAGTATCAGAAATAGGCAAACTGGGCAATACGACTAATCAATATTTGTCATTTATCAAAATTAAACATCCAAAATACGCCTGAAAAATCACTGAAACATACAAAAGTTTTTCAATATCTACATTTAGTGTAAGATCTCAAATTCTTCACAACGGAGAAAGTGCTCCTGCAAATGTAAGTGCTCTCGAACATCGATCGGGTTCTCAATGCAAAATTCCTCAAAATTTTAAAATGCTTATTGGCTCACATGATAGCAAAATGCCGTTTAAGATTATATTTGCCATTACTGCAAATTGATTGATTATCAAATTTTACTAAATGTAAGGTACAAAAGCTCAATCACTAATTTTACTGACAGAATAGAAGCATACTTTCTAATACTGTTTAGGCTGGTTGCAGAAAATCACTCGAAGGAACTATATTCTCAGGTCATAACATTAATATTTTGTTGTTATAACTGTTGGAATATATTCCCAACCAAAAAGATAGAAAGCCAGTAAACAATTTGGAACACCCAAGCACACTATGCAACTTCGATAGTTGCTTCAGCAAGCCGTGACACTAGATTCTGTGATATTTTTATGACGAAACAACCCCAAATGCGATTTTTGATTACCCTTCAGCAAAGGCATATAATGACTGTGGCCTGCGGGCCTGGGTTTGAACCACCCTGGTTTAGGCCATCATTTTATTCTTATTTTCCTTATTTTAGTTCTATTATGAGTTCGGGGACTGTCTGTGTTAACCAAGTGAATATACTCCCTGCCCATAAGTTTCAGTCCATTTATACAACTTGATGTAAAGTAGGCGAACAAGATTAGTTACCTACATATTGGTACACATACTTCTGGAGCGCCGTTATGCTCTATATTTTTCCTCATCAAAATATATACATGGTGGCAATCATGCACCATTTGTGGAAGCAGATTCTTGCACATTTCAAATTACATAAAATGCCACACTTTTTTGTTTTTCTTGTACAATCATTGAAATTAACCATTCACTTTATAATCACAGGAGGCGGACCTTGTCATCTTAGCAGGAGCAGTTGCTGACTTCAGACTCGGGTACGGAAAAGTTTTGCCAAAGAGAGGAAAAATTATTGCTGTCAATAGAAATAAGGTGATGTTTAAACTGAGGGATTGAGAATTAGAAATATTTTATTTAAATACCATGGTCTTATGTCTTCATATCTCACATTAATTGAATACCTGATTCATTGATTTTCTCAATTATGAGTCAAAATCTCGAATTCTTCGAAGTCAGAGCTGAAATTTCAAACTTTTTATTACTTACTGAATAAATACTCTTCACAGTGATGATCAAAATCCCAACTTAACTAAAGAAAAACGTTACGTTGACTTGGCGTTTCTTTGCAGCTTATCAAAAAAGGTTTCATGCGCCAATGTTTTTTAAACCCAAATTTGATTTCATAGTTGGAGTCAAATTCCCATTACCATTGAGGAATGGAAGTCAGAATTTTTCTTAACTCTTAACAGTGTTTGAGTCGAAAGATTTTTCAATCAAGACTTATAGTCAAATGTAAATTTGAAATTCTTCAAGCTGTAAAAAAATTCAAGGCTATAATTCAACTTCATTTTTGTCTCCCAGGATCAATTATACAAGAACTCTGACATGTTCTGGCGTCCCACCCTTGCAATACAGGCAGATCCAGCTACTGTCATTCTGGCAATCGCAGAAGGGTTGAAGGAAGGATTCAAATGTCCAAAGGACTGGCCTGAAAAACTGAAGAAGGGTGAGATATACAGGAGGGTAGCAGAGTTCTAATCAAATTCAATCTAGATAAGTTGTATATTTAATAATAATTATTTATTAATACTTATTATTAATAATTTAGAATATGATATAATTGTGATGTTTTGCACTAGATAATAAGTGGTATAATTTTGCTTTTATTATCATTCGTGTCCCCTTCCAATGACTCTCTTCTCTTGAAAAATGAATTATATTGCTTTTAATGCTTTTCTATCAGTTATTTTATAGAGCACACTCACAGTCAATTTACTGTCAAAAATAATATAGTCATCACGAATGTTAACCCAATAAAGGTTCCCCATGTGGTGGGTCCCCAAAAAGACAGGGTCCAGTTTGAGAAACTCTGGATTAACTTTAAACCCATTTATCAGGTGATGATGAGAAGGAAGCCACAAACTTGAAGAAAGCTGAAGATTCAACCGATGTTCATTTGAATCCACTGAAGGTGAGTGCATTAATCTAGCAATAGAATGAAAGTAGGGTTTGTTTTAATACCAGCGGTCCTAAACTTTTTCTTCATGCAATCCAATTGTATATGAGTTACACAATACTGTTAATCTATGCGGTGCACTTAGCAACTTTTGAGAACCGCTAGCCTATAGTATCCGTGAGGGTATCTTTTTATGAATTCGCTCCCAGCAAGGTCTGCAATAATGGGTTTCCAAGGAGTATTGGAGCGACCACCTACTCATGAGAGCTATAGGTTTAACATAGTGAATATCTTTTGTGGAATGGATTCATTCTGACCTGTTGGTTCACACTTTCCTTTGAATGAATCAATTTGATAGATTCGCCATATGCTTGGGACAAATAGGCTTTTCTTTCCCCAGGATATATATGAATATTCTGCCCTATTCTTCAGACAGAAAGTTCATCAGAAAGAGCCCATTCTAATAAACTTTTTTGACAACGATATTCACGAATCGCAAATCATGCAATATTTTTCTTTGACGTTATTTTGAGATAAATTAGTCATTCTGATGTGATGTATTTCCTGCGAACTTAATCATTACTGATTTCATGATAGCACAGCTGATTTTTAATTGATTGCTCAAAGAAATACTGAACATACCATATTATAATAGCTCTGTCTTAAATTGGAGTATTATCTTTGCTGTTTTGGCATACACTGTGCTTGTACTCTGTATAAGCAGTCATAAGTCACAGATATGTCATAAGCTAACGTTTTTAGAGTCTTTCTGAAGAGATGAGGGGATTTACGTCTATATTTTAGAAACCTGCTGCCTTAAAATCAAGAATCATATGCAAAATTTTCCAAAAAATCAAAACTAATTCATATTAAATATTTGGATGCTTGGACCAGTGATGTCCAAAACGAATCAGATATCCAGAACAATTCTTTATGGAATGAGCGAAAAAGCTTTCATTTTATTTCTGAAAACTATAACAGTAGACCCATCAGATCTATGAATATCTAAACTTTGCTGCATTTATGAGTTTCAAGTCCATTGATTATAATCGAGTCTATTCTATGTCTCTTTTCTATTTTATGACGTGATAGTAGTAGTGGTTCCCAACAGAGCAGTTGAAGGGGGGCCACCATGCCAGCCGCAAAACTGATTTACTTTTCCTTTTACTTTTTAACTCCTCGTTCTTCTTAGTCTAATTGCTTGATAAGGTTATTTTCACAGGGTGTTTTTACTATATTGATCATGAATAGTTTAAAACAATTGGATTTGGACCAATCTACCAATCAAAATACCGCTACAAAAACCACTCGGATGATAAACGGGGGCCGTGAGTGCTTGAAGCCTTCAGAAAGTGGGCCACGAGCCATAAAAGATGGAGCGAAAGCCTCAATAATGAAGCACCATATAAAACACCGAAGTATATGGGGTGTCCATGAAGTCGTAAAATTTTTAGAAATTGCAAAGGGAATTTATCGATGACCATATATTGTTTTGACCCTCACAGATGTGTTAAATGAAATAAAATTTAATTAAACAATTACTGATTAAAATAACAAATCTGGTTAGGATATATTGAGAACTGACTTCAAAACAGAATTGAAGTTGTAAAGGGACTTTCTGCCATTTATATTCCATATTCGAAAATTCTGATGGAAGTTGTTTTCATACTCTCATTTGTGTTGCAGGTTCTCCATGAATTAGAAGATATTCTACCTGAAGACAGCATTCTTGTTGCTGATGGGGGCGACTTTGTTGGATCTGCTGCTTATATTGTCAGACCTAGAGGTCCATTGAGGCAAGTTTTACTCATTTTAGTTATATTCCACCCGATATGACAAACAGCTTTTGTTGTTACTTGGGTACTCCTGTAGTGTGTGTACCAGGTTAGGTTTAGGCCAATATTTTATTCCGATATTCCTTATTTCAGTTCTATTACAAGTTCGGGGACTGTCTGTGTTAGCCAAGTGAGAATTCCCCCTGTCCATAGGCTTCCGTCCCTTTACACAACTTGATGTAAAGTAGACATACGAAATTAGTTACCTCCATATTGGTACACACACACCCTTCTGGAGCGCCTGTAATTGTACTCCTGGCAACTGTATTGTCTTCTCGAATGCTGAACATGACAAGTAGGGTGTGATGTAATTGCTATGGGTGACTGAACACAGCCGATCAGCTTTGAACATGGTTTTACTATTAGATCTCTGAGTAAAGTACTTAGGTATAGGGGTCAGTTCCTTTAGTGTGTATTTGTCTATTAATCATTAAGTAAAGTGAATTCCTCAAACTGAAAATTGCTCAAATGAGAAGTTTAAAAACAAATAACTAATCACATACCCGACATGGTCTGATAACCAGACAAGAGGCTGCTGTGGTTCACCATATGATTGAGCCTCTTTTCGGGATAAATGTATAAAATCCATAATATGCTAGAAACCTTAAGCAAGCTTCATCAGCCCTGATCAATTTGCTTGCCGCAACCAATGTTGGTTTAGCATGGATTTATTTTTTCGATTTTGGTAATCACGACCCTTTGATTACTCATTTTAGATGGTAAAATGGTTTTAGGTGGTGAATCAAGATTGCGGACACCGGAGCATAGTATTGTGTACCAGGTTAAGGTTAGGCTATAATTTCAGGTACAAATACTACGGGAGTCACTTGGCTAGTCCCAAACTCTTGATAGCACTAAAATAAGGGAAAATGGAATAAAATTATGGCCTAACCCTAACTAAGACCTGGTGTCCGCTAACTAGGTTCCCATATTTTCAGTGTACCATAAAATATATACTAACATTTGGTAACCATGAGCATTTATTTCACTCATTTTAGATGGTTAGATCCAGGTGCATTTGGTACACTTGGGGTGGGAGGAGGTTTTGCTCTCGGTGCAAAGCTTGTTCGTCCAGAATCAGAGGTTTGGATCATTTATGGAGATGGTTCGCTAGGATACAGTGTCGCTGAGTTTGATACTTTCACTAGACATAAGGTTTGTTAAGAATTTTTGGTATATTATAGACTCCACCACTAGGAGGAGTTGTTGAGCAAGATGGTTCAGGTTAAGCAGATTGGCATACAAACATGATTTACTGAAAAAATAGGCAGACAAGTCTTGCGGAATTCTATATGTTATAATATGCTTTTGATTAAAATCAAATAACTTATGTGACGTATATCGGGCACAGGATGCAGGGAATAATTAAAAGTTATTTCCTTGATTGATCCATATGTTGCGAAGAAAAGCTGGTTCTTTTTAATACCGACAAAATTTTGCGCAATGATCTATAGGTTGACTTCTTGTCAAATAATTTTGATTGTTTTTCCTTTCAGCTCCCTGTGATTGCCTTGGTTGGGAATGACGCTTGTTGGACTCAAATATCTCGGGATCAGGTTCCGATATTTGGAAGCAATGTTGCATGTGGACTGTTATTCACAGGTGGGGAAATTGGTTCTGATTCAATGAAGTTGAATGAGATGTGAGATACACAGCACGTTTACTACAAAACAAGAGTATTAAAATTCGACCCGGACTCAAATAAAGAAACAGAAAATGCAGAAACTCAAAACACTAATATCTTTGTATATTTTGTTGCATTGGGTGATGACCTTCCGAGTTGTTTGATTTATACCTGATTTTGGAAACACCACTAAAACTGACAAGTAGTACACTAAACCTTGGAAGCTACTCATTATCTGCAACCATTCTTATAAATATGCATGTGTAAAAGCCGAAATGTTAGTTATTGTAAACCTTACCATACTCAAAATGGAACCATAATAGAATATTGTGTTCTGTAACTTATAACTGTCTCTGCTCTAAATTGTTCCAGATGCAAGAGTTCGAAGGAAGCCATATCATACCAGTGGCTAAATATTATTCCAACGAGTTTCAAACATATTGATTAACTTTTGCAGGGTAATGCTAAACTGTATTTCATTACTACATATTTCTTTATTTCAGAGTATGAAAAGGTTGCTATTGGTTACGGAGGTCAAGGTTTACCACTAGGTCGTGGCGATGACATCAGAGCAACATTGACAAAAGCTCAGGAAATATGCAAAGAAGAAGAGAAACCTGTGCTCGTGAATGCATTGATTGGCAAAACTAATTTCCGAGAAGGTTCAATCTCTGTGTGAAAAGATATGGATGATTGGTTTTTAGAATAATTGAACCATGACTGATTTTAATCAAATATTTATCTCAACTATGCCGCTATATATTGAATATATTACTATTATTATCAGGGTACATGATCTCGGTATTGTAATCCCAATCAAAAAAAATTATGTCTGTGTGTTTCTAAACCTTCAAATCGGAAACCATGAAATATGGGACCTCATGATACAACAGACTGCTTGATTAAATTACAATTTAAACTGTGTAACTGAAATATGGGACTTTATAAAAAATTGAACCTGATAATCTACATCTACTCGTGTAATAACGTTCCAGTGAAATGATTTTTAAATTCTCTGTCCTATTATTTTTCAAATTTAGGGCTCGTTGAATGAAGCTTCAGTCTATCAACCATGTGAGTTTTGAATTCACGCTTCATGATTGTAAATATGTCCCAAATGGTTGGCACATTCCAGTCATTACTTATGCAATTATCCAATTTTACAGTGTTCCATTTGTATATGTGTTTTGTATGCAGCTACTTTAATAGCAATTTTATGTTGTTCAAATCCCAGTCAAAATGCTCCCTAAAAACGTCTCACCTGGAATTTTTTTAAACTACCCATTTTGCGCGCCCTTGTAGCAATTTTATGTTGTTCAAATCTTGGTCAAAATGCTCCAAAAACGTCTCGTCTAGAATTTTCTTAAGTACCGATTTTGTGAACCCTTGATGCATTCGCACACCACAGTATCAATTCTCAACATAAAGTGAATTTCTTCCGATTCAATTCACTTGTTGACCATGATCTGATACGCCAACTCTATTTTAATGTATAAACTATGGTATGCTAACTATGTTATTTTCTTTCGATAATGATCACTTGCTTGATGAATCATTTTTTTTGTGTTTTCAAGATTTATACCCAATTGTTAATTTGTCCAATAAATGTCAACAAGCTTTGTATTGATCATTACTGCATGAAGCACTCTCTTTTTTTCACGCCTATGGACCTCAAATTTGACATGGGCTGGCAACCGGACAGGAGATTATGGTGGTTGGTCAGTTCTTATTGGCTTTTCTCTCCCTGGTATAAAAATGTTACCTCAGATAAATAGAATTGGAGAATATTCCAGAATCCTGCCTTACAAAGTCCACAAATATTGCCAGCCTACGAATATTATTAGTGGCCAAGATCCCGGGAATATTTATAGGCTTTGCGCAAAGATTAATCAATATAACATAAGTTGAATATTAAATTTGGAGTTGTTAAAATACAGCACCGAACCATAATTGAGTCAGCCATCGTATGTATAAAAAATTTATAGTTAAGGATTTTGGCTACAATGGCCGGACTAACCTGGACCGGATATGACCCCGTCAATTACTGGTTACATCCACGGGTGTCTGGAGCTGGTATCACCCGTACACTTGTGTAAGTACTTGTTTGTGAACCAAGATGGCGGACACCGTAACGTAGTATGTGTACCAGGTTTAGGTTCGGCCATAATTCTATTCCGATTTTTCTTTTTTTAGTTCTATTAGGAGTTCAGGGATTAGCCAGGTGACTCCCATAATATTTGTACTTGAAATCATGGCCTAACCTGGTACACATACTATGTTCCGGTGTCCGCCATCTTGGTTCACACACTTTAGGGAGTACTCAATTCTTGGCAGCATAACCCTATACATGTTCCCCGAATGAAATCACAAAAATCAGTTACGAAGAATAGATATAATTACGAAAAACTCTTCTACAACTTATATTAACGATATATATACCAACAAAGAAATGTATATGAAGGGGATGGCGAGCCTTTTTTATGAACGAATCAAAAATTACATGCTTTTACGCACATATTAATTATCAAGAATGTTTGGAATTCAAAAAAGATTGATTACCAGTTACCACTCGCACAGAATTGCGGATATTATATTAACGATATATATACCAACAAAGAAATGTATATGAAGGGGATGGCGAGCCTTTTTTATGAACGAATCAAAAATTACATGCTTTTACGCACATATTAATTATCAAGAATGTTTGGAATTCAAAAAAGATTGATTACCAGTTACCACTCGCACAGAATTGCGGACTCCAACAGTATTAACGTCCCTAACATCTTTCTCTGTTATAATTTCAAGTTTCTGTATTATTTTAATTAATTCTTATTAATCTTTCAGTATGGATGTTTTTCCGACCCTTGACCCCAGAATATTACTTCCCATACTTCACCATTGGTAAGTATTTTACGCCTATTTTGAGTGTGTTTTGAAGAATTAGCGTTCATAAACTGGTTTACGTCTTCCAAATCATCATTTTTATTATCGGTAGACATAATACAAATTGTCGTATTTGATTACAACTAATTTTGGGAAACGCAACTGAAATATGACAAACACCACATAAAACCCTGAAAACAGGCAATGTTTACGGCCATGTTAAAATATTTGTCTGGTCGAGTGAACTGATTTCAATTATTACGGCAGTGTTAACTTATTGCTTGATTGGCCATTAGTATGGAAATAAACAAGGAAATCGATGCTTGGTGAAATATCCATAGTAGTTAGTATCTGTAGTTATGGTGGTCCAGTTATTGTCAGACTAGATTGGGAAAATTTTATTTTTAGTTGGTTCGCCATCCCTGATATGTAATTATAAAACATGATTAATATCAAATAAGCAGCCTGTTACACTATAAATTGCTGAATTGTATATCTATTTTTTTTTCAACTGTTTCGTAAGTTCACATTGGTGATGGATCCAATTCTGTTATGAGTTCATTTAGAGTTGCTCTTCGACCATCCGTTATTTTCGGCGCTGGAGACCCTGCTCTGTCATTGAAAATGGTGATTGACCAAAACTTCGAAGTGGAGGTTAACTAGTTATAGGCTCTTGTTTTACCAACATCTTTAGTACAACTTCACATGCTAATGTTCGAGTCACAAATTGGTACACGCACTTACATGGCTCCAATTTAATTAACGGTTGATGTCATAATGTAATTGGATTTTTGTATCCCATCTCACGGCTAAAAATGAATAGTAATTTTTTTGTCGGTAATGTTTCATTTATCAGCAATTGGTCCTTGCCACCCCTAAACCTATCGCAACTGAAAATACTCCGCAACTATGTCGACCATGACCATAAACACGAGATTTAAATCAATCTGAGTCAATGCTATTGTAGAAAGTCGTCCATACCAACAATACTTTTCGGATTTTTATAAATTTTCACCTGTTACATTATCGATAAAACCGATGAATTCAGTCCAGAAAATGTTTAAAGATGCTTCTCAAAAATGCTTCCCCACAATACAGATATATACTGCAATATCACGTTTAATTCTCCTCTTGCGCCTCTTTTGTTTCTATTTTATAATTCAATCGCCGCCTCAGCTCCCTCTCTATCGAAATATAACGACATCCAATACATTCGAATTGCGTTGGCATTCGCGAAGATTCTTTTCTTCATATCTTTTTGGAAAGAAAGTCTCCCAGTCTATTTATTACCTTCGTGAGATGGGTCCTACGACAGACTATAAAAATTAGTCTCGCGCAAATCCTTTGCCCCTAGTTAAACTTACCGAATTTGATTTTACTTGTATAGTCTTGACACTGTTCGAGTTTGCACAAGTACAATTCAGGGATCAAAATAAGAAAATTAATAATTATTCCCTTAAGGTTAGGGATGCAAATTGCCTTCGAAATTTGAATTTTTCAAATCATTCCTAACCCTAACCCCAACTTAATAATTACTATTCTCTTATTTTAAAACGTTTTTCTCAAATCTCACATTCTTGTCTTAGTGGCGGTGACTTTGTACGTAAGATCCCAATGGAGAACTTGGAACGATCCATCTGCCGGGGATAAACGGTATGGGCTGAATTTACTTAACACGAAATAACTTCACCCAGTTTTCTCAAAACTCTCTATGAGCTTTGTGGATATTTATATCCTACAGGCATATTGAAATTGCAACATTAAAATAGTAAAAAGATATTGCTACTAGACACTAATGGCTAAGCTGACATGCCATCGAAAATGAGGTAGGATTTACACACCTTCATGGCTTCGATCATATCTTAGTTAAAAAGTGTTTCCAAAACTTTATTGATGCTTTCTTCCTCGTGCCTATATCGCTATCTTCCCACTAGGAATAAAAAACTATGAATAGAAATCTTATAGGAGGATTCCTCTCCGGTCGGGAAATTATGGCTCATGCAGTTAATTTTGGCCAAATGACCACCCGTGTCTAGTGTATGAATATACAACATTCTGCTTTTCTTTTTAACTACCAACTACCAAAATGGTAATTTGTGTGTCCTTGACATTATCAGGTCTAAACAGATCATATTATTTAGTCATACATATGCAACATATTATGATTCACAATAATCATTTTATCGGCGTAAGGGGGACTGCTTATGCACGCATTTTGCTCCGAACAAGGCTATGTACAAGCATACAATAAAATCTAACCTTTGTAATGAGCAATTATTTTGAAAATACCGGGATCATTTTTGAAACATCCTTTAGTGAAAAATGTCGACATTTCTTGTTTTTTTTGGGGGGAAAGACGGAGTATTGTAGACAGACAAAAAGTCGACTGAATAAAAATTTCGAACGATCATGGACCTGTAAATTCAAACATTGATCTTGTGACTTTCTTGATGAAAATTTATTTACCATGTAAATCAGTGGTCGGCACACTTTGTGTATTACTAGGACAAATATACACATTTTCAGTGACGTGTGGACTATATTACTTTATGACGCACACGCAACTCCTATTTGTCTGTAAATTATAACCAACGGTATGCACGTTCGCAAATGAACTGACAACTTTTGCTTACGCTACTTACTACGACACAAACGCCTTGCAAACAGACATTGTTACCATATAAATCCGTGCGCAGATGAGTAAAATATTGATAAATTTATCAATCTGAACACCTGAATCTGCACTTAATATTACTTTTCTGCCAAATTCACTACTACAACCACAAGCATCCGAGGCTAGTGCCGCTGCCAATATGCGTGGGTTTCCATGCTTTCCACTAACAATTCTAAGCATGAACACCTCACATATTCCTGCAAATGAAATCAAATAAACTTAGTCATATAAGGTAAATTATTATATTATATAATCACGGAACAGCTAAATTTACTCAATAAATCGTCAACTGAATTATAAAATATTCATGATTTTCATCTGTCGCAGCTTGAGTTCCCATATGTAGCGATCTGTGTGGTCATTTTTTCGGAAGGTTGTCAGAACTAAAAAAAAATTGGACCCATTGAAATTTTCGACCTCATTTCTTGGTTTAGCAATGGAGTGTTTGGCGGGAAATTCCATATCTTGCTCAGTCATTGGGTTATTGTTTAATTTTAAATCACAGGAGAGGCATGTAGCCGCAACCAGAAATACTGTATGAGTTCATGTGGTTTACTCTTCGATAGGTAATAAATTAGAAAGTTTCGTATCTCAACATTGCTTTTGTTGATAAATTAAAATAGAAGTTACATTTCGGGACAGTCAGGTTCATTCCTCCCTAGACCAATGACATGAATATACATAAATGTACTCACTTGAGTTCAATTTGTTTCATGAGTCCACCGAGCCTTTTATTAAAGTTATCATCTGCTTCACTTGCTGACAACCCGGCTTTTTTACTGTAATTAAAAAGTTCGATAAATTGGAACGAAATAATTTTCAATTTGCCTAGAAACGTGTTTTCATGTATATTAAAATTCAGAGTTTAACAAACTTTTTGGGCCGTGGACCCCTATTTGTGAAAATTATTTTTTACGGACCCCCATCCTATACCAATTTATGTGCGTAACCAAGGAGGGAGGATAATGTTCCATTTGAATTTAGAAGACGACAACACAAACAAAATTAATGTGGCGGATCAATTTCTGACAAGCAAAGTCGTAGGCCCAACTCTATGACAACGACCTAATTTATTTGTGTATTCTTGGATAGTCTCTCACAATTAACTTAACTGGGTTTCACGCCTCTTTCTTGCATCAACGGGGCTCAAATGACTATGGCAGAGTTGCGCAAGTTCTCGACGTGGCTCTGTGACGGAGATCTACCTCACAGACGCTGAAAGCAACGATGGTCTACATTTACAACTACTTTTTCACTCCCATTATTAAGGTCTCGTAACAATTACTATTTGCGATTGCGTTAACTTACGACTTTATCTCGTTTATGAATGTCTAAGTGACAGTGGATATTCGTTAAGTGTATAATATATCAGACTCTCAATATCGCTGCGGACCCCTGTGTAGTCGTCACGGACGGACCCCAGTTTGGGAAACCCTGTATTAAATCCTTGTTCAAAGTACATCTGATAGTTCCCTATAACAGAGATTTGTTTGTCACTGATTCAAAAATTAGACATCTTTTGTCTGCTCACCACGTGTTAAAATGCTTCTCGTAAATATTGCCAACCTCTCTGACTATAGCTTCTTTTTAGCGATTATTTTCCTTCGCTTTCTCGTGCTCCGAATCTGTTATTCTTCTGTTTGATTCCAATTTCTCCATCTCGTTCCTGTGCGTTCTCTATTCATCTTCAATGGCGTTTATCCATTTACGATCTTCTTTAGCACGATTAAGTAATTTATCTTCAAGTTTCTATTTCTGTTTTCGTTCTTCATCCCTTTCTCTTCGCTTTCTTTCTGCGAATAGTTACATTCCGTTAGCCCTGATTCACCAAACAACCTTAATCAGGATTGTGCGTGAGGGGATTGCTGAACTAATCGATGCAGGCGGTTATAAGTTTTTGGAAAGCCCGTCCTAGAGTGGTAATCTGGTTGCATAGAAGCAATGGCGTGCCTAGACTAGAGTATGGCATCCATGGCCCGTTCCATGGGCGCCGTTTGAGAAGAGCGTAAAAACGGCTAAACGTTTACATCGTGAAACGTATCAATAAAATAATTCGTATTTTCACTCAAATCACAACGTACAAGTATCATAATTCAACAACAGTCGTTAAAAGTTGACAACAAACGATCAAGGGGGCGCATTACTAAACTTTGCCATAGGCGCTATTTTACGTAAATATACGCAACTCGCTCACTGCATCGAAGAGTTGCAATTGACAAATGTGCTAACATTACAAAAACTAAAATTATTTATGTAACAAAATGAAGCTCGTCCGTATCTCGTTGATTGTACTATTTATGCTTTTTAATAAATTTTTGCTTGTTATGGCATCGATTAGACGTTAACTAAAAAAATAAATTTTTGAATTGCAATATATCGACAAAAACATTTTAATACTATGTGAAATTGTTAAACGGACTAGTGGCGAGAACATCAACTCAATCAATTCCGAGTATCTGGAGAAAAAAAATTACTGGCCAACAGTATCCCATACCCGACATTGGGCCCCATTCGCCAAACTTCGTAAAAAGCCTCTTTAGGAGCACGTAACTTTGTCTCTCAAAAACGAAGTTACGAAATCGATTCACGAAACATCTCGTAAAAACTTACTCACGGTCACGCAAGTTCTCTCGAAATCTAACGCACGGTTGTCGTTGAACAAAAATCTCTGTATGATCTCTCAATCTCAATATTAACTCTCAATATTAACGATACTTCGAGAATACCATTTTTGCCTTTTACGAGAAAGTGGGTGCTCAACTAACACGTTAAACGATAAAGAAGTTTGGCGAATGGCGCCCATGGACTGGCAACCAGACAAGAGGCCTTGGTTCGCCATGGGCTTATGGGCTTTCCTCGGAATAAATATGTAAATCCTATCTTATGCAATAAATCATATTCTACGAGACTCACTCACCTTTTGACGCTTTATTACCCATTTTCGAGTTACGGGTTCAGCTATTAGATATCACTTATCGGCATTGCAAACGTATTAGTGTGATAATTGGCTTGTCTTGATTTATATTACTTCAGGCTTCATTTGTTTTACTCTCGTTTGCTGTAATATTGCAGTATAATGAGGCGCCGCGTACTGAGTAAATTATTACGCGCATAGTTACAAGTATTTTATCTCGGCACTTGTGCTGAACGAACACGAGAGCGATGCACAAATGTATGGATACGAAATTGCAAACGCGTAGTACGGGTAAGCAATCTGTCTTAGTGGACTAACGGCACCCACCACCACGATGTCATAAAACGTGTTTCATAATCACAAATTATACAGCATAGCGAGTGCAAGCAAAATCAGTGATTATGATGCAGCACCAAACCAATAATAAATGAACAAGAGAACAATGCTGAAATATAAGAATACGAAATCCAAAACGCCGTAGTACGGGTAAGCAAGTTGTCACAGTGGACTAACGGTATCAGCCGTCACGATTTCATAAAAACCTGTTTTCATAATTAAAAATTATACAGCGCATTTTAAATGAAGCATCAGGTCTAACAGAGAATTTAGGAACAAATAAAGTTAATAGCTTTAGCGACTGAAAATTTCAAGGCAATTAGTCCATGTGCAGACATGTCTAACCCGCGGCCGCATGGTCCGGCAGGAAGGATTCATGCGGCCCACATGAAGCTATTATGCAAATACGGACGTATAAACATATTTACCATAAAACTTCCAAGTATAATTTCAAATCTTACGAGATTCGGGGTTCTTATTTCAAGCGGCTACGCCATAAGAAAAACATAGTTTTGCAGGAGGCCACTCAATCGTGTTACGTCAGTGGCGATTATGACAATGAGTTTTCCATCCATTGTGAAGTAATCGATAGTTAGTCACATCCGGTTGTGCTTTTCGTCGAAGGTTATTCAATTTAATTTTAGTCGTCTAAAAATAAACCACAAAACAACTCTACCGGTATGACTGGAAAGAAAAGAGCCAATGTGAGGATGAAAATCGGAAATTTTAGAAAAGTTGTACTTCTTTGAAAAAGGTGAAGACAACGCTGTTTGCTCAATAGGCCACAAATCTGTTTCGAGCTCAAAGTCCTATAATTTGAACAGACAATTTGACAACCCAGTTACGTTGTGTGGTATCAAAACGGCCCGTTGATATTAAAAAGTTGAACAATGACTTTCAAAAGCATGTTTCGCACTGATTGGAAAGAAAAATTGCTCGATCAGTTTTTTTTCGATATTTTATGCCATGTATATTATTGCTTGAAATTTTGTTTTAAAGTTGATTCGAATTTCATGGTGTGAAGCCGAATATACAATGTGCGACCCTCAGTATAGCGGCGACATGATTTATGACCCTAGAAAGCACTTGTGTTGGACATGACTGCATTTGTAAATGAGAAAAGTAATTTTTATGTGTGGGATGAGAAGAAAAATTCTAACAACAACGTAATAACGAAACGATTCATAGGTTCAATCCGTGTCCAATAACAGATTATTATCCATCCCATTATTGCGAAACATTTGATAAGTTGGATTAAAAACTCACATCGAAAACAGTAACAGGATATTCAAACAATTTTAATTCATAAAAGACCTTATCTAGAACGTACCAGCACAAAAATTTTTCAATACGACGCTTACGCACTCCTTTCTGTCCACATGTGTTACTTCGATGTCAAATTTAATCAATATCTGGTCGTTCGTTCGAAGGAAGGAGTAATAGTAAGCCAAATAAGGTGGTTGAATCGCTTACGAATAGAGCAAAATGGTGTTGAAAATAAGTACAAATTTGTGTCTTACTGCTCTACAGCAAAATCTTCTTTCCAAAAACATAAACTGAACTTTTTTTCGGGGGTTTGTTACGCCTATGGGTTTTAACAGTAATGATCACTGATGTACTAGTTCGGGGTGGTCCAAGGTTGTCAGCGTCTCGAGCAACAAAATTTAATTTTGCATTTTATGCGGGCCACAATAAAGCAAAGAATAGGTAAACAGCTCAATATGGAACAAACGTTATTATTGTACAAACTCATTAGCCATTATTTGTCATCGATCGCGCTAATGATAAAAAAGTTTTTATAATACAAGGTACCAACATATCTCGTCTCTTTAGTCTGGTTTAGTTTGTATTGGACTTTGCCCTGTTATCCATTTATTAACCTATTGAATAAACAGCTAGACGCTTTGAAATAATTGGTTTGGTGCTGCACCGTGAGCAATGTTTCTTTGCCTGCACTAGCTATTACCCTCGCCTACGTATCGCAATGAATAATAATGCACGGAAAAGGTCATATTTTGATAAGCTTTAAAAAAAAAACTAATAATAACTTGAATATAGGGTGATAACTTATTATATGTTATATGTAATTTATAAAAATATAGTTATTGAAATTTTTCGTTGTTGGCCCTCGTGCCACAGCTTGTCGAACACTGATTCAAGCAAATGTAACAATTTATTTTTCATGTCAGCGCGTAATATATTAGTTTATTTTGAAATGCTCGTTAAGTTTTCTCTAAGCAACTGAGAGTAAAAAAAAGACGGAGAATAGTTAAAGGCAACCTCGGACTGGCTAAGAGCTTTTTATAAGTTTGTCTTTGCGACAGAAGTATCAATAGATACCAATTGAGAGAATAAATGTCAAGAATGAGCCAACCATTTAATAGGCTTAGGAAATATATCAAATCAATTTTTTGTACATTGTATATATTTCCTTCAACTTTATTTATATATCACTGAATTAATTTTCTTGTTTTCAACTCAACCGTATAATAGTGCTATTGACAATAACGTCTCAGATCTACACGCACTAAAATCAGAAACATCAGTCACTAAATCAAAATTAAAAAAGAAATTGATAAATTTATCAATTTAAAAATTTGAATCTGCCCCTGTTTCGATTTTTCCGTCTAACTTACTATTATAACCAGTACAAGCGTACGAAGTTGGTTCGATATGCGCAGACTCTTCCACTGACCATTTTAATTAAGCAATGTACACCTTACCTATTCCCGTGAACGAAATCGCAAAAAATCAGTCATATAAGGTAAATTATTATATTAAATAACCATGGAACTCTGTTATATTTACTAAATAAATCGTCAACTGAATTATAAAAATATTTTTAATATTTCTGTCGCAGCATGAGTGTCATATGTTGTGATCCGTGCAGGCAATTATTCCGCAAGGTCGTCAGAACTGAAAAAATAGTTGATAAGAAAATTAAAAGTTAATTACATTTTTGGGTTTAGCTAAAGAGCGTTTGGAGAAAAATTCTCTGTTTGCTCAGTCATTGAATTTTTTTTTTTTTTTAATTTTAAATCGTGGGCGACCCATGTACCCGCAACCACAGAGAGTGTATGTAGATGGAAAGTTTGGTATCTCAGCACTGCTTTTGTGGATAAATTAAAATGGAAGTTATATTTTGACAATCACAATCTTTCCTTCTTAACCCAATGAACACCCTAGATACATAATTGTGCTCACTTGAATTTTAATTTTTCCATGAGGACACCGAAAATACTTCCAAAACTCTCCACTGCTTCACTTGCTGGCAACCCCGCTTCATCACTGTAATTAAAACGTGCAATCAATTGAATGGGAAATATTTTCAATTTGTCCAGAAACGTGTTCTTATGTATATGAAATTATTTGTAGAGTGCACCAAAACTTCAACACCTGATAGTTTCTTATAATAGAAAATAGTTTTCCACTGTCTCCAAAATTGATCATCATGAAACTATGTGTGTAAAAGTTTGTGTGCTTACCAATAATTGCTATGTTTCTCGTAAAGATTGCCGAATTCTCGCATTACAGTTTCATTGTTGCGGCCTTTTTCAATTTCTCTCTGTAGCTTCAACTCGGCTATAGCAATTGCCTTGTCCCTTCTCTCCATATCTTCCTTGTGCTTCATCTTTTCTTCCTCGCGCTTACGCTTTGCATCATCAATGGCAATTTGCCGTTTATGCTCTTCATTTTCACGCTCACGCTTCTCCTTTTCACGCAGCATGCGCTCTTCCTCTTTAATGACAATTTGCTGTTTACGCTCTTCTTCCTCGCGCCTACGATTTGCATCATCAATGACAATTTGCTGTTTACGCTCTTCTTCCTCGCGCCTACGATTTGCATCATCAATGGCAATTTGCCGTTTATATTCTTCATTTTCACGCTCAAGCTTTTCATTTTCACGCTCAAGCTTTTCCTTTTCACCCTTCCTTGCTGTAAAGTTACAATCCGTTAGCCTTGGTGCCAATCAAATGTTAGTAAAATTTGCTGAACAATCGTAGTCACGATCGTACGTGAGACTGGCAAGAGGATTGCTGAAAGAGCTGTCGCAGGCCATTTACTGGGGTTACTGAAGTTTGGAATGCTAGCTAGGTTTGCATTCTGGATATCTATCGATTAGGCCGATATAGCAACTACTGATCCATAATGACGCCAAATTTGATGCACGCCGTTCTATAGTGGCAATCTAGTTGCACAGAAGAGTTGAAATGCGATAGACAAATGTACCGACATTGAAAAAACTAAAATTATTTACGTAACACAATTGAACTTGTCCGTATCTCGTTAATTTTACCACTTATGCTTTTTAAATACCCATCGCTTTTTCATCAGCATTGATTAGATATCAACTAATATTATGAATCTGAACCCGTTACGAAGTTTCCTATCTAATATACTAATACAACCACAGGCACCTAAAGCTGACGATTGTGACGCGGATTCTCATGTTTTTCACTAACGATTCTAATCAAAGCAATGTACACCTTGCATATTCCCGTGAATAAAACCGCATAGATAAATAAAATAGAATTTTGTAAATGGCATTTAGTTGCAATATTTTGACAAAAACATTTTATTACTAAGTTAAATTGCTGAAACGAACTAGTGACGAGAAAATTTTCTCGGTTAATCTTATCTTAAGAAACTCACTCACCTTTTGAAGCTTCATTACCCATTTTTAAGGTACGAGTCCAGCTATAAGATATCACTTATCGGCACTGCAAACGTATTAATGGGATAATTGACTTGTCTTGTAGTATACTACTCCAGGTTTATTTGTTTTACTCTTGTATGCTATTATATTGAAGTTATAAGAAGTATAACTGCAACCACGCCGCGTGCTATGTACTGTGTAAATTATTACACGTGAGGTATATTATTTCGGCACTTGTACATACTACCTGTTTGCGAAAGCGTCTAGCTGTTTACTCAATAGGTTAATACAAAGAAAACAGTCCAACAGCAAAGTCCAATAAAATTCAAACCTAACTAAAGAGATGGGATATGCTTGTACCACATACACTTCATTAATAATATCGTTGAATCATCTTGGAGGCATATGACTAGACTAGACTATATTGAGGTGAGTACACATTTTTCTGTTTTTTTCGCAATATCAGCAAGGATATTTAGTGCAAATTTGGATGCGACTCCTTGTTTATTGCAGAAATAATTCATTTAGAGCCTGGCGTGAAGAGACCACCTCAACCAAAGACTTAAAGAAAAGCAGATTTTCTTAATTTCGTTGGAAATTTGCCATGGGTTTGGGGTATACGAGGTTTTGGACACGATATATAACGCATCTAATTTTTTTATTTCAATAAGATTAAAAATGAATTTTTGTTATTGCACAGCGCAAAAAAATGTATTTTAAATATTCACAATTTAATTCTAATAAAGATTTTGGTGTTGGTAAACATCTTTTTGTTCCAATCGAAAATTGTCTGATTCTAACAACAAAAATATAAAAATCCGAGTTCCGAAAGACATTGGATGTTTTCCCAAACCTTTACCAATTTTGAGAGTGTTCTCGGGAGTTGGCGCTTAAACGGGTTATCATGTTTGTTCATCCATCATTGGATTCAAAATATTTAACCACGTGTCATGTAAAAGTATCGATAGCTAATTTTAGGCTCGTCTATCGGAACTCAATTTTTGATTAGAGCTACTGAACTAAAATTACTCGGAAGACAAAATGTCCGTCGAGGTCTTTAATCTATACCTAATTATACAACTAAAAACTGACAGATTGCTAACAAGACCACAAAAGCGAGCCAAGATTTAAAATCATGCTTGGAAATCTGTACGAGTGAAAAAGGCGTCTGAGCAGCGTCAAAAAGTTCAATTGTTAGACCACGGTTGATTCGTTGCTTATTTCCAATGTTACCAAAATAAACAAGCAAGCCCATGCTCAGAGAAACATCCGTCCATAGTTGCCAAACTTCAGATCAGACAATAACTTCAGATCAGACAATAATTTGATTTTCTTATTTTAGGTAACACTCAAGTCATTGTAGGATTCCTCCCAATTCTAAAACAAAATAAAGCTTCGGATTTAGTTTAAAGAACGTCCTACGATGGACAAGCACTGTCCTCGCTACTGTACCTATCGTTGTCATAAGGTATCGTAAAATAATTTTAATTTTTTTCCACCTTTTCCAAATGTTATACACAGGTTTTGTGAGATTGATTAAATAATTACACTTTGCTTTCTGCATGTCTCAGTTTATTAGCTGAAACGGGCGTTAAGTTCTTTTTTGTTACATTTATTCACACCTTTCGCTCTGAACAAGGCCATTTTAGTTCTCACTGGGCGACGTAGTGACGGAGGCGTATCTAGAGGTTGGCCAAAGGGTCAGCCGCCCCTGCCAACACGTTACAGGCGTGAGTTTGTTGCTTATTTTGATGTTCAATTTAAATAATAATAATATACAAAAATTCTACTCTTACTTGTGCTTCAATTAGGGTTGCCACTTCTGGATACATTTTTTTTCGAATCGAATCTCGAATCAAAAATTTTCGAATCGAATCTTTCCGAATCTGATTTCATTGAGCTTTTTTTTTATTGTATGCGTATGTTTGCTCAAAGTAAAAAAAAAACAAATCTAGAGGAGAAAAACTTAAAAATGGAATACGCTATATAGCAAGGATGATAAGGGGTTTTCAGTGAATAAGCCACACTCATTTCCATCATGATAAAAAAGATGTAATTCATAGATATCACCAATAAATGCATTGATGAAAAACTTGCTGTTGCAACTTATCTGTGAGTCTTACAATACTGAGTTATTATTGTGTTAGACCTACTTGTATCAGGACTGAGGCAATTTGATGGAATTTATATGAAAAAAAAAGCAGGGAACAGTTGCACTGTTATGTCATAAACACAGTAACAGCACTGCTTTCCCTAGTCCTACACCAGTATATGTGACTGTGGTATTTCACTTCTTGTTATATTGAATTGAGGCCGGCCATATTACCGATTCTTTATCTTCAAATTTTAGTACAATATTTCATATTTATGCTAGCATCATAGAGTAGTACGACAAAAACATTCTAATTGCATCTGAATTACTTTAAATTGGAAATGCTTGCGTTTTGCAAGAATATGCTTGGAGACGATTTAAATTAACCAAGATTAAATTAAATTGATTTCGAGAAAAACAACCGTTCACCCGACAGCTGAAAAAAGACGTGTATGTACTATTACATTATGTCCCCCTGATTTCGTTTACCGTCACTCGAGTGGAAGCCTGACAAACGCAAACAAAATAAATATATATTTTAGGATGAGAGACATGATTGTCGATTAACATTGCCGGCCGATGAATTCATTCAGTAATAGTTCTCTTCAAGTGTACGCGAAATATTTCACTCAGAACGAGGTTTAAATTAAATTTCGATCAATATTAAATATTATCTAGAGCAGTGGTTCCCAACCGCCGGTCCGCGGACCGCTACCGGTCCGCGAAGCTTTTTTGCCGGCCCGCGAGAAATTTCATTTTTATGCCGTCTCAATCCCTTTACCGTAGGTTGCGTTGGTTTATTACGCAATTTCTCTTCCGCCGTCATATTGCGACGTCATTCGCGACATCGTGGCGCCGAGTAATCACACTTTTCGCTTTTTCTTCTCCGATTCATCGCGAATGCGCTCCATCAAATCTCGCAAGGTTCAGAAACCTGAAAATCGGCACGCGTGCTTTTTCTGTTCTGCGTGCTTATCGTGATTAATATGATCATCCATATAAAACGTTATGCATATTTCTTTGTTCAAACCAGAAAACAGTCAAGGACAGTATAATATTCCAATATGATATGAACTTGTTGCGATCCTGCAGGTGATCACGAGACGCGCAAAACAGCATGGGCGCAGAGATCTTTTTCAGTATTTTGAGCTTGGTAGCGACGACTTTGTCATTGTATTGTAAACTCATTCCGTTTGAGGCATCGATCAACTGCAGAGGGATTAATATGATAAACCCAATGAAAAAGAAACCTCTTGATTAAAATTGTGACTCTACCTTACAGTCCAGATTTAAAAAAGAATCACTGTCATAATTTTGGATATCTCTTGATAACGAATACTCATCGCTAAGTAATCGAGCAATCAAACTCTTGTTCGTATTATCAACCAGTTACTACATTATGCGAAAAAACATTTTCATCACTAGCTTTAATTAAAACGAAGCAAAGAAATCGGCTGCACACCGCTGCAGAGCTACGTTTTGCAGAAACTTCTTTGGGGCCTCGTTTGCAATCGTGCATCGGAAACGAAACAGCAGCAAAATTCTCACCAGAGTTTGTACATTATTTGGCATTTACATGTTTTTTATGTGAGATGTTTTACGCGTGGCCTTTTTTTACGCATGATGGGTGCCCAGCACTGCATTTCATTACGCAAATATATGATATTATTTTATGTTTCACCCATTTCAATTTTTGGCCGGCACATTATTTAAAAGTTTTTCTTCGTGTGAAATGTTTTTAAGTGTACCTTTTTTGTCTAGAAGCATATTGAGTGCCCGGCATTGCATTATTTTACGCAAATAAATGTTATTCTTTTCTGTTCCGGTCATTTCAATTTCTTTGCCGGTCCGCGAGTACTTTTATTTTAATTTTACTGGTCCGCCAGGGTAGAAAGGTTGGGAACCACTGATCTAGAGAGTCTAGACGTCGGTAGCACTTGGTCGCAGCGCAATCACGAATTTTCAGGTATACAATCCATTTAAATTCGCTTATTAGAAACTTAAGCTATTCAATGGAAAACTGAACTCGCAGTTTGGTGGAAATTACGCCACACATTATCTCGAGTGATGCGTAAAAGAGTGTTGTGTCGAACTTGAAACAAATGACGGCAGATAAGTAAAAAAGTCAATCACGAAAAATTTATTTTCATTCATTTCCGTCCCGTAATTTGCTGTCATTTGGAGTGCCGCATAAACGCATTCGGCAGTTTTAACGCCGCCGAAAACAACGATTAACAAACGTTCAATGTTTTTTTTTTCAGTCCGGTAATTTGGTGTTATTTGGGAGTGCGCATAAACGCATTCGGCAGATTTAAAGCCGCCAAAACAACGATTTAACTAACGTTTAATGTTTTTTTTTTGGTAAATTGCTCTCTTTTTCCGAATCGCGTAAATCTGATTCGAATCGATTCGGATAGATGCGATTCGTAAATCCAAAAGTGGCATCCCTAGCTTCAATTAATTTATTCTCACTTATAACAACTATCTAAAATTTGTTTAAAATATTTTTGAAATTTGGTATAAGGGGCATCATTAGCAGAAACTCATCCTGGGCAGCAGAAAAGTTTGACACGCCCCCGCGTGGGTGTGTGATTTGTTTTTAAACTGCAATCGCCATGTCAACAAAGATTTAACCGCTCAGGTATCGCACCGTTTCAAATCAACGATGTCTCCCAATGACGATGAACTCATGAGGCAACCGGCATATTTATATGAGCGACACAAATGCATGAGTAACTTGAACTACTAACTCTGATTGACTACTAGAGCGTGTGATGGAAATTACCTAGCACAATATAATTTTAATATTTTATTGGTATTTTATTAAGGATGTTGTTGGCTTTGCATGTTTCGTTTCAATAAAACCACGATGTTGTCCATCGCAACAGTATGATTTAATGACAGGTAACCTATAAAAATTATTGTAATTGCCAATATTCAGATATGTGTACCTCAATGGTGGAAGATGCCACCTTTTTGAAAAAACTACCCTGCCGAGAGGAATTCAGTAGTCTCTCTTTTTTTCTGCTTTTTGGATTGTCAGTGTAATAGTTCACGGTCTCTGCTAACCGGCAACACCATGAGCCCAATAAATGTAACACTTAGCGCATCAGTTGTGACTAGTAACTTCTCTATTATAGGCCAAACTACAAGCGTCAGTATTCAAAAGACTAATGTCAGAATTATGAATAACCTGATAATGGCAAGTAAAAACTCTAACAAACTGCGATAACAAAAAATTAGGACAAGATATTTGTTAAATAATTAATATTTATTTTATACAGATGACAGACACATGGGGGTTGATAATATAGCTAGGACGGAATCCCCTGTAACGCAACAACCATCAGCGTCATTCGGTAAATATCTTTGCGAACTAATAGGTTATTACAACAACCTGCAAGTTGTGGGCAACTTCAATTTAACGGGAATTCTTTCATATTGGTTAAGTTTTTGTTCTATTTTTCCTAAGAATTGATTGTTGATGAACTGACTTGACTGTTGATCGGACATCTTTGGTTTATGACATTCATTTATTTAAACCATTCGACCAAACAATCCAAATCTAATCCTAATCATTACTCTATCGTCAGACCAATCTACTAGTTATCATGTAGATATTTGATAAATAACAACAAGATAACAAGATATTTGTTAAATAATTAATATTTATTTTATACAGATGACAGACACATGGGGGTTGATAATATAGCTAGGACGGAATCCCCTGTAACGCAACAACCATCAGTGTCATTCGGTAAATATCTTTGCGAACTAATAGGTTATTACAACAACCTGCAAGTTGTGGGCAACTTCAATTTAACGGGAATTCTTTCATATTGGTTAAGTTTTTGTTCTATTTTTCCTAAGAATTGATTGTTGATGAACTGACTTGACTGTTGATCGGACATCTTTGGTTTATGACATTCATTTATTTAAACCATTCGACCAAACAATCCAAATCTAATCCTAATCATTACTCTATCGTCAGACCAATCTACTAGTTATCATGTACCCCCCCCCCCCCCCCCCCCCAAACAAAACAAAAATCATATATGAATCGAATGGTTTGTTGTGTTGTTGTTCTTGTTAGAATTCTTCCTCTTATCATTCTTTAAGAATCGCTTTCTCTTTGATCACTGGACCAAATGATTCGAAATTTTCAGTGGTGGAAGATTTTATTTTTTGCTAGAAGCTACTACTTTTATTTATTTCAGAAATTCCTGTGAACTATGAAACATATGTTTGTTGTGTGCGATGATGTCTTTAAAATTACAAAATAAGCGCTCCTTGTGGCGATTCCGTCTTCGCAGTGAGTTCGCACAGCGATTTTGTTGCAGAGCGAAATCGTGAAAACTGCGACTACGGTACTGCGAAAGACTGTATAGCGGTACTACTACGTGTCCATATATTTGAGCATCGCTTTCTTGTATTTAAAAAGATCAACTACGGGCTCTTTCCTTTCAATCAATTGTTTGGTAGTTCATTCGTTATTCTATCTATTCAGATGACATATCTACGACGGGGGAAAAGGAACCTGTACTGAGACAACCTGTAGCGCACCCCAGATCTTCTGAAACAGGGTCAAAAGGTGAATATTTTGAGCGATATAACGCGTTTTTAGAACTGTGTATAATGTTATAGAATATATGGAACTTGTTCTCCATCTATCGGATAACGTTCATACACTATTCTGAAATGCATTTCTTTTCGATTTGTCCTTGGCGTTCGGCAAACGAACAAAATTGCTAAGAACTCTGAATATTAGAAATTTCGATGAGCTCCGGTTATTTGAATAAATATTTCCTTCCGTTAAGAGGAAAGCAGCAAAAGACATTTGCTTACTTATTTCAGTAATCCAACAGAACGTTGGACAGCTACATTGTCTCAAATCTAATTGGACCACATGTAGCTAATTAGTGATTCAGTGGTCGACAGACAAAATTTTATGTGTTAGAGGTAACACTTCCTATTTTTAAATAAATAACACTTGCTATTTAAAATAATGCAAAGTATTTATTTAGATGATTCTCAACAAATTAATAATGTACAGCAGGAACCTGTACGGGAGCAACTAGAATCAAGCCCTAAACGATCTCCTGAATTTGAGTCGAACGGTAAATATTTTTTATGCAATACACTCTACTTTGAATAAAACAGCAGCGTGCACCGGTTGAGGATTGAAATATCATGCTTAGTTAGCTTTAGCAACTTGTGCTTCATCTTGCGGATAGCGTTACACACTTTCTGAAATATCCGATTTGTTTTTCTGGTAAATGAAAAAACTTGCTGAAAACTGGCCAGCGTTGCCTATTGCGGGTTTTATGTCTGTTGGAGGGAAAGCGACCTTCCTATGTTCATTATAGAGACCTGCATGTTAAGTGTCTTTTCTTGCATGACAAATAATAACTCTGACTCTTATTGAATACGAAATGAACCTACAAAACGATATAAAATTATGCTGTTGTTAGAATTCTTGTTGTTAGTCTTAATAATTTGAATATTCGTTTCTATTTTTTAACTACTGGACAAACTTCTTTGAATTTTTCAATGTTTGAAGAATTAACTTTTCTGTAGGAAACTAATATTTTATCTATTTCTAAATTTTCTATGAATCCTATAAGATCAAATGTTTCATCCCACTGTATTATTTTTTATTCGCGAGAAGACGGTTTTAAATCCGCCAAGCGTGACAAAAGTCTTCCATTTAGATTTTGCGGAATCTTGCTTCACAAAAATCGGAAGTTTTCCGATAATGGTGACGCACTGTAGACTAGGTACTACTGTACTGTAAATGATTTGATACCACAGTTATGAGTTAAATCATTTTTATTCACGTTGGACAAGACAAATGAATCATCATTGTCATAGGACCTGTTTAGGCGAGGGCAGTCCGGGTATCGGTACTAGTAAGTTATGATGGTACACAATTTCGGATTCGTTCAGAATGATTTGTGGGGAAACCCTGAGAAAAATATTTTGTTTCCGCTTTTGTGTCCATATATTTGAGCATTGCTTATTTATTTCAGAAAACCCAGAGATAGTTGTCGACGGCAACATTGACACGGATCAAACTGACGTGAAAGGGTTTGCGTTGGAATTTCCCGAAATCACAGACCCGATTACTCGAGAAGTGAATGAGTATACACAGGAAAGACTTATGATTTTGCAACAACGCGAAAAAAAGAGAAATGCGGTATTTAAGGAGCGGCTGTGAGTATTTTCATGAAAATATAAACTTATAACATATATTTTGGTAAAATATCAGTTTTAAGAAATTTAAAATGTGGGGCCAAAATCGGTAAAAGAAAAAACCTGAAACTGGAGAGGCCGCCATTTGGTTAATTTGTCTTGACGTATATCCCAAATCATGAAAATCTCATTCTGTTTTTTATATTCATTATGATAATTCCATATAATCTTTATCTTGCTCCATATCATAATATTGGGCTTTCCGGGGAAAATAAATTTAATTCATGGAATTGATCTTGGTATGAATCCACATGTACAACACTCATTTATTTGAGTGTGTACCATTATTTTGTTTTACTTTATTTCAGTGTGAAACCTCCACCGATCGTAACCACGGAAATAAACAAGGAAATGTACAAGTAAGAGCTTAAACATTGTAATCATATATTTTTGATGAAAATCACAAACCAAGGGTACTCACGCAGAAATAAAGCAGATTGATCTCTGAGCAAAATAAGAGATGGACAAGGAAGGCACACGGACACTATAATGAATAAGAGCGTGGAATTGTGCGTGTTTATGGCTTGCTGTGCTAATATTAATTTTGTTCATAATTTTATGTACCCACTGACGTGGCAAATATCACCCGTAGTAAAAGGTGAATTGATTCAAAAGTATATCCGGAACTAAAAGATGCTTGGGGACATGTGTGGCTTTGAACATGAAGTCAGAATTAAACATTTCATTATGAAGTTGGTGTAATATTTCGAATATTCCAGGAGTCGGTGATGAATGCTGTAAAAAAAACGGAACAAAAATGTTCACATGAACAAAATCGAAACCCTATTTAACACGACATATTCAAACGAAACTTGCAAGTTTGTCACGTGATCTGAAATTGAAATCTTTCTTCAACCCATGTTCGAGATCCGGTACCGAACTATTTTTAAAAGCTAAGAGTCAATGAATATTTTTACTCCAAATTGCTGAAAACATATGATTTGTCCGTTTATTTCAAAATTTAATATGTAGACAAAACCAATACAATTGTTAAGTTTCCAATTTTATATTTTCAGTCTACCAGATACTGACCATCGTGGCTTTTGTCTAATCGTTCTCAACAATGGCGTTTATTCTCGATTCGTCGGTGAGTTTCATCTATTAAATGGTCTTTTACGTCTTTGCCATTTTTATTGGTTACGAAGCAGACCTATGGGTCGTTTTGTAACTGTTTTTTTTTCTAACTTTTATTTGCAATCATTGGACTAATCCAGGGGTGGCCAACCTTTCACATACCATGCGCCACGTTTTAAACATGATGTTTCAGATGCGCCGTAAATCTCTTGTACGGGTATTCCCACGCCTAATGTCCGCTTCTTGTTGAAATTATATAAATTTATAATACACACACATATATACACACGTATATGTAGTTTTACAATTTACAACTTCACATGAATAGAAATTAAGCAAGGAAGTATAATAAATGAAACTGATCAATTTTATTTAAGTACCGCCTTTATGAGACTTTTGCTGCTGTTTTACTTTCGCCAGTTTTTTTATTCTTGGAGTTAAGTTTGTTACTGAGAGGAGCAGTGCATTCTTCAAATTTAAATCTGTAAGTCTTGACCTCGCTTTGCTTTTAATTAGTTTTATGGCAGAAAATGTTTGTTCACATCTTTATGTCGTTCCAAAACGACATATAAAACCCTGGGCAAATTTTCTCAGTTCTTCTGTATCAATATCTACTCTACTCTACTCTACCCTCGATTCTAATTGGCCTTTGCTAATCAGCTGTTTGGCCTAGCGTCGCGTGATTTTACTCCAGGCTTCTTCGAGATTAGTACTTGCGTCACAGCAACGATTTTACGCTTCGCTTTTGTTGACAACGGTCATTTGAAGTTTGGATGAAAAAGGTGGTATTTAGGGGTCATTTTCAGCATGTTGTGGGTTGATTTATAACAAATTTTTTAGGCTTGGTCAACTTAACTGGTTGTTCAATGGTTATTGAGAGATATTAGGGAAGTCTGGGCAATGGAAATCCATGTTTCAAGCTGATAAATGACGATTTTCTATTTTTCCAAAAGTTCTGAACTCTTTACTTCAGTAGGGAAAAAATAGTAAATTTTACTAATTTTTGCTAAAAGTCTAGAAAAAGTCCGTCCAAAAGCTAACGTCGATAATCGCCTGTTGTTTCTAATTCCAACAAGCCGTAAGTGGGCGACGTGGAGTAAGGAGAATAGATTTTAGGTACAATCAAAAGTCACCATGTAAATCGCAAAAAAACGGCTTGGCGTGGAGAAGCCAAGTGCAATTAACAATTTTGGCATGAAAAGGGTTAAAGATGCAATGCGCCACTTCTAATCATACAATGCGCCACGTTTGGCGCATGCGCCATAGGTTGGCCACCCCTGGACTAATCGAAGTTCAATACCTGAACTCTTTCAAGTTTATTCCTTTCATTTTCTGTTCAAACTTCCAGTGAGACGCGATACTTAATTAACCCAGATATTAACGTTTTGTTTTAGTTCACGGGGACACTTCTTAGTACACATTGGAACATTTTACGCTCACCCCCTGATCTTATTAGCATACTCGGTGTTCAGCTACCAGCAAAAGCGTGATCTTGGTGTCCATATATTTGAGCATTGTTCTATTGTCCATTTGTATTGTGCTAAGTTTCTTGAATATATTAGATGCCTAAATTTATGCACGTTATGCAGATGTTCTCCGAAATTACTTTAACGGCGCAAACTACGACGTAGATGTGAGATATAATATAAACCTTCAAGGTGAGGATATTGAGAAGATATCAAAGCAAACCTTTACGTCGCACGTCTGCTTCGTGTGTTTCATTTTCGATACAGGTTCGTTTCATAGTCAGTCAATTGCTTATTTTTCATCACAAAACAACTGTTGTCTATGAGTCTGGTCTGCTAAATTTACTGTTGTTGTAAAGGAGTGGCTGCTCTCCAAAATTAATAGACCAACCGATTTACATTTTGAGTACTTAAAGATGATTGAACCCACTAGAAGGCACTTTCATTTTTCAAAATATTTCTGAATGCTTTGGAAACAGTAATTTACCCAGAATTTGCTGCCTAATTCATACTGCTGCCTAATTCATACGAACGGCATTCTATAAAATGTCTAAACATTGTTGGTGCAAATATTCAGAAAAAGTGAACGGCGACCTCGATATGCTGCAATATGTTATCGATTCCTTCACGCCTGCCAAAGTTCCTTCTCTAGATGGAAAACCAAAGCTATTCTTCTTTCAGGTAAATACGCGTTGAAAACACATTATTATTATATTTTGGCCAATATCCTTCTTCTATAATTTCGGCCCCACCCGCCACAAATTCGTTCTACTTGTCTGTCTCGGATTTGAGGTTTTTGACCGTACCGTAGACTAGGTAATGTATTGTATATGGCAGGGGTGGGCAACCTCTCTATTCGGCGGGCCAGATGTAGGAAAATGAAGTCCTCGGCGGGCCGGATTATTACAAAAAATACTTCGGTATCCAATCTTTGTTAAATGCTCGACACTCTCTTTCTGTCAACTTTACGTTTCTTGGGATATTCCATAGTTAAAAAAAAAACTTTATATAAACCCAATTTTTAAAATTAATTTATATTTAGAATATAAATATAACTGATACCAGTAGTGGGGAATGTTTACAACGTTCCTGCTTTGACCTTATATTATTTGTTTAACGAGTGTGCTAACGCAAATGTTTGTTCACTAAGACAGTGTTTCCCAAACTGTGTTCCGTCTCCGAAGTGTTCCGTGGAAAAGGAATCGAAAATACGTCTAAAATGATCGTCATAGCGATCTATGGAACGTAGAGTACCGGTAGTCGCCTAGCTGACCGTTCGATATCGCGTCACCGTCGGCCTAAAGCGGACTAGCTATAGGGTAGGGTAGTGGCATTTTCGTTAACCGTCGGCCTAGCTATTTGACTGTTTAAGTTCGTTATCAAGTTTACAACAATCTTTTTTTTGTCATAGCCAAATAAGTAGGTCTGAAGAATGAAGGCAAAAGGTCAAATTTAATTCCCTCATCTCTGCCTGGTTTTACTTTGAAATGCTGAAAAAATTACAAAGCTGCAGGTCTGCCTGCAGCTCGCGAAATTGCGACGAGTACTTCTGTCTCCATTAGACGCAACATGAGAGGCAAACACTAAGTAATGGAAAGTAAACGACATATAATTGTAAAATGAATGAATTGATTAATGTACACAGCATTTAAATTGAGAAACAAACAAAAAAGTTGGTATATATAATAAATGCAATATGTAGAATATTCAATCATATTATATGTATGTTCAACACAATTCTGTTAGTTTTCGCAGCGCATTTGGCAACTCGTCACGACAAACCCATTAGGAACCGCTACATTACACAATTTTTCTTTTTCAATTTTACCCTTACATTATTTGGTGTTCCGCAAGGCGAGATAAAAAGTGTAAGTGTTCCGTTTGGGAAACGCTGCCCTAAGACAATTGGTTATTTCCCAAGCTTGCACTGACAGTGCGGTGAGAGTATAGCAATCGGCAACTTTCAGGAATGATGCGTCGGACCACATTACGGAGTGTGTTTGGATACAGTCAGCGGGCTGGTCAAAATCTCGTCGCGGGCCGGACCCGGCCCGCGGGTCGTATGTTGCCCACCCCTGGTATAAGGTAGGTAGGCTACTGCTTCGCTTTGGTTTTCCTGTTTGTATATTCGAGAATCGCTCTATTGTTATTATATGCACGACTAACGTTAGTCATTTTATTGGGTTTGGGTTTATTGGATTGCCTATCTAACACAGAATTTATCAATATTCAAGTGTTGTTAGGTCGCGTTGTGGTTTACAAAGAAAGGCGCTGCGATTTTACTTTTCACTTAAAGATTTTTTAACTTTCAATCATCGCTGCTTGATACCAGCTTTGGTTCTCATCGGCTTCCATTCCTCTATTAAAACTGTGTTCTTACTTCCTTCTCGTAATTTTTGTATCATTGATTTAAAAAATAAAAATAAACCTGCCTTGTGCTGTTTATTGCAGAACGACATTGATATCTTAGAACCATCGAACAATTCAGAAAACAAGGCGCCTTCAATTTCACTTGAATATCGCGATTCGTTTGTTTTAAGATCGACCCTCAGAGATGTCGTGGACAGATTCTGCTACATCTTAAAAAAGAATCCATGGTAATTTTTTAAGCTAATTACCTATTATATATGGGTACATACTATTTTGACACTGGAGCTCAATTTCAACTATAATCGTCGCGTTGACAAAAAGGTCGTGAAGAAGAAACGAACACAAAAATTGCCCAAACATAGCGATTTGAAATATGCAGGACTGTCGAATGAAAACATTTGGAATGAAAGCTTTTTTCGGAATAATTGAATATTCTGACTGTAGCTAAAAAAAAACAATTTAATTCCCAACTAGTTCTCAATTTATTTATATATAATCGCCCAATGTGTGACTTCAGTTGAAATGTAGAGGGTATTGAGACAGATGTAGATGGTTTCCATTGGGCCTTCTTTTTTGAATTATGTTAGTTTCAGTCAGTCTAATCCAGGAAATGCTGCTTATGGCTTCGAGAAATCTAACACGAGCAGCAAAACATTTTTTTACCAGTTGACGCTGTAAATTGATTCTCATAAACATATCGATAAAATGTAACACCGGCAACGATATTTTGGATTTCAATAGCTTTTGTCTATCATACTCTATGTGTTCCTATATTGGTACTATCTTGTTATTGCCTCAACATTAATATTCTGATCTGTTTATTGATAGTCCGCTTACCTTAGCTTAGGTTAGAAGGAGTGGAGCAATAACCTGTGATAACAGAATCAAAGAAACAGCCAATTGGATTAATGGAGGGACAATAACGACATATTTTTTTTTATGTTTTACCGGATTTATGCCAGAAAATAAGTCAAAAATAACTTTCTATAACTCGCGAATGACTCCTACAAGAACAGGTAGTATTCGCGTGAGCGAGACCTATTTTCAACGACGAATCAATCCAGTTTCTTAGTAACCTTATATTTGTTCGTTTCAAAGCAATGGTTCTCAACCTGTGGTACGCGTACCACTAGTGGTACGCGGGGGTTTTTCAAGTGGTACGCGAGAAGCTTTAAATTATTACTACAACCGACTTTTGAGGTGGCTAAAATATGGCAGATACGCTTTCTTTTTACCTTTCATCACTGAAATGTTATTGTTAATGTTACTCAACCACAGGTTGAGAACCACGGTTTTAAATATAATGATATTAACTAAAATACCCCGCCGCTGCCCAGCCCCATGTTTTGGTACAAACTAACAAGAACAGTTTATAGCGTTACCAGTCCTTCTCTTTATAGAGCGCTCTCGCCCGCCACTGCCCACTTAAAAGGAAACGAGATGGACATATTTTCGCCCGTTTTACGTGTCACGTTCAAAATGCATCTGCATTGAGAAATCGGCAACGAAGGGAGCGTTTGGAGGGGTGGTCGACACGTGTCAAGATACCCTGACAGAGCCTAGATACATCATAAGGATAATACTATTACTACCTAATGTATTACGAGGATGTTACTATTACTACCTAATGCAGGGGTCGGCAATCTTTTGTCGCTCGCGGGCCACAATTAAGTGTTGCAAGTCATTGACGGGCCGCACATATTTTTAGAAAGTTGAAAACCGAACGGATGATACTTTTTATAATAAAAATCAAACAGTGACACATCTTTCGAATAGAATATAGATTTATTTCCTCATTGCATTGCAAAAAATTCCATTTAAATATTTTCGGCGCCATTGAACCCATTGCACTTAGCATCAACTTTTCTGCGTTTTCTTACCATTTGTCTAATTATAATTAAATTATAGGCTCATTAAACGAGTAATTGTGAATTATATACTTATAAGGTTATAATATAATTTAGTCTACACGTGTCTCACAATAAATTCTGTTACGTAAGGAATATAATCGTCAAAACAGCAGATTTGTTACTGTGATTCAGTGAAGCGTCACGGGCCGGATTATATTACTCCGCGGATCCGGCCCACGGGCCGTAGGTTGCCGACCCCTGACCTAATATATGTGTTGGCTGATGGGCATAATCTTGACTTTTGAAGCCAAGCAATTTGACGATTAGGTTAGGCAGTTCCGGATAATGGCTAGCGCCGACCAAAGTGTATTTGTCTGAGTTTTGCGATAATTCAGTGGTGGCGATGATTAAAGCCTTTCAGCTCTGACGTTGACGACGCAAATTCTCTCGTGATTTTGCACGCAATTATTACGTTGTTACTGAATATAATGAATACGTTGAAACTTTGCACGAAGCTCTAAAAATAGATGTAGTGCCACATAAAATACTACCATAGCGCGTTTCTCGTGTCATTGTTCCCTGCCACAAAAGCGGTTTCGTCGGTGGTACGCGCCACGGTAAAAAACACAAAAGTGTTACGCGGTCAGTAAAGGGTTGAGAACCACTGTTTTTAAGTCCGTATTTAAATGCACGTTGCCAGTGTTGATAAAGATTAATTTTATTATTGTTTTTTGCAGCGGCTCTCTCAGCTGGATACTGACTACGTTAACAAGAGATACAGTGAAACTTTTCTACAGAAGAGAATCGTTCGAAACTATATCCAACTTGTTGAAAGAGGTAAGGTTTCGGATACTTTGAATTATGACAAAAGTAAAACTCAAAATCTTTTGTATTAAAATCAGGCAAATTTTGTTGTGGCCAAATATTTAACAAGCTGAGATTAATAATGTTCAATCCTAGTGAATTGAAAATGCAATCTCCAGATTGAAAAAATGTTCTATAGTCAAAATAGACCGGAAAACCGAATTTCCTCTAACAAAGTAGGTTATGTTTACAAATTAGAATCGTGATTTCAGTGGAAAAAAGTGATAACAACTGTTTCGATTAGGTGTTGTTGATATACATATAGCCTTTTCTAAATTAAAATCCCACAAAGGGTGAATGTGTTATAATCTTGAATTAGTCTATACATTTCCAGGTGTATTTTAAACAACCATTTTCTGAGTCTAAAAACTCGGAAGCTGCACTTGCATCCAACTCTCAAGAATACTTGCTCAGCGACCAAGCAGTGGTGTATGGTATGTGAGCCGTTACATCTTAATAATAATCTTCACCCAATATTTTTATACGTTTACCGAAGCCGAACAAGGACCTGCACAAGCGGTCACTGATAATTCATTATATTTTGGAAAGACTGGTATATCTTCTCGTTTCTGCATTGCCTACTCAATTCATTATCCATTGTATGAGAAGGTTTCCAACTCAAGATATTAACCTGATATGCAACACAGTTATGTCTAACGCTCTGACAAACAACTAGTCTAGTTTGCACCCAAATTTCCAACATATAAAAAATATACTTTACAACTGCAACTGTTTCGAAATTTGTTTTGTGTGACATGTGAATGCATTGAATACAACACACCTGCGCCCAACTCTCCAGCATATTTTTTTTGCCCTCACAGATGTATTTAATTAAATGAAGTAAAAATACTTCATAAACAATTACCGATTAAAAATCAACAAACCCTGCTAGGACTTTATCGACACCCTTATACGCAATAGCAGTGGCGGCGCGTCAATAAGGCCAACCGGGGCAATGGTTCATTTTTCGCTCGCAAAGCCTTCGCCGAACGTCGACGGGGCGACGCCGATTTTGCCCCGGTTGCTCATTGTATATCGTATTCTCTCTTTTATCTTCCACTCGCCGCGTTTGTCTCGTTTGTTTTCTGTTTCTTTTACTGAATCATCGGGGCCGATCGGGGCTAGCCCCGAAATTATGACGACACAATGCCGACGTTTCTTACAACAACGTGACATATTTTCGCATTCTTCCTCGTTCGTTGGTTGCTTGAAGAGTTGATAGTTTCCTCGCCTTCGTTTTTGTCGCTTGTTTCGCTATTTGAATCAGTTAGAGACCTTTAGTCCATTTGCTTTCGATTTTCCACATTCCCTTTGAGCTCCTCACTTCTTTCCGGCTTCGCATTTCTTAGCCTTAGACCTCATAATGAATAAGGTTGATGCACTACTTCGCACTCCGTTTTCGCAGCTGCCGCTGGAACAAAAATTAGAGGTACAACGTCAAAATTGTTCACTGGAACAATCCCATGACGGAGTAAAGCGCCGGCGTACATTCTGCGCAGAAACTTGGTATAAAAAACACGAATGGTTGTGTTACAGCGAGGACAAAAATGCACTTTTTTGTTTTTATCGCCTACTTTTTGCTACCACCCGTGACTCACTTTGGTGTAAATTTGGTTTTAGAGATCTTAAACATCTTTCCGAGCGTGCCAGGGATCATCAATCTTCTATGGAGCATCTGGACAATGCAGTAAAATACCGAACATTCGGAAATGTTAATATTGCAGCACAGTTGGATGAAGGACGCGCGGTTTCTATTCGTCGGCACAACCAAAACGTCGAGAAAAACCGCCATGTTCCCGGTCGATTGATAGATGTTTTGAAGTTCATTGGTTGTCACGAGCTGTCCCTCCGTTGGGCACGATGAACGGGCTGGCTCTTCTAATAGAGGGGTATTTTTGGATATGGTGGAATACACCGCATCCCTAGATACAGTATTGAGAGATCATCTTGATGCCGCAACTGTTTCGAACGGGACATCTAAAGATATCCAAAATGATTTGCTCGACTCAATGTATAAAATTTATTTACAACATTTGGCTCTGGAAATTGAGAATTGCCAGTTCCTTTCGATTCAGCCTGACGAGACATCTGACATCACGTGCGTTTCCCAACTGGCTTTCGGTTTGTGAAAGATGGTAAACCTACCGAGAGATTTAACAGCTTTGTACCAATCGTTGATCGCACGGCTTGCGGGATATCGGCTGTACTGAAAGAAGTGTTACAGCCTTACAACGCGAAGTCAAAATTGATAGCTCAAACTTATGACGGCGCGGCAGTCATGAGTGGGTCGAAACATGGTGTTCAAGTTTATATAAAAGAAGATTTTCCTCATGCGCATTTTTTACATTGTTATGCACACCAATTTAACCTCGTTATTAAAAATATGTGTCTTGATACCCCTCTCGTCCGTATATTTTTTGCAAATGTTTCGGGGTTTTCTTCATTTTTTTCCGTTTCGCCGAAGCGCTCTGACCCCCTTCGCCAGATATGTAGCCGCCGTCTCCCAGCTTGTGCACCAACACGTTGGAACTTCCAATCACGCGTGGTGCAGGGCGTGTCCGAAATTAGGTCTGAGCTCATTGAGTGTTTCAATGGCATTCAGAGATCTCCGGTTTGGGACGAACGCTCTGTGAGGGAGGCGGCTGGTCTAAAGCGTCTGCTAGAACAGTGGTTCCCAAACTTTTTTGACCATCGCCCCCCTACAGTACTTTATACAACCTCATCGCCCCCCGGCACTACAAAAAAATGTAAAGTCAAAAACGAATATATTAGAGACCGAATGAGAAGACAAATCATAGTTTATAGTGTTTTTTAATGATATGGATGAGCTTGGTGTTCTTCAGCGAGTTTTTTATTATATATATCTGAATTACCCAGTTTACTGATGGAAAGGTGATTTCGTTGTTTTAATAGCAATAGTAGCACGGCTCAAAACCCCTTTCTCACCTAATATAGGTCGGAAATGAAAGAATCCAGGGTTCTACCTCCTCAAAAACCGTCGTGTACTCTTGCCTTATAGCATTTCACTCCCAAAATTTACCTCATTCCACATTAAATTAATGAAATCAAAGTTCATTTTCCCAAAGTTATAATAATGATTTCCGTACATCTCATTCATTCCTACAGCCTGATGACCTGCACCAAAATACTTCGTTAAAATTCATCCCCAATTCCTCATTCTACCACGGCCTCAAGTCCAATCACCAGTCCATATAATTTTTCAGCTATTTGTTTTTGGATTCACGGACTCGGATGTGGAAGAAACTGTGACCGACTATCGACTACGGCCCAGGGGTCGACAAACTTCATGTCGCTCGGGAGACAAAATTTAGGGTTGCTAGTCTTTTGCGGGTCGCATATATTTTTTAAAAGTTAAAAACGGAACAGCGAGCGAAAACTGCGACAATTCGTGAACTCAACTCAGTCGCCTTATTAAAAAATTATTACAATGACATTTAATGTGACACTGTCTTGTTGCTGCATCACGCTTGATAGCTTTACGACGCCAAGATGGGAAGATTTTCTAAATGGGCATCACTAATCCCAATTCTTTGCTTGTTCTTTGTAATGTCTCCATTTTCGAAAAACATTGTTTGCACAAATATGTACTTCCAAACATCTAAGTGAATATTCTCGCATGATTTGTGAAATTTTAATAAAGATTTATTTCAAGAAGATACATTCTTACAAAAATTACGCACTGATGAATCAATCTCTCGAATAGAATATGAATTTTATTTCCTTATAGCATTGCAATATATTCGAATATTTACTGCATGCGCCCTGTCCTCAGCATCAACTTTTTTTTTCTTCGTGTTTCCATTTGTCTAATTATAATTAAATTGTAGGCTCGTTAAAAGAGTAGCTAGCTGTTCAATAGAATTTTTTAGGATATAATAAAATTTAGTCTAAACGTGTCTCACGATAAATTCTGTTACGTAAAAATGTAGTTTAGTCCTCGAGCGTAGATTATAAATAAAAAAATAAATTCATCGTCAAAACCGCCGTTCGGATTTTTCCCCGGGCATATACTTCCTTGTTTACATCGTGACATTGGCCAATCAGCAAGATGCAAAAATAAACGTAACAATACCCCCTTTCGCATCCGCTCAGACACACTCACTCAGACAGACTTTCAGGCGTGGTCGTGAACATTCCCTCATTTTCGCGTTTTTGAATTATATTCCTTAGTTTTTAGTTGTTTTTCGGAAATTTAAATATAAGTCAATTATTACTTTGTTTTCCTATGAGTTTCAGTTTAAATACAGTAATCAAAAATTGGTGTGGAAATAGCTGTGATAGACTATAGGCTAAAATTCTTCATCGTTACTTTTAAAAAACAGATTGTTGAATGGTATGAATTAGAATGATAGTTTGAAACAAATACCCTATTTTACAACCAACAACTCGCGAAACCACTCTTAAAATAAGCACCGAAAATTTTAAAATGGTAAAGTATAGGAAGAATTTCCGGGGATGGGTCTATTCAGTGAATCGTCCCGGTCGAGATTTTTTTACTCCGACCGTATTTTGCCGACCACTGGGATACGCAAACTACCGTACTTTACTGCGGAGACGAGTCCAGCAATCCTTTCGCGTGTGATAATAGACCACGTGATTCAAGCCTGCGAATGCACACAGAGTACAGAATTAAGTGCACAATGCGCCGAGCATAAACAGGTTTCGCGAAATCGCCCCCCTATCGCCCCCTTCGACTTTTTCGCCCCCCTCTGTATCGTTTTCGCCCACCGGGGGGCGATATCGCCCAATTTGGGAATCACTGTGCTAGAAGATGGTGAGTTTTCATTTTTTCTCGCTTTTTTCTCCACAATATTCTATCACGTGGATGTATTATACGGCGCATTGCAGTCAAGGCTAATGGATGGAGCGTCTGTGCAGTCGTGTATTTCAGACTTCTGCGATGCTGTATCTCGTATCCGGGAAACAATAAAATACGACGACATATGGAGTGCTTCTTTACGCCGCGGGCAAACAACGCAGCGTTTGATTTTGTCTGCAAAGGAATGCTGTGACATTCTGGTGAATCAAATAGGCGATCGTCTGCGCACTGAACACCTTGCCGCGTTCTCTTTGATGAACACCAAAAAATTTTCAAAATTTGCACGTCAATTTCCTATCCATTTGTTGGCTACTGTCTCCAAATTTTACCCCATGATAAACGTGGGTAAATTGGAAAATGAATTGCGATGTATATACACCAATCAAACTTTTTTGAACATCACATCAACTTGCGCGCTCTATGGGTTCCTCATAGATAACACTCTAGTAACTACGAGCCTTTGCGGCGTCTGCAAAATTTCTGGACATCATTTTGACGACGCCTATTTCTTCCGCCGACGCAGAGCGAACATTCAGCACGCTGAAGCGTATTAAAACGTATCTCAGAAACACAATGAAGCAAGATAGATTAAATTCCTTGGCTGTTTTATCCATTCACAGAGACGTTATTTCTGGGATGCATGACTTTAATCAGCGCGTTATTGAGCATTTTGCTTCCAAGAAACCGCGGCGTGTTGCATATATGTTCAAGCAGTAGAAGTCTAGCAGCATATATATCTATATAGAGTGAGCGACGCATGTCCTTATCTTTGCATTAACTTTCCTTTCTTCATAGTAACCTTTTTAACCTTATTTTAGGTTTTGTCTGCTTTCCCGAAGTTTCTGTTAATATGTCATTGTATTTATCTGGGTAAATATTGCCTTTCCTTTTGAAAGAGGTTTCAAAATAAACTATGTCTATATTTATTAATCCCTTGACTTGGACCGGTTTTAAAGACACTTTCTTATCGTTAAAAATTGTCGCTTTTGCCGATTGGTTGTTACCGATGGAATGGTTTTCATACTCATAAAATGATGCGAGAACTTACAGCGCTCATCCTGTCCCCGTAGATGGGGGTGACTTGGTCCCGCGGTAGCTTGCCCCGGTTGTCAAAATGACCACGCGCCGCCACTGCGCAATAGTGTACAGATGTTTTTGAAATTTTCCTTGTGTTACGTGTGCGTGCATTGAAAATGATGACAAGCGTGTGTAATCATATTAGCGCTCGCCAGATGTTCAAAGTCCATCCACAGATCTATTCAGTGGGAATTTTCACTCAGATAGTTATTTAGAAGCCTATTTAACAAAGGTTTTATTGAACTGTTTTATTTTAAGGATCAACACTAATCGAAATACGCCCTACAGACGATGATAGCGGAAATGTGAAACAATAAAAAACATCACAATATTGTATTTGAAATAATGAATAACTTGAAATATTTATTATTTTTAATTGTCCTTAATTATATAGCCTCAAATAGGTATATGTGATTTTTCATTATCTGTATGACTTCGATTGGATATGCAATAAATATATATATACATACGCGTTGTAGTTAGTTTCAGAATATTGGCTTCCTATTTCAGTATACAATGTAAACCCATGTACCTCGGCCTAGAACTGAATATCCTGAGAAATTTTTGCAGCTTTATATTTGTAATAAATAAGCATAACACGAGATAGCGATCGTAGACCGCCGACTTATCGATCGAGCGGCGTGTATCCTTCGATCTGATTCAATAGCGACACCGCGTGTCCCAGCATTAATTAATTAAGAACTCGCTAATTATACGACATAACTCATCCAAAATTAATAGGCTTCTGGTCCGAGATGAATGCACATGCAAAATTTGGAGCAGATTCAACCTCGCTCTCGTGAGATATCGCCCGTATCTAACAGACAGACAAACAAATACCTCAACAACTTTCAATATATCAACATTATTACCGATCGAGATCGATAAGTAATAACCTCCTAACACGAAACGGGAAAGTATATTCGAAAGCTCTCGTTATACAGTAGTCTATATTCAACAGGCAAAACAGGACATTGCCTAATCAAACATTAATTTATACTGGTGATGAAATATTTTAATATAGGTTGGAAATTTGATGAAATTCTGTAAATTGAGTAACAATGGTGGTATAGATATAGAACACCAAAATAGAATCCCTAAAAGCAAATATTTATCGAGAAAGTTACTGCTTTCGATAGGCGGAACGTCTGTCTGTTGCTAATCACGCAAAGGAAAGGTATGTTTTTATATAATTGGCGGTTAATTTAATGAAAAATACGAAAATAGTTCGGAGGGAATGGGGCCCCCAGTTATAAAAATTATTTCATGCAGTCATAAGCTGAGGTAGATCACATTTTGTCGATGAGAGAGAGTTTGCAATCCAAAATCTGACAAAATGAATCATATTCGATCCATTTTACAAGGCCAACGAGGTCTGTCCATAACATAAGCATATATATTTAGAGAATTACGCCGAAGTAGTTTTGATAAATTTTTGTTCAACTTGGGTGTGGGCTGTTGAACCACGAAATGCTTATTTAGTTAACCCTACTTTGTTTGGGGATTGCCTTTAAATGATTTAATTTCAAATGGGATTAAATTTTATTTTATTCAGGTTGACTTAAACGACATTTAAATTTTATCATTACGTGCTGATATTATCGCTTGTAATATATCTAATCTAACTGATGAAACTTTAATGCAGAACAAGTTTATGTTTTCATGCAATTACAAGAAAATTGTAATTTTACACTATTTGTCCATTCAAGTAATTCTTGCCAATTGACTTTTTTCGCTGTTGAATTTGAATCGATATTCATTAGTTTAGGTTGTTGGTCTGCGAGGTCATTTTATTTGATGGCACCGGTACGTCGAGGTAAAACGGTTAGGAATGAAACTGAACAATATCAAGTGTTGCCGTATCACAAGATCATAAACCAGTGGTCGGCAAGCTTTTGTCGCTCGCGGGCCAAAGTTAAGGTGTGCAAGTCATTGGCGGGTGGCAAATATTTTTAGAAAGTGGATGGCCGATGAATCACATTTTTTCATACAGATCAGAAGTTAAAATTTAAGCACCGCGTGAAGACTGTGTCAACTCATGAACTCAACTTGGCCTTACTCGAAGACAAAAATTTACAAAAAACATGTAACACTTTTTGTTGCGTCACGCTTCTCTAAATGGGACACTGTTGTACATTGTTTGAATGTATATGTACTTCAAAACATCATAGTGAATTTTTTTTCGCATGGTTTGAATAGAGTTTTCTATGAAACAGACACTTTTTATATTAAAAATCAGAAGTGATACACCTCGCGAATGGAATATAGATTTATTTCCTTATTGTATTGCATCACAGAAAATTCCATTTGAATATTTCCCGCGTCATTGCACCCTTTGCACTTAGCATTAACTTATCTGCGTTTTGTTGCCATTTCTCCAATTATAATTAAATTATAGGCCCTCAAACGAGTAATTGTGAATTATATACTTGATTGGTTATAATACTTATTAATGTTACTTTTATATTTATATATTATTATTATATTCATTATTATTAATATTTATAATTTAGTCTACATGTGTCTCACAATAAATTCTGTTACGTGAAGAATATAATCGTCAACACAGCTGTTTTGTTACTACAATTCAGTGAAGCGTCGCGGGCCGGTTTGTTATTACTCCACGGGTCGTAGGTTTCCGACCCATGTCATAAACAATTTAAGACTGAAAAATAGACGAAAACAGAGTTATATGCAGAGGAATGAGCCAAGTGAGGAATTTATCAATAAAGATGCGGTTCAAAAGGGCATATCGGCGTTGTTTGCTGAGAAAACATAGCGTTCGTATTTGAATCATACGAATGTTTGATCATCATAAAACTCAGCGATGTCCGTTTATTATTTATAGGTTGTGACGGAATAGAGCTTAGTACAATACAATGTGCCAAAACCAGTAGTGAGAGACGTACTTTTACGCGAAATGTGTGTTGTAATAAAAATAAAAAATTGTTCTTATACGGAAAATCCAAGAAATTTCGTTTAAATCTAGTTTCTGTTTGAACTGTTGAGACTTATTTTTTTGTTGTGTTGTCTCTGTGTATAACTTTATTGTTCAAGGAGAGGAAAACTTTACTTTGAATATTTGTGACTACTATAGTATTCTCTACTCATTTAGTAATATTACAATACGTATTTCATGCAAGGTAAAAACTACAAGAAAAACAAAAAACTTTTTCGCAAATATAAATACTTTCACTTTATTAATTAGAATGAAAAGCATCATCATCATTTACTGCTACTACAATAAAATAATACAATAAAATTATTGATACAAGTGAAACTCTATAATCTTGGCAATTTTTGCTTATGGCCCACCTGAAAATGTCTCTGTGGCCCAGTAGTAGGTTGGGAACCATTGAACTAGATTCTTCGAAATAGAAAATATTTTGTATCCAACTTCGAGCCGTTCTCTTTGACTCTATGCTGCGAATTTTTATACGTCGCCTGTTCACTCATTTTGCTTTGAACCAGGCCCTGTATAAGTAGCAACTGATATCTAAGAATAACCAAGGAGCTAATTGTTATTCTCAAAAAGGCCGGAAACTTCTCTGTGCGACATTGCCCAACCAATTTACTACGCCCTGGGTGAGGTGTGACGAATGGTATTTGAACCCGAAATATGTGCCAATGCACTGCAGTCAAACGCTTCAACTGCCAGGATAATGCCTGCCTTATTTTGTAAAATTCTAAAACTGTTCACTGTTTAAAAGTTTTATCTCTGGCCCTGTTTCGGGCTGAACAGCCACTATATCAAATTTTATTAAGGAGCTACTATTTTTGTAAGGCACCCCAGAAGTATGTGTATCAATATGGAGGTAACTAATTTTGTTCGCCTATTTTTTCATCAAGTTGTGTAAAGGAGGATTGAAATCTACGGGCAGGGTGTATACTCACTTGACTAACAAAAATAGTCCCCGAAATCGTAATAGAACTAAAATAAGGAAAATCGGAATTTAATTATGGCCTAACCCTGACTTGGTACACACACTACGTGAGTACCAAAATGGGTGCTCTGTAACCTTTTGTAATAGTCGGAATCCTTCACAGTTGGCATTGCCATCGTGTATTCTCCAGAGACTCGGATAACACATCAATATAGCACACATAGCATATCAATAGCACAGGTTTATCCTTTAGTAATGTGAAATATAATTATAAAGCAAATTCCAATTGAGAGAAGTTCAAACAGTCACTAATAATTGTTCGTCTCGAAAATTGATTGATTGTTGCATATCACGAATTAGTAACACGATGCCCCTGGAATTGGGGTTTCTAGGTATTGCTCGTAGCCGCGGCTTCAGCAGTGAGTGCCTCACTGAAAATAACAAAAATGTCATCATTTCCAATATTTAGTGGGTATGATTACCTTGCAGAAGACTGCAAGAAACACTATCAATAGGCTTTCTCTACTTAGTCCATCCATATGCAACAATTACCCGGCGTGCTATTTTTGAAATGAACTGATAATGGAAAGTATTTAAAAAATAAAAAATGTTTTTGTTGTCCATTCAAATACGGATTATATTCACTTCCCATTCAATACGATAGTTTTCACACTTTTCCAATATCAAGTTGACAGTTGAAGTCGCTAATTCGTTACTAATTATGAAACTAAAATCAACTCATAATTGTACTGTTGCAATCCTGCTAACACTATGCAAACGCACTAATTCGAATTCCCAAAAGAACCATGATGTACGAAATGATTGATCTATTTATTATCGATGGTGAATTGGACTGAACATGTAAACAACTTCACACGGGATTATAAAAAAGGCGACGAACTGTCAAGAGCGGTGTTTGCTCCTGCCTTTCGCTCGGAACAATACCAGGTTCAGGCGGCAACTGATATCTTAGAGGCTCTCCACAGATTTACTCCGATATCCAAGTTTGTTGGTAAAATATAACATTTGATAGTAAGACTACTTTTGATAGTTTTATGATTAAACGAGTCTAATTATATACAATACAACTCGATTTATTTCGGTCAGTTCAGTTGGAGGAAGCATTGATAGTAGATTTGAATGTTGGGTTGTCTACCTCAAAATGTTGAAAACCTGGCCTATGCTATGGGTATTTTATTTATCATATCACAATGAACATTTTTAAATAAGCTTACGAGTCTTCTTCATCTTGCTCCGAGGACGTGGATATGTTTCTGGCAATGCTAATTGCTTCTTTTTTCGGTATTTCCAGCCTCAGGCTAAAAATATACAATGATATGCGGGGCATTAGTTGCGACTGACATAAGTTATGGTTAATATTTTAAATATAGATAATATGAAATCAACTCTCAGTAGTAAGAATGCAGTACTGTTTGCGTCACGGGAAACGCACAGGTTGGAATTGATTGATTTATTGTCGAAAATGCATTACTGAACTTATAACCTAGACTAGATAGCGATCGGAGACCGCGGACTTATCGATCTTGAGGTTTTGAATCCTTCTCTCTGACTCAATAGCGACACCGCGTGTCCCATCACTAATTAATTAATAACTCGCTAATTATACGAAATGATTCATCCAAAATCCATAGGCTTCTGGTCCGAGATACGATTAGTGAACATGCGAAATTTGGTGCAGATTCAACCTCGCTTTCATGAGGTATCGTGTAACATACGAAAGTGAAACGAACAGACTAGATAGCGATCGGAGATCACCAACTTATCATTCTGCGATTTCGATTTCTTCGTTCTGACTCCATAGCGACACCGCGTGGCCCATCATTAAATATTTATTATCTCGCTAAATATATGACATAATTCATTCAAAATCATTAGTCATTTTGGTCCGAGATATGATGAATGCACATGCAAAATTTGGAGCAGATTCAACATCTCTTTCGTGATATATCGCGTAACATATGGAAGTGTCTAATAGACAAACAAACAGACAAATATCTATCAACATACTTATCGATCGAGATCGATAATTAACAAACAAACTAGATAGCGATCGGAGACCGCAGACCTTTCGATCTACGGTTTCGTTGTTTTTTTTTGCTCTGACTCAGTAGCGACACCGCGTGTCCGATCACTAATTAATTAATATATGATGAATGCACATGCAAAATTTGGAGCAGATTCAACCTTGCGTTCGTGAGATATCGCGTAGCATACAAAAGTGTCTAACAGACAGACAGACAGACAGACAGACAAATACTTATCAACATACTTACAGATCAAGATCGATAAGTAACAAACTAGATAGCGATCGGAGACCGCCGACGTATCGATCTTGCGGTTTCGATTCCTTCGCTCTGACTCCATAGCGACATCGCGTGTACCATCACTAATTAAATAATACTTCGCTAATTATACGACATAATTCATTCAAAACCAATGGGCTTCTGATCCGAGATATGATGAATGAACATGCGAAATTTGGAGCAGATTCAACCTCGCTTTCGTGAGATATTGCGGAACATACAAAAGTGTCTAACAGACAAACAAACAAACTAGATAGCGATCGGAGACCGCCGACTTATCGATCTTGTGGTTTCGATTCCGTCGCTCTGACTCAATAGCGACATCGCGTGTCCCATCACTAATTATTTGATAACTTGCTAATTATACGACATAATTCATCCAAAATCAATGGGTTTCTGGTCCGAGATATAATGAATGAACATGCAAAATTTGCAGCAGATTCAACCTCGCTTCCGTGAGATATCGCGTAACATACGAAAGTGTCTAACAGACAAACGAGAATATCGGTCAGAGACCGAAGACTTATCAATCGATGTTAGGGGATCCCCCAAAACAGCGCTCTTACTCCATAGTGACTCCGTGTCCCATCACTAATTTATTAATAACTCGCTAATTATACGACATAATTCGTTCGCTTTTGGTCCGAGATATGATGAATGCACATGCAAAATCTGGAGCAGATTCAATCTCGCTTTCGTGAGATATCGCGTGCAACTAACAGACATACACATAGACAGACAGACAAATACCTATCAACATACTTACCGATCGAGATCGATAATTACCAAACAGACAAATATCGGTGCTCCCGATGTATGCGAACCAAGATGGCGGACATCGGAACGTAACATGGGTAACAGGTTAGGGTTAGGCGATAATTTTTTTCAATTTTTCCTTATTTCAGTCCTATTATCAGTTCGAAGACTAGCCAAGAGCCTCCCGTAGTATTTATACCTAAAATTATGGCCTAACCCTAATCTAGTACACATATTACATTCCGATGTCCGCCATCTTGGTTCGCATACTTCGGGAGCCCCCAAATATCAATCAACATACTTACCGATCGAGATCGATAATTAATGACCCCTCACAGAATTGTAAAAAGAATTAGCTGTAACTTATATAAGATTATGCTGGCTCCGATATGGCATATTGTACTAGTTTGCAAGTCATAAAATGGTAAATGCGCTTACGCTAGTCTGGTCACGACATCCGGCGATACCTGCAGGTGATCTGCTTTTTTGAGTGCTTCATCTAATGTGAGTCCATTCTGCCGGCTAAAAATACAATGATATGCAAAGTTTAAGTTACGACTGAAATAAATTGAATACTTTATGATTGAAGTATTTAATTAGCTACACTTACCACGTATTTACATATTTACTCCATGCATCTATCTGTCCATTAATTATCGTTTTCAGTCGTGCCTCTTTGTATTCATTCCCTGCCGCATACATGTCAAGCTTATGCTTGTACTCCAACTTGAGTTTTTCTGTAGTGAAAGCGTGATCTGTCACCGTTCCTTCTTTTCGTTCACGAATTTTTTCACACTTGTTCTCTCCTGATCGTGGTCTATTTGACTCGTATTCCTCTCGTCGATCTCTTTCCTTCTCTTCTATTAATGGAAAGATTTGAAATAAGTAATCATATCCAGTGCATCACTAGTGAGGAAAGATACAATTTAATAAAGAAATTCGCAAAAATAGGTTTGCCACTTCTGAAACCAAAGGTGACTGATAGACCGCGGCGCTGAAGGTGACTCTATATATCGATCCGAACATGTTCGTTGAGCTAGACGCTAGAGCAGGCCTGGGCAAGTTGCGGCCCGCGGGCCACATCCGGCCCGCGACAACGTTTCATCCGGCCCGCGAGCAGGTTTCTAGATGTGGACACTTTCTTTTTTATTTACATATAAAATATACTTTAACTGTAAACAAAAATTTTTTTTAGGAAAATGAAAAAGCCGGCAATACCATTCGACTAATTTTTTTTTAAATGACCGATTGTTTTCGTCAGGTCGATATGTTATTTGGACCGTAAACACCTTTACATTGGTGATTATTCTACTCAAATCTTCTACTTCTACACAAATTTCCTTCAACATATATATTTCTATATATATATATGTCTTGCATACCGAACTGTGAAACCATTGAGAAAAACGAGTCATTATATAATAATGCTATATAGATAAAAGAGTGCATCTGCAAGCAACCTAAATCGACAATTCAGAGCGGCAATATAAAATACTAAAAACTGGACAGAAACAAGATTGATTGAGAAGGCTTGCGGCAGATTAAAAACGCAGTTGTAGAAATTGGAAACTGAAAAATTTCTGGTGCCCATGGCAGTAAAGTAAATTCAACCGATTTTCATGGTACTGAATTGAATTTTACTCGGTGTGGTTTTATCGCAGACGTAGGGATTTTTCTATCGGTAAAATCTGATTGTTGCAAGAACAAATCACATTTGTTGATTTCACGAAATCGCAAAACACGAATAAAAGTAATCTAGCACTTTATCTCACATTTTTATATCCGCGACATGCGGTGGTATTTAAAAGTAGTAATGATTATATTTTGTCAAAGTAATCGCGGGCTAATTTTAAAACTAAGCAAGACATTTTAATGTGCCCATATCAATGCATTTTAAATATACCCGTATCGCAAAAATAGGTATCAAAATTAAGTATATTCCGGCAGTTTATCTCGCATTTTTATATACGCAGATAGACGTTGTATTTTAGAGCAGTGCATTCCAAACTTTTAAACTCGCAACGCCTTCCAGTGCATTAAAATTTTCCGCGACCCCTGTTTACGTTAAAAATGCGATGGTGACAACAAAGTTATATGAATCACGAATGTTTGGCCATTGAAGGCATGGTCTTTATTCCGCATAGTTACTCACTCTTTAGCATTAATGATAAAATTCAGCATTGTTTTGCAAGCGTGACGTTTCTCTGATCCTATGTATTGTCTCGAAATAGCGATATTTATGTTTTAAACTAATTTTAATACCTGCGCTTTAAATAAAAATAACGAAGTACAATAGTACTTTGTTTTATTCAAATGTGTAATGAAATGCATTAAAAACGCAAAATTGGCTTTACTTAGTCCGGCCCGCCACTGCATTTTGAATATTCAATGTGGCCCTATAGCAAAAATAATTGCCCAGCCCTGCGCTAGAGCGATACGAAATTCCAATATTATGGTCAGTTTGGTATGAAGTCTGGCGCTTGTTGAGTAGGACATGAAATAAAATTGCTATTCGTCGCATATTTTATATTTCCTCCATTTCGACATGTTCCATCACATTATCCAACCCCGTGTTTCGTTAAACTGCCAATGAACCTATTAAGTAATGTTTTGCCCAAAATATACAAATATTTCACTCTGATCGCAGCGTAATTGAATTAAAATTAAATCTTTTCTAGCAGTCGGTAGCTGGCTTTTCCGCCAGTCCTGTCAGGGCGTACTATAATTTAGTCGCAGCGCAGACTGTTAAAAACTTTCATCAAAATTGTTTTGAGTTTTCGGGGTGTACGATCAATTTGAAATTATGTGAAACTCAGATTCTTTAATGTGATGCGGAACTAAAGTAGTTTTTGGGAGCAAAAATGACGCCTGATCGATAGAATTCATCACGTAAAATCCATTTGCATCTCCTTTAAAGATACTGTACTCTTGGTATTGAAGTGTGCATTATCAAAAGATTGGACGCCGCTGATAACAGCAATGGACGAACGTTCAATGTTTGTTTCACTTCGGGATATCGCTTACTTCTTCCGAATCGCGTGAATCTGCTTCGAACGGTTCGAAAGAGAGACTATTCGAATCGATAATCTAAAAGTGGCATCCTTAGAACACAAATAAAAATTATTGTCATTCAATAATGTAAGCATGGGCTTGACCAAACAAAATGCCAAACTTCGTGACCCAGAAAACGAGAAAACCAGTTCATATTCTGACTCTAGCCGTTTGCGTAATAATGGGGCTGAATTGACCTATCGGCTGAATGCCTTGGGGTCCCCACATCAATTTTGAACTATTATTTTCAAATAGTTGACTATTTGTGAAGGCTTATCCCTGAATGAAATCGGTTTACATTTTACAAAACAGTTACGTTTTTGATTGGGTTGATTCTTGTTCCAAACGTTTTAAAGGCTCAAACATTGAGTGCAGTCGAATGAATGAATTCGTCTAAAGTTGAACAACTCTAATTTTAAAAAGAAAATATTAAAATTAATTAAACAAACACTCTGCGGGTGTGAGGAATCCAACAATCCTCTCCCACATAATTATTTTCCTTGAGATTCAAACATAGGTTTCCTAATGTAACGAAAATTTATTGCTGCTCTCTACTTTTTGTAGATTTTCTGTCACTAAATTTATATTATTCTGGCAAAAATCTACGAAGGATTTTGGACGTTTGTAAATTTTTGAGAATGGATTTTTGCTGAAGTGCAGCTTTGCGTGGATGTGATTTTACGAGAAAACTTTTGTCCTGTCGCGTGATTCTTTACTCTTGGATATTAATTCATACATGAAAAAACGCAAGCTCGCAACTAAAACTTAGTTAAAATTAGTTCTTACAGACATAAATATATCTCCGATGAATCTCACCCACCTTTTGTCGGTTTACCGCCCATTTTCTTGATGCTGATCTATAGGTTGTCTATAGGCTAGAACCTCGGATTTATTTATTTTACCTCTTGTTTGTCGTTACACTGCAGACATAAGATGAGAAACTACAATTGTGTCACATGTTGTGTACTGTGTAAATTCATGCGTCAACACAAATATTTCGGTAACAGTAGGAGATATCACTTTTCCATAGAACCAGTTATTCAATATTTGACAGGGCAAAGTTCATAAAACTTCCGAATCAGTGAGACGCTGTATTTGTGTCTGCGTTGGTAACCGCCTAGTATTATTATCAGCTTTTATTCTTAAATTTGTATTAGTGCAGGGGTTACTTGAAGAGCAATAATAATTATTTAGAACACTTCGAGATTTGACAGGCTCTTCGTCAATGGCAATGGCAGATAATTCGACATAAAATCATGAGACGAAGATCGTCTGGGTTAGAAAATTAATTGCAATTTTTAAAAATAGAGAAAGATATTTGCTGTGATCCAAATCACATCGCAAATTAGAAAAGGTTGAGTGAAGTTTAATAGGAAAAGTGAGATAAACTCCAAGATAAATAGGGAGTAAGCATTGTCAATACTTCTCAAATATAGCATCACCTTGCATAAAATTTTCTGCTTATATATACAAGGCCTTTTACAAAGCGGAAGACACATAAAACGTGGTGAAAAAATATATATCATCTCTAACAGCGCACTTGTCTTACTACATATATTTTCGGATTAGTTTACTTCGATAGGCTTCAATCTATTCTCATCTTTCCTATGTGATGGCGTCACCTGCTTCATCTCAAGCCAGCGACACAAGTTCAAAGGTGAATCATATCCACTACTTTTTGGACAAGATGAATTTAGATGAATAATAGCATATCACATTGCCATTACTCGTCCGTTCTGTTGCAGATAATTATGTTAATTAAAAGTTATAATTTGAAAAATTCAACTCATTACGGGTTTAATTCAGGCATTTGCATTTGAAGAAAGAGTATACGCAAAGGACGAGTCTTAATCGTGAGTGTTTTAAAAACACTCAAAAAAAAAACTTAATTTGTATACCATAGATCAGGGGTTCCTAAACTATGGCACACCGACAGAATCCAGCCCGCCATACTTGTCTATAAAATATATAAGTAGAAATTTGCTCATATAATTGACTTTGTTTATTTATGTTTTTTTTTTTATCACAGACATTTCTATTTTTGTCGCCTTCGAAATATTCATATTTGAAAAAGCTGACTGTTTAAGCCAGCGTTTCCCAACCTTATTAGGTCGCAGACTATTTTCTCACCGGCGAAAACCTTTGCGGACTCAACGTGCGTTCATTGCAACGGTATTCTGCGTGAAGAAGTAATAAAACCAAACACAACAGAATTGTAACGAATTTCAAAATTGGAAATTCTTCGCAATTACGCGTTTGTTAAAAGAGCCAGCTGGTGTATAAATGGCCTTTTCTAGCGCACGATATTAAATCCATGACAACGACGAGAATTTAAAATGTCTTTCTATTTTAATTTAATTGTGTCCATGGTCGCTCGCGGCTGGGTCGACTAACGACAAGATGAAAGCATTACTTATTTAAAATGCCAAGGCAATCTTTGAACATAATAAAGTGAGAATATATTGCCCGATTGTATTTAGTTTTGATACATATTTTTTGCGATTCTTCGAGTTTGTTATCGCCGTTAGAAAAATCCTACTATCTGGTATAAATTTCCAGAAAGTACAACTTGATTTAGTACTTATTAAAAATATAATTAGTGTATATTAGTAAATTGAATAAAAATCTTCATCGCCTTGTTTTAATATTAATTTAATTGTGATCATTTTAATCTGCGGTTGTGTTGACGAAATAAAAGCAATACAAGAAAATATCATGACAATCAGGGGACACAAAAATGCGTGGTAAAGTGCCCGATTATATTTTGTTTTGATTCGTATTTTTATGAATTCGACAAATCTGAGCTGTTCGTACAACACTTAATGCGCTCCAGTACTGTACGTACCAATGTGAAGGTAGTAAAGCCAAGAATCGTGAGGAAAAATGCCCTAATACTACAGCAGCACCCAAAATTTTGCGATTTGCAATATCTAAAAACGCGTTTTTAATCGGTTGCGGACTATCATAAAACAAAACTTGTGGTTTTTTATTTAATATTTTGTATTACCGCTTCTCAATTAAGAAAATTCGGGTTGCCACAATTGAAACCTACCAGAAAAAATTATTTCTCGCTGTTCGAGCTCGCGAGACACACCACTTAGGTATCTCTATCCACGCATGTGCCGACTTGTGTTTTCGTCGGGAATCCGCAAGTGAGTCGTGAAATCCAATCGTTAAGCGACGCGCAAGTGACCTGTCGCGTCACCTGGTACCAAATTTTCGAATAATAAATTGCTATTCTAATAGTTGAATACTCCAATATGCCCACCCCCCCAGTAATTATTGACTCGATTAATGTTATGTGAATAAACTTACTTTTATGTTTATGTAAATTCTAACGAAAATCGTAACTTGGCTGATGGTTAAGTTTCGCAAAAACGTTTGCGGCCCGCAGTGACTTCATGGCTCGTTGCGGACTCATTCAAACGCTTCGCTGACTCATTTGAGACCGCGGACTCGGGTTGGGAAACACTGGTTTAAGCTGATATTTTGAGGAAAACACACAATTTGCCACCAGTCGTCGTAAACGCGATTACATTTTATCCAAGCTATAATCCCAAATAATAAAATTATTAGGTAAACGAGAAAATTGATTCGCCTAACGCGAAAATTACACTGTCTAAAATATCATTAATAAAAAAAATCGTGTTTGGACACAAAATAAACCTATGGATCGTCATTTTGAATTGTCTTCTTGTTGTTGTGAAAATACCGCTTTTCTCATCTACTCGCTGGATCAATTGCTTTGAAGTTGTCAGCGGTTAAAGGTTGTCTAAAGGCTATCACTTTTATTTATTCCAAAAATTTCTGTTAGCTCTATGAAATTCATATTCCTTTTTCACAAAAATATTTTTGTGGGATGACGTCATCAAAAATGAAAAAAAAAATCGTATCGTGCCCCGGTTTCGTGATCGCATCTCACTCAGTGATATCTTCCTACCGGTACTGATGCTACTACGTTTGGCTTTTGTGTTCAATTAATTGAGTGTTGCTCTCCTGTCAATCCTAGGATTCATCTATTGTCAGTCGTAAATGGTTTGGTTGCGGATTCACTACGATCTTCACTACGATTATAACAAAATTGTTCTGAAATATATAAGAAATACTTACAAGACATGTGGTATAACAATTGCTGCATATCTGCCCCTATATCCTAAGTCATTCTCAATTTAGCACCTGGCCTATTCAGATAGTCGGGAATGCCATGGAAGCGAAATGGTGGGGTTCCGACACCTAAAAACATGCTCGTTGTGCTAAATTACTATATCAGTTATATAACTTTATCGTTTGTTCATTGCAGAAGCAGGAAGATCCGTCAAGTAGAAACGCACGCAGCCTTTTTTCAGGAGTGATATCGTGGTGTAGCAAAAAATTAATAAGAGGTATGGAATGTTAATATGTTGCTTGAATTGAGCTAGTGTTTGGGTTAGGGGTGAATCTGCTAATAGTATGATTTCTTCATTATATTAAGATTGTAATTTTGATGTAATGTATTGTCGGCGAAAAAGTGAGTTTTATATTAATCCTATTAATGTAGAAAAGATTTTGCTTGTTATTAAGTTTTCAGAAATCGTATAAAAACATACAGAATCGTAATTCTGAATTACCGAAAGAGGGGGACTCAAATATTTATATATATAAACCTAATCCAAAAGTAAAGTAGGCGTTATGGCAATTTTGAATTACGGTCGATATGTACATTGGTCATCCAATATAAGTTAACAGTTTAGTAAATGGCAGACGCCACTTCCGTCGCACTATAAGTTGAATGAGGCGATTCATTGACTACGTTATGCTTTCCCACCTTCGTAACAAGAGAAAGAAAAGAGAGAAAAACGTCTGCTAATACCTGAACATGTTCCTCTTCTATATTTTCACTTTTTCTTTTTTGAGAGACGTATAGATAAGTTGAATAGTATAGACGTATAGATAGTGTTGAATCAAAAGTAAAGTAAGCGTTTTAGCAATTTCGAAATCCAGGAATGAGAGTTTTATTTTGATCTTGGAGGTCGGATTCCCAATGATATTGCTGTCACATTGGATATAAACTGTTGAGTTTTTTAGTTTTACACTTGATTAAAATTAATATCAAATTTCTACTACAGATTCTTCCAATTTGGACTATGTATCCAGTGGACAAGGAGATAGCGACAAGTTTCTTATGGATACGGAAGAGGGTGTGGGGGATAACAAAGATCCATTGGAAGGCAGTAGCGAAGTTTCCCAAGGTAAGGACGAACTTCAAGGTTCCAACGAACAAAATTATCAAAAATATTCATAAAAATTTCTGATTTTGCTGAAATAAATAAGATTTGACAGAATTCGAAGTTCTACTTTTGATGTAAAAATTTCGACTGTAACTATCCACCTCGAGATCACAAATTTTGGTTAGAAAATTTTGGCATTCAAGAATAAAATCACCATATTTTTTTCGAGTGACAAAGCACAAGACGAACTAGCAAAATTGAAAAACCCCAATTCACACAAATAAGGTTGTAACCATTGCACAATACCCGAGGCGAATCGTGTTCAGCATTTAGAATACACTCGCCATCATATCTCTAATTGCCATAAACGAGTTCTTAGGTTCGAATTACGTGGGGGGTAATTATGAGCGAAAGAATTGCTAAGCTCTTCGTCGTCATAGGGTGTTCACACAGCAGCTGTTCTGTTACGGTTCCTTTACTATCAAGCACATGCCTCTGAAATAATTGACGAACATATCGGTCAGGAATGGTAACCGGACAAGAGTGGTTCGCATGTAATTGAGACGTTTTATCGGCTTTCATCTCCCCTTGGATAAATATGTAAATCCTATGCTGTGTATAGCTGTTCGACAAAGCGAAAATCAATTTTGTTCAAGATTTATGTTTGTCTTCATAATCTTTTGCAGACGTCATAGACACTTCAAAGACTGACCAAGATGGTTTTACATATTCAGCCGAACATAATGATGACCCGAAAATAGCAAAACTCGAAAAAGAATTCGAAGAAAAGAAAATAGCTAGTGATCGAGATAGCGAGAGGAGAAATGCGGCAATGAGGAGACGATACGCAAAGCAAAATCTTAAAGCCAGGTAATCATAAAGAAAAGTTAAGATGATTTGGTATATTTTGCGGAATCGGACATTTTGATATTTGTCTGCTGGGAAAGATATAAATTAGTAAAACCGTTCATATATGGCGACCCATGATTTTTCGCAGCGCGGTAGGGCATCGAAATAGTCTTTTCAGTTCCAGATGCATAGTCTCGGTTGGTAAAAGACTCCTCAAGACACCAGTGTGAATAGACACGAAAAGTCCAGCAATGTTTTCGCAAATAATCATTCTCGAATTTGCGAAAAGGCCTATATTAGATTAGACTGAACTTTATTGGCATCGTATAGCTTAAAAATCTTGTATGTCACCCTAGTAATGTGCCTTTTATAGAAAGTCCGGATAGAGGTTTCGTTTCCATGGTAACAACGAAAAACGCGCCGATCGTTAGGAAATTTCCAGTTTTTTCACAATTGATCGCCGTTTTCTCGCCAACCAAGTTGAAAATTAAATTCCAAGAGCTCTATCTTCCGCATAGCAAAATACTCAAATAAGTCGTCTTTGGTCTCGATACTCTGTAAACTGGAGAAGCCTTAGGGATTTTAGTGAACATTATTTTATTTATTTTTAGCTACAGTATATCAGTCACGCGAGTATGTCAACGGAACGCGCAGCGTTCAAAATGAACTGGCAATTTCAGTAACTAGTTTCTATGGATGGTAACTGGTTGCTTGAGTGCGGGCCTGGTAACTAGTCATTGCATGTCGCAATTTTTAATAGGCGGTATGGATTGCTGTAGTAGAATATGACGTATTCAGTAACTTTATTCTTATTACTAAACTGGGAAAGCCTCGGGAATTTCAGTGTTTTATTATTAGCCACCCAAGCAAAATTCACGACGATACGAGCACTTTAAACTGATATGGCAGTAATGGAAAACATGTCACTGCGGCACGCTGGCGTTAGAGGTCAGCAATTTTTCTTGGATGGTGAAAGATTGACGGAATTTTTATGTGCTTAAGCCTTAAGGTTTACTGTACCCACTTCTCGCTGTCAGAGGGTGGTTCACCTAATTCACCGCTGGCTACGGTTTCTTCAACTAATTAAGTCTATAAATTGGGATTGCTATATCCGAATCAAACTGGTAAGCAGCCCTCATCGTATGAATATGATAAATAATCCTATTCTATTAAATCGTTAAGTGTCGGGGAAATGTTGAATCTTGCATGTATATATATATTATGTTCTTTCAGCGTAAGTTGTAATCATAATGCCTAGGCGAAAAAAAACTATAAGACGATTATTGGGAGCACAAACAAAGGCAAAATTGAACGAATGTTGCAGCAATAGTCAGATTGAAGAGGACCCGCATAGCGTACAGTCCACTAGCCATTCCATTGTACCGGAAACCATTCTTGTGAAGAAGTATGCAAAGGTACGACGGGGAGGTGTTTTGCAGCGGCTAGCACTGCGGGATTGCGTATCAGCGGAGATCCTAGGCGCCTACCGGGTTGTGATAGATATATTTCTGTTTGTTACAGGATCAATTTGGCAGAAGATGTCGGCTGTGAAGTACCTCCCAAAAAAACGTATGTGTAAGTAATATTTCAAATCATAATTCGAAATAGTATTAACACTACTAAATTTCTTTCTGAAAAACTTTCCATTCCTAATGTAAGTTAGTTTAAAGGTGTTGTAGAGAGCCAATCTTGAGAGCAATGAGGTCACTCATAAAAATGCTGCAAGTTACCACTAACCTGTAAAAATGCCAATGTTATCGATGCATAAATATATTATTTTTTAACGTTAATTTATATTATCATGTGCAAACGTGGCGATTTAAAAAACATTAAATTCAAGAAAGGAGCAAATTGGGATTAAGATTTAGTAACAACGAGGACCCACTGAAATCCCTTTGTCTCAGCCCATTTTATATAACAATTTTTTCACAGGTAAGCCCTTCCCTTTTTAGAAGCGTTTTCTTGAATTCTTATAAACAGAAAAATGTTAAAGAGCAATTCACCCCATTGGGCCAATATTTGTGAAAAAAAATTATAAATCCTTGTTAATATTCGCCTAGTAGAGATTTAAATTCTAATTTAATCAAATTATCTTTAATGTTTCCTTGTTTAATATTCGAACAAAATGGTGCCACAACCGATAATATACGTAAGACCACGGATAAGAAATTCGAACTTGTGTTTATATTAAGGAGGTCGCAAACTCAGACCTATCTTAAATGTCTCACAACCTAATCATTATTTCGAAACAGCCGTCAAAACGCAAACAATTGTACCCATTTTCGGCACCTATCCGTAAGCTAATACAAAATCCATTGAAGAGATAACATAGCTATATAGTTCAGCATAGTTATCTATACTATGTTCTCATGACTACTGATTCTACAGATAATAAATACATCACATAATACATTTTATGTTCGGACCATCCATGAAATGGCTAACAACCATCCACTGGCCAGTTAAAGTATCGAATGTCACCGAATTCGTCGTTGTTCGAATACTGAAAATTTTCAATTTTTTAAAAACCAAAGTCGAATCACTCTGGTGTTTAGTTTGAGTGTTTTCGTTTACGTGACTCGAGTTTGATTCTGGTCACTGATTCGATTCTCAATAACACTGGTTTCAAACATGCTTTCCCAAGACTTTTTAATAAGCAGCAAATGCAATTGGTGAATTCAATACTTGAGAGAATTGGAATTATCTATCTATCTATATATATTATATTTTAGGTGCTCAGAAACGAAGCACGTTGGACTGTGCATCATTATAAATAACATTACAAAGTATTTACGCCCAGCAGGTCAGTGACTTTGTTATTTTCTCGTAAATCTTTGCGCATTGCGCATAAAATGCCTTATTCACTGTGCATAATTTAATAAACGTAAAAACAGTTAATTTAATTATAAGGATGAATTAAAACAGTTGAAAGGCAAATAGCAAATCGTTACATCGCCAATAAGGTATTTTTTTGCAAAAGTCCATAATTCATGCACATTGATACATATAACTTCCAGGTCGTACTACATTCGCTTGCTTGACCCTTCAATTTTAGTTCATTACCTTTTTTTTCGATGAACTCGTTTAGCTTCTCTTCGCAAGTTCTTCACCAGCGCCGGTTACAAAGTGGAGTTTCACGAATGTCTGAAAATGGAGTCGATTTTTAATCCAGCAAGGTCAAGGAATTTTGACGATTATGGATGTCTTGTGTGTTTTGTTCTTTCTACCGGTGTGTACATTTATTGAACAAAAAATCTTATTTGAAAATCTTTTGAAAATGATTTGCTATGCACTTCCCGTACCACGTGTACCGCTTGCACATACGTCCCACGTGTACCACGCATTCCGTTTTTACCATTGTGCGGTTTGTGAGCTGACCAGCTATAACTCGGCTACGAAATCGAAAAAAGGTGCAATCTGATAACCATAAAATTTCTGAAGTCCATTATTTCACAAATGAACTTTGAGGTCCAAGAATTTTATTTTTGATTTCTGTTGAAATTTTGAACTTCTAACTCATTAGAGTCCAACACTTTAAATAAATCGAAAATGCAATCCCTGTTCGATCACCAGTAAATATTCTCTCTTCTTGTGTTTTTTGCCTATATTACTCATTTCAGGAAACGACAGACTTATTGAAACTGCAGACAACTCGTCTATTACAATGAATGAAGTAGTGCAATCCTTCAATCCGGATGAATTTCCGAGTCTTAACGGAAAACCAAAAGTATTTTTCTTCCAGGTGAGCAATGGTGGGAATAAAACCCTTCGCAATGGCCGCAACTTTTTCATAAGATTTATAAAAATTTCGTTGTTTTCATACAAATCAGTCCAATACAATTGGAAGTATCTCTGCGATTCGCTAAAATTAAACTGGTTTTCCAGAATGCTAATGTGTGGTCATCACGAAACACTTGGAATAATTTCAAAAATATTGCGATATGGGGCAGGAAGATATCAAAAGTTGTCTTTTTTCAGAACAGAATAGATATCTATGACGATAAGAATCTATGGAATGACGACGAGCCTACAACATTTCCAACTTACGCTGATACATTTGTCCTGCGATCGACTTTGAGAGATTTTATAAAAATATTCGCAGAAATATTAACCGGTCATCCAAGGTAAGTTGTGGGAAAGGGAATTGCTATGCGCAAAATTAATGTTCTGTAAAGTCAAGTTCAGCTATGTTAAAAGTATCAGATTTGAGAGAATCGCTTGCATCTCACTCTTTTGTTGTAAATTTGTTCTAAATCTTTTATAATGAATACCACATGGATACGATCTCAGAATCAATCTTTTAATTTACAGTCATCTTTGTTGTAACTTGCAACCATCTTTTTAACTGAGAGAAATGCTCTATTAACTTTGACTTTCCTGCTGATAAAATACGGACTCCAGTCGTTAACTCCGGTAATGAAAACTTAACTCAATCAAAATCCAATAAATTTCTCAAGCTTTTGTCTGTTTCAGCATAACAGACTAATTACGACGTTTGGAAGTCTGAAATTTGGTCTCCGATTACTTCGAAGCAGACTAAGCATTTCACTCTCGCTTCTATAAAATGTTTAAGAACAACGTCTGTCCCTACTTTTATAACAGCAAAAAGGCAAAACTTTCACTCCAACTACAACCTAAAGGCCTAGTCGCAAAAATATTCTACCCACTGCATTGAGCATTGCATCAGTCGTAGCTCATCCCACATCCAGATTAAAGCGATTATTATCGCTGGAATATTAAACGAATTCCATTTGTTACAGAAAATCGCTCTCTACCATTATGACCTTGCTACAATACGAAATACTTTACTCATTCACCAATAATGAACGATACCATGTTATATCGACTTTGGCAAAAGAGGTGAGAACTTCTGATGTCGTGAATGAGCATGGTTGCTCTTTTCGAGTTGGTACTTACCTACTACAAATATTCGTGAAAGAACCACAACTGTTTGAACCTGATTTTAATGTGCGAGTAGGGAGAGAAGACAATGACGTTTTATTGATTTGAAAATGTATTCCACTCCTCGGCGTATTGTACCCAAGTTAGTTATTCATTAACGCAACATGAATGTCTGATATTACACGTTTTTAGATCACGTAACAAGCAACATACCATAATCTAGTGTCTCAAGCTTTTGTCTGTTTCAGCATAACAGACTAATTACGACGTTTGGAAGTCTGAAATTTGGTCTCCGATTACTTCGAAGCAGACTAAGCATTTCACTCTCGCTTCTATAAAATGTTTAAGAACAACGTCTGTCCCTACTTTTATAACAGCAAAAAGGCAAAACTTTCACTCCAACTACAACCTAAAGGCCTAGTCGCAAAAATATTCTACCCACTGCATTGAGCATTGCATCAGTCGTAGCTCATCCCACATCCAGATTAAAGCGATTATTATCGCTGGAATATTAAACGAATTCCATTTGTTACAGAAAATCGCTCTCTACCATTATGACCTTGCTACAATACGAAATACTTTACTCATTCACCAATAATGAACGATACCATGTTATATCGACTTTGGCAAAAGAGGTGAGAACTTCTGATGTCGTGAATGAGCATGGTTGCTCTTTTCGAGTTGGTACTTACCTACTACAAATATTCGTGAAAGAACCACAACTGTTTGAACCTGATTTTAATGTGCGAGTAGGGAGAGAAGACAATGACGTTTTATTGATTTGAAAATGTATTCCACTCCTCGGCGTATTGTACCCAAGTTAGTTATTCATTAACGCAACATGAATGTCTGATATTACACGTTTTTAGATCACGTAACAAGCAACATACCATAATCTAGTGTCTCTGAAGAAAACTAATGCACTCTCAAACTTTTAAGGTCTACTTCACTATAGAGAAAGGTACGGCCGGGACGTCAAACCACCAAACAATGGCTCATATTCACGCACCCATGGAAAATTGTTCGAACGATTCAAAGAAAGGTATTTTAATGATTGCGATATAAAATTTGAACACCAGTTATCTCAGAACAAAGAAAATCTATAAAATGGCCTAATCATTTGACGCTCGTTCGCTCATTCAGTTGCTAGTCCGCTGGAGTTGGAGCCGTAGTTTGGGTACTCCCGAAGTATGTGTACCAGGTTAGGGTTAGGCCATAATTTTATTCCGATTTTCCTTATTTTAGTTCGATTGCGAGGACTGTCTACGTTAGCCAAGTGAATACCCCCCCGTCCATAGGTTTCAGTCCCCTTACACAACTTGATGTAAAATGGGCGAACAAAATTAGTTACCTCCATATTGGTACACATACTTCTGGATCGCTGTAGTTTGAATAGACAGTGGCTCCGGCGATTTCTTTTTTACGTTGTAGATGGGCCCCGACTTGATAACCATTGGGACTTTTAAGTGTAATCACAAGCATGAAATATCTGCCCAAATGCAGTTTTGTGGAAGCGGGACTCAAGACTTTATTTTGTAACAGTTAAAAATTTCAAAATTGAAGTTTTGTATAAATAAATTCAACTTGAAACTTTTAAAATAATACTCTGGATTGAATTTTATGAAAAAATTATGAGCTGAAAAAGAAAAAAAAGATTTTACTATTTGTATGGGTTAATAAAAAATTATAAATGTTAAACTGCAACTAGATGGTTAGGAGCTCGAGCCACTGAAATTTCTGGTAGCTCCGTCTTCATCAGAATGTCATGGTTCCAAACTCCGAGTCCCCAGCCTGGTCCTAACCGTAACTAAATACCGCCATATTATTAAATACAACTTTCATCGTCCTAACCGAACCCAAAATAACATTTCATTATTACATCGGCTTTTATACGCTCTAATCTAAGCCTCCCTCAAAATTAAAAAACAGAAACGACAAATTTGAGGAGTCGTATTCGGATAACGTTTCAATTCCAGTAATCTTGTGAAACGCGTGGTCGTCCATACACTGCTGCAATGTAACCCAATAAATCCTTCATCAAATTTAATAAACTACACCACCTCACGAAGGCGTGGTGAAGTTGACACTATCTAAAACACAAAAACGATTATCTTTTTCAGGTAGTTTCTGAAGTCTGTAAATCTAAGTCGAATAAACGTTTCGACACAATTCGGAAAAACAACGTTACGATATAGTAAAATCAATGATCTTTATCAAATTATGCTCGGGCCTTGCATGAAATTCATAACGTGAAAAGGTACATCCGGCGGTGAAAATTGTTTTTAACAACTTTAAACATATTTAGTGTTGTTAGCGATAACTATTATCACCAAAAACATAAAAGCGCAGCAACGATTTACACTCATCATGAAACTGCACTTGCTGCGTTTCTTTGTTGTTTTCAAGTATTTGGCATTTTTTGCACCCTTTTTTTGGCATATTAGCTTGTAAAAATGTGAGTTTCCCATGACAGGGTACTGTAGAACATGAAGCATAACGTACCGGTATTTTATTGAACCTCAGAACTTGTTTACTATCTTTCAAAAACTGGCTATAGGACTAGTATAAGATTATTTCGACTCAATATTCAGCATATTAGACGATAAAATAATTGAATATGGTGTACTGTGTCGTATACGGGTGCTCTGCAACGTCTGAGAAACAGCGTGACCGGTCTTTCCATGAGTTCCCAATGGATCCAAAGCCTTCACAACTTCAAACCCATATAAAGTTCTAAATTTGTATTCAATCATCATCACTAATAATTCATTAGAAAGAAGAGATGGAGCACTTTCAATATATCAATAGCTCTAACCTTTAATACCAAAATTAATAAATGTAACTATTGAACATAAACTCAGTCGTGCTACGAATTTGAACACACATCTCGTTTTCAAGTACAAATTTTGCTTATCCTAACCTAACCCTAAACACTATACTTTATTGATAAATACAAATTTTCTCTGTTCTTATCCACCCTAACTAAAAACAGCGTACCGTAATATTTATTAGAAAATTTCGTCATCCTACTATCCTAATCCCCAACACTCATTCACTCTAGATATCAAGCCATCGGGTGATACAGCGGCACATGTTTACCCGCCTGTGCAAGGAGGAGCGAGCGAGGAGTCTATGCAAGAAGGAGCGGGCGAGGAGTCTGTGCAAGGAGGAGCGGACGAGGAGCCTGTGCAAGGAGGAACGGGCAATACAGCAACCTCGTTAGAAGGTATTTTAATGCTTTCGCAATACGATTATTCTAATTAATTTTGGAGTGACTATTGAGCTACCTAATAACATCCCAAACCTCATCCAAATTGGCCTGTTCAAATTGGGAAGTGGGCAAACTAGTGGTTCCTAAACATAACTTGAAAATGGTTTTCCGAAACCATAGGTTTAGTGTTAAATGGCTAACCCTAACCCATGGGATTTAGCACCCGCATATAGATTAAACCAGCGGAAATACACATGAGTTAAAATGTACGTGGGTTCAAATGTATGGTCACCAAAACGTATACATGAATTGATACGACGAAATCGAAGAGAGGTATTCCAATGTTCACTATCTTGGGCTAGTTCTAACTTTGCCAGAATATACGGCAGTAAACCAAACCTTTTCTCTGGTTGGTCAACGACGTAAACCCGCAGCAACGATTTACACTCATCATGAAACTGCACTTGCTGCGTTTCTTTGTCGTTTTCAAGTATTTGACAATTTTTGCATCCTTTTTTTGGCCTATTTGCTTGTAAAAATGTGAGTTTCCCATGGCAGGGTACTGTGGAACATGAAGCATAACGTACCGGTATTTTGTTAGATCTCAGAACTTGTTTACTATCTTTCAAAGACTGGCTACAGGACTAGTATAAGATTATTTCGACTCAATATTCAGCATATTAGACGATAAAATATTTGAATATGGTGTACTGTGTCGTATACGGGTGCTCTGCAACGTCTGAGAAACAGCGTGACCGATCTTTCCATGAGTTCCCAATGGATCCAAAGCCTTGACAACTTCAAACCTATATAAAGTTCTAAATTTGTATTCAATCATCATCACTAATATTTCATTAGAAAGAAGAGATGGAGCACTTTCAATATATTAATAGCTCTAACTTTTAATACCTAAATTAATAAATGTAACTATTGAACATAAACTCAGTCGTGCTACGAATTTGAACACACATCTCATTTTCAAGTACAACTTTTGCTTATCCTAACCTAACCCTAAACACTATACTTTATTGATAAATACAAATTTTATCTGTTCTTATCCACCCTAACTCAAAACAGCGTACCGTAATATTTATTAGAAAATTTCGTCATGCTACTATCCTAATCCCCAACACTCATTCACTCTAGATATCAAGCTATCGGGTGATACAGCGGCACATGTTTACCCGCCTGTGCAAGAAGAAGCGGACGAGGAGTCTGTGCAAGGAGGAGCGGGCGAGGAGCCTGTGCAAGGAGGAGCGGGCGAGGAGCCTGTGCAAGGAGAAGCGGGCGATACAGCAATTTCGTTAGAAAGTATTTTATTGCTTTCGCAATACGATTATTCTAATTAATTTTGGAGTGACTATTGAGCTACCTAATAATATCCCAAACCTCATCCAAATTGGCCTGTTCAAATTGGGAAGTGGGCAAACTAGTGGTTCCAAAACATATCTTGAAAATGGTTTTCCAAAACCATAAGTTTAGTGTTAAATGGCTATCCCTAACCCATGGGTTTTAGCACCCGCATATAGATTAAACCAGCGGATATACACATGGGTTAAAATGTACGTGGGTTCAAATGTACGGTCACCGAAACGTATACATGGATTGATACGACGAAATCGAAGAGAGGTATTCCAAAGTTCACTATCTTGGGTTACTTCTAACTTTGCCAGAAACTAAACCAAACCTTTTCTCTGGTTGGTCAACGACGTAAACCCGCAGCAACGATTTACACTCATCATGAAACTGCACTTGCTGCGTTTCTTTGTTGTTTTCAACTATTTGGCATTTTTTTGCATCCTTTTTTTGGCATATTTGCTTGTAAAAATGTGAGTTTTCCATGGCAGGGTACTGTAGAACATGAAGCATAACGTACCGGTATTTTATTGAACCTCTGAACTTGTTTACTATCTTTCAAAAACTGGCTATAGGACTAGTATAAGATTATTTCGACTTAATATTCAGCATTTTAGACGATAAAATAATTGAATATGGTGTACTGTGTCGTATACGGGTGCTCTGCAACGTCTGAGAAACAGCGTGTCCGATCTTTCTACGAGTTCCCAAAAGATCCAAAGCCTTGAAAACTTCAAACCCATATAAAGTTCTAAATTTGTATTCAATCATCATCACTAATAATTCATTAGAAAGAAGAGATGGAGCACTTTCAATATATTAATAGCTCTAACCTTTAATACCAAAATTAATAAATGTAACTATTGAACATAAACTCAGTCGTGCTACGAATTTGAACACACATCTCATTTTCAAGTACAAATTTTGCTTATCCTAACCTAACCCTAAACACTATACTTTATTGATAAATACAAATTTTACCTGTTCTTATCCACCCTAACTCAAAACAGCGTACCGTAATATTTATTAGAAAATTTCGTCATGCTACTATCCTAATCCCCAACACTCATTCACTCTAGATATCAAGCTATCGGGTGATACAGCGGCACATGTTTACCCGCCTGTGCAAGAAGAAGCGGACGAGGAGTCTGTGCAAGGAGGAGCGGGCGAGGAGCCTGTGAAAGGAGGAGCGGGCGAGGAGCCTGTGCAAGGAGAAGCGGGCGATACAGCAATTTCGTTAGAAAGTATTTTATTGCTTTCGCAATACGATTATTCTAATTAATTTTGGAGTGACTATTGAGCTACCTAATAATATCCCAAACCTCATCCAAATTGGCCTGTTCAAATTGGGAAGTGGGCAAACTAGTGGTTCCAAAACATATCTTGAAAATGGTTTTCCAAAACCATAAGTTTAGTGTTAAATGGCTATCCCTAACCCATGGGTTTTAGCACCCGCATATAGATTAAACCAGCGGATATACACATGGGTTAAAATGTACGTGGGTTCAAATGTACCGTCACCGGTAAGTATACATGGATTGATACGACAAAATCGAAGGGAGGGATTCCAATGTTCACTATCTTGGGTTACTTCTAACTTTGCCAGAATATACGGCAGTAAACCAAACCTTTTCTCTGGTTGGTCAACGACGTAAACCCCCAGCAACGATTTACACTCATCATGAAACTGCACTTGCTGCGTTTCTTTGTTGTTTTCAAGTACTTGGCATTTTTTTGCATCCTTTTTTTGGCATATTAGCTTGTAAAAATGTGAGTTTCCCATGGTAGGGTACTGTAGAACATGAAGCATAACGTACCGGTGTTTTATTGAACCTCAGAACTTGTTTACTATCTTTCAAAGACTGGCTAAAATACTAGTATAAGATTATTTCGACTCAATATTCAGCATATTAGACGATAAAAAAATTGAATATGGTGTACTGTGTCGTATACGGGTGCTCTGCAACGTCTGAGAAACAGCGTGACCAATCTTCCCATGAGTTTCCAAAGGATTCAAGGCCTTGACAACTTCAAACCCATATAAAGTTCTAAATTTGTATTCAATCATCATCATCACTAATAATTCATTAGAAAGAAGAGGTGAAGCACTTTTAATATAATAATAGCTTTAACCTTTAATAACAAAATTAATATATGTAACTATTGAACATAAACACAATTGTGCTACAAATTTAAACACACATCTCATTTTCAAGTACAAATTTTGCTTATCCTAACCTAACCCTAAACACTATACTTTATTGTTAAATACAAATTTTATCTGTTCTAATCCACCCTAACTCAAAACAGCGTACCGTAATATTAATTAGAAAATTTCGTCATCCCACTATCCTATTCCCCAACACTCATTCACTTTAGATATCAAGCCATCGGGTGATACAGCGGCACATGTTTACCCGCCTGTGCAAGGAGGAGCGGGCGAGGAGTCTATGCAAAAAGGAGCGGGCGAGGAGTCTGTGCAAGGAGGAGCGGGCGAGGAGTCTGTGCAAGGAGGAGCGGGCGAGGAGTCTGTGCAAGGAGGAGCGGGCGAGGAGCCTGTGCAAGGAGGAGCGGGCGAGGAGCCTGTGCAAGGAAGAGCGGGCAATACAGCAACTTCGTTAGAAGGTATTTTAATGCTTTCGCAATACGATTATTCTACTTAATTTTGGAGTGACTATTGAGCTACCTAATAACATCCCAAACCTCATCCAAATTGGCCTGTTCAAATTGGGAAGTGGGCAAACTAGTGGTTCCTAAACATAACTTGAAAATGGTTTTCCGAAACCATAGGTTTAGTGTTAAATGGCTATTCCTAACCCATGGGATTTAGCACCCACATATATATTAAACCAGCGGATATACACATGGGATCAAATGAACGTGGGTTCAAATGTACGGTCACCGAAACGTATACATGGATTGATACGACGAAATCGAAGAGAGGTATTCCAAAGTTCACTATCTTGGGTTACTTCTAACTTTGCCAGAAACTAAACCAAACCTTTGCTCTGGTTGGTCAACGACGTAAACCCGCAGCAACGATTTACACTCATCATGAAACTGCACTTGCTGCGTTTCTTTGTTGTTTTCAACTATTTGGCATTTTTTTGCATCCTTTTTTTGGCATATTTGCTTGTAAAAATGTGAGTTTTCCATGGCAGGGTACTGTAGAACATGAAGCATAACGTACCGGTATTTTATTGAACCTCTGAACTTGTTTACTATCTTTCAAAAACTGGCTATAGGACTAGTATAAGATTATTTCGACTTAATATTCAGCATTTTAGACGATAAAATAATTGAATATGGTGTACTGTGTCGTATACGGGTGCTCTGCAACGTCTGAGAAACAGCGTGTCCGATCTTTCTACGAGTTCCCAAAGGATCCAAAGCCTTGAAAACTTCAAACCCATATAAAGTTCTAAATTTGTATTCAATCATCATCACTAATAATTCATTAGAAAGAAGAGATGGAGCACTTTCAATATATTAATAGCTCTAACCTTTAATACCAAAATTAATAAATGTAACTATTGAACATAAACTCAGTCGTGCTACGAATTTGAACACACATCTCATTTTCAAGTACAAATTTTGCTTATCCTAACCTAACCCTAAACACTATACTTTATTGATAAATACAAATTTTATCTGTTCTTATCCACCCTAACTCAAAACAGCGTACCGTAATATTTATTAGAAAATTTCGTCATCCTACTATCCTAATCCCCAACACTCATTCACTCTAGATATCAAGCCATCGGGTGATACAGCGGCACATGTTTACCCGCCTGTGCAAGGAGGAGCGGGCGAGGAGTCTATGCAAGAAGGAGCGGGCGAGGAGTCTGTGCAAGGAGGAGCGGACGAGGAGCCTGTGCAAGGAGGAACGGGCAATACAGCAACTTCGTTAGAAGGTATTTTAATGCTTTCGCAATACGATTATTCTAATTAATTTTGGAGTGACTATTGAGCTACCTAATAATATCCCAAACCTCATCCAAATTGGCCTGTTCAAATTGGGAAGTGGGCAAACTAGTGGTTCCTAAACATAACTTGAAAATTGTTTTCCGAAACCATAGGTTTAGTGTTAAATGGCTAACCCTAACCCATGGGATTTAGCACCCGCATATAGATTAAACCAGCGGAAATACACATGGGTTCAAATGTATGGTCACCAAAACGTATACATGAATTGATACGACGAAATCGAAGAGAGGTATTCCAATGTTCACTATCTTGGGTTAGTTCTAACTTTGCCAGAATATACGGCAGTAAACCAAACCTTTTCTCTGGTTGGTCAACGACGTAAACCCGCAGCAACGATTTACACTCATCATGAAACTGCACTTGCTGCGTTTCTTTGTCGTTTTCAAGTATTTGACATTTTTTGCATCCTTTTTTTGGCCTATTTGCTTGTAAAAATGTGAGTTTCCCATGGCAGGGTACTGTAGAACATGAAGCATAACGTACCGGTATTTTGTTAAATCTCAGAACTTGTTTACTATCTTTCAAAGTCTGGCTACAGGACTAGTATAAGATTATTTCGACTCAATATTCAGCATATTAGACGATAAAATAATTGAATATGGTGTACTGTGTCGTATACGGGTGCTCTGCAACGTCTGAGAAACAGCGTGACCGATCTTTCCATGAGTTCCCAAAGGATTCAAGGCCTTGACAACTTCAAACCCATATAAAGTTCTAAATTTGTATTCAATCATCATCATCACTAATAATTCATTAGATAGAAGAGATGGAGCACTTTCAATATATTAATAGCTCTAACCTCTAATACCAAAATTAATAAATGTAACTATTGAACATAAACTCAGTCGTGCTACGAATTTGAACACACATCCCATTTTCAAGTACAAATTTCGCTTATCCTAACCTAACCCTAAACACTATACTTTATTGATAAATACAAATTTTATCTGTTCTTATCCACCCTAACTCAAAACAGCGTACCGTAATATTTATTAGAAAATTTCGTCATGCTACTATCCTAATCCCCAACACTCATTCACTCTAGATATCAAGCTATCGGGTGATACAGCGGCACGTGTTTACCCGCCTGTGCAAGAAGAAGCGGACGAGGAGTCTGTGCAAGGAGGAGCGGGCGAGGAGCCTGTGCAAGGAGGAGCGGGCGAGGAGCCTGTGCAAGGAGAAGCGGGCGATACAGCAATTTCGTTAGAAGGTATTTTATTGCTTTCGCAATACGATTATTCTAATTAATTTTGGAGTGACTATTGAGCTACCTTATAATATCCCAAACCTCATCCAAATTGGCCTGTTCAAATTGGGAAGTGGGCAAACTAGTGGTTCCAAAACATATCTTGAAAATGGTTTTCCGAAACCATAGGTTTAGTGTTAAATGGCTAACCCTAACCCATGGGTTTTAGCACCCGCATATAGATTAAACCAGCGGATATACACATGGGTGAAAATGTACGTGGGTTCAAATGTACCGTCACCGGTACGTATACATGGATTGATACGACAAAATCGAAGGGAGGGATTCCAATGTTCACTATCTTGGGTTATTTCTAACTTTGCCAGAATATACGGCAGTAAACCAAACCTTTTCTCTGGTTGGTCAACGACGTAAACCCCCAGCAACGATTTACACTCATCATGAAACTGCACTTGCTGCGTTTCTTCGTTGTTTTCAAGTACTTGGCATTTTTTTGCATCCTTTTTTTGGCATATTAGCTTGTAAAAATGTGAGTTTCCCATGGTAGGGTACTGTAGAACATGAAGCATAACGTACCGGTGTTTTATTGAACCTCAGAACTTGTTTACTATCTTTCAAAGACTGGCTAAAATACTAGTATAAGATTATTTCGACTCAATATTCAGCATATTAGACGATAAAAAAATTGAATATGGTGTACTGTGTCGTATACGGGTGCTCTGCAACGTCTGAGAAACAGCGTGACCGATCTTTCCATGAGTTCCCAAAGGATTCAAGGCCTTGACAACTTCAAACCCATATAAATTTCTAAATTTGTATTCAATCATCATCATCACTAATAATTCATTAGAAAGAAGAGGTGAAGCACTTTCAATATAATAATAGCTTTAACCTTTAATAACAAAATTAATATATGTAACTATTGAACATAAACTCAATTGTGCTACAAATTTAAACACACATCTCATTTTCAAGTACAAATTTTGCTTATCCTAACCTAACCCTAAACACTATACTTTATTGATAAATACAAATTTTATCTGTTCTTATCCACCCTAACTCAAAACAGCGTACCGTAATATTTATTAGAAAATTTCGTCATGCTACTATCCTATTCCCCAACACTCATTCACTCTAGATATCAAGCCATCGGGTGATACAGCGGCACATGTTTACCCGCCTGTGCAAGGAGGAGCGGGCGAGGAGTCTGTGCAAGGAGGAGCGGGCGAGGAGTCTGTGCAAGGAGGAGCGGGCGGGGAGTCTGTGCAAGGAGTAGGGGGCGAGGAGCCTGTGCAAGGAGGAGCGGGCGATACAGCAACTTCGTTAGAAGGTATTTTAATGCTTTCGCAATACGATTATTCTAATTAATTTTGGAGTGACTATTGAGCTACCTAATAATATATCAAACCTCATCCAAATTGGCCTGTTCAAATTGGGAAGTGGGCAAACTAGTGGTTCCAAAACATATCTTGAAAATGGTTTTCCGAAACCATAGGTTTAGTGTTAAATGGCTAACCCTAACCCATGGGATTTAGCACCCACATATATATTAAACCAGCGGATATACACATGGGATCAAATGGACGTGGGTTCAAATGTACGGTCACCGAAACGTATACATGGATTGATACGACGAAATCGAAGAGAGGTATTCCAATGTTCACTATCTTGGGTTACTTCTAACTTTGCCAGAAACTAAACCAAACCTTTTCTCTGGTTGGTCAACGACGTAAACCCGCAGCAACGATTTACACTCATCATGAAACTGCACTTGCTGCGTTTCTTTGTTGTTTTCAACTATTTGGCATTTTTTTGCATTCTTTTTTTGGCATATTTGCTTGTAAAAATGTGAGTTTTCCATGGCAGGGTACTGTAGAACATGAAGCATAACGTACCGGTATTTTATTGAACCTCTGAACTTGTTTACTATCTTTCAAAAACTGGCTATAGGACTAGTATAAGATTATTTCGACTTAATATTCAGCATTTTAGACGATAAAATAATTGAATATGGTGTACTGTGTCGTATACGGGTGCTCTGCAACGTCTGAGAAACAGCGTGTCCGATCTTTTCACGAGTTCCCAAAGGATCCAAAGCCTTGACAACTTCAAACCCATATAAAGTTCTAAATTTGTATTCAATCATCATCACTAATAATTCATTAGAAAGAAGAGGTGAAGCACTTTCAATATATTGAAAAAATACAGATAGGATTCGAATAATTGTTGTTTGAAAATCCAAATTTATAAAAAAAAAATTATTTACAGTAAAAAATGTAAATGTTTATCCAATTTTAGAATATCGAAGCAGTCATTTTTGAAAAAATAATTACATTTCTTCATAGTCATATTGGTATAAATATTCAATATACAAAATATAATGTAGCTATGTTCAATGAAAGTGCCATAGTTTGGCCCCCTGAAATTTCAACCATGTGTTTTCTAACAGTGTTCCAAAGTGCTTTGCCGTTTACACCATCAATGCATGATTATTCATTCACTGTTACACACCAGCCAAGGATAAATACAAGATAAATCACAAAAATCGAATAATATCAAAAATAAAGAATCCAATCTCTCCATCTCTCATTTCTTTCAATAAAATGTTTATGTTTATTATTTGATGTCCACCGACTTCCTTTACTGATAAAACGGACTATGAGTCACTCTTCAATAACAAAATCCCCCTTCCAAACAATTACTGTTCAAAAACTACAATAAAATAGCTCAGTGTGACTTCAATCAATCACCTCGAAGGATTTGTTTTTGTACAATGACGTAATACGACTCTTACTCGTGCCCTTTTCTCCAAACAAGACTAAATAAAACAGCCACTGATATCTATCAAGATTTTAAAGAATCTCTCTACCGACTACTTACTTCGCTAGTGAATTTATCCAGGGTACCTACGCGCGCATGGCTTTGTTCATAATGTTTTTATTTTCCAGGTGGATTATCTGTAACGGAATAGTGATGAGAAAATTTTGCAAGCTGTGATATAGTACATTAAATATTGTTTGAGTGTTTTTCAATGAAAAAATTGATGATATACTAATTATTTAATCAACTTTGTAAAATAAAATGCTACATATTAACTGCCTGAATAATCGTTGCGATTAATTTTTTTGTTGCCGCCTACTCTATTTTTAAATTGGATAATTTTGAAAGTTTGATAAAATTGAAAGTACCGGCAACAACTTACCCTCTTTATATAAATCTGTCTTTGCTATAAAAGTGCAATTACTTAACGTTTGACTCTAAAATTATCAAAGTCAATTCTACTAGTGAACTGCACATAAATAAATTTATTACGCATATTTATGTAATCATATGTTTGTAATAATATACTTTGCGTAGTTTGCATGTAAACCACCTAATTGTTGGCTGTATAGCGTTATGATTATCGTGTTTTACTCACTTTATAATGGCAGTATTGGCAACTTTGGTAGCAGTGCTTGTATTGATTTGTTTGTAATAGTTTTTACAATCTGCAGTTAAAGTTTGTCAAATACACAATTGTGACATATTTATGACTCATATGCGCAATATAAATTTACAATTAGCAATGATAACGACTAAAGAAAAGCATATTTAAAAGTATATTTGTTTATTTAGATACTTTATTTTGCATACTTTATTTCACTTTGTATATATATTGTGCGTTACGTGTTTTGAAATAATAGACATAATCAATTGTAAAAGAGTAATGACCCTTTTTCGAAGCATTGTCCCAGAGATGAGATTAAGAGTCTCTTTTGATTTATTGTCACTTTGTCCGATTGATCTTTCATTTATGTATTAATAAACAAACGAGTGCATTGTGAAAATGTTTTTGGAGAAAACTTCCGAAAAAGATAGAAAGAATGCCTATAAAAGAAAGCTGAAAAAGGTTATATCAACCAAAGCAACGATAAGCGGCATGTAATATTATTGGGCGCTCCCGTAGTGTGTGCACCAAGATGGCGCACAACCTGAACCCAACCTGGTACACATACTATGTTGAAGTTGTGCGCCATCTTGGGGCACATACTACAGGAACACCTATTTTTGTATCTTGCTTGCCGCCCTACATCTCATGTGGATGTGCCATCCGTAAAGTATCTAGCTTCTGGTTCGTTATGCACCTCATATGGACGCAGCGTCCGTAAGGTATCTTTCTTTAGCACACAGTAGCATCACGGTTTTGCATAGTCACACATATATGTACAATTAATAGCGTATAACCTTCAACAATACAGATGAAACACATTTCAAAGCGGTTTTGTACTTCATAAATTTATCCAATAATTGAGCCATTATCTTTGACTATATTTTCATACACGAATAATGTTTATACGCCCTCAAGCGGATTCTTATCAAAAGTTTGAAAAAAATATCGTTTTGTGGTTTCTCGAAAACCTTAAAAAGTTAATTAAAGAAAAATTGAGGAAAATTTTTTTCATATAAGACATGAATAATTACCCGTTACTACTTCAGTTACAAACACAAGCATCCGAACCTCGTGCTTTTGGCGATATGCGTAGATTCTTGCGGTTACTGCTAATAGTTCTTGACAGAATATGGGTGAGTATACTAGCTAGGCAATATACCTCTGTTAGAATGGAACTACAGAGACTGGCGAGCGCTATGTTAATAAGCACAAATTACAAAAATATTACGAGTGAATTTTGTGGTTTATTTTTGTCAGTCAGGTGAAACTCATACTTCCATCGGACTACCGGATACTAATTTATTAACTCTACGAGTGAAGAAAGTCTTTATTGATAGATAATACATATTAAGCCTATTCTCTCTATATTGTAAACAAATTTAGTTGAATGTTTCAAAATATGATCATCATTTAGAGTGGGTGTAAACTAAGCTAAAGCATCCCAACCTGCTGTTTCTGGCAATATGCTTGGATTCGCGCGATTACTGCTAATATTTCTTGACAGAATAGCCCCATCTGAGCTATGCACTGTCCCCTGGATGGAATCACATTTATTATATAAGATATTTTTATTTTTTTATTCATATATTAACAATTATAAGAGATGAATAAGTAGGATATGGATATATAATAATTAGAAAATAAAGAACTAAATCAATTAGTCAATTTGTATATAATTGGTATATATATTATTGATATCAGGTATGCAGTCTGTTGAAGACGAGTTTCTGAATTACACATTATTTATTCCGGGGGATCATTAGACTCCGTGGCGTCTCTAAACCTTAAACACAATGTTTCAATCTTAATATAAAGCATACACTTTATTTCATAGTGTTAACACGACACAATTTAAAGTGCTTTCCTCATTTCGATTATTTATCAAGTTTCTACTCGAATTTTCAAATTGCAGGTAAATGCGCCACATGCCCCGGAACAGATATTTTGTGGATTACTTTCGATCAAGTATTATATTAAAACGTATTCCAACATCCGTCTTGCCGATAATTGAACTTCAAATTCAAATTTTCGTACTCACATTCAGATGTTACGTAAATTACTTTTGGGCAGATAGAAATGAAATATTAGAGAGTTACGTATTTTAGCATTCGTTTCGCAGACAAAAACTCAGATTTTTGATCACTCAAGCTCAATACTCTCCGAGCAATGATATGATATGGAAAAACGTAAATTATTCGAAATTTATTTTTTTCAACAGTTCATTGAACATATTTTTGAAACTTTCCGCTGCTTCCTCCTTAGAGAACCCTCCTTATTCACTGTAATTGAAACGTGTGACTTTTTTAACACAAAAAAAATGAAAGATTTTAATCCCAGAAAGCCTGTTTTCGTTTCTATTGAATTAGATGTGGAAGTTCAAACTAAAATAGTGTTTATTGATGAAATAGTTATCTTCTACCGCAAAATTGAACATCATAAAATATTTCAAACTATTTGTGTACTTGCAAAGTGGCTACGTGTTTCTCATAAATATTGCCAATTTCTCGGACTACATTTCGTTTGTGGCGGTATTTATTCTCCAATCTCTCGTTCTTCAGCCTGTTTATTTCAATTTTTGATTACGTTTTGATTCGTACTACAGTTTACGTTCTTCATCTTCTAATTTATGTTTCCGTTCATGTTTTTCATTGTCAATCCTTTCCTTCCGCTCTTATTCCGCTTTTTTTGCCTATAGTTACAACCTATCAGCCTGAAAGCCATATCAGTAAAATTGCCAAAACACTTCTGGTCATAATTAGGATTGATGCACCCTTACATCATAATCAATGCACCTGGAATCACGGTTTAGCTATTTCCCTACCCTGATCTGGTTATTTTGGGACATTCCCTATCCGTGAAATGATGGAGCTTACCTGTAAACCTATCTGTCGCAGATTAAATTAAGTTCTTAGTTTTGGCGACATAATAAAATTCTTGGAAAATTATTTTTTTCAAAACCCAATAGCTATTTACTTTTAAGCAGCTCACATAGAGCCTTGTTCTGAGAACATTGACACTCTGATTCGAGCAAGGCATTGTAGAAGCAGCCAAGTCAGAGTAACGGGCTACAACTATTTGTAACGGGTAAAGTTCTCCGTATTATTAACAACTGTAAATAGTATGAATGAGGCTGCTTACTTCACAAACATCCACATCAGCAATCAGCTCTCATATGTATTCACTTTCAATTTCATTACTTTACTACTTGTGATAAACAAATGAGCTTGAGGAAAGTAGCGTAAACGCGAAATGTTGCCGGAGCATGCCAATTGCCAATAATATCTCTACTTAGTGGAAGACGATTTTACTATGATTCTTATAATCCGGCAACTGCCTATCTATTGACGTCCAATGTTTTATGCAAGGTTTTTAGCTTGCAGTTGAAAATATAAAACATTTTCGTAATCGAATGCTACGCCGACAATATTTAGAGTTAATGCTGCTGCGGAAAGACGTCCATAATTTATCAATACTATCAATTCGATGTTTG